>NC_080090.1:114778424-115466156 GCF_950005125.1 Chionomys nivalis | reverse complement strand
CAAAGTAAAGTTTCTAAAGAGAAATGAATACTGATCTCACTTCTAACAAGGCTTTGACATGTCAGAAACAACTGCCTTTCCTTACCAAGAAACACATGTGTGTTATTACTAAAGCATTTAAAGAAATAAATACACTTTCAAAAGAACGTGATTATATTTCAAATTAAAGCTTGCACACAGAAAATGACTACTGATCTCACTTCTAACAATACTTTGACATGTCGAAAACAACTGCTTCTCCTTACAGAGAAACACATGTGTGTTTCTTACAAAAGTATTTCATGAAATAAATGCACTTTCAAAAAAACGTGATTATCTTCCAAAGTAAAGCTTCTATAGAGAAAAGGAACACTGATCTCACTTCTAAAAAGACTTTGACATGTAGCAAAAACTGCTTCTCTTTACCAAGAAACACATGTGTTTCTTAATAAAGCTTTTCAAGAGATGAATACACTTTCAAAAGAACATGATTATATTTCAAAGCAAAGCTTCTACAGAGAAAAGTAACACTGATCTCACTTCTAACAGTAATTTGCCATGTTGCAAACAACTGCTTTTCTTTACAAAGAAACACTTTTGCGTTTCTTACTAAAGCTATTTTTGAAATGAACTCTTTCAAAACAATGTGATTATCTTCCAAAGTAAAGCTTCTACAGAGAAAAGGAAAACTGATCTCACTTCAAACAGTAATAGATATGTCGAAAAAATCTGCTTCTCTATAAGGAGAAGCACATGTGCATTTCTTAATAAAGCTTTTCCTAAAATGAATACACTTTAAAAAGAACGTGATTATATTTAAAAGCAAAGATTCTACAGAGAAAAGGAACACGGATCTCACTTCTAACAAGCCTTTGACATGTCACAAAGAACTGCTTTGCTTTACAGAAAAAGACATGTGCGTTTCTTACTAAAGCATTTCAAGAAATGAATACACTTTCAAAAGAATGTGATTATCTTTCAAATAAAGCTTCTACAGAGAAAAGGAATACTGATCTCACTTCAAACAATACTTTGACATGTCGCAAACAATTGCTTCTCTTTAACAAGATACACGTGGGTTTCTTAGTAAAGCTTTTCAAGAAATGAATACACTTTCAAAAGAACGTGATTATATTTCAAAGCATAGCTTCTACAGAGAAAAGGAACACTGATCTCACTTCTAACAGTAATTTGACATGTCGCAAACAACTTTTCTTTACACAGAAAGACGTGTGTTTCTTACTAAAGCTATTTATAAAATGAATACACTTTCCAAAGAATGTGACTTTCTTTCAAAGTAAAGCTTCTACGGAGAAAAGGAACATTGATATCACTTCTAACAATAATTTGACACGTCGCAAACAACTGCTTCTCTTTACAGGGAAACACATGTGTGTTTCTTCCTAAAGCTTTTCATGAAATGAATACACTTTGAAATAAATGTGATTATCTTTCAAAGTAAAGCTTCTACAGAGAAAGGAACACTTATCTCTCTTCCAAAAATACTTTGACATGTCGCAAAAAAATGGCTTTTCTTTACAGAGAAACAGTTGTGCGTTTCTTACTAAAGCTATTTTTGAAATGAATACACTTTCAAAACAATGAGATTATCTTTCAAAGTAAAGCTTGTAGAGAGAAAAGAAAACTGTTCTCATTTTTAACAGTAATTTGACATGTCACAAACAACTGCTTTTCTTTAGAGAGAAATACATGTATGTTTCTTACTAAAGATTTTCAAGAAATGTATACACTTTCAAAAGAACGTGATTATCTTTCAAATTAAAGCTTGTACAGAGAAAAGGAATATTGATCTCACTTCAAACAATATTTTGACATGTCCCAAACAACTGCTTCTCCTAACCAAGTAACACATGTGCTTTGCTTACTAAAGTTTTAAAGAAATGAATACACTTTTAAAAGAACATGATTATATTTCAAAGCAGAGTTTCTACAGAGAATGGAACACTGATCTCACTTCTAACAATACTTTGACATGTCGCAAACAACTGCTTCTCTTTACAGAGAAACACTTGTGCGTTTCTTACTAAAGCTATTAATGAAATGAATACACTTTCAGAAGAATATGATTATCTTTCAAAGTAAAGTTGTACAGAGAAAGGTAAACTGATCTCACTTCTAACAATACTTTGACATGTCGCAAACAACTGCTTCTCTTTACCAAGAAACACATGTGTTTCTAACTAAAGCTGTTCAAGAAATGTATACACTTTCAAAAGAATGTGATTATCCTTCAAAGTAAAGCTTGTACAAAGAAAAGGAACACTGATATCACTTCTAACAAGACGTTGACATGTCGCAAAAAACTGCTTCTCTTTATCAAGAAACACATGTGTGTTAGTTACTAAAGCTTTTCAGGAAATGAATACACTTTCAAAAGAATGTGATTATCTTTCAAAGTAAATCTTGTACCTAGAAAAGGAATATTGACCTCACTTCAAACAACACTTTGACATGTCGCAAACAACTGCTTCTCCTTACCAAGTAACACAAGTGCGTTTTAAGTAAAGCTTTTCAGGAAAGAATACAGTTTCAAAATAGCGTGATTATCTTTCAATGTAAAGCTTGTACAGAGAAAAGGAACACTGATCTCACTAATAACAATACTTTGACATGTCGCAAAAAATGGCCTCTCTTTACAGAGAAACACATGTGCGTTTCTTACTAAAGCTATTTATGAAATAAATACACTTTCAAAGAATGTGGTTATCTTTCAAATTAAAGCTTCTACAGAGAAAAGCAACACTGATCTCAGGTCTAATAGGACGTTGACATGTCGCAAACAACTGCTTCTCATTACCAAGAAACACATGTGCGTTTCTTACTAAAGTTTTTAAAGAAATGAATACACTTTTTAAAGAACCAATTGTATTTCAAAGCAAAGCTTCTACAGAGAATGGAACACTGATCTCACTTCTAACAATACTTTGACATGTCGCAAACAACAGCTTCTCTTTACAGAGAAACACTTGTGCGTTTCTTACTAAAGCTATTAATGAAATGAATACACTTTCAAAGAATGTGATTATCTTTCAAAGTAAAGCTTCTACAGAGAAATGAATACTGATCACACATCTAACAAGACTTTGACATGTCAGAAACAACTGCTTCTCTTTACCAAGACACACATGAGCATTATTACTAAAGCATTTCTAGAAATGAATACACTTTCAAAAGAACGTGACTATATTTCAAAATAAAGCTTCCACAGAGAAAAAGAACACTGATCTCACTTCTAACAGTAATTTGACATGTCGAAAAGAAGTGCTTTTCTTTACAGAGAAACACATGTACATTTCTTACTAAAGCTTATCATGAAATGAATACACTTTCAAAAGAATATGATTATACTTCAAAGCAAAGCTTCTACAGAGAAAAGGAACACTGATCTCACTTCTAAAAATACTTGACATGTCGGAAAAAACTGCTTCTCTTTACAGAGAAACACATATGCGTTTCTTCCTAATGCTTTTCATGAAATGAATACACTTTGAAAAGAATGTGATTATCTTTCAAAGTAAAGCTTTTACAGAGAAAGGAACACTGATCTCTCTTCTAAAAATACTTTGACATGATGCGTAATACGGCCTTTCTTTACAGAGAAACAACTGTGCGTTTCTTACTAAAGTTATATATGAAACTAATACACTTTCCTTAAACGTGATTATCTTTCAAAATAAAGCTTTGACAGAGAAAAGGAAAACTGATCTCACTTCTAATAGATATTTGACAGTTGCAAACATCTGCTTCTTTACAGAGAAACTCATGTGTGTTTCATACTAAAACTTTTTAAGAAATGAATACACATTCAAAAGAACGTGATTATCATTCAAAGCAAAGCTTCTACAGAGGATGGAACACTGATCTCACTTCTAACAAGACTTTGACATTTAGGAAACAATTGAATCTCTTTACCAAGTAACACGTGTGTTTCTTACTAAAGCTAATCCTGAAATGAATACACTTTCAAAAGAATGTGATTATCTTTCAAAGTAAAGCTTCTACACAGAAAGGAACACTGATCTCTCTTCTAACAATACTTTGACATGTCGCAAAAAATGGCCTCTCTTTAGAGAAACACATGTGCGTTTCTTACTAAAGCTATTTATGAAATGAACACCCTTTCAAAAGAATGTGATTTTCTTTCAAAGTAAACCTGCTACAGAGAAAAGGAATACTGATTTCACTTCAAACAATACTTTGAATGTCGTAAACAACTGCTTCTCCTTACCAAGATACACATGTGTGTTTCATGCTAAAGCTTTTCAAGAAATGAATACACTTTCAAAAGAATGTGAATATCTTTCAAAGTAAAGCTTGTACAGAGAAAAGGAATACGGATCTCACTTCTACCAATACTTTAACATGTTCCAAAGAACTGCTTCTCTTTACAGAAAAACACATGTGCTTTTCTTACAAAAGCATTTCAGGAAATAAATACACATTCAAAAGAACGTTATTATCTTTCAAAGTAAAACTTCTGCAGAGAAAAGGAAAACTAATCTCACTTCTAACAGTAATTTGACATGTCGCAAACATCTGCTTCTCTTTACAGAGAAACACATGTGCGTTTCTTACTAAAGCTTTTCAAGATATGAATACACTTTCAAAAGAACATGTTTATATTTCAAAACAAAGATTCTACAGAGAAAAGGAACACTGATCTCACTTCTAACAATACTTTGACATGTCGTAAACAATGGCTTCTCTTTACAAGGAACAGTTGTGCGTTTCTTACTTAAGTTATTTATGAAATGAATACACTTTCAAAGAATGTGATTATCTTTCAAAGTAAAGTTTCTAAAGAGAAATGAATACTGATCTCACTTCTAACAAGGCTTTGACATGTCAGAAACAACTGCCTTTCCTTACCAAGAAACACATGTGTGTTATTACTAAAGCATTTAAAGAAATAAATACACTTTCAAAAGAACGTGATTATATTTCAAATTAAAGCTTGCACACAGAAAATGACTACTGATCTCACTTCTAACAATACTTTGACATGTCGAAAACAACTGCTTCTCCTTACAGAGAAACACATGTGTGTTTCTTACAAAAGTATTTCATGAAATAAATGCACTTTCAAAAAAACGTGATTATCTTCCAAAGTAAAGCTTCTATAGAGAAAAGGAACACTGATCTCACTTCTAAAAAGACTTTGACATGTAGCAAAAACTGCTTCTCTTTACCAAGAAACACATGTGTTTCTTAATAAAGCTTTTCAAGAGATGAATACACTTTCAAAAGAACATGATTATATTTCAAAGCAAAGCTTCTACAGAGAAAAGTAACACTGATCTCACTTCTAACAGTAATTTGCCATGTTGCAAACAACTGCTTTTCTTTACAAAGAAACACTTTTGCGTTTCTTACTAAAGCTATTTTTGAAATGAACTCTTTCAAAACAATGTGATTATCTTCCAAAGTAAAGCTTCTACAGAGAAAAGGAAAACTGATCTCACTTCAAACAGTAATAGATATGTCGAAAAAATCTGCTTCTCTATAAGGAGAAGCACATGTGCATTTCTTAATAAAGCTTTTCCTAAAATGAATACACTTTAAAAAGAACGTGATTATATTTAAAAGCAAAGATTCTACAGAGAAAAGGAACACGGATCTCACTTCTAACAAGCCTTTGACATGTCACAAAGAACTGCTTTGCTTTACAGAAAAAGACATGTGCGTTTCTTACTAAAGCATTTCAAGAAATGAATACACTTTCAAAAGAATGTGATTATCTTTCAAATAAAGCTTCTACAGAGAAAAGGAATACTGATCTCACTTCAAACAATACTTTGACATGTCGCAAACAATTGCTTCTCTTTAACAAGATACACGTGGGTTTCTTAGTAAAGCTTTTCAAGAAATGAATACACTTTCAAAAGAACGTGATTATATTTCAAAGCATAGCTTCTACAGAGAAAAGGAACACTGATCTCACTTCTAACAGTAATTTGACATGTCGCAAACAACTTTTCTTTACACAGAAAGACGTGTGTTTCTTACTAAAGCTATTTATAAAATGAATACACTTTCCAAAGAATGTGACTTTCTTTCAAAGTAAAGCTTCTACGGAGAAAAGGAACATTGATATCACTTCTAACAATAATTTGACACGTCGCAAACAACTGCTTCTCTTTACAGGGAAACACATGTGTGTTTCTTCCTAAAGCTTTTCATGAAATGAATACACTTTGAAATAAATGTGATTATCTTTCAAAGTAAAGCTTCTACAGAGAAAGGAACACTTATCTCTCTTCCAAAAATACTTTGACATGTCGCAAAAAAATGGCTTTTCTTTACAGAGAAACAGTTGTGCGTTTCTTACTAAAGCTATTTTTGAAATGAATACACTTTCAAAACAATGAGATTATCTTTCAAAGTAAAGCTTGTAGAGAGAAAAGAAAACTGTTCTCATTTTTAACAGTAATTTGACATGTCACAAACAACTGCTTTTCTTTAGAGAGAAATACATGTATGTTTCTTACTAAAGATTTTCAAGAAATGTATACACTTTCAAAAGAACGTGATTATCTTTCAAATTAAAGCTTGTACAGAGAAAAGGAATATTGATCTCACTTCAAACAATATTTTGACATGTCCCAAACAACTGCTTCTCCTAACCAAGTAACACATGTGCTTTGCTTACTAAAGTTTTAAAGAAATGAATACACTTTTAAAAGAACATGATTATATTTCAAAGCAGAGTTTCTACAGAGAATGGAACACTGATCTCACTTCTAACAATACTTTGACATGTCGCAAACAACTGCTTCTCTTTACAGAGAAACACTTGTGCGTTTCTTACTAAAGCTATTAATGAAATGAATACACTTTCAGAAGAATATGATTATCTTTCAAAGTAAAGTTGTACAGAGAAAGGTAAACTGATCTCACTTCTAACAATACTTTGACATGTCGCAAACAACTGCTTCTCTTTACCAAGAAACACATGTGTTTCTAACTAAAGCTGTTCAAGAAATGTATACACTTTCAAAAGAATGTGATTATCCTTCAAAGTAAAGCTTGTACAAAGAAAAGGAACACTGATATCACTTCTAACAAGACGTTGACATGTCGCAAAAAACTGCTTCTCTTTATCAAGAAACACATGTGTGTTAGTTACTAAAGCTTTTCAGGAAATGAATACACTTTCAAAAGAATGTGATTATCTTTCAAAGTAAATCTTGTACCTAGAAAAGGAATATTGACCTCACTTCAAACAACACTTTGACATGTCGCAAACAACTGCTTCTCCTTACCAAGTAACACAAGTGCGTTTTAAGTAAAGCTTTTCAGGAAAGAATACAGTTTCAAAATAGCGTGATTATCTTTCAATGTAAAGCTTGTACAGAGAAAAGGAACACTGATCTCACTAATAACAATACTTTGACATGTCGCAAAAAATGGCCTCTCTTTACAGAGAAACACATGTGCGTTTCTTACTAAAGCTATTTATGAAATAAATACACTTTCAAAGAATGTGGTTATCTTTCAAATTAAAGCTTCTACAGAGAAAAGCAACACTGATCTCAGGTCTAATAGGACGTTGACATGTCGCAAACAACTGCTTCTCATTACCAAGAAACACATGTGCGTTTCTTACTAAAGTTTTTAAAGAAATGAATACACTTTTTAAAGAACCAATTGTATTTCAAAGCAAAGCTTCTACAGAGAATGGAACACTGATCTCACTTCTAACAATACTTTGACATGTCGCAAACAACAGCTTCTCTTTACAGAGAAACACTTGTGCGTTTCTTACTAAAGCTATTAATGAAATGAATACACTTTCAAAGAATGTGATTATCTTTCAAAGTAAAGCTTCTACAGAGAAATGAATACTGATCACACATCTAACAAGACTTTGACATGTCAGAAACAACTGCTTCTCTTTACCAAGACACACATGAGCATTATTACTAAAGCATTTCTAGAAATGAATACACTTTCAAAAGAACGTGACTATATTTCAAAATAAAGCTTCCACAGAGAAAAAGAACACTGATCTCACTTCTAACAGTAATTTGACATGTCGAAAAGAAGTGCTTTTCTTTACAGAGAAACACATGTACATTTCTTACTAAAGCTTATCATGAAATGAATACACTTTCAAAAGAATATGATTATACTTCAAAGCAAAGCTTCTACAGAGAAAAGGAACACTGATCTCACTTCTAAAAATACTTGACATGTCGGAAAAAACTGCTTCTCTTTACAGAGAAACACATATGCGTTTCTTCCTAATGCTTTTCATGAAATGAATACACTTTGAAAAGAATGTGATTATCTTTCAAAGTAAAGCTTTTACAGAGAAAGGAACACTGATCTCTCTTCTAAAAATACTTTGACATGATGCGTAATACGGCCTTTCTTTACAGAGAAACAACTGTGCGTTTCTTACTAAAGTTATATATGAAACTAATACACTTTCCTTAAACGTGATTATCTTTCAAAATAAAGCTTTGACAGAGAAAAGGAAAACTGATCTCACTTCTAATAGATATTTGACAGTTGCAAACATCTGCTTCTTTACAGAGAAACTCATGTGTGTTTCATACTAAAACTTTTTAAGAAATGAATACACATTCAAAAGAACGTGATTATCATTCAAAGCAAAGCTTCTACAGAGGATGGAACACTGATCTCACTTCTAACAAGACTTTGACATTTAGGAAACAATTGAATCTCTTTACCAAGTAACACGTGTGTTTCTTACTAAAGCTAATCCTGAAATGAATACACTTTCAAAAGAATGTGATTATCTTTCAAAGTAAAGCTTCTACACAGAAAGGAACACTGATCTCTCTTCTAACAATACTTTGACATGTCGCAAAAAATGGCCTCTCTTTAGAGAAACACATGTGCGTTTCTTACTAAAGCTATTTATGAAATGAACACCCTTTCAAAAGAATGTGATTTTCTTTCAAAGTAAACCTGCTACAGAGAAAAGGAATACTGATTTCACTTCAAACAATACTTTGAATGTCGTAAACAACTGCTTCTCCTTACCAAGATACACATGTGTGTTTCATGCTAAAGCTTTTCAAGAAATGAATACACTTTCAAAAGAATGTGAATATCTTTCAAAGTAAAGCTTGTACAGAGAAAAGGAATACGGATCTCACTTCTACCAATACTTTAACATGTTCCAAAGAACTGCTTCTCTTTACAGAAAAACACATGTGCTTTTCTTACAAAAGCATTTCAGGAAATAAATACACATTCAAAAGAACGTTATTATCTTTCAAAGTAAAACTTCTGCAGAGAAAAGGAAAACTAATCTCACTTCTAACAGTAATTTGACATGTCGCAAACATCTGCTTCTCTTTACAGAGAAACACATGTGCGTTTCTTACTAAAGCTTTTCAAGATATGAATACACTTTCAAAAGAACATGTTTATATTTCAAAACAAAGATTCTACAGAGAAAAGGAACACTGATCTCACTTCTAACAATACTTTGACATGTCGTAAACAATGGCTTCTCTTTACAAGGAACAGTTGTGCGTTTCTTACTTAAGTTATTTATGAAATGAATACACTTTCAAAGAATGTGATTATCTTTCAAAGTAAAGTTTCTAAAGAGAAATGAATACTGATCTCACTTCTAACAAGGCTTTGACATGTCAGAAACAACTGCCTTTCCTTACCAAGAAACACATGTGTGTTATTACTAAAGCATTTAAAGAAATAAATACACTTTCAAAAGAACGTGATTATATTTCAAATTAAAGCTTGCACACAGAAAATGACTACTGATCTCACTTCTAACAATACTTTGACATGTCGAAAACAACTGCTTCTCCTTACAGAGAAACACATGTGTGTTTCTTACAAAAGTATTTCATGAAATAAATGCACTTTCAAAAAAACGTGATTATCTTCCAAAGTAAAGCTTCTATAGAGAAAAGGAACACTGATCTCACTTCTAAAAAGACTTTGACATGTAGCAAAAACTGCTTCTCTTTACCAAGAAACACATGTGTTTCTTAATAAAGCTTTTCAAGAGATGAATACACTTTCAAAAGAACATGATTATATTTCAAAGCAAAGCTTCTACAGAGAAAAGTAACACTGATCTCACTTCTAACAGTAATTTGCCATGTTGCAAACAACTGCTTTTCTTTACAAAGAAACACTTTTGCGTTTCTTACTAAAGCTATTTTTGAAATGAACTCTTTCAAAACAATGTGATTATCTTCCAAAGTAAAGCTTCTACAGAGAAAAGGAAAACTGATCTCACTTCAAACAGTAATAGATATGTCGAAAAAATCTGCTTCTCTATAAGGAGAAGCACATGTGCATTTCTTAATAAAGCTTTTCCTAAAATGAATACACTTTAAAAAGAACGTGATTATATTTAAAAGCAAAGATTCTACAGAGAAAAGGAACACGGATCTCACTTCTAACAAGCCTTTGACATGTCACAAAGAACTGCTTTGCTTTACAGAAAAAGACATGTGCGTTTCTTACTAAAGCATTTCAAGAAATGAATACACTTTCAAAAGAATGTGATTATCTTTCAAATAAAGCTTCTACAGAGAAAAGGAATACTGATCTCACTTCAAACAATACTTTGACATGTCGCAAACAATTGCTTCTCTTTAACAAGATACACGTGGGTTTCTTAGTAAAGCTTTTCAAGAAATGAATACACTTTCAAAAGAACGTGATTATATTTCAAAGCATAGCTTCTACAGAGAAAAGGAACACTGATCTCACTTCTAACAGTAATTTGACATGTCGCAAACAACTTTTCTTTACACAGAAAGACGTGTGTTTCTTACTAAAGCTATTTATAAAATGAATACACTTTCCAAAGAATGTGACTTTCTTTCAAAGTAAAGCTTCTACGGAGAAAAGGAACATTGATATCACTTCTAACAATAATTTGACACGTCGCAAACAACTGCTTCTCTTTACAGGGAAACACATGTGTGTTTCTTCCTAAAGCTTTTCATGAAATGAATACACTTTGAAATAAATGTGATTATCTTTCAAAGTAAAGCTTCTACAGAGAAAGGAACACTTATCTCTCTTCCAAAAATACTTTGACATGTCGCAAAAAAATGGCTTTTCTTTACAGAGAAACAGTTGTGCGTTTCTTACTAAAGCTATTTTTGAAATGAATACACTTTCAAAACAATGAGATTATCTTTCAAAGTAAAGCTTGTAGAGAGAAAAGAAAACTGTTCTCATTTTTAACAGTAATTTGACATGTCACAAACAACTGCTTTTCTTTAGAGAGAAATACATGTATGTTTCTTACTAAAGATTTTCAAGAAATGTATACACTTTCAAAAGAACGTGATTATCTTTCAAATTAAAGCTTGTACAGAGAAAAGGAATATTGATCTCACTTCAAACAATATTTTGACATGTCCCAAACAACTGCTTCTCCTAACCAAGTAACACATGTGCTTTGCTTACTAAAGTTTTAAAGAAATGAATACACTTTTAAAAGAACATGATTATATTTCAAAGCAGAGTTTCTACAGAGAATGGAACACTGATCTCACTTCTAACAATACTTTGACATGTCGCAAACAACTGCTTCTCTTTACAGAGAAACACTTGTGCGTTTCTTACTAAAGCTATTAATGAAATGAATACACTTTCAGAAGAATATGATTATCTTTCAAAGTAAAGTTGTACAGAGAAAGGTAAACTGATCTCACTTCTAACAATACTTTGACATGTCGCAAACAACTGCTTCTCTTTACCAAGAAACACATGTGTTTCTAACTAAAGCTGTTCAAGAAATGTATACACTTTCAAAAGAATGTGATTATCCTTCAAAGTAAAGCTTGTACAAAGAAAAGGAACACTGATATCACTTCTAACAAGACGTTGACATGTCGCAAAAAACTGCTTCTCTTTATCAAGAAACACATGTGTGTTAGTTACTAAAGCTTTTCAGGAAATGAATACACTTTCAAAAGAATGTGATTATCTTTCAAAGTAAATCTTGTACCTAGAAAAGGAATATTGACCTCACTTCAAACAACACTTTGACATGTCGCAAACAACTGCTTCTCCTTACCAAGTAACACAAGTGCGTTTTAAGTAAAGCTTTTCAGGAAAGAATACAGTTTCAAAATAGCGTGATTATCTTTCAATGTAAAGCTTGTACAGAGAAAAGGAACACTGATCTCACTAATAACAATACTTTGACATGTCGCAAAAAATGGCCTCTCTTTACAGAGAAACACATGTGCGTTTCTTACTAAAGCTATTTATGAAATAAATACACTTTCAAAGAATGTGGTTATCTTTCAAATTAAAGCTTCTACAGAGAAAAGCAACACTGATCTCAGGTCTAATAGGACGTTGACATGTCGCAAACAACTGCTTCTCATTACCAAGAAACACATGTGCGTTTCTTACTAAAGTTTTTAAAGAAATGAATACACTTTTTAAAGAACCAATTGTATTTCAAAGCAAAGCTTCTACAGAGAATGGAACACTGATCTCACTTCTAACAATACTTTGACATGTCGCAAACAACAGCTTCTCTTTACAGAGAAACACTTGTGCGTTTCTTACTAAAGCTATTAATGAAATGAATACACTTTCAAAGAATGTGATTATCTTTCAAAGTAAAGCTTCTACAGAGAAATGAATACTGATCACACATCTAACAAGACTTTGACATGTCAGAAACAACTGCTTCTCTTTACCAAGACACACATGAGCATTATTACTAAAGCATTTCTAGAAATGAATACACTTTCAAAAGAACGTGACTATATTTCAAAATAAAGCTTCCACAGAGAAAAAGAACACTGATCTCACTTCTAACAGTAATTTGACATGTCGAAAAGAAGTGCTTTTCTTTACAGAGAAACACATGTACATTTCTTACTAAAGCTTATCATGAAATGAATACACTTTCAAAAGAATATGATTATACTTCAAAGCAAAGCTTCTACAGAGAAAAGGAACACTGATCTCACTTCTAAAAATACTTGACATGTCGGAAAAAACTGCTTCTCTTTACAGAGAAACACATATGCGTTTCTTCCTAATGCTTTTCATGAAATGAATACACTTTGAAAAGAATGTGATTATCTTTCAAAGTAAAGCTTTTACAGAGAAAGGAACACTGATCTCTCTTCTAAAAATACTTTGACATGATGCGTAATACGGCCTTTCTTTACAGAGAAACAACTGTGCGTTTCTTACTAAAGTTATATATGAAACTAATACACTTTCCTTAAACGTGATTATCTTTCAAAATAAAGCTTTGACAGAGAAAAGGAAAACTGATCTCACTTCTAATAGATATTTGACAGTTGCAAACATCTGCTTCTTTACAGAGAAACTCATGTGTGTTTCATACTAAAACTTTTTAAGAAATGAATACACATTCAAAAGAACGTGATTATCATTCAAAGCAAAGCTTCTACAGAGGATGGAACACTGATCTCACTTCTAACAAGACTTTGACATTTAGGAAACAATTGAATCTCTTTACCAAGTAACACGTGTGTTTCTTACTAAAGCTAATCCTGAAATGAATACACTTTCAAAAGAATGTGATTATCTTTCAAAGTAAAGCTTCTACACAGAAAGGAACACTGATCTCTCTTCTAACAATACTTTGACATGTCGCAAAAAATGGCCTCTCTTTAGAGAAACACATGTGCGTTTCTTACTAAAGCTATTTATGAAATGAACACCCTTTCAAAAGAATGTGATTTTCTTTCAAAGTAAACCTGCTACAGAGAAAAGGAATACTGATTTCACTTCAAACAATACTTTGAATGTCGTAAACAACTGCTTCTCCTTACCAAGATACACATGTGTGTTTCATGCTAAAGCTTTTCAAGAAATGAATACACTTTCAAAAGAATGTGAATATCTTTCAAAGTAAAGCTTGTACAGAGAAAAGGAATACGGATCTCACTTCTACCAATACTTTAACATGTTCCAAAGAACTGCTTCTCTTTACAGAAAAACACATGTGCTTTTCTTACAAAAGCATTTCAGGAAATAAATACACATTCAAAAGAACGTTATTATCTTTCAAAGTAAAACTTCTGCAGAGAAAAGGAAAACTAATCTCACTTCTAACAGTAATTTGACATGTCGCAAACATCTGCTTCTCTTTACAGAGAAACACATGTGCGTTTCTTACTAAAGCTTTTCAAGATATGAATACACTTTCAAAAGAACATGTTTATATTTCAAAACAAAGATTCTACAGAGAAAAGGAACACTGATCTCACTTCTAACAATACTTTGACATGTCGTAAACAATGGCTTCTCTTTACAAGGAACAGTTGTGCGTTTCTTACTTAAGTTATTTATGAAATGAATACACTTTCAAAGAATGTGATTATCTTTCAAAGTAGTTTCTAAAGAGAAATGAATACTGATCTCACTTCTAACAAGGCTTTGACATGTCAGAAACAACTGCCTTTCCTTACCAAGAAACACATGTGTGTTATTACTAAAGCATTTAAAGAAATAAATACACTTTCAAAAGAACGTGATTATATTTCAAATTAAAGCTTGCACACAGAAAATGACTACTGATCTCACTTCTAACAATACTTTGACATGTCGAAAACAACTGCTTCTCCTTACAGAGAAACACATGTGTGTTTCTTACAAAAGTATTTCATGAAATAAATGCACTTTCAAAAAAACGTGATTATCTTCCAAAGTAAAGCTTCTATAGAGAAAAGGAACACTGATCTCACTTCTAAAAAGACTTTGACATGTAGCAAAAACTGCTTCTCTTTACCAAGAAACACATGTGTTTCTTAATAAAGCTTTTCAAGAGATGAATACACTTTCAAAAGAACATGATTATATTTCAAAGCAAAGCTTCTACAGAGAAAAGTAACACTGATCTCACTTCTAACAGTAATTTGCCATGTTGCAAACAACTGCTTTTCTTTACAAAGAAACACTTTTGCGTTTCTTACTAAAGCTATTTTTGAAATGAACTCTTTCAAAACAATGTGATTATCTTCCAAAGTAAAGCTTCTACAGAGAAAAGGAAAACTGATCTCACTTCAAACAGTAATAGATATGTCGAAAAAATCTGCTTCTCTATAAGGAGAAGCACATGTGCATTTCTTAATAAAGCTTTTCCTAAAATGAATACACTTTAAAAAGAACGTGATTATATTTAAAAGCAAAGATTCTACAGAGAAAAGGAACACGGATCTCACTTCTAACAAGCCTTTGACATGTCACAAAGAACTGCTTTGCTTTACAGAAAAAGACATGTGCGTTTCTTACTAAAGCATTTCAAGAAATGAATACACTTTCAAAAGAATGTGATTATCTTTCAAATAAAGCTTCTACAGAGAAAAGGAATACTGATCTCACTTCAAACAATACTTTGACATGTCGCAAACAATTGCTTCTCTTTAACAAGATACACGTGGGTTTCTTAGTAAAGCTTTTCAAGAAATGAATACACTTTCAAAAGAACGTGATTATATTTCAAAGCATAGCTTCTACAGAGAAAAGGAACACTGATCTCACTTCTAACAGTAATTTGACATGTCGCAAACAACTTTTCTTTACACAGAAAGACGTGTGTTTCTTACTAAAGCTATTTATAAAATGAATACACTTTCCAAAGAATGTGACTTTCTTTCAAAGTAAAGCTTCTACGGAGAAAAGGAACATTGATATCACTTCTAACAATAATTTGACACGTCGCAAACAACTGCTTCTCTTTACAGGGAAACACATGTGTGTTTCTTCCTAAAGCTTTTCATGAAATGAATACACTTTGAAATAAATGTGATTATCTTTCAAAGTAAAGCTTCTACAGAGAAAGGAACACTTATCTCTCTTCCAAAAATACTTTGACATGTCGCAAAAAAATGGCTTTTCTTTACAGAGAAACAGTTGTGCGTTTCTTACTAAAGCTATTTTTGAAATGAATACACTTTCAAAACAATGAGATTATCTTTCAAAGTAAAGCTTGTAGAGAGAAAAGAAAACTGTTCTCATTTTTAACAGTAATTTGACATGTCACAAACAACTGCTTTTCTTTAGAGAGAAATACATGTATGTTTCTTACTAAAGATTTTCAAGAAATGTATACACTTTCAAAAGAACGTGATTATCTTTCAAATTAAAGCTTGTACAGAGAAAAGGAATATTGATCTCACTTCAAACAATATTTTGACATGTCCCAAACAACTGCTTCTCCTAACCAAGTAACACATGTGCTTTGCTTACTAAAGTTTTAAAGAAATGAATACACTTTTAAAAGAACATGATTATATTTCAAAGCAGAGTTTCTACAGAGAATGGAACACTGATCTCACTTCTAACAATACTTTGACATGTCGCAAACAACTGCTTCTCTTTACAGAGAAACACTTGTGCGTTTCTTACTAAAGCTATTAATGAAATGAATACACTTTCAGAAGAATATGATTATCTTTCAAAGTAAAGTTGTACAGAGAAAGGTAAACTGATCTCACTTCTAACAATACTTTGACATGTCGCAAACAACTGCTTCTCTTTACCAAGAAACACATGTGTTTCTAACTAAAGCTGTTCAAGAAATGTATACACTTTCAAAAGAATGTGATTATCCTTCAAAGTAAAGCTTGTACAAAGAAAAGGAACACTGATATCACTTCTAACAAGACGTTGACATGTCGCAAAAAACTGCTTCTCTTTATCAAGAAACACATGTGTGTTAGTTACTAAAGCTTTTCAGGAAATGAATACACTTTCAAAAGAATGTGATTATCTTTCAAAGTAAATCTTGTACCTAGAAAAGGAATATTGACCTCACTTCAAACAACACTTTGACATGTCGCAAACAACTGCTTCTCCTTACCAAGTAACACAAGTGCGTTTTAAGTAAAGCTTTTCAGGAAAGAATACAGTTTCAAAATAGCGTGATTATCTTTCAATGTAAAGCTTGTACAGAGAAAAGGAACACTGATCTCACTAATAACAATACTTTGACATGTCGCAAAAAATGGCCTCTCTTTACAGAGAAACACATGTGCGTTTCTTACTAAAGCTATTTATGAAATAAATACACTTTCAAAGAATGTGGTTATCTTTCAAATTAAAGCTTCTACAGAGAAAAGCAACACTGATCTCAGGTCTAATAGGACGTTGACATGTCGCAAACAACTGCTTCTCATTACCAAGAAACACATGTGCGTTTCTTACTAAAGTTTTTAAAGAAATGAATACACTTTTTAAAGAACCAATTGTATTTCAAAGCAAAGCTTCTACAGAGAATGGAACACTGATCTCACTTCTAACAATACTTTGACATGTCGCAAACAACAGCTTCTCTTTACAGAGAAACACTTGTGCGTTTCTTACTAAAGCTATTAATGAAATGAATACACTTTCAAAGAATGTGATTATCTTTCAAAGTAAAGCTTCTACAGAGAAATGAATACTGATCACACATCTAACAAGACTTTGACATGTCAGAAACAACTGCTTCTCTTTACCAAGACACACATGAGCATTATTACTAAAGCATTTCTAGAAATGAATACACTTTCAAAAGAACGTGACTATATTTCAAAATAAAGCTTCCACAGAGAAAATGAACACTGATCTCACTTCTAACAGTAATTTGACATGTCGAAAAGAAGTGCTTTTCTTTACAGAGAAACACATGTACATTTCTTACTAAAGCTTATCATGAAATGAATACACTTTCAAAAGAATATGATTATACTTCAAAGCAAAGCTTCTACAGAGAAAAGGAACACTGATCTCACTTCTAAAAATACTTGACATGTCGGAAAAAACTGCTTCTCTTTACAGAGAAACACATATGCGTTTCTTCCTAATGCTTTTCATGAAATGAATACACTTTGAAAAGAATGTGATTATCTTTCAAAGTAAAGCTTTTACAGAGAAAGGAACACTGATCTCTCTTCTAAAAATACTTTGACATGATGCATAATACGGCCTTTCTTTACAGAGAAACAACTGTGCGTTTCTTACTAAAGTTATATATGAAACTAATACACTTTCCTTAAACGTGATTATCTTTCAAAATAAAGCTTTGACAGAGAAAAGGAAAACTGATCTCACTTCTAATAGATATTTGACAGTTGCAAACATCTGCTTCTTTACAGAGAAACTCATGTGTGTTTCATACTAAAACTTTTTAAGAAATGAATACACATTCAAAAGAACGTGATTATCATTCAAAGCAAAGCTTCTACAGAGGATGGAACACTGATCTCACTTCTAACAAGACTTTGATATTTAGGAAACAATTGAATCTCTTTACCAAGTAACACGTGTGTTTCTTACTAAAGCTAATCCTGAAATGAATACACTTTCAAAAGAATGTGATTATCTTTCAAAGTAAAGCTTCTACACAGAAAGGAACACTGATCTCTCTTCTAACAATACTTTGACATGTCGCAAAAAATGGCCTCTCTTTAGAGAAACACATGTGCGTTTCTTACTAAAGCTATTTATGAAATGAACACCCTTTCAAAAGAATGTGATTTTCTTTCAAAGTAAACCTGCTACAGAGAAAAGGAATACTGATTTCACTTCAAACAATACTTTGAATGTCGTAAACAACTGCTTCTCCTTACCAAGATACACATGTGTGTTTCATGCTAAAGCTTTTCAAGAAATGAATACACTTTCAAAAGAATGTGAATATCTTTCAAAGTAAAGCTTGTACAGAGAAAAGGAATACGGATCTCACTTCTACCAATACTTTAACATGTTCCAAAGAACTGCTTCTCTTTACAGAAAAACACATGTGCTTTTCTTACAAAAGCATTTCATGAAATAAATACACATTCAAAAGAACGTTATTATCTTTCAAAGTAAAACTTCTGCAGAGAAAAGGAAAACTAATCTCACTTCTAACAGTAATTTGACATGTCGCAAACATCTGCTTCTCTTTACAGAGAAACACATGTGCGTTTCTTACTAAAGCTTTTCAAGATATGAATACACTTTCAAAAGAACATGTTTATATTTCAAAACAAAGATTCTACAGAGAAAAGGAACACTGATCTCACTTCTAACAATACTTTGACATGTCGTAAACAATGGCTTCTCTTTACAAGGAACAGTTGTGCGTTTCTTACTTAAGTTATTTATGAAATGAATACACTTTCAAAGAATGTGATTATCTTTCAAAGTAAAGTTTCTAAAGAGAAATGAATACTGATCTCACTTCTAACAAGGCTTTGACATGTCAGAAACAACTGCCTTTCCTTACCAAGAAACACATGTGTGTTATTACTAAAGCATTTAAAGAAATAAATACACTTTCAAAAGAACGTGATTATATTTCAAATTAAAGCTTGCACACAGAAAATGACTACTGATCTCACTTCTAACAATACTTTGACATGTCGAAAACAACTGCTTCTCCTTACAGAGAAACATATGTGTGTTTCTTACAAAAGTATTTCATGAAATAAATGCACTTTCAAAAAAACGTGATTATCTTCCAAAGTAAAGCTTCTATAGAGAAAAGGAACACTGATCTCACTTCTAAAAAGACTTTGACATGTAGCAAAAACTGCTTCTCTTTACCAAGAAACACATGTGTTTCTTAATAAAGCTTTTCAAGAGATGAATACACTTTCAAAAGAACATGATTATATTTCAAAGCAAAGCTTCTACAGAGAAAAGTAACACTGATCTCACTTCTAACAGTAATTTGCCATGTTGCAAACAACTGCTTTTCTTTACAAAGAAACACTTTTGCGTTTCTTACTAAAGCTATTTTTGAAATGAACTCTTTCAAAACAATGTGATTATCTTCCAAAGTAAAGCTTCTACAGAGAAAAGGAAAACTGATCTCACTTCAAACAGTAATAGATATGTCGAAAAAATCTGCTTCTCTATAAGGAGAAGCACATGTGCATTTCTTAATAAAGCTTTTCCTAAAATGAATACACTTTAAAAAGAACGTGATTATATTTAAAAGCAAAGATTCTACAGAGAAAAGGAACACGGATCTCACTTCTAACAAGCCTTTGACATGTCACAAAGAACTGCTTTGCTTTACAGAAAAAGACATGTGCGTTTCTTACTAAAGCATTTCAAGAAATGAATACACTTTCAAAAGAATGTGATTATCTTTCAAATAAAGCTTCTACAGAGAAAAGGAATACTGATCTCACTTCAAACAATACTTTGACATGTCGCAAACAATTGCTTCTCTTTAACAAGATACACGTGGGTTTCTTAGTAAAGCTTTTCAAGAAATGAATACACTTTCAAAAGAACGTGATTATATTTCAAAGCATAGCTTCTACAGAGAAAAGGAACACTGATCTCACTTCTAACAGTAATTTGACATGTCGCAAACAACTTTTCTTTACACAGAAAGACGTGTGTTTCTTACTAAAGCTATTTATAAAATGAATACACTTTCCAAAGAATGTGACTTTCTTTCAAAGTAAAGCTTCTACGGAGAAAAGGAACATTGATATCACTTCTAACAATAATTTGACACGTCGCAAACAACTGCTTCTCTTTACAGGGAAACACATGTGTGTTTCTTCCTAAAGCTTTTCATGAAATGAATACACTTTGAAATAAATGTGATTATCTTTCAAAGTAAAGCTTCTACAGAGAAAGGAACACTTATCTCTCTTCCAAAAATACTTTGACATGTCGCAAAAAAATGGCTTTTCTTTACAGAGAAACAGTTGTGCGTTTCTTACTAAAGCTATTTTTGAAATGAATACACTTTCAAAACAATGAGATTATCTTTCAAAGTAAAGCTTGTAGAGAGAAAAGAAAACTGTTCTCATTTTTAACAGTAATTTGACATGTCACAAACAACTGCTTTTCTTTAGAGAGAAATACATGTATGTTTCTTACTAAAGATTTTCAAGAAATGTATACACTTTCAAAAGAACGTGATTATCTTTCAAATTAAAGCTTGTACAGAGAAAAGGAATATTGATCTCACTTCAAACAATATTTTGACATGTCCCAAACAACTGCTTCTCCTAACCAAGTAACACATGTGCTTTGCTTACTAAAGTTTTAAAGAAATGAATACACTTTTAAAAGAACATGATTATATTTCAAAGCAGAGTTTCTACAGAGAATGGAACACTGATCTCACTTCTAACAATACTTTGACATGTCGCAAACAACTGCTTCTCTTTACAGAGAAACACTTGTGCGTTTCTTACTAAAGCTATTAATGAAATGAATACACTTTCAGAAGAATATGATTATCTTTCAAAGTAAAGTTGTACAGAGAAAGGTAAACTGATCTCACTTCTAACAATACTTTGACATGTCGCAAACAACTGCTTCTCTTTACCAAGAAACACATGTGTTTCTAACTAAAGCTGTTCAAGAAATGTATACACTTTCAAAAGAATGTGATTATCCTTCAAAGTAAAGCTTGTACAAAGAAAAGGAACACTGATATCACTTCTAACAAGACGTTGACATGTCGCAAAAAACTGCTTCTCTTTATCAAGAAACACATGTGTGTTAGTTACTAAAGCTTTTCAGGAAATGAATACACTTTCAAAAGAATGTGATTATCTTTCAAAGTAAATCTTGTACCTAGAAAAGGAATATTGACCTCACTTCAAACAACACTTTGACATGTCGCAAACAACTGCTTCTCCTTACCAAGTAACACAAGTGCGTTTTAAGTAAAGCTTTTCAGGAAAGAATACAGTTTCAAAATAGCGTGATTATCTTTCAATGTAAAGCTTGTACAGAGAAAAGGAACACTGATCTCACTAATAACAATACTTTGACATGTCGCAAAAAATGGCCTCTCTTTACAGAGAAACACATGTGCGTTTCTTACTAAAGCTATTTATGAAATAAATACACTTTCAAAGAATGTGGTTATCTTTCAAATTAAAGCTTCTACAGAGAAAAGCAACACTGATCTCAGGTCTAATAGGACGTTGACATGTCGCAAACAACTGCTTCTCATTACCAAGAAACACATGTGCGTTTCTTACTAAAGTTTTTAAAGAAATGAATACACTTTTTAAAGAACCAATTGTATTTCAAAGCAAAGCTTCTACAGAGAATGGAACACTGATTTCACTTCTAACAATACTTTGACATGTCTCAAACAACAGCTTCTCTTTACAGAGAAACACTTGTGCGTTTCTTACTAAAGCTATTAATGAAATGAATACACTTTCAAAGAATGTGATTATCTTTCAAAGTAAAGCTTCTACAGAGAAATGAATACTGATCACACATCTAACAAGACTTTGACATGTCAGAAACAACTGCTTCTCTTTACCAAGACACACATGAGCATTATTACTAAAGCATTTCTAGAAATGAATACACTTTCAAAAGAACGTGACTATATTTCAAAATAAAGCTTCCACAGAGAAAAAGAACACTGATCTCACTTCTAACAGTAATTTGACATGTCGAAAAGAAGTGCTTTTCTTTACAGAGAAACACATGTACATTTCTTACTAAAGCTTATCATGAAATGAATACACTTTCAAAAGAATATGATTATACTTCAAAGCAAAGCTTCTACAGAGAAAAGGAACACTGATCTCACTTCTAAAAATACTTGACATGTCGGAAAAAACTGCTTCTCTTTACAGAGAAACACATATGCGTTTCTTCCTAATGCTTTTCATGAAATGAATACACTTTGAAAAGAATGTGATTATCTTTCAAAGTAAAGCTTTTACAGAGAAAGGAACACTGATCTCTCTTCTAAAAATACTTTGACATGATGCATAATACGGCCTTTCTTTACAGAGAAACAACTGTGCGTTTCTTACTAAAGTTATATATGAAACTAATACACTTTCCTTAAACGTGATTATCTTTCAAAATAAAGCTTTGACAGAGAAAAGGAAAACGGATCTCACTTCTAATAGATATTTGACAGTTGC
The DNA here is from genome assembly GCF_950005125.1 of Chionomys nivalis. Lineage (NCBI taxonomy): Eukaryota > Metazoa > Chordata > Mammalia > Rodentia > Cricetidae > Chionomys > Chionomys nivalis. Next base: position 115,443,288 of record NC_080090.1, on the reverse strand, counting down.
AAACATCTGCTTCTTTACAGAGAAACTCATGTGTGTTTCATACTAAAACTTTTTAAGAAATGAATACACATTCAAAAGAACGTGATTATCATTCAAAGCAAAGCTTCTACAGAGGATGGAACACTGATCTCACTTCTAACAAGACTTTGACATTTAGGAAACAATTGAATCTCTTTACCAAGTAACACGTGTGTTTCTTACTAAAGCTAATCCTGAAATGAATACACTTTCAAAAGAATGTGATTATCTTTCAAAGTAAAGCTTCTACACAGAAAGGAACACTGATCTCTCTTCTAACAATACTTTGACATGTCGCAAAAAATGGCCTCTCTTTAGAGAAACACATGTGCGTTTCTTACTAAAGCTATTTATGAAATGAACACCCTTTCAAAAGAATGTGATTTTCTTTCAAAGTAAACCTGCTACAGAGAAAAGGAATACTGATTTCACTTCAAACAATACTTTGAATGTCGTAAACAACTGCTTCTCCTTACCAAGATACACATGTGTGTTTCATGCTAAAGCTTTTCAAGAAATGAATACACTTTCAAAAGAATGTGAATATCTTTCAAAGTAAAGCTTGTACAGAGAAAAGGAATACGGATCTCACTTCTACCAATACTTTAACATGTTCCAAAGAACTGCTTCTCTTTACAGAAAAACACATGTGCTTTTCTTACAAAAGCATTTCATGAAATAAATACACATTCAAAAGAACGTTATTATCTTTCAAAGTAAAACTTCTGCAGAGAAAAGGAAAACTAATCTCACTTCTAACAGTAATTTGACATGTCGCAAACATCTGCTTCTCTTTACAGAGAAACACATGTGCGTTTCTTACTAAAGCTTTTCAAGATATGAATACACTTTCAAAAGAACATGTTTATATTTCAAAACAAAGATTCTACAGAGAAAAGGAACACTGATCTCACTTCTAACAATACTTTGACATGTCGTAAACAATGGCTTCTCTTTACAAGGAACAGTTGTGCGTTTCTTACTTAAGTTATTTATGAAATGAATACACTTTCAAAGAATGTGATTATCTTTCAAAGTAAAGTTTCTAAAGAGAAATGAATACTGATCTCACTTCTAACAAGGCTTTGACATGTCAGAAACAACTGCCTTTCCTTACCAAGAAACACATGTGTGTTATTACTAAAGCATTTAAAGAAATAAATACACTTTCAAAAGAACGTGATTATATTTCAAATTAAAGCTTGCACACAGAAAATGACTACTGATCTCACTTCTAACAATACTTTGACATGTCGAAAACAACTGCTTCTCCTTACAGAGAAACACATGTGTGTTTCTTACAAAAGTATTTCATGAAATAAATGCACTTTCAAAAAAACGTGATTATCTTCCAAAGTAAAGCTTCTATAGAGAAAAGGAACACTGATCTCACTTCTAAAAAGACTTTGACATGTAGCAAAAACTGCTTCTCTTTACCAAGAAACACATGTGTTTCTTAATAAAGCTTTTCAAGAGATGAATACACTTTCAAAAGAACATGATTATATTTCAAAGCAAAGCTTCTACAGAGAAAAGTAACACTGATCTCACTTCTAACAGTAATTTGCCATGTTGCAAACAACTGCTTTTCTTTACAAAGAAACACTTTTGCGTTTCTTACTAAAGCTATTTTTGAAATGAACTCTTTCAAAACAATGTGATTATCTTCCAAAGTAAAGCTTCTACAGAGAAAAGGAAAACTGATCTCACTTCAAACAGTAATAGATATGTCGAAAAAATCTGCTTCTCTATAAGGAGAAGCACATGTGCATTTCTTAATAAAGCTTTTCCTAAAATGAATACACTTTAAAAAGAACGTGATTATATTTAAAAGCAAAGATTCTACAGAGAAAAGGAACACGGATCTCACTTCTAACAAGCCTTTGACATGTCACAAAGAACTGCTTTGCTTTACAGAAAAAGACATGTGCGTTTCTTACTAAAGCATTTCAAGAAATGAATACACTTTCAAAAGAATGTGATTATCTTTCAAATAAAGCTTCTACAGAGAAAAGGAATACTGATCTCACTTCAAACAATACTTTGACATGTCGCAAACAATTGCTTCTCTTTAACAAGATACACGTGGGTTTCTTAGTAAAGCTTTTCAAGAAATGAATACACTTTCAAAAGAACGTGATTATATTTCAAAGCATAGCTTCTACAGAGAAAAGGAACACTGATCTCACTTCTAACAGTAATTTGACATGTCGCAAACAACTTTTCTTTACACAGAAAGACGTGTGTTTCTTACTAAAGCTATTTATAAAATGAATACACTTTCCAAAGAATGTGACTTTCTTTCAAAGTAAAGCTTCTACGGAGAAAAGGAACATTGATATCACTTCTAACAATAATTTGACACGTCGCAAACAACTGCTTCTCTTTACAGAGAAACACATGTGTGTTTCTTCCTAAAGCTTTTCATGAAATGAATACACTTTGAAATAAATGTGATTATCTTTCAAAGTAAAGCTTCTACAGAGAAAGGAACACTTATCTCTCTTCCAAAAATACTTTGACATGTCGCAAAAAAATGGCTTTTCTTTACAGAGAAACAGTTGTGCGTTTCTTACTAAAGCTATTTTTGAAATGAATACACTTTCAAAACAATGAGATTATCTTTCAAAGTAAAGCTTGTAGAGAGAAAAGAAAACTGTTCTCATTTTTAAAAGTAATTTGACATGTCACAAACAACTGCTTTTCTTTAGAGAGAAATACATGTATGTTTCTTACTAAAGATTTTCAAGAAATGTATACACTTTCAAAAGAACGTGATTATCTTTCAAATTAAAGCTTGTACAGAGAAAAGGAATATTGATCTCACTTCAAACAATATTTTGACATGTCCCAAACAACTGCTTCTCCTAACCAAGTAACACATGTGCTTTGCTTACTAAAGTTTTAAAGAAATGAATACACTTTTAAAAGAACATGATTATATTTCAAAGCAGAGTTTCTACAGAGAATGGAACACTGATCTCACTTGTAACAATACTTTGACATGTCGCAAACAACTGCTTCTCTTTACAGAGAAACACTTGTGCGTTTCTTACTAAAGCTATTAATGAAATGAATACACTTTCAGAAGAATATGATTATCTTTCAAAGTAAAGTTGTACAGAGAAAGGTAAACTGATCTCACTTCTAACAATACTTTGACATGTCGCAAACAACTGCTTCTCTTTACCAAGAAACACATGTGTTTCTAACTAAAGCTGTTCAAGAAATGTATACACTTTCAAAAGAATGTGATTATCCTTCAAAGTAAAGCTTGTACAAAGAAAAGGAACACTGATATCACTTCTAACAAGACGTTGACATGTCGCAAAAAACTGCTTCTCTTTATCAAGAAACACATGTGTGTTAGTTACTAAAGCTTTTCAGGAAATGAATACACTTTCAAAAGAATGTGATTATCTTTCAAAGTAAATCTTGTACCTAGAAAAGGAATATTGACCTCACTTCAAACAACACTTTGACATGTCGCAAACAACTGCTTCTCCTTACCAAGTAACACAAGTGCGTTTTAACTAAAGCTTTTCAGGAAAGAATACAGTTTCAAAATAGCGTGATTATCTTTCAATGTAAAGCTTGTACAGAGAAAAGGAACACTGATCTCACTAATAACAATACTTTGACATGTCGCAAAAAATGGCCTCTCTTTACAGAGAAACACATGTGCGTTTCTTACTAAAGCTATTTATGAAATAAATACACTTTCAAAGAATGTGGTTATCTTTCAAATTAAAGCTTCTACAGAGAAAAGCAACACTGATCTCAGGTCTAATAGGACGTTGACATGTCGCAAACAACTGCTTCTCATTACCAAGAAACACATGTGCGTTTCTTACTAAAGTTTTTAAAGAAATGAATACACTTTTTAAAGAACCAATTGTATTTCAAAGCAAAGCTTCTACAGAGAATGGAACACTGATCTCACTTCTAACAATACTTTGACATGTCTCAAACAACAGCTTCTCTTTACAGAGAAACACTTGTGCGTTTCTTACTAAAGCTATTAATGAAATGAATACACTTTCAAAGAATGTGATTATCTTTCAAAGTAAAGCTTCTACAGAGAAATGAATACTGATCACACATCTAACAAGACTTTGACATGTCAGAAACAACTGCTTCTCTTTACCAAGACACACATGAGCATTATTACTAAAGCATTTCTAGAAATGAATACACTTTCAAAAGAACGTGACTATATTTCAAAATAAAGCTTCCACAGAGAAAAAGAACACTGATCTCACTTCTAACAGTAATTTGACATGTCGAAAAGAAGTGCTTTTCTTTACAGAGAAACACATGTACATTTCTTACTAAAGCGTATCATGAAATGAATACACTTTCAAAAGAATATGATTATACTTCAAAGCAAAGCTTCTACAGAGAAAAGGAACACTGATCTCACTTCTAAAAATACTTGACATGTCGGAAAAAACTGCTTCTCTTTACAGAGAAACACATATGCGTTTCTTCCTAATGCTTTTCATGAAATGAATACACTTTGAAAAGAATGTGATTATCTTTCAAAGTAAAGCTTTTACAGAGAAAGGAACACTGATCTCTCTTCTAAAAATACTTTGACATGATGCATAATACGGCCTTTCTTTACAGAGAAACAACTGTGCATTTCTTACTAAAGTTATATATGAAACTAATACACTTTCCTTAAACGTGATTATCTTTCAAAATAAAGCTTTGACAGAGAAAAGGAAAACGGATCTCACTTCTAATAGATATTTGACAGTTGCAAACATCTGCTTCTTTACAGAGAAACTCATGTGTGTTTCATACTAAAACTTTTTAAGAAATGAATACACATTCAAAAGAACGTGATTATCATTCAAAGCAAAGCTTCTACAGAGGATGGAACACTGATCTCACTTCTAACAAGACTTTGACATTTAGGAAACAATTGAATCTCTTTACCAAGTAACACGTGTGTTTCTTACTAAAGCTAATCCTGAAATGAATACACTTTCAAAAGAATGTGATTATCTTTCAAAGTAAAGCTTCTACACAGAAAGGAACACTGATCTCTCTTCTAACAATACTTTGACATGTCGCAAAAAATGGCCTCTCTTTAGAGAAACACATGTGCATTTCTTACTAAAGCTATTTATGAAATGAACACCCTTTCAAAAGAATGTGATTTTCTTTCAAAGTAAACCTGCTACAGAGAAAAGGAATACTGATTTCACTTCAAACAATACTTTGAATGTCGTAAACAACTGCTTCTCCTTACCAAGATACACATGTGTGTTTCATGCTAAAGCTTTTCAAGAAATGAATACACTTTCAAAAGAATGTGAATATCTTTCAAAGTAAAGCTTGTACAGAGAAAAGGAATACGGATCTCACTTCTACCAATACTTTAACATGTTCCAAAGAACTGCTTCTCTTTACAGAAAAACACATGTGCTTTTCTTACAAAAGCATTTCATGAAATAAATACACATTCAAAAGAACGTTATTATCTTTCAAAGTAAAACTTCTGCAGAGAAAAGGAAAACTAATCTCACTTCTAACAGTAATTTGACATGTCGCAAACATCTGCTTCTCTTTACAGAGAAACACATGTGCGTTTCTTACTAAAGCTTTTCAAGATATGAATACACTTTCAAAAGAACATGTTTATATTTCAAAACAAAGATTCTACAGAGAAAAGGAACACTGATCTCACTTCTAACAATACTTTGACATGTCGTAAACAATGGCTTCTCTTTACAAGGAACAGTTGTGCGTTTCTTACTTAAGTTATTTATGAAATGAATACACTTTCAAAGAATGTGATTATCTTTCAAAGTAAAGTTTCTAAAGAGAAATGAATACTGATCTCACTTCTAACAAGGCTTTGACATGTCAGAAACAACTGCCTTTCCTTACCAAGAAACACATGTGTGTTATTACTAAAGCATTTAAAGAAATAAATACACTTTCAAAAGAACGTGATTATATTTCAAATTAAAGCTTGCACACAGAAAATGACTACTGATCTCACTTCTAACAATACTTTGACATGTCGAAAACAACTGCTTCTCCTTACAGAGAAACACATGTGTGTTTCTTACAAAAGTATTTCATGAAATAAATGCACTTTCAAAAAAACGTGATTATCTTCCAAAGTAAAGCTTCTATAGAGAAAAGGAACACTGATCTCACTTCTAAAAAGACTTTGACATGTAGCAAAAACTGCTTCTCTTTACCAAGAAACACATGTGTTTCTTAATAAAGCTTTTCAAGAGATGAATACACTTTCAAAAGAACATGATTATATTTCAAAGCAAAGCTTCTACAGAGAAAAGTAACACTGATCTCACTTCTAACAGTAATTTGCCATGTTGCAAACAACTGCTTTTCTTTACAAAGAAACACTTTTGCGTTTCTTACTAAAGCTATTTTTGAAATGAACTCTTTCAAAACAATGTGATTATCTTCCAAAGTAAAGCTTCTACAGAGAAAAGGAAAACTGATCTCACTTCAAACTGTAATAGATATGTCGAAAAAATCTGCTTCTCTATAAGGAGAAGCACATGTGCATTTCTTAATAAAGCTTTTCCTAAAATGAATACACTTTAAAAAGAACGTGATTATATTTAAAAGCAAAGATTCTACAGAGAAAAGGAACACGGATCTCACTTCTAACAAGCCTTTGACATGTCACAAAGAACTGCTTTGCTTTACAGAAAAAGACATGTGCGTTTCTTACTAAAGCATTTCAAGAAATGAATACACTTTCAAAAGAATGTGATTATCTTTCAAATAAAGCTTCTACAGAGAAAAGGAATACTGATCTCACTTCAAACAATACTTTGACATGTCGCAAACAATTGCTTCTCTTTAACAAGATACACGTGGGTTTCTTAGTAAAGCTTTTCAAGAAATGAATACACTTTCAAAAGAACGTGATTATATTTCAAAGCATAGCTTCTACAGAGAAAAGGAACACTGATCTCACTTCTAACAGTAATTTGACATGTCGCAAACAACTTTTCTTTACACAGAAAGACGTGTGTTTCTTACTAAAGCTATTTATAAAATGAATACACTTTCCAAAGAATGTGACTTTCTTTCAAAGTAAAGCTTCTACGGAGAAAAGGAACATTGATATCACTTCTAACAATAATTTGACACGTCGCAAACAACTGCTTCTCTTTACAGGGAAACACATGTGTGTTTCTTCCTAAAGCTTTTCATGAAATGAATACACTTTGAAATAAATGTGATTATCTTTCAAAGTAAAGCTTCTACAGAGAAAGGAACACTTATCTCTCTTCCAAAAATACTTTGACATGTCGCAAAAAAATGGCTTTTCTTTACAGAGAAACAGTTGTGCGTTTCTTACTAAAGCTATTTTTGAAATGAATACACTTTCAAAACAATGAGATTATCTTTCAAAGTAAAGCTTGTAGAGAGAAAAGAAAACTGTTCTCATTTTTAAAAGTAATTTGACATGTCACAAACAACTGCTTTTCTTTAGAGAGAAATACATGTATGTTTCTTACTAAAGATTTTCAAGAAATGTATACACTTTCAAAAGAACGTGATTATCTTTCAAATTAAAGCTTGTACAGAGAAAAGGAATATTGATCTCACTTCAAACAATATTTTGACATGTCCCAAACAACTGCTTCTCCTAACCAAGTAACACATGTGCTTTGCTTACTAAAGTTTTAAAGAAATGAATACACTTTTAAAAGAACATGATTATATTTCAAAGCAGAGTTTCTACAGAGAATGGAACACTGATCTCACTTCTAACAATACTTTGACATGTCGCAAACAACTGCTTCTCTTTACAGAGAAACACTTGTGCGTTTCTTACTAAAGCTATTAATGAAATGAATACACTTTCAGAAGAATATGATTATCTTTCAAAGTAAAGTTGTACAGAGAAAGGTAAACTGATCTCACTTCTAACAATACTTTGACATGTCGCAAACAACTGCTTCTCTTTACCAAGAAACACATGTGTTTCTAACTAAAGCTGTTCAAGAAATGTATACACTTTCAAAAGAATGTGATTATCCTTCAAAGTAAAGCTTGTACAAAGAAAAGGAACACTGATATCACTTCTAACAAGACGTTGACATGTCGCAAAAAACTGCTTCTCTTTATCAAGAAACACATGTGTGTTAGTTACTAAAGCTTTTCAGGAAATGAATACACTTTCAAAAGAATGTGATTATCTTTCAAAGTAAATCTTGTACCTAGAAAAGGAATATTGACCTCACTTCAAACAACACTTTGACATGTCGCAAACAACTGCTTCTCCTTACCAAGTAACACAAGTGCGTTTTAACTAAAGCTTTTCAGGAAAGAATACAGTTTCAAAATAGCGTGATTATCTTTCAATGTAAAGCTTGTACAGAGAAAAGGAACACTGATCTCACTAATAACAATACTTTGACATGTCGCAAAAAATGGCCTCTCTTTACAGAGAAACACATGTGCGTTTCTTACTAAAGCTATTTATGAAATAAATACACTTTCAAAGAATGTGGTTATCTTTCAAATTAAAGCTTCTACAGAGAAAAGCAACACTGATCTCAGGTCTAATAGGACGTTGACATGTCGCAAACAACTGCTTCTCATTACCAAGAAACACATGTGCGTTTCTTACTAAAGTTTTTAAAGAAATGAATACACTTTTTAAAGAACCAATTGTATTTCAAAGCAAAGCTTCTACAGAGAATGGAACACTGATCTCACTTCTAACAATACTTTGACATGTCTCAAACAACAGCTTCTCTTTACAGAGAAACACTTGTGCGTTTCTTACTAAAGCTATTAATGAAATGAATACACTTTCAAAGAATGTGATTATCTTTCAAAGTAAAGCTTCTACAGAGAAATGAATACTGATCACACATCTAACAAGACTTTGACATGTCAGAAACAACTGCTTCTCTTTACCAAGACACACATGAGCATTATTACTAAAGCATTTCTAGAAATGAATACACTTTCAAAAGAACGTGACTATATTTCAAAATAAAGCTTCCACAGAGAAAAAGAACACTGATCTCACTTCTAACAGTAATTTGACATGTCGAAAAGAAGTGCTTTTCTTTACAGAGAAACACATGTACATTTCTTACTAAAGCGTATCATGAAATGAATACACTTTCAAAAGAATATGATTATACTTCAAAGCAAAGCTTCTACAGAGAAAAGGAACACTGATCTCACTTCTAAAAATACTTGACATGTCGGAAAAAACTGCTTCTCTTTACAGAGAAACACATATGCGTTTCTTCCTAATGCTTTTCATGAAATGAATACACTTTGAAAAGAATGTGATTATCTTTCAAAGTAAAGCTTTTACAGAGAAAGGAACACTGATCTCTCTTCTAAAAATACTTTGACATGATGCATAATACGGCCTTTCTTTACAGAGAAACAACTGTGCGTTTCTTACTAAAGTTATATATGAAACTAATACACTTTCCTTAAACGTGATTATCTTTCAAAATAAAGCTTTGACAGAGAAAAGGAAAACGGATCTCACTTCTAATAGATATTTGACAGTTGCAAACATCTGCTTCTTTACAGAGAAACTCATGTGTGTTTCATACTAAAACTTTTTAAGAAATGAATACACATTCAAAAGAACGTGATTATCATTCAAAGCAAAGCTTCTACAGAGGATGGAACACTGATCTCACTTCTAACAAGACTTTGACATTTAGGAAACAATTGAATCTCTTTACCAAGTAACACGTGTGTTTCTTACTAAAGCTAATCCTGAAATGAATACACTTTCAAAAGAATGTGATTATCTTTCAAAGTAAAGCTTCTACACAGAAAGGAACACTGATCTCTCTTCTAACAATACTTTGACATGTCGCAAAAAATGGCCTCTCTTTAGAGAAACACATGTGCATTTCTTACTAAAGCTATTTATGAAATGAACACCCTTTCAAAAGAATGTGATTTTCTTTCAAAGTAAACCTGCTACAGAGAAAAGGAATACTGATTTCACTTCAAACAATACTTTGAATGTCGTAAACAACTGCTTCTCCTTACCAAGATACACATGTGTGTTTCATGCTAAAGCTTTTCAAGAAATGAATACACTTTCAAAAGAATGTGAATATCTTTCAAAGTAAAGCTTGTACAGAGAAAAGGAATACGGATCTCACTTCTACCAATACTTTAACATGTTCCAAAGAACTGCTTCTCTTTACAGAAAAACACATGTGCTTTTCTTACAAAAGCATTTCATGAAATAAATACACATTCAAAAGAACGTTATTATCTTTCAAAGTAAAACTTCTGCAGAGAAAAGGAAAACTAATCTCACTTCTAACAGTAATTTGACATGTCGCAAACATCTGCTTCTCTTTACAGAGAAACACATGTGCGTTTCTTACTAAAGCTTTTCAAGATATGAATACACTTTCAAAAGAACATGTTTATATTTCAAAACAAAGATTCTACAGAGAAAAGGAACACTGATCTCACTTCTAACAATACTTTGACATGTCGTAAACAATGGCTTCTCTTTACAAGGAACAGTTGTGCGTTTCTTACTTAAGTTATTTATGAAATGAATACACTTTCAAAGAATGTGATTATCTTTCAAAGTAAAGTTTCTAAAGAGAAATGAATACTGATCTCACTTCTAACAAGGCTTTGACATGTCAGAAACAACTGCCTTTCCTTACCAAGAAACACATGTGTGTTATTACTAAAGCATTTAAAGAAATAAATACACTTTCAAAAGAACGTGATTATATTTCAAATTAAAGCTTGCACACAGAAAATGACTACTGATCTCACTTCTAACAATACTTTGACATGTCGAAAACAACTGCTTCTCCTTACAGAGAAACACATGTGTGTTTCTTACAAAAGTATTTCATGAAATAAATGCACTTTCAAAAAAACGTGATTATCTTCCAAAGTAAAGCTTCTATAGAGAAAAGGAACACTGATCTCACTTCTAAAAAGACTTTGACATGTAGCAAAAACTGCTTCTCTTTACCAAGAAACACATGTGTTTCTTAATAAAGCTTTTCAAGAGATGAATACACTTTCAAAAGAACATGATTATATTTCAAAGCAAAGCTTCTACAGAGAAAAGTAACACTGATCTCACTTCTAACAGTAATTTGCCATGTTGCAAACAACTGCTTTTCTTTACAAAGAAACACTTTTGCGTTTCTTACTAAAGCTATTTTTGAAATGAACTCTTTCAAAACAATGTGATTATCTTCCAAAGTAAAGCTTCTACAGAGAAAAGGAAAACTGATCTCACTTCAAACTGTAATAGATATGTCGAAAAAATCTGCTTCTCTATAAGGAGAAGCACATGTGCATTTCTTAATAAAGCTTTTCCTAAAATGAATACACTTTAAAAAGAACGTGATTATATTTAAAAGCAAAGATTCTACAGAGAAAAGGAACACGGATCTCACTTCTAACAAGCCTTTGACATGTCACAAAGAACTGCTTTGCTTTACAGAAAAAGACATGTGCGTTTCTTACTAAAGCATTTCAAGAAATGAATACACTTTCAAAAGAATGTGATTATCTTTCAAATAAAGCTTCTACAGAGAAAAGGAATACTGATCTCACTTCAAACAATACTTTGACATGTCGCAAACAATTGCTTCTCTTTAACAAGATACACGTGGGTTTCTTAGTAAAGCTTTTCAAGAAATGAATACACTTTCAAAAGAACGTGATTATATTTCAAAGCATAGCTTCTACAGAGAAAAGGAACACTGATCTCACTTCTAACAGTAATTTGACATGTCGCAAACAACTTTTCTTTACACAGAAAGACGTGTGTTTCTTACTAAAGCTATTTATAAAATGAATACACTTTCCAAAGAATGTGACTTTCTTTCAAAGTAAAGCTTCTACGGAGAAAAGGAACATTGATATCACTTCTAACAATAATTTGACACGTCGCAAACAACTGCTTCTCTTTACAGGGAAACACATGTGTGTTTCTTCCTAAAGCTTTTCATGAAATGAATACACTTTGAAATAAATGTGATTATCTTTCAAAGTAAAGCTTCTACAGAGAAAGGAACACTTATCTCTCTTCCAAAAATACTTTGACATGTCGCAAAAAAATGGCTTTTCTTTACAGAGAAACAGTTGTGCGTTTCTTACTAAAGCTATTTTTGAAATGAATACACTTTCAAAACAATGAGATTATCTTTCAAAGTAAAGCTTGTAGAGAGAAAAGAAAACTGTTCTCATTTTTAACAGTAATTTGACATGTCACAAACAACTGCTTTTCTTTAGAGAGAAATACATGTATGTTTCTTACTAAAGATTTTCAAGAAATGTATACACTTTCAAAAGAACGTGATTATCTTTCAAATTAAAGCTTGTACAGAGAAAAGGAATATTGATCTCACTTCAAACAATATTTTGACATGTCCCAAACAACTGCTTCTCCTAACCAAGTAACACATGTGCTTTGCTTACTAAAGTTTTAAAGAAATGAATACACTTTTAAAAGAACATGATTATATTTCAAAGCAGAGTTTCTACAGAGAATGGAACACTGATCTCACTTCTAACAATACTTTGACATGTCGCAAACAACTGCTTCTCTTTACAGAGAAACACTTGTGCGTTTCTTACTAAAGCTATTAATGAAATGAATACACTTTCAGAAGAATATGATTATCTTTCAAAGTAAAGTTGTACAGAGAAAGGTAAACTGATCTCACTTCTAACAATACTTTGACATGTCGCAAACAACTGCTTCTCTTTACCAAGAAACACATGTGTTTCTAACTAAAGCTGTTCAAGAAATGTATACACTTTCAAAAGAATGTGATTATCCTTCAAAGTAAAGCTTGTACAAAGAAAAGGAACACTGATATCACTTCTAACAAGACGTTGACATGTCGCAAAAAACTGCTTCTCTTTATCAAGAAACACATGTGTGTTAGTTACTAAAGCTTTTCAGGAAATGAATACACTTTCAAAAGAATGTGATTATCTTTCAAAGTAAATCTTGTACCTAGAAAAGGAATATTGACCTCACTTCAAACAACACTTTGACATGTCGCAAACAACTGCTTCTCCTTACCAAGTAACACAAGTGCGTTTTAAGTAAAGCTTTTCAGGAAAGAATACAGTTTCAAAATAGCGTGATTATCTTTCAATGTAAAGCTTGTACAGAGAAAAGGAACACTGATCTCACTAATAACAATACTTTGACATGTCGCAAAAAATGGCCTCTCTTTACAGAGAAACACATGTGCGTTTCTTACTAAAGCTATTTATGAAATAAATACACTTTCAAAGAATGTGGTTATCTTTCAAATTAAAGCTTCTACAGAGAAAAGCAACACTGATCTCAGGTCTAATAGGACGTTGACATGTCGCAAACAACTGCTTCTCATTACCAAGAAACACATGTGCGTTTCTTACTAAAGTTTTTAAAGAAATGAATACACTTTTTAAAGAACCAATTGTATTTCAAAGCAAAGCTTCTACAGAGAATGGAACACTGATCTCACTTCTAACAATACTTTGACATGTCTCAAACAACAGCTTCTCTTTACAGAGAAACACTTGTGCGTTTCTTACTAAAGCTATTAATGAAATGAATACACTTTCAAAGAATGTGATTATCTTTCAAAGTAAAGCTTCTACAGAGAAATGAATACTGATCACACATCTAACAAGACTTTGACATGTCAGAAACAACTGCTTCTCTTTACCAAGACACACATGAGCATTATTACTAAAGCATTTCTAGAAATGAATACACTTTCAAAAGAACGTGACTATATTTCAAAATAAAGCTTCCACAGAGAAAAAGAACACTGATCTCACTTCTAACAGTAATTTGACATGTCGAAAAGAAGTGCTTTTCTTTACAGAGAAACACATGTACATTTCTTACTAAAGCTTATCATGAAATGAATACACTTTCAAAAGAATATGATTATACTTCAAAGCAAAGCTTCTACAGAGAAAAGGAACACTGATCTCACTTCTAAAAATACTTGACATGTCGGAAAAAACTGCTTCTCTTTACAGAGAAACACATATGCGTTTCTTCCTAATGCTTTTCATGAAATGAATACACTTTGAAAAGAATGTGATTATCTTTCAAAGTAAAGCTTTTACAGAGAAAGGAACACTGATCTCTCTTCTAAAAATACTTTGACATGATGCATAATACGGCCTTTCTTTACAGAGAAACAACTGTGCGTTTCTTACTAAAGTTATATATGAAACTAATACACTTTCCTTAAACGTGATTATCTTTCAAAATAAAGCTTTGACAGAGAAAAGGAAAACGGATCTCACTTCTAATAGATATTTGACAGTTGCAAACATCTGCTTCTTTACAGAGAAACTCATGTGTGTTTCATACTAAAACTTTTTAAGAAATGAATACACATTCAAAAGAACGTGATTATCATTCAAAGCAAAGCTTCTACAGAGGATGGAACACTGATCTCACTTCTAACAAGACTTTGACATTTAGGAAACAATTGAATCTCTTTACCAAGTAACACGTGTGTTTCTTACTAAAGCTAATCCTGAAATGAATACACTTTCAAAAGAATGTGATTATCTTTCAAAGTAAAGCTTCTACACAGAAAGGAACACTGATCTCTCTTCTAACAATACTTTGACATGTCGCAAAAAATGGCCTCTCTTTAGAGAAACACATGTGCATTTCTTACTAAAGCTATTTATGAAATGAACACCCTTTCAAAAGAATGTGATTTTCTTTCAAAGTAAACCTGCTACAGAGAAAAGGAATACTGATTTCACTTCAAACAATACTTTGAATGTCGTAAACAACTGCTTCTCCTTACCAAGATACACATGTGTGTTTCATGCTAAAGCTTTTCAAGAAATGAATACACTTTCAAAAGAATGTGAATATCTTTCAAAGTAAAGCTTGTACAGAGAAAAGGAATACGGATCTCACTTCTACCAATACTTTAACATGTTCCAAAGAACTGCTTCTCTTTACAGAAAAACACATGTGCTTTTCTTACAAAAGCATTTCATGAAATAAATACACATTCAAAAGAACGTTATTATCTTTCAAAGTAAAACTTCTGCAGAGAAAAGGAAAACTAATCTCACTTCTAACAGTAATTTGACATGTCGCAAACATCTGCTTCTCTTTACAGAGAAACACATGTGCGTTTCTTACTAAAGCTTTTCAAGATATGAATACACTTTCAAAAGAACATGTTTATATTTCAAAACAAAGATTCTACAGAGAAAAGGAACACTGATCTCACTTCTAACAATACTTTGACATGTCGTAAACAATGGCTTCTCTTTACAAGGAACAGTTGTGCGTTTCTTACTTAAGTTATTTATGAAATGAATACACTTTCAAAGAATGTGATTATCTTTCAAAGTAAAGTTTCTAAAGAGAAATGAATACTGATCTCACTTCTAACAAGGCTTTGACATGTCAGAAACAACTGCCTTTCCTTACCAAGAAACACATGTGTGTTATTACTAAAGCATTTAAAGAAATAAATACACTTTCAAAAGAACGTGATTATATTTCAAATTAAAGCTTGCACACAGAAAATGACTACTGATCTCACTTCTAACAATACTTTGACATGTCGAAAACAACTGCTTCTCCTTACAGAGAAACACATGTGTGTTTCTTACAAAAGTATTTCATGAAATAAATGCACTTTCAAAAAAACGTGATTATCTTCCAAAGTAAAGCTTCTATAGAGAAAAGGAACACTGATCTCACTTCTAAAAAGACTTTGACATGTAGCAAAAACTGCTTCTCTTTACCAAGAAACACATGTGTTTCTTAATAAAGCTTTTCAAGAGATGAATACACTTTCAAAAGAACATGATTATATTTCAAAGCAAAGCTTCTACAGAGAAAAGTAACACTGATCTCACTTCTAACAGTAATTTGCCATGTTGCAAACAACTGCTTTTCTTTACAAAGAAACACTTTTGCGTTTCTTACTAAAGCTATTTTTGAAATGAACTCTTTCAAAACAATGTGATTATCTTCCAAAGTAAAGCTTCTACAGAGAAAAGGAAAACTGATCTCACTTCAAACTGTAATAGATATGTCGAAAAAATCTGCTTCTCTATAAGGAGAAGCACATGTGCATTTCTTAATAAAGCTTTTCCTAAAATGAATACACTTTAAAAAGAACGTGATTATATTTAAAAGCAAAGATTCTACAGAGAAAAGGAACACGGATCTCACTTCTAACAAGCCTTTGACATGTCACAAAGAACTGCTTTGCTTTACAGAAAAAGACATGTGCGTTTCTTACTAAAGCATTTCAAGAAATGAATACACTTTCAAAAGAATGTGATTATCTTTCAAATAAAGCTTCTACAGAGAAAAGGAATACTGATCTCACTTCAAACAATACTTTGACATGTCGCAAACAATTGCTTCTCTTTAACAAGATACACGTGGGTTTCTTAGTAAAGCTTTTCAAGAAATGAATACACTTTCAAAAGAACGTGATTATATTTCAAAGCATAGCTTCTACAGAGAAAAGGAACACTGATCTCACTTCTAACAGTAATTTGACATGTCACAAACAATGGCTTCTCTTTACCAAGAAACACGTGTGTGTTTCTAACTAATGCTTTTCAAAAAATGTATACACTTTCAAAAGAACTTGATTATCCTTCAAATTAAAGCTTGTACAGAGAAAGGGAACAATGATATCACTTCTAACCAGACGTTGCCATGACGCAAACAACTGCTACTCTTTACCAAGAAACACATGTGTGTTAGTTACTAAAGCTTTTCTGGAAATGAATATAGTTTCAAAAGAATGTGATTATCTTTAAAGGAAAGCTTCTACAGAGATAAGGAATATTGACCTCACTTCAAACAATACTTTTACATGTCCTACACAACAGCTTCTCCTTACCAAGTAACACAAGTGCGTTTCTAACTAAAGCTTTTCAGGAAAGATTACACTTTCAAAGGAATGAGATTATCTTTCAAAATGAAGCTTGTACAGAGAAAAGGAACACTGATCCCACTTCTAACAAACATTTGACATGTCACAAACAACTGCTTTTCTTTACAGAGAAAGACATGTGCTCTTCTTACTAAAGCTTTTAATAAAATGAATACACTTTCAAAAGAATGTGGTTATCTTTCAATGTAAAGCTTCTACAGAGAAAGGTACACTGATCTCACTTGTAAAATTTCTTTGATATGTCGCAAAGAAATGCTTCCCTTTACAGAGAAAGACATGTGCGTTTCTTACTAAAGCTATTTATAAAATAAATACACTTTCAAAAGAATGTGATTATCTTTCAAAGTAAAGCTTGTACAGAGAAAGGTACAGTGATCTCACTTCTAACGATACTTTGATATGCCGCAAACAACAGCTTCTCTTTACCAAGAAACACAAGTGCGTTTCTAACTTAAGCTTTTCAAGAAAAACTACACTTTCAAAATAATGTGATTATCTTTCAAAATAAAGCTTGTACAGAGAAAAGGAACACTAATCTCACTTCTCACAATATTTTGACATGTCACAAACAACTGCTTCTCTTTACTAAGAAACACATGTGCGTTTCTAAATAAGCTTTTCAGGAAATGAACGCACTTTCAAAGCAATGTGATTATCTTTCAAAGTAAAGCTTGTACAGAGAAAAAGAATACTTATCTCTGTTCTAACAATACTTTGACAGGTCGCAAACAACTGCTTCTCTTTACAGAGAAACACTTGTGTGTTTCTTAAAAGAATTTCATGCAATAAATACACTTTCAAAAGAACATGATTATCTTTCAAAGCAAAGTTTTACAGAGAAAAGGAACACTGTTCTCACTTCTAACTATACTTTTACATGTCCCAGACATCTGCTCCTCTTTTCAGAGAAACACATGTGCGTTTTACACTAAAACATTTTATGAATTTATTACACTTTCCAAAGAATGTGATTATCTTTCAGAGTAAAGTTTGTACAGAGAAAAGGAACACTGTTCTCACTTCTTAACAATACTTTGACATTTTCCAAACAACTGCTTCTCTTTTCATAGATAAAAATGTGCGTTTCTCAATAAATCATTTCATGAAATTATACACTTTCAAAAGAATGTGATTATCTTTTAAAGTAAAGATTGTACAGAGAAATGGAACACTGTTCACACTTCTAACAATACTTAGTCTTGTCGGAAAGAACTGCATCTCTTTTTAGAAAAACACATGTGTGTTTCTCACTAAAGCATTTCATGAATTTATACACTTTCAAGAGAATGTGATTATCTCTCTAAGTAAGGTTTGTATAGAGAAAAGTAACACTCTTCTCAATTCTTAACAATACTTTGTACACTATCATATCGTCTGCAAATAATGAAAGTTTAACTTCTTCCTTTCCGATTTGAACCCCTTTGATCCCCTTATGTTGTCTTATTGCTATTGCTAGAATTTCAAGCACTATATTAAAGAGGTATGGAGAGAGTGGACAACCTTGTCGTGTTCCTGATTTTAGTGGAATAGCTTTGAGTTTCTCTCCATTTAATTTGATGTTAGCTGACGGCTTGCTATAAATAGCTTTTATTATAGTTAGGAACGACCCTTGTATTCCTAATCTCTCTAAGACCTTTATCATAAAGGGATGTTGAATTTTGTCAAATGCTTTTTCAGCATCTAATGAAATGATCATATGGTTTTTTCTTTCAGTTTATTTATATGATGGATTACATTGATAGATTTTCGTATGTTGAACCAGCCCTGCATCTCTGGGATGAAGCCTACTTGATCATAATGGATAATTTTTCTGATGTGTTCTTGGATTCGGTTTGCCAGTATTTTATTGAGTATTTTTGCGTCGATGTTCATGAGTGAGATTGGCCTGTAGTTCTCTTTCTTGGTTGTGTCTTTGTGTGGTTTTGGTATCAGAGTAACTTCAGCTTCATAAAAGGAATTTGGCAATGACTTCTCTGTTTCAATATTGTGAAATACATTAAGGAGTATAGGTATTAGGTCTTCTTGGAAGTTCTGGTAGAATTCTGCATTGAAGCCATCTGGACCTGGGCTTTTTTTGGTGGGGAGGTTTTTTATAACAACTTCTAATTCTTCGCGACTAACAGGTCTATTTAGATTGTTCACCTGGTCCTGGTTTAACTTTGGTATATGGTACTTATCTAAAAAAGTGTCCATTTCTATAACATTTTCCAATTTTGTGGCATACAGATTTTTGTAGTAAGATCTAATGATTCTCTGAATTTCCTCTGAGTCTGTGGTTATGTCTCCCTTTTCGTTTCTGATTTTGTTAATTTGCGTATTCTCTCTTCGCCGTTTGATTAGTTTGGATAGGGGTTTATCAATCTTATTGATTTTCTCCATGAACCAGCTTTTTGTTTCATTGATTCTTTGGATTGTTTTCTGTGTTTCTATTTTGTTGATTTCAGCCCTCAATTTGATTATTTCCAGTCTTCTACTTCTCCTAGGTGAGTCTGCTAGCAATAGCAATAAGACAACATAAGGGGATAAAGGGGATTCAAATTGGAAAGGAAGAAGTTAAACTTGCATTATTTGCAGATGATATGATAGTGTACATAAGCGACCCCAAAAATTCCAGCAAAGAACTCCTTCAGCTGATAAACACCTTTAGTAGCGTTGCAGGATACAAGATCAATTCCAAAAAATCAGTTGCCCTCCTATACACAAAGGATAAGGAAGCAGAGATGGAAATCAGAGAAGCATCACCCTTCACGATAGCCACAAATAGCATAAAATATCTTGGGGTAACCCTAACCAAGGAAGTAAAGGATCTATTTGACAAGAACTTTAAGTCAATGAAGAAAGAAATTGAGGAGGATACCAGAAAATGGAAGGATCTCCCTTGCTCTTGGATAGGGAGGATCAACATAGTAAAAATGGCAATTCTACCAAGGGCAATTTATAGATTCAATGCAATCCCCATCAAAATCCCATCAAAATTCTTCACAGATCTTGAGAGGACAATAATCAACTTTATATGGAGAAACAAAAAACCCAGGATAGCCAAAACAATCTTATATAATAAAGGATCGTCTGGAGGCATTACCATCCCTGACCTCAAACTCTATTACAGAGCCTCAGTATTGAAAACAGTTTGGTATTGGCATAAAAACAGAGAAGTCGACCAATGGAACCGAGTAGAAGACCCTGATTTTAACCCACAAACTTATGAACACCTAATTTTTGATAAAGGAGCTAAAAGTATTCAATGGAAAAAAGAGAGCATCTTCAACAAATGGTGCTGGCAGAACTGGTTGTCAACGTGTAGAAGAATGAAAATAGATCCATATCTATCACCATGCACAAAACTCAAGTCCAAATGGATTAAAGACCTCAATATTAGTCTGAACACACTGAACCTGATAGAAGAAAAAGTTGGAAGTACTCTACAACATATGGGTACAGGAGATCACTTCCTACATTTATCCCCAGCAGCACAGACATTAAGGGCAACATTGAATAAATGGGACCTCCTGAAACTGAGTAGCTTCTGTAAAGCAAAGGACACTGTCACTAAGACAAAAAGGCAACCCACTGACTGGGAGAAGATCTTCACCAACCCTGCAACAGACAAAGGTCTGATCACCAAAATATATAAAGAACTCAAGAAACTAAACTTTAAAATGCTAATGAACCCAATAAAAAAATGGGGCACTGATCTGAACAGAGAATTCTCAACAGAAGAAATTCAAATGGCCAAAAGACACCTAAGGTCATGCTCAACCTCCTTAGCGATAAGGGAAATGCAAATTAAAACAAATTTGAGATACCATCTTACACCTGTCAGAATGGCTAAAATCAAGAACACCAATGATAGCCTTTGCTGGAGAGGTTGTGGAGAAAGAGGCACACTCATTCATTGCTGGTGGGAATGCAAACTTGTGCAACCACTTTGGAAATCAGTGTGGCGATTTCTCAGGAAATTTGGGATCAACCTACCCCAAGATCCAGTAATACCACTATTGGGAATATACCCAAGAGATGCCACATCAAATGACAAAAGTATCTGTTCAACTATGTTCATAGCAGCATTGTTTGTAATAGCCAAAACCTGGAAACAACCTAGATGCCCTTCAATGGAGGAATGGATGAAGAAAGTGTGGAATATATACATATTAGAGTACTACTCAGCAGTAAAAAACAATGACTTCTCGAATTTTGCCTGCAAATGGATGGAAATAGAAAACACTATCCTGAGTGAGGTATCCCAGACTCAAAAAGAGGAACATGGGATGTACTCACTCATAATCGGTTTCTAGCCATAAAATAAAAGACATTAAGCATATAATGTGTGATCCTATAGAAGCTAAATAAGAAAGTGAACCCAAAGAAAATCATATAGTCATCCGCATGGAGAGGGGGAAGTAGACAAGATTCCAGGGCAAAAACTGGGAACTTGCGGGTGAGGTGGCATGGGGCAAAGGGGAAATGGGATGAGAAATATGAGAAGGGGAGGATGGGAGGAGCTCGGAGGATTGGGATGGTTGGGATATAGGAAGGATGGATACGGGAGCAGCGAAGTATATATCCTATCTAAGGGAGCCATCTTAGGGTTGGCAAGAGACTTGACTCTTGAGGGGTTCGCAGGTGTCCAGGAATATGTCCCCAGCTGGTACCTTGGGCAACTAAGGAGAGGGAACCTGAAATGACCCTATCCTATACTGATGAATATCTTGCATATCACCTTAGAACCTTCATCTGGCGATGGATCGAGGTAGAGACAGAGTCTCAATTTGGAGCAACGGTCTGAGCTCTTAAGGTCCAAATGAGGAGCAGAAGGAGGGAGAACATGAGCAAAAAATCAGGACCACGAGGGATGCACCCACCCACTGTGACAGTGGAACTGAGTTATTGGGAGCCCACCAAGGCCAGCTGGTCTGGGACTGAATAAGCATGGGTTGATTCCGGACTCTCTGAGCATGGCGGTCAATGAAGACTGATGAGAAGCCAAGGACAATGGCACTAGGTTTCGATCCTAATACATGAACTGGCTTTGTGGGAGCTTAGCCTGTTTGGACGCTCACCTTTCTGGACGTAGATAGAAGGACCTTGGTCTTCCCGCAGGGCAGGGAATTTGGACTGCTCTTCAGTATCGAGAGGGAGGGGGAATGGAGTGGGGGGAGGAGAAGAGGAGTGGGGATAGGGGGAGGGAAGTGGGGGGAGGGCAATATTTGGGAGGAGGGGAGGGAAATGGGAAATGGGGAGCAGGTGGAAATTTTAATTAAAAAAGAATAAAAATAAATAAATAAGTAAAAAAAAAAACAATACTTTGACATGTTCCAAAGAACTGCTTCTCTTTTCAGAGATACACATGTGCGTTTCTCACTAAACCATTTAATGAAATTATACACATTCAAAAGAACGTGATTTGCTATCAAAGTAATGATTGTACAGAGAAAAGGAACACTGTTCTCACTTCTAACAATACTTTTTCCGGTCGGAAAGAACTGCACCTCTTTTCAGAGTAACACATGTCCGTTTCTCAATAAAGCATTTCATGATATTATATACTTTCAAAAGAACGTGATTATCTTTCAAAATAAAGTTTGTACAGAGAAAAGAAACACTGTTGTCACTTCAAGCAATACTTTTACATGTCCCAAAAAACTGCTACACATTTCAGAGAAACACATGTGCTTTTCTCACTAAAGCATTTAATGAAATTATACACTTTCAAAATAAGGTGATTTTCTTTCAAAGTAAAGATTGTACAGACAAATGGAACAATGTTCTCACTTCTAACAATACTTTGTCATGTCGAAAACAACTGCTTCTCTTTTCAGAGATACACATGTGTGTATCTTACTAAACCATTTCATGGAATTATTCACTTTGAAAAGAATGCAATTTTCTTTTAGTAAAGATTGTAAAGAAAAAAGCAATACTGTACTAACTTCTAACAATACTTTGTCAAGTCTCAAACAACTACCCCTCTTTTCAGAGAAACGTGTGCATTTCTCACTAAAGCATTTCATGTAATTATACACTTTCAAAAGAACGTGATTTTCTTTCAAAGTAAAGTTTGTACAGAGAAAAGGAACACTGTTCTCACTTCTAACAATACTTTTATATGTTCCAAACAACTGTTCCTCTTCTAAGAGAAACACATTGTGTTTCTCACTAAACCATTTCATGAAATTATACACTTTCAAAAGTACGTGATTTTCTTTCAAATAAAGTTTGTACAAGAAATGGAACACTGTTCTCACTTGTAACAATACTTTTTCATGTTGCATACCACTTCTTCTCTTTACAAAGAATCACATGTGCTGTTCTCACTAAAGCATTTCAAGAAATTATACACTTTCAAAAGAACGTGATTATCTTTCAAAGTAAAGTTTGTACAGAGAAAAGGAACACTGTTCTCACTTCTAAGAATACTTTTATATGTTCCAAACAACTGCTCCTCTTTTAAGAGAAACACATGTGCATTTCTCACTAAAGCATTTCATGAAAATATACACTTTCAATGAACATGATTTTCTTTCAAATTAAAGCTTGCACAAAGAAAAGCAAAACAGAACTCACTTCTAACTCTTCTTTGACATGTTCCAATCTTGATATCTTCCAAACAACTGCTTCTCTTTTCAGACAAACACATGTCCATTTCTCAATAAAGCATTTCATAAAATTATACACTTTCAAAAGATCGTGATTATCTTTCAATGTAAAGTTTGTACAGAGAAAAGAAACAGTCTTCTCACTTCTAACAATACATTTACATGTCCCACACAAATGCTCCTCTTTTCAGAGAAACACATGTGCGTTTCTCACTAAAACATTCTATGAAATTATACATTTTTAAAATAATGTGATTTTCTTTCAAAGTAAAGCTTGCACAAAGAAAAGTAAACAGAACTCACTTCTAACTCTTCTTTGACATGTTCCAAACTTGGTATCTTCCAAACAACTGCTTCTCTTTTCAGACAAACACATGTCTTTTTCTCAATAAAGCATTTCATAAAATTATACACTTTAAAAAGAACGTGATTATCTTTTAATGTAAAGTTTGTACAGAGAAAAGAAACAGTCTTCTCACTTCTAACAATACTTTTACAAGTCCCACACAACTGCTTCTCTTTTCAGAGAAACACATGTGCATTTCTCACTAAACCATTTCATGAAATTATACACTTTCAAAAGAATGTGATTTTCTTTTAAAGTAAAGATTGTACAGATAAATTGAACACTGATAATACTTGTAACAATACTTTGTCATGTTGCAAACAACTGTCCCTCTTTTCAGAGAAACACATGTGCATTTCTCACTAAAACGTTTCATGAAAGTGTACACTTTCAAAACAATGTGATTTTCTTTCAAATAAAGTTTGTACAAGAAATGGAACACTGTTCTCACTTCTAACAATACTTTTTCATGTTGCAAACCACTCCTTCTCTTTACAAAAATTAAATGTGCATTTCTCACTAAAGCATTTCAAGAAATTATACACTTTCAAAAGAACGTGATTATCTTTCAAAGTAAAGTTTGTACAGAGAAAAGGAACACTGTTCTCACTTTTAACAATACTTTTATATGTTCCAAACAACTGCTTCTCTTTTCAGACAAACACATGTCTGTTTCTCAATAATGAATTTCATGAAATTATACACTTTCAAAAGAACGTGATTATCTTTCAATGTAAAGGTTTTACAGAGAAAAGAAACAGTCTTCTCACTTCTAACAATACTTTTACATGTCCCACACAAATGTTCTTCTTTCCAGAGAAACACATGTGCGTTTCTCCCTAAATCATTTCATGAAATTATACAGTTTCAAAAGAATGTGATTTTCTTTTAAAGTAAAGATTGTACAGATAAATTGAACACTGTTAATACTTGTAACAATACTTTGTCATCTTGCAAACAACTGCACATCTTTTCAGAGAAATACATGTGCGTTTCTCACTAAAACATTTCATGAAATTATCCACGTTCAAAAGAACGTGATTATCTTTCAAAGTAAAGTTTGTACAGAGAAAAGGAACACTGTTCTCACTTCTAACAATACTTTGACGTGTTCCAAACAACTACTTCTCTTTTTAGAGATACACATGTGCATTTCTCACTAAACCATTTCATGAAATTATTCACTTTCAAAAAAATGTGATTTTTATTCAAAGTAAAGATTGTACAGAGAAAAGGAACACTGTACTCACTTCTAACAGTACTTTGTCATGTCGCAAACAACTGCGCTTCTTTTCAGAGGAAAACATTTACTTTTCTCACCAAAGCATTTCATGAAATTATACACTTTCAAAAGAATGTGATTATCTTTCAAAGTAAAGTTTGAACAAAAAAAAGAAACACTCTTCTCACTTCTAAAAATACTCATAAATGTCCTAAACAACTGCTCCCCTTTTCAGAGAAACACATGTGCGTTTCTCACTAAATCATTTCATGAAAATATACACTTTCAATGAATATGATTTTCTTTCAAAGTAAAGCTTGCACAAAGAAAAGCAAAACAGAACTCTCCTCTAACTCTTCTTTGCCATGTTCCAAACAACTGCTTCTCTTTTCAGAGAAACACATGTGTGTTCCTCAGTGAAACATTTCATGAAATTATACGCTTTAAAAGAATGTCATTATCTTTCAAAGTAAAGTTAGTACAGAGCAAAGGAACACTGTTCTCACTCCTAACAATACTTTGACATGTTCCAAACAACTGCTTCTCTTTTCAGAGATACACATGTGCGTTTCTCACTAAATCATTTTATGTAATTATTCACTTTCAACAGAATGTGATTTTCTTTCAAAGTAAAAATTGTACAGAGAAAAGGAACACTGTACTCACTTCTAACAATACTTTGTCATGTTGCAAACAACTGCCCGTCTTTTCAGAGAAAAACATTTACTTTTCCCACCAAAAGACTTCATGAAATTATACACTTTCAAAAGAACGTGATTTTCTTTTAAATAATATTGCAGAAAGAACAGAAAAACAGAACTCACTTATTACTCTTCTTTGAAATGCTCTAAACTAGACATGTTCCAAACATTTGCTTCTGTTTGAAGAGAAACACATGTGCATTTCTCACTAAAGCATTTCATGAAATTATACACTTTCAGAAGATAAAGATAGTACAGAGAAATGAAACACTGTTCATACTTCAAAAAATACATTGTCATGTCACACACAACTGCCCCTCTTTTCAGAGAAACACAGGGAGTTTGTCACTAAAGCATTTCATGAAATTATACACTTTCAAAGAATATGATTATCTTTCAAAGTAAAGTTGTACAGAGAAAAAGAACACTGTTCTCACTTCTTAACAAGACTTTGACATGTTCCAAACAACTGCTTCTCTTTTCAGAGATACACATGTGCATTTCTCACTAAACTTTTTCATGAAATTGTACACTTTCAAAACAACGTTATTTTCTTTCAAATAAAGTTTGTACAGAGAAAAGGAACACTGTTCTAACTTCTAACAATTCTTTGTCTGATCGCAAAGAACTGCTCCTCTTTTCAGAGAAACACATGTGCATTTCTTACTTAAGCATTTCATGAAATTACACACTTTCAAAATAACGTGATTATCTTTCAAAGTAAAGTTTGAACAGAGAAAAGATACCCTGTTCTAAATTCTAAAAATACTTTTAAATGTCCTAAACAACTGCTCCTCTTTTCAGAAAAACACATGTCAATTTCTCACTAAAGCATTTCATGAAATTATACACTTTCCAAAGAACATGATTTTATTTCAAAGAAAAGCTTGAACAAAGAAAAGCAAAACGGAACTCACTTCTAACTCTTTTTTGAGATGTTCCAGACTTGTCATCTTCCAAATGTTGTCATTCGAAAACTACACTGTTCTTACTCTAACAACTTTGTCATGTCGAAAACTACTTCTCTTTTCAAAGAACATGTGCATTTCTGACTTAAAGCATTTCATGAGATTATACACTTTCAAAAGAACATGAATATCTTTCAAATAAAGTTTGTATAGAGAAATGGAACACAGTTCTCCCTTCTAATACACTTTCAAAAAACGTGATTATACTTCAAATTTAAGCTTATACAGAGAAAAGGAACAGTGCTCTCACTTCTAACAATCCTTTGACATATCCCAAACAACTGCTTCTCTTTTCAGAGAAATGCATGTGCGTTTCTCACTAAAGATTCTCATGAAATTAGCACACTTTCAAAGAATGTGATTATCTTTCAAAGAAAACTTCTACAGAGAAAAGTAACAATGCTCTCATTTCTAACAAACCTTTGACATGTCCCAAACAACTGGTTCTTTTTTCAGAGAAATGCATGTGGGTTTCTCACTAAAGCATTTTGTGAAATTAATACGCTTTATAAAAAACGTCATTATCATTCTAAGAAAAGCTTCTAAAAAGAAAAGTAACAACACTCTCACTTCTATCATTCCTTTGACATGTCCCAAACAATAGCTTCTCTGTTCACAGAAACACTTTCAAAGAAACTGATTATCTTTCAAAGTAAAGCTTGTACAAAGAAAAGTATAAATTCTCTCACTTCTAACAATCCTTTGACATGTGCTGAACAACCGGTTCTCTTTTCAGAAAAACGCATCTACATTTCTGACTAAAGCTTCTCATGAAATTAGTATATTTTCAAAACAACGTGATTACCTTTAAAAGTAAAGCTTCTACAGAGAAAAGTAACAATGCTCACACATCTAACCAACCTTTGACATGTCTTAAACAACTGCTTCTTTTTCAGAGAAACACATGTGGGTTTCTCAATAAAGCATATTGTGAAATTAATACACTTTAGAAAGAACGCCATTATCTTTCAAAGTAAAGCTAGTAAAGAAAAAAGCAACTCTACACTCAATTCTAACAATACTTATAGATATCTCTAACAACTGATTCTCTTTCAGAGAAACACGTGTGCGTTTCTCACTAGAGATTTTCATGCAATTAATACACTTTCAAAAGAACGTACTCCTTCAAAATCAAGCTTGTACAGAGAAAGGGAACACTGCTCTCACTTAAGCAATCCTTTGACATATCCCAAACAACTGCTTCTCTTTTCAGAGAAACACATGTGCGTTTCTCACTAAAGCTTCTCATAAAATAGTACTCTTTCAAAAGATCGTGATTATGTCTCAAAGGAAATCTTCTACAGAGAAAAGTAAGGTAACAACGTTCTCACTTCTATCAATCCTTTGACACATCCCAAACAATTGCTTCTCTTTTCAGAGAAACAAATCTGCATTTCTCATGAAAACTTTCCACGAAATTAATACAATTTTAAAACACTGTGATTAGCTTTCAAAGTAAAACTTGTACAAAGAAAAGCTAAAGGCTCTCACTTCTAACAATGCATGGACATGGCTGTAACAACTGCTTCTCATGAAATTAGTACAGAGAAAAGGAAAACTGCTCTCACTTCTAACAATCCTTTGTCATGTCCCAAACAAATTCTTCTCTTTTCATAGAAATACATGTGCTTTTCTCACTAACGCATTTCATTAAATTAATACACTTTCAAAAGAATGTGATTATTGTTCATATTCAAGCTTGTACAGAGAAAGGGAACACTGCTCTCATTTCTAATAATCCATTGACATGTCCCAAATGATTCTTCTCTTTACAAAGAAACACATATGTGTTTCTTACTAAAGCTTTCATGAAACTAATACACTTTCAAAAGAACATGATTATCTTTCAAAGTAAAGCTTCTACAGAGAAAAGGAACAATGGTCTCCCTTTTAACAATGCTTTGACATGTCACAAACAACTGCGTTTTTTTTTAGAGAAACACATGTGCTTTTCTCACCATGTCCCAAACTGCTTCTCTTCTCAGAGAAACACATGAGTGCTTCTCACGAAAGCTTTTCATTAAATTACACAATTTCAAAAGAACGAGATTATCTTTCAAATTAAAGCTTGTACAGAGAAAAGCAACTCTACACTCAATTATAACAATACTTTTACATTTCCCAAACAACTACTTCTCCTTTCCGAGAAACACGTGTGAGTTTCTCACTAGAGATTTTCATGAAATTGGTACACTTTCAATGAACGTGATCATCTTTCAAAGGAAAACTTCTACAGAGAAAAGTAACAATGCTCTCACTTCTAACAATGTTTTCACATTGCCCAAAAACCTGCTTCTCTTTTCAGAGAAACACATGTGTATTTCTCAGGAAAGCTTTCCATGAAAGTAATACAATTTCAAAACAACATGATTATCTTTCAAAGTAAAACGTTTACAAATAAAAGCTAATGGTTCTCACTTCTAAAAATGCTTTGTCATGGCAGAAACAACTGCTTCTCTTCAGAATAACACATGTGCTTTTCTCACTAAAGCTTCTTATGAAATTCATAGATTTCAAAGCAACTAATTATCTTTCATGTAAAGCTTGTACAGAGAAAAGCATACCTTCTCTCACTTCTAACAATCCTTTGACTTGTGCCAAACAACTGCTTCTTTCGTCAGAGAAAGACATGTACATTTCTCACTAAAACATCTCATGAAACTAGTATACTTTCTAAAGAATATGATTATCTTTCAAATTAAAGTTACTACAGAGAAAAGTAACAATGCTCTCACTTCTATCAATCCTTTGACATGTCCCAAACAACTGCATCTCTTTTCAGAGAAACACATGTGTGTTATTCACAATAGCTTCTCATGAAATTAGTACACTTTCAAAAGAACGTGATTATTTTTTGAAGGAAAGCTTCTACAGAGAAAAGTAACAATGCTGTCTCTTATAACAATGCTTTGTCTTGTCCCAAACAACTGCTTCTCTTTTCAGAGAAACACATGTGTGTTACTCACAATAGCTTCTCATGAAATTAGTACACTTTAAAAAGAACAAGATTATCTTTTAGGTAAAGCTTGTACAGAGAAAAGCACAACTACACTCAATTCTAACATTACTTTTACATGTCCCAAACAACTGATTCTCTTTTCAGTGAAACTCATGTGTGCTTCTCACTAGAGATTTTCATGAAATTAATAAACTTGCAAAAGAACGTGATTATACTTCAAATTTAAGCTTGTACAGAGAAAAGGAATAGTGCTCTCACCTCTAACAATGCTTTCCCATTGCCCAAACAACTGCTTCTCTTTTCAGAGAAACACAGGTGCGTTTCTCACTAAAGCATTTTGTGAAATTAATACACTTTAAAAAGAACGTCATTATCTTTCAAAGAAAGCTTCTACAGAGAAAAGTAACAAGGATGTCAATTCTAAAAATCCTTTGATATGTCCCAAACAACTCCTTCTCTTTTCAGAGAAACACCTGTGCATTTCTCCCTCAAGCTGCTCATGAAATTAGTACACTTTCAACAGAACGAGATTAACTTTCAAAGTAAAGCTAGTACAGAGAAAAGCCCACTGCTCTCACATCTAACAATGTTTTCACAATGCCCAAGAAACTGCTTCTCTTTTCAGAGAAACACATGTGTGCTTCTCATGAAAGCTTTCCATGAAATTAATACAATTTCAAAACAACACGATTATCTTTCAAAGTAAAAGTTGTACAATGAAAAGCTAATAGCTCTCACTTCTCACAATGCTTTTAAATGGCCAAAACAACTGCTTCTCTTTTCAGAATAACACATGTGTTTTTTTCACTAAAGCTTGTTATGAAATTCATAGACTTTCAAAGCAACTGATTATTTTTCTTGTAAAGCTTGTACAGAGAAGAGCATACTTTCTCTCACGTCTAACAATCCTTTGACATGTACCAAACAACTGCTTCTTTTATCAGAGAAAGACATGTGTGTTTCTCACAAAAATTTCTCATGAAACTAGAATAATTTCTAAAGAATGTAATTATCTTTCAAATTAATGCTTCTTCAGAGAAAAGTAACAATGGTCTCACTTCTATCAACCCTTTGACATGTCCCAAACAACTGCTTCTCTTTTCAGAGAAACTCATGTGTGTTACACAATATAGCATCTCATGAAATTAGTACACTTTCAAAGAATGTCATTATCTTTCAAAGGAAACCTTCTACAGAGAAAAGTAACAATGCTCTCTCTTATATCAATCCTTTGTCATGTCCCAAACAACGGCTTCCCTTTTCAGAGAAACACATGTTCATTTCTCAATAAAGAATTTCATGAAATTAATACACTTTAAAAAGAACGTGATTATACTTCAAATTTAAGCTTGTACAGAGAAAAGGAACAGTGCTCTCACTTCTAACAATCCTTTGACATATCCCAAACAACTGCTTCTCTTTTCAGAGAAACGCATGTGAGTTTCTCACTAAATATTCTCATGAAATTAGTACACTTTCAAAAGAATGTGATTATCTTTCAAAGGAAAGCTTCTACAGAGAAAAGTAACAATGCTCTCACCTCTAACAATGCTTTCCCTTTGCCCAAACAACTACTTCTCTTTTCAGAGTAACACATGCGCGTTTCTCACTAAAGCATTTCGTGAAATTAATACACTTTAAAAAGAACATCATTATCTTTCAAAGGAAAGCTTCTACAGAGAAAAGTAGCAATGCTCTCACTTATCAATCCTTTGACATATCCCAAACAACTGCTTCTATTTTCAGTGAAACACATGTGCGTTTCTCACTAAAGCTTCTCATGAAATTAGTACACTTTCAAATAAATGTGATTTCTTTCAAAGAAAAACTTCTACAGAGAAAAGTAACAATGCTTTCACCGGTAACAATGGTTTCCCAATGCCCAAAGTACTGCTTATCTTTTCAGAGAAACACAAGTGCGTTTCTCACTAAGGCATTTCATGAAATTAATACACTATAAAAAGAACGTCATTATCTTTCAAAGTAAAGCTTATACAGAGAAAAGGATTTCGGCTCTCACTTCAAACTATCCTTTGACATGTCCTAAACAACTGCTTCTCTTCTCAGAAAAACACCTGTGTGTTTCTCACTAAAGCTTTTCATGAAATTAATACACTTTCAAAAGAATGTGATTATCTTTCAATGTAAAGCTTGTACAGAGAAAAGCCCACTGCTCTCGCTTCTAACAATGCTTTGCCATGTCCCAAACAACTGCTTCGTTTTTCCGAGAAATACATGTGCGTTCCTCACTAACGGTTTTCATGAAATATATACAATGTCAAAAGAATGTGATGATGTTTCAAAGGATAGCTTGTACAGAGAAAAGCCCAATGCTGTCATTTCTAACAATGCTTTCACATGGCCGAAACACCTGCTTTTTTTGTCAGAGAAACACATGTGCCTTTCTCACTAGAGCTTTTTATGAAATTAATACACTTTCAAAAGAACGTGATTATCTTTCAAAGTAAAGCTTGTACAGAGAAAAGCAACTCTACACTCAGTTATATCTATACTTTTACATGTCCCAAACAACTAATTCTCATTTCAGAGAAACACGTGTGCGTTTCTGACTAGAGATGTTTATGAAATTGATACACTTTCAAAAGAACATGATTATCCTTCAAATTCAAGCTTGTATAGAGAAAAGGAACACTGCTCTCACTTCTAACAATCCTTTGACATGGCACAAACAACTGCTTCTCTTTTCAGAGAAACACATGTGCATTTCTCATTAAAGCTTCTCATGAAATTAGTGCACTTTCAAAAGGATGAGATTATCTTTCATTTTAAAGCTTCTACAGAGAAAACTAACAACGTTCTTGCATCTAACAATGTTTTGACATATCACAAACAACTGCTTTTATTTCAGAGAAACACATGTACGTTTCTCACTAAAGCATTTCGTGAAATTAATACACTTTTAAATGAAAGTCATTATCTTTCCAAGTAAAGTTTGAACTGAGAAAAGGAACTCTACACTCAATTCTAACAATCCTTTGACATGTCCCATACAACTGCTTCATTTTTCAGAAAAACACATGTGCGTTTCTGACTAGAGCGTCTCATTAAATTAAAACACTTTCAAAGAACGTGATTATCTTTCAAAGTAAATCTTGCACAGAGAAAAAGAATAAGGCTCTCACTTCTAACAACCCTTTGAGATGTCCCAAAAATTGATTCTCCTTTCAGAGAACCACATGCACGTTTCTCACTAAAGCTACTCATAGAATTAGTACACTTTTTAAAAGAACAAGATTATCTTTCGACGTAAAGCTTGTTCAGAGAAAAGGATCTCTGCTTTTACTTCTAACTATCCTTTGACATGCCCCCCAAAATGGCTGCTCTTTTCAGAAAAACACTTGTGATTCTCAATAAAGCATTTCATGAAATTTATACACTTTCAAAACAACATGATATCTTTCAAAGTAAAGCTTGTACAGAGAAAAGCCCACTGTTCTCACTTCTAACAATGTTTTGCCATTTCTCAAACAATTGCTTCTCTTTTCAGAGAATCACATATGCGTTTCTAACTTAAGCTGTTCATGAAATTCATGCACTATCTAAGAAACTGATTATCTTTCAAAGTTAAGCTTGTACAGAGAAAAAGAACACTGATCTCACATCTAACAATCCTTTGACATAGCCTAAACAACTGCATCTTTTTTCAAAGAAACACATGTGCGTTTCTCAGAAGAGATTTTCAGGAAATTAATACATATCCAAAAAACGTGATTATCCTTAAATTCAAGCTTGTACGCAGAAAAGGTATTGGCTCTCACTTCTCACAATGATTTGAAATTTCCCGAAACAACTACTTCTCTTTTCAGAGACAAACATGTGCATTCCTCATTAAAACTTCTCATGAAATTCATACACTTTCAAAGAAAGTGATTATCTTTCAAATTCAAGCTTGTACACAAAAAAAACGAATGGCTCTTACTTCTAACAATCCTTTGATATTTCCAAAACAAGTGCTTCTATTTCAGAGAAATACATGTGTGTTTCTTACTAGAGCTTTTCATGAAATTAATACACTTTCAAAAGGGCGTGTGTATCTTTCAAATCATAGCTTGTACAGAGAAAAGCAACTCTACACTCAATTCTATCAATATTTTAAATGTTGCAAACAACTGATTCTCTTTTCAGAGAAACACTTGTGTGTTTCTCACTAGAGATTTTCATGAAATTAATACACTTTCAAAAGTACCTGATTATCCTTCAAATTCAAACATGTACACAGAAAAGGTAAAACTCTCACTTCTCAAAATGCTTTGACATTTCACAATACAACTGCTGCCGTTTTCAGAGAAACACATGGGCATTTCTCACTAAAGCTTCTCATTAAATTCATATAATTTCCAAGAAACTAATTATCCTTCAAATTCAAGCTTGTACACAGAAATGCTAATGGCTCTCTCTTCTAACAATCCTTTGACATGACCCAATGAAATGCTTCTCTTTTCTGAAAAACACATGTGCGTTTCTCACTAACGATTTTCATGAAATTAATACACTTTCAAAAGAATGTATTATCTTTCAAAGTAAAGCTTGTACAGAAAAAAGCACACTGTTCTCACTTCAAACAATGTTTTGACATGTCCCAAACAACTGCTTCTCTTTTCAGAGAAACACATATGCATTTCTCACTAAAGCTTCTCATGAAATTAGTACACTTTCAAAGAGCATGATTATCTTTCAAAGTAAAGCTTCTACAGAGAAAAGAAACAACGCTCTCAATTCTAACAGTCCTTTGACATGTCCCAAACAATTGCTTCTCTTTTCAAAGAAACACATGTGCATTTCTCACTAAAGCTTCTCATGAAATTAATACACTTTCAAAAGAATGAGATTATCTTTCAAAGTAAAGCTGTATAGAGAATAGCCCACTGTTCTCACTTTTAACAATGCTTTAACATGACTCAAACAATTGCTTCTCTTTCCAGAGAAACACATGTGAGTTTCTCACTAAAGCATTTCATTAAATTAATGTACTTTAAACAGATCGTCATTATCTTTCAAAGTAAAGCTTGTACAGAGAAAAGGATCTGGGCTCTCACTTTGAACTCTCCTTAGACATGTCCCAAACAACTGCTTCTCTTCTCAGAAAAACTCTTGTGTTTTTCTCACTAAAGCTTTTCATGAAATTAATACACTTTCAAATGAACGTGATTATCTTTCAAAATAAAGCTTGTACAGAGAAAAGCCCACTGCTCTCACCTCTAACAATGCTTTGCCATATCCCAAACAATGGCTTCTCTTTTCAGAGAAATACATGTGCGTTCCTCACTAAAGCTTTTCCTGAAATATATGCAATTTCAAAACAATGTGATGATGTTTCAAAGGAAAGCTTGTACAGAGTAAAGCCCACTTCTATCATTTCTAACAATGCTTTCACGTGGCCGAAACAACTGCTTTTCTTGTCAGAAAAACACATGTGCATTATTCACTAGAGCTTTTCATGAAATTAATACACTTTGAAAAGAACATGGTTATCTTTCAAAGTAAAGCTTGTACAGAGAAAAGAAACTCTAGACTCGATTCTAACAATACTTTTACATGTCCCAAACAACTGATTCTATTTTCAGAGAAACACGTGTGCGTTCCTCACTAGAGATTGTCATGAAATTAATACACTTTCAAAAGTACCTGATTATCCTTCAAATTCAAGCTTGTAAAGAGAAAAGGAACACTGCTCGTGCTTCTAACAATCTTTTGAACTGTTCCAAACAACTACTTCTCTTTTCAGAGAAACATATGTGCATTTCTCAATAAAGCTTCTCATGAAATTAGTACACTTACAAAAGAACGTGATTATCTATCAAAATAAAGCTTTTACAGAGAAAACCAAAACTTCTCTCACCTCTAACAATCCTTTGACATGTCCCAAACAAATGCTTCTCTTTCCAGAGAAACACATGTGTGTTTCTCACTAAATCATACAGAGAAAAGGAACACTGCTCTAACTTCAGCTTGATTATGTTTCAAAGTAAAGCTTTTACAGAGAAAAAGAACAATGCTCTCACTTATAATCCTAGTACTTGAGACCCTGAGATAAGTGTACTGTCAAACGGGTTTGCTCAGTTAGACTGTTCAAAACTAAAAATGTCATGTACTGAGAACGCTGGAAGTACAGTGGGCTGGGAAGGTCTCCACATCTCTTGAATTTGTAAAAATTGCCTAATCTGGAAAATGGTCCTCACGCAAGTGATTGGGAATGCTGACATGAGAGAACCCTCGATTATGCAGGTGTGCCTTAAACATCACCATAGGTACCACTGTAAGATAGAGGTAAACGGAGAATTCATGCAGATAGGAAGATGATGACTTAGGGACCAGAGAGATGCACAACATTTGAAGAACATAGTGCTCTTCCATAGGGCCCAGGTTTAGTTCCCAGAGCCTACATGGGTAGCTTACAACCATCTGTAACTCCAGTTCCAGCAGATCTGACACCCTCTTCTGACCTGAGGATAAACTTAACATACATATAAAACTTAAAAAAAAAGGTGGGCAGTGATGACACACACCTTTAATCCCAGCACTCGGGAGGCAGATCTCTGTGAGTTCAAGGCCAGCCTAGTCTACAAAGAGAGTTCCAGGGTAGCCAACACTACAAAGGGAAACCCTATCTTGGAAGAAAAAACACAAACCAACAAACCAAAAGGAAAAAAAAGAAAAAAGAAAAGACAGAGAGAGGGGAGAAAAGAGAAGGATGTGGTGGCAATTTATAATTCTGATTTTTGGAGGCAATATTTTGAGTTTGAGGTGAGCTTAGGTTATGTATTATTATGAGCCCTGGATGCTGGGGCCAGAGGATCTTCAATTCAAAACCAGCATGGGATACAAATATAGCCTTAAAAAGGAAGAAAAAAGAGGATGCAGAAAAAAGACAGTAAGAAGATGAAGGTAGAGATTAGAGTGATGTGGACATAAACCCACATAAGCTATCACCCATAAAAGCTGGAAAAAAACAGATTCTTCCTGAGTCCTTTGGCAAGCACATATTATTGACTCTTAGATTACATTTGGAGGTATGAGAGAAAAAATAATTATTATTTGTTGCGGGACAATTGTATATATTCGGTCAATCATGTTTTATTTTTTTCATGTTGTCATTTGTTTATTATATTCATAATCATCTCTGGATACACAAAACAGGTAAGGGGTTAGAGGTGGGAAGATTCATGGTCTTTGGGGGGTTTTGTAGGAGTGTTCATAGACGAATAGGACTCCATTGCATCTGCCTGCAGAAGCAAGCTACGGAATTTCATCATCCCACAAGGCCATCTTCCCTTTTCATCCTAACAATTTAGTACTTGTTTTTATGGAAGCATTGACTATGTCTTCCTCTAATTATAAGAGACTATTGAATCACAGATAATTTAAAATTAGCACATAAAGAAAAGCTACCTGCCCCCTATGTGCTTAAATCAAGGTATATATTTACAAAGACAAACATAACCTCTGGAGACAACTCTTGCACGGGTTTTGATCCTACTTCATGTTCTGGCTTTGTGGGAGCATAGACAGTTTGGATGTTCACCTTCCTAGACCTGGATGGAGGGGGGAGGACCTTGGACTTTCCACAGGGCAGGGAACCCTGACTGCTCTTGGGACTGGAGAGGGAGGAGAAGAGGAGTGGGGGGAGGGGGAGGGCTGGGAGGAGGGGGAGGGAAATGGGAGGCGGGGAGGAGGCAGAAAATTTTTTCAATAAAAAAAAGAAATTACAAGTAGATACAAATATATGAACACACACACATTTGCGCACACGCACATGCACACTCACACATGCACACATACACACACACACGGCAGGGGGCACACTGGAGCAACTTAGAAGATAAAGAATTCTCAGAGGGTTGCTTAGAATTTCAACTGATACAACATCTTCAGCAAAGAACATAAGTGACTTAGGGAAATGGCAAGACAAAAGAAAATGTATTTGAATGGATGGAAAATAGTCTGTGGGGAGGCAGATGAAGATTCCTTAGTAAGGCTGTAGAGTTCTTCAATCATGTTTTAAATAAACGTTGATTGGCCAGTATCCAGTCAGGAAGTAGAGGTGGGTAAAACAGAAAAGAAGAATTCATTCCTCCCCAGTCCTGTCCCAACCACAGAAGAAGGAAGATGTGATTGCTCAGCTGAACTGAGCCATGTGGCCAACATAGATAAAAATAATGTGTTAATATAAGTTATAAGAGTTAATAAGAAGCCTGAGTTGATGGGCCAATCAGTTTGTCATTACTATAGACCTCTGTGTGATTTCTTTGGGGATAAATGTCTGTGGGACCTGGTGGGAGGACAGAAACCAGGCAGGATGAAAATGCAGACAATTATTAGTTTGGTTTTTTTTGAGACAGGGTCTCACGATACAACTCTGGAACTCATTTTGTAGACCAGGCTGGCTTCAGCCTCACAGAGATCAACCTGCCTCTGCTTCCCACATGCTAGGATTAAAGGTGTGTGCTCCTATGCCTGGTTGAAAGAACTAATACTGAAAACTTCATAACTACTACAGAAAGTTATCAAAGAAGGAAAAGATCACATAGCTATTTACAGAAGCCCATAGGACAATCTAAATGATCCCTTAGCTTTGCTTACCTAATCTACTAATTTCCTCATCGAGGCCACTCAGTTTCTTATCTAGGATGGAGAAATGTGACTCCAAACTGCTCATGTATGCTTTACACTTTTCAACATCTGACTACAAGGAAGTGTTCAATTTCTTTAATGATAGTAGACAATTCTTGAAGAAAAAAAGTACTAAATTAGTTATTTTTACCAAGAAGCATTCTGTATTTTTAAGAAAGCAATATTATTTACACTTACCTTAGAATCAGTCAAAAGAACTAAAAAAAAAAAAAAAAACTTTGGTATTACTACTGTAACGTAATAATTTAATGAAAGACTTCAGTTCCAGATAGGGAAAAACCAAGTATAAAGTAGAAACTCAAATACTTAATATCTGATTACTTTTCAGAACAATCTAGGTGCTCCACTAATAAAACCAAGATAAAGTTAGATTCTGTTATCAGGGTTACAAGCAATGCCCGCTTTCACAGGACCTGAATTCAATTTAACAACTCTCTGTATCTTGAGTTCAGATTTGACATCTTCTTCTCTTCTCCACTGGCACAGTGTGAATGTGGTACACAGATATACATGTAGGCAAAATACCCTTACATATTTAAATAAACACCCACATTATCATCTTGCTTTTATAAAATCATGCATATTACAGTATACTCTATATGTATACACTATACCACCGTGTTTTCACTACCTAAACTCAGAACCTCTTGAAAACAATGCTCCTTGCAAGTAAATACCCCAGGGACCCTGTCCAAAGGGTAGTTTGGGCCTTATATAAACAGGCAGGAGTCCTTCATCATATTCTGAGCACCATTAGTCCACGACTGATAGACCACAAGGGAAAACAAAGTACCGCAGATACCACACATGGCTTCACTGAAAGTCTATACTATTTTACCTCTAAGAAGCTTATTTGTTAACCCATTTAAAAACACCTTTCATAAGAAGGTCTTCTCAAACAGGCTCAAAAGTCTAAAGAGTTGTCAAGTAAGTTCAAAAACATGGTTACTAACTTGTTCTTTTTCTCTTTCTTTCTCCAATCTTGCAATCTCTTCATGGAGTGCTTTGTTTTCTGCCTCTAATGACTCCAGCTTGGAGTCATTATATAAATCCTCTGGAAAAGAGCCCAAACACTTCATCAGAATCAACCTACAGCATCCTTCAGGTTTTCAGTACCTTATCCTTTGCCTTCCCCCAATGCAGTAGATACTACCTTCTAAAATAGCAAGTGTTATTTTACTCCATGGAATAGCTTATGGCCCTCAACCTGCTTCAGCTTTCTTTCATAGCACCTGTTGTTATTTGCCTAATGGTTCCTCATTTAATTATCATTACTTTCTTTCTAATAGAATAAAGTCAAAATTTTCTGTTCTTTATTACTGCATTTTTGGTGCCTGGCACACAGTAGGTATGTAAAAAATATCTGAGTAGATTAATTTACATATTTAATTATATAGAGAAATATTAAATAACTCACTAAATGTTTTCCATATTAGATCACAATGAATTTTCCCTTGTGTGTGTTATGCGTGTTTATGTGGTCATGAGTATATGCATGTGTGCATACAGAAGTCAGAGGTTACATTGTGAGCCTTACTCAGCTGCTTTCATCTAATGTCTTAGATAAGATCTCTCCCTGGTTTGATCAGTTTGGCTGGCTGACACGCTCTAGGGATCTCAAGTCTCGACCTTTCCACCTGCTACACTTGATATTTTTATGTCCATGTACTCCCTGGACAGATGGAGGATAGTTACAACAGCTGAACTGTTCTCTACTCTTACATCCCTAGTGCATCTTGAGGAATGTTGGTTTTCCCCACTGATCTTTTGTGCCATAGGTGTCAAAGTGATATTCCCCCATCACTACATAACACTGAGAGAAAAATAATTTACATGAAAATATAATGACTTGTTAACTTCCTCTAGCCTCCCCCCTCTTTCTTTTTTTCCCCTGAAACAGGGTTTCTCTGTGAAGCCTTGACTCTCCTGGAACTTAGAAAAGAACACCTTTTAGTGAAGAATATAAAAGTATCCTCTTTATATATTGTTTATAGTAATTTATAGTACCTTATCATGCTTAATTCCATCTTCTGTTTCTTCTCCACAAGGTGTGCTTTCTTTCTTGGCATGATAAATCTAAATAGTAAACAAACAGCACACTAGATTAGTGGTTTAATAGTTTGTAAAATTCATTCTTTTTTAAAGATTTGTTTATTATATATACAGTGTTCTACAAGGTCAGAAGAGGGCACTGGACTCACTGTAGCTGGAGTTATAGGTAATTAAGAGCTACCTGGTGTGGGTGCGGGGACTCTGGTTCTCAGAAGGGTAGGAAGTTCTCTTAATCAAGTCATCTCGCAAGTGCTTTGATAACATTGTTTTGAGATAGAGTCTTCACCTAATGCTATAGAATGGAGCTCCCACCAGGTGAAGGTGGTATTCTCTAACAAAATACTATTTCTGAGCATTGTTCAGGGCACAGGAAATCCAAGCCAGGCCCTAACCAAAATTGATTTTGGAGCTCATGCAACCATTTTATTTAGTCTCTAAAAGAGATGGGGCCATGGTCAAATTGCTGCTATGCAGACAGACTGTGTGCCAAGTGAGCAAAGAGGCACAGTGAAGAATGAGAGAAACTATCAAGCCACTTATAAAATATTATGAAGCAATTTGGGATCAGAAAAAATAACAAATAATGGACAGAGGCCATCAGTCAATATATTATATATGGAGGTGAAGAGAATAATAATATATTCAGAATTGGAGAGAGGGCTCAAATTGTTAAGAGTGCTTGGTGCTTTTCTTGAGGACTCAAGTTCATATATCTCACAAATGCCTGTGACATTGGTTCTAGTGGACCCAGTGCTCTCTTCTGGCCTCACACAGATTTTCACAAGCAAAGATAAGTAAAAATAATATTTTAAAGGAACATTTTCAATTGTTCCTACAACCATTATGTCAGGATCTAATACTTGCTTAGACAAGCTCCCTATACTCTCTTCCATCACCAGCCAGCAGTAACTTCATTGGGGTTGGGGGCGCTGAATTAACAGTCATATGTATGCTAGACGAGCAAACTATCACTGAGCTATTCTTAAGTTCTCTTTTCCTTTTTATCTTGTGACAGGATCTAAGTTGCACAGGCTGGCCTAAACCTCTCTTTGAAGAAGCACCTGTAAGGACAGATACCTGTGATTCTTCTGCCTTAGCTTCCTAATTAGATGAGATTACAGGCCAGAATCACTAAGCCTGGCTTAATAAGCCATTTTTGAGATAACAGCACATCCACTTCTGTAGGGAAAACACTACCTTTTATCTGAATATATCATAATTTTTGTTACATACAAAAAAACCTTTCTTTTTAAACAGTGGTAGTAATAGAAAATGATTTAGAATGGGGTAAGATAGTTTATTAAGACTAGTGAGACAAGAAAGTCTTGAAATATCACTACAAGTCTCAGCATAGAAATATAGTTAAGAAAACATCAAAACAAATGGAACTTAAAAACATGATACTTGATATTAAGAAAGCTATATCTTACTGAAGAAATAGAGATGAATAAATGAGAAAATCAATACTTCCCCAAATGTTAACGTTAAATATTGTCAAGATGGGAATGTTTCCCTAATGTTTATGAATGCAATTTGAAGCCAATGGGGGAGGGGGAAGCAAAACACAGAATTTTAAATAATATCGATAGGCTGGGAAAATGTTCTGTGGATAAAATGCTTACCATACAAGCATGACGAATTGAGTTTGGAGGCCCAATAACTATTGTGATGGGTTTTTTTATGTTTTAAAAAAGAAAGCTTGCCTGAAGATCAGAGTGCAGAGTAAACCACTAGAAGGCACATACCTTTAATCCCAGGACTAAGGAGAAAGACAGAGGGATCTGTTAGTTCAAGACCACTCTGGGTTACACATGACTGAATGTCTAAAAGAGAAACAGAGCTCCTGCAGAGGTGATCCCACACCTTCAATCCCACCACTAGAGAGGTGGAGACAGGAGTGATAGGGCTGGATGGAGAGAGGAATATAAGAGGGGAGGAGACAAGAGCTCAGAGTATTCTGAGGATTGTCCCTTTAGTCTGAGGAGAGAGCCTGAGGAGGGAGCCCAAGGAGAGGATTGCCCCTTAGGTCTAAGCATTGGTAGAAGTTAAAGTTCTCTCTAGTGCCTGGCCACTCTGTTCTTGGATTGCTCAGCTTACCCTCATAGCTGACTGCAGGTATTTATTTGAATTTGTGCTAAGGTAACCATGTAAAAGCTGAATGTGGAGATGAGCATTTGCAGTTCCAGTAGTAGGAAGTGGAGATAAGTTTTTGTAAATTGATAAGATAAAAGGAAAAAAAGTGCTAGCGAGAAGGAGGTAAAAGCATGATATACAGTTTTGGCAACCTGGGCTTGATTCCACATATATGTTGTAGCATGTGTACATGTGCCCATGCACATGCAAATACACAGTAATATCATTATTTTTTGCATCATTGCAAAAGGAAAAAAGGCAATTTTTTTTTCCTGCCACGCTTGTAGCTGGCTCCCAGCGCGCGGGAGAAGCAGAAAAAGAAGAAAAAAGAACGACAACAACAAAAAAACCGCGGCTTTTCCCCTTGCTGCTGCTCTGCAGCCTCTGCCTCCACTTGTGCAACCAGAGGAGGAGCTGCAATCACCGCAGGGGATCCAAGGTCCAGGTCACACAGGTACTTCACACAGAGGCTTCACACAGGTATAAGCTGATGGTGCTCTGGGTACCAGAGCTCAGGTGAGCTGCAGTGGTGTCAAGGCCCCTCCCCTTATCCCCCCACCCCCATCACACTCCCACCCCTCCACCCCTCATCCCCCCCAACCCCCTCACCCCCCCACCCCGGCGGACACAGAACACTCAGGAGGCCTCCGGACTCTGGGCAGATATGGACCAGGACTCCAGCGCCTGGGCCATGCCCAGAGAGGCTTCAAGCTCGGGACCTGAAACAGGACATCCCTGGACCGCGAGATCCCTTGCAGGAGGTTGCAGGAAGATGCCTGGAGCACCCCAGAGTGCACCAGTTTCCTTCCCTCTCCTTCCCTCCCCTTGCCTCTCATTAAAGACTGGGCCCTTGTGACTTCAACAGCCAAAAAAAAAAAAAAAAGATTTATTTGCTATGTATACAGTGTTCTGTCTGCATGTCAGAAGAGGGCATCAGATCTTATAATGGTTGTGAGCCACCATGGGGTTGCTGAAATTGAACTCAGGACCTCTGAAAAAGCAGTCAATGCTTTTATCCTCTGTGCCATCTCTCCAGCCCAGGTAATTACTCTTGTGTGAAACTTTGAAGTTCAACTTTAAAAAAAAATAAAAATATAAAAAATAGCAATATTCTTTTTTTCATGTTGTCAGTTATTAAAAACATGAACAACAGACCAGACTCAGTAACCAACTCCAAAATATTATGCTATGACTTTCACATGTGTGCCACAGGATAAGTATGTTTACACATCACTCACACACACAGAAATAACAAGTTAAAGCCTTCAAAGGCATCATCAGGACTGGGAAGTGCGGTTCAGCTGAAGAGTGCCTACACAGAATAAAAGAGGCTCTAACACTAACATGGGTGACCATAAATCTAGGGAATATGAAGTCCACTCC
The DNA here is from genome assembly GCF_950005125.1 of Chionomys nivalis. Lineage (NCBI taxonomy): Eukaryota > Metazoa > Chordata > Mammalia > Rodentia > Cricetidae > Chionomys > Chionomys nivalis. Next base: position 115,399,297 of record NC_080090.1, on the reverse strand, counting down.
AAAAACCAACAACAACAAAAACAACAACAACAAAAAACAACAACAAAAACCAAACCTGGATATAATGCCAAGGACTGGTGATCCCAGTTAAGACTACCAGTGAAATACAGTTTCTATTCCAAAATGATGAACCAAAACGCCCACTCACCATATCCCAGCCATTCTTTTCTCAAAGGCACAGCAACCTGACAACAAAACCAAACCAAACCCAACAATATTCCTTCCCAAATCATTGGCTCAGTTTGAGACAGAAAGAATTTCATACAAAAAGGTTCAAATAAAATGCTGGATTAAAAGCTGGATGCAGTGGCACATACCTGTAGTTCCAGCTATTTACCAGATTGCAGTGGGAAGATTATTTGACCTTTGACCCCAGAGTACAGACTAGGCAACTTGGTGAGATTCACTCACAGAAAAAACCAACCAACCAACCAAAAAAGAAAAGTTTCAAATTAATAGCAAAATCACGTAGCGGGATATAAAACTGAGAAAACAAACAGCTTTAAAGTTTCCACATAGGTAGAGTCTGAAACAGTAATGCCTCTCCATAGGCACACAATGCTCACCCATGGCTGTGTAGAGAAGGGCTGTCTCTGCATAGACCAGGCGGTCCCTGTACTCAGAGATCTGCCTGCCTCTGCCCCAAGTGCTAGGACTCAAAAAAGTGTGCTATCACATCTGGAGGCTGAGTATTTTTAATTGCTATAAGTTTCCTTGGAGGAAAACTTGTTAATATGTAGAAAAAAGAGGCTGCTACAGATTTACATGGCACTGTTTTACAATAAAAAAAAAACATTTGTTTAAAAAAATGTCATACACTCTATAAAATAAGTAGGGTAAACATGTCAGGCAACATTAACTTATGTGTTATACTCTTATATGGCTGCAGCACAGGTTTATATCAGCATCACCAGAGATGAGCAATTTTGCAATGGCTCCATCACTAAGTGACAGAAATTAGTTCATATCTGTAATAATCTTATGGGACCACCATGCCATCCATCAGTGACAGAACATCAGCAAGTAAAACATGACTGTACACAGTTTTAGAGTAAACAGGACTTTGAAACCAATATCCAGGGCTGAAGTGCACCTCAATGGTAGAGCGACCCATGGTTCAACACCTAATACCAAAGAAAGAAAGAAGGAAGGAAAGAAAGAAAGAAAGAAAGAAAGCTATATCCAAAGAAAATGACTTAAAAGTTATCTGTAAGTTGGGAAAATATTCATTCTATATTTCCCTATTTTTTGTGATTAACACTGATTCTATTTTTGAAAAATGACAAAATGAATTTCTCAAAGAAAAACGATGGGTTCATTTTTGTCTAAACTCTAACACCACAGGAAAACAATTTGTCAAGCAGAGCTTCTCCCTGCTCACCGTTCTTACACTAACAGTTTGAAGAACTTCAAATCAGACGTGCTTTGAAAGCAGAAGCAGGTTTGGAGACAAGTTGCAAAAGTCAGATAGGGAGAGAATAGAAATTCATTGTGAGGAAAAACAAAACAAAACAAAAACTAAACGTTTAAAGGTAAGATTTAAACTATCAATCAAATACCTTGATGCAGTCTATCAGCCATACCAAGGCTGCCAGGATGTTAGGCCAGGTATGAGGGGCTTCCACTGCATAGAGGGAGCTCTTGGATAGTACAAAGAGATACCTATGAGAAACAGGAAGATAACGAGCAACCGTGTTAGCAAGCATAAAGGCTACAGTAAAAGTGTATTTTAAAGCTACACTGCATGCATACCTGTTTGAAGATATTTGAGTCTACTCTGAAGATCTTATTCATCATTAATTTTTGTGTATTCGTTCACATTACACAAATTACTTTGCACAGTGTTTAACAGCTGAGTATAGGATTCTCCTCAAAAACCTTTTCATTTTCCTACATTCAATGTACTTCTATAAGTACATTAGTCATTATCTGTCACTAAATCTCCTTTCGTCCCTGTGTCTCCAAACAAACAGCTTTCCTTCCTCAGTTTCCTGAAGTGTTGGGATCACACATGTGCAGCACCACATCTGATCTGTGCTTGTCTTTCTTTATAATACTTTTAAACTTCATCTCTCTGCTGGTTAGCTTTGTCAACCAGATACAAACTAGAGTCATCTGGAAAGATGGAACCTCAATAAAGGAAAAGTCTCCATTAGGCTGGCCCATGGGCATATCTATGAAGCACTCCTTTAACTCATGACTGATGGGAGAGGGCTAGTCCTCTGTGGGCAGTGCCACCCAAGTAGGTAATACTGGACTGTAGTAGAAAGCAAGCTGAGCAAACTATGGAGAACGAGTCAGTAAACAGCTTGGCTTCATAGTTCCCACCTCTGCTCCTGCTTGAGTTTCTGCCCTTAATTCCCTTGATGATTAATGTAATAAACTCTTCCCTCTGTTAGTGTCTTTTTTTTTGAAAGATTTATTTATCTCCTATGCATACAATGTGCTGGTTGTGAGCCACCATGTAGTTGCTGGTAATTGAACTGGGGTCCTCTGGAAGAACAGACAGTGCTCTTAGCCATCTCTCCAGCCCCCTTCATTAGTTTTATTCTGTGTTTTATTCAAGTATCAGGAAATCAAAATAAGACAATCTCATCGTTTTCATCAGACCTTACTGCTATGGTTTTGCAACTATAAACAATGGTACCCAGGCTGCACTTTATGTTTTCTTGAGACCAGGACTGAGTAGCTTTGGCTGGCCTGGTATTGATCATGTAGATCAGGGTAGCATTGAATTCAGAGGATCTATTTGCCTTGGCCTTTGGAATTCTGGGATTAAAGGCCATACCAGGCTGTACATTATGTTCCTCATGGTTTGTGCTTTACGTTCTATCACTTAAACTTCTGTTATAATGGACTAGGACAATTTGAATGTTTATTCTGCAGAATTCATGTTGGTAACTTAGTCCCCAGAGTCAGATACTAATGATACAAAGACATGAGACTTCAGGCAGGTGAGAGCCCTATGAATGAATCTATTCCAAAAAAATGGGAGCTTGAAGGCATGGTCTTGTTATAAAGGTAATCCTTGCCCTGGACAGGGAACTCTGAAGTTCCTCATCCCCCACCCTATACTCCCTGGGCTCCCCACAGGGGCTCTACACCCTGCATACTGCCTCTCTCTTCTTGTCCCACCCAGCTTGCATCCAGAACCCTTCTTCCTTCTGCCCCCTTTCCTCTTTGGGCACATAACACCATCCAGCTCAATCTGTCTGGCGCTGGGGGCAAATCCTCAGGGCAAGTAGGCAGGCAAGACTTCCTTTGTTTCTCCAGCCTGCCCGCACCAAGCAAGGTAAGGCCTTTGTTTATAAACTACCCAACCTGCAAGGAGATCTGATCTAGGCACCAGGAGAGACAGCAGCAGGGTGAGTTTGTGACCTGACCGGCGGCGGCGGAAGCAGCCCTGGACAGGGAACTCTGAAGTTCCTCATCCCCCACCCTATACTCCCCGGGCTCCCTGCAGGGGCTCTACACCCTGCATACTGCCTCTCTCTTCTTGTCCCACCCAGCTTGCATCCAGAACCCTTCTTCCTTCTGCCCCCTTTCCTCTTTGGGCACATAACACCATCCAGCTCAGTCTGTCTGGCGCTGGGGGCAAATCCTCAGGGCAAGTAGGCAGGTGAGACTTCCTTTGTTTCTCCAACCTGCCCGCACCAAGCAAGGTAAGGCCTTTGTTTACAAACTACCCAACCTGCACGGAGATCTGATCTAGGCACCAGGAGAGACAGCAGCAGGGTGAGTTTGTGACCGGACCGGCAGCGGGGGAAGCAGCCCTGGACAGGGAACTCTGAAGTTGCTCATCCCCCACCCTATACTCCCTGGGCTCCCTGCAGGGGATCTACACCCTGCATACTGCCTCTCTCTTCTTGTCCCACCCAGCTTGCATCCAGAACCCTTCTTTCTTCTGCCCCCTTTCCTCTTTGGGCACATAACACCATCCAGCTCAGTCTGTCTGGCGCTGGGGGCAAATCCTCAGGGCAAGTAGGCAGGCGAGACTTCCTTTGTTTCTCCAGCCTGCCCACACCAAGCAAGGTAAGGCCTTTGTTTACAAACTACCCAACCTGCACGGAGATCTGATCTAGGCACCAGGAGAGACAGCAGCAGGGTGAGTTTGTGACCGGACCGGCAGCGGGGGAAGCAGCCCTGGACAGGGAACTCTGAAGTTCCTCATCCCCCACCCTATACTCCCCGGGCTCCCTGCAGGGGCTCTACACCCTGCATACTGCCTCTCTCTTCTTGTCCCACCCAGCTTGCATCCAGAACCCTTCTTCCTTCTGCCCCCTTTCCTCTTTGGGCACATAACACCATCCAGCTCAGTCTGTCTGGCGCTGGGGGCAAATCCTCAGGGCAAGTAGGCAGGCGAGACTTCCTTTGGTTCACTGGCCTGCCTGCACCAAGCAAGGTAGGAGCTTTGTTTACGAACTACCCAACCTGCACGGAGATCTGATCTTGGCACCAGGAGAGCCATCAGTGGGAGAGCTAATATGGGTACCAGGAGAGCCGTCTTTGGGCACGGAGAGCTGATATTGGTACCAGGAGAGACATCACTGGAGCACCAGGAGAGCTATCACTGCAGGGTGCCATCACTGGGAAAGTACATCAGTAGGCAAGGAGACCTGATCCGGTAAAAGAAGATCCATAGGGGAGCATTCGGAGAAAGAGATGGGCAGGCGCCAATGCAAGAATTCACCCAACAATCTGAAAAACTATATGAAACCACCAGAACCCAGCGACCTCCCAACACGAGGACATGAACACCTTAATCATGAAGAAGTAGATAAAATTGACTTTATGAAAGTGATTGACGCCCTTAAACAACATGTAAAAAATGCCCTTATAGAAATGGATGAGAAGTATAACAGAAAGTTTGAAGAATTGAGTAAATCAGTGAATGATACCCTAGGAAACCAAGGAAAAACAATCAAACAGATAATGGAAACAGTTCAAGACTTAAAAACTGAAATGGAGGCAAAGAAGAAAACACAAACAGAAGGCCAGCTGGACAGGGAAAATCTAGGTAAACGAATAGAGACTAAAGAAGCAAGCATAACCAACAGAATACAAGAGATAGAAGAAAGAATCTCAGATTCTGAAGATACCATAGAGAAAATAAACACGCTGATCAAAGAAAACAGCAAGGCCAACAAATTCTCATCACAAAACATTCAGGAAATATGGGACACAATAAAAAGACCAAACCTAAGAATAATAGGAATAGAAGAAGGAGAAGAAGCACAGCTCAATGGTCCAGAAAATATATTTAATAAAATTATAGAAGAAAACTTTCCCAACCTAAAGAAAGATATACCTATGAAGGTTCAAGAAGCATAGAGAACACCGAATAGGCTGGATAAAAAAAAAAACATCCTCTCGCCATATAATAATCAAAACACAAAGCATACAGAATAAAGAAAGAATGCTAAGAGCAGCAAAGGAAAAAGGCCAAGTTACTTATAAAGGTAAACCTATCAGACATACACCTGACTTCTCTATGGAAACCAAGAAAGCCAGAAGGTCCAGGATAGATGTACTGCAGAAACGAAGAGACCATGGATGCAAGCCCAGACTACTATACCCAGCCAAGCTTTCATTCACTATAAATGGAGAAAACAAATTTTCCAGTATAAAAACAAATTTAAACAATACGTAGCCACAAATTCAGCCTTACAGAAAGTAATAGAAGGAAAATCACTAATCAAGGAGTCCAACAATGACCACAGTAACTCAGACAATTAGAGATCCTTTACCAGCACTACTCAAAGAAGGGAAACACACAAAATCTACTACTAAAAAAATGACCGGAGTTAACAACCACTGGTCATTAATATCACTTAATGTCAATGGACTCAACTCACCTATAAAAAGGCACAGACTAAGAGATTGGATATGAAAACAGGATCCAACATTCTGCTGTTTACAAGAAACACACCTCAACCACAAAGACAGGCACCTACTCAGAGTAAAGGCCTGGGATAAGGCTTATCAAGTAAATGGACCTAGGAAACAAGCAGGTGTGGCCATACTAATTTCTAACAAAGTTGACTTCAAACTTAAATCAATCAGGAGAGATGGAGAGGGACATTTTCTACTCATAACAGGAACAATTCATCAGGATGAAATCTCAATCCTGAATATCTACGCCCCTAATATAAAAGCACCCACGTACATAAAAGAAACATTGTTAAAACTCAAGGCAGCCATCAAACCGCACACATTAATAGTAGGAGACTTTAATACTCCTCTCTCTCCAATGGACAGGGAAAGGTGAAGCCATCAGGGAAAGGTGAAATTAAAATGATTTATACTGTCACCTTACTAGCTCAGAATGACTTTCATCAAGAAAACAGAACAACAGATGCTGGCAGGAATTTGAGGAAAGAGGAAACTTTACTCACTGCTAGTGAGCATAAATTGCAGCTACTGAGGAAATCAGTAAGTAGGTTTGTCAAAAATGAGAAAGTGGCGGGACAGATGTCTCAGGGAAAAGCACCGGCTGCTCTTACAGAGGAACTGGGTTTGGTTCCCAGCACCCACTTGGTGGCTCAGAACCATCTATAACTCCAGTTCCAGGGAATCCCTTTCTGGCCTCCACAGTCACCACGGATGTACACATATATTGAAGGAAAAATATTCACACACATAAAAATAAAAGATAAACAAATCTTTGAGGATGACAACCAAAACTATCACATGATCTGCCTATATGCCTCAGTGATAAAGAGCACTTCTTGTTCTTCCAGAGGACCAGCATTTGATTCCCAACACTCAAACCAGGCAGTTCACAACCACCTGTAACACAAGCCCCAGGAGGGTCTGACATCTCTCATCTCTGTGGTCACACACACACACACACACACACACACACACACACACACACAGATTTAAAAGTAAAAAAATGACATTTGTAGGAAAATGGGTGAAATTTCAATTCAGAATGTTAGCTGAAATAAACTGCATTCAGATAAGCACTATGTTTTCTCTCATGTGTGCAGCCTTGATTGAAGTTTCTATGTGTGAGTGGGTCGGTGTCCATGTGTGGATGACTCATGAAACTAGAGAACTGTGAGAGGGAAAAAGAGACCTGAAGGATTAGGGTACAGGAACACTGACAGAAGATAATGCAATATTGTACTGGGAGAGCAGAAATTAGGTTGTTGTGGGCAATGGAAAAACAGCAAGAATGGGACAGAGGGGAGGGCAAGGCAAAGGCCAGAGGGCAGGGTGTGGAAGAAGAAAACATGTGTAAAAATGCCATTATGAAATCTACTACTTTGTAGCTAACTTAATAATCTTGTAATGGGAAATACTTTTTCCTGTAGCCATCGTCCCACTTGAAATGGAGTCCATGGGGCAGGTGTTGTGCTATATTAGTTCAGACATCTATTACAGTACCAGGCATATGGTCATGCGTAAAGCGTTTGCTGAGCCAGTTGTTGCCATGCATGCATCTAATTCCAGCATTTAGAGGACTAAGGAAGGCCCAAAGATTCTGGCTAGAGACTCACCTAATCTGAGCAAGACCTTATCTTAAATAATAATTGCCTATTTGCCAAATACATTTTGATAGCAATTATTGAGCTTTGTATATTATGTCTGTCGGTGATTGGTTTGATTTTATTATGATGCCTATAAGTTGTTGTACACGCATATAGTAGCCTCTTGATAATTGTGTTTATTTTCTATGACAACTCTCATGTTTAAAAACCATTAGACATTTAATTATTTGAAAGCATTCATCTGTAAAATAATTTGTTAATAAAATCTTTTTTGAGAGTTAATATTTGATTTTTTCTGGTTATTTTGACTTTTCCATTTTGATATTTTATTGTTTATGCTGTAATCCCTCTTAATATCTATTTTCTAAAATTTAGAAAGGTTTTTGCTATACATACCAGGGTAACCTTGGACTTGTTATGTAGCTCAGGCTAACCTTGAACTCAAGATTCTCCTCTCAGCTTCCAGAGTGCTGGGATTACTGGCATGCACCACCATGTCTTGCTCAATTATTTTTAAAATAAATTATGTGTCTAGGTGTTTTGTAAACTTTGTACATCATGTGCACACAATGTTCAAGTAGGCCAGAAGAGGGCATCAGATCCAGGGGACTGGAGTTACTGAGGGTTGTGATTGACCAAGCAGGTGCTGGCAATGAACACAGGCCCTTTGGAAGAACAAGTGCTCTTAACTGCTGAGCTACCTCTTCAGCCTCTCGTCAATTATTATGTACATGTATATTTATGCATATAAACATCTTCACTGCATGTAAGCATGTGTGTTGTGTGCTCCTAGATGAGAAGAACTGCAGTTACAGATGGTTTGAGTTTCTGTGTGAGTGCCAGAAATTGAATTCAGGTCCTCTGCAAGAGCAAACAGTTTTCTTAATCACAGAAAAAACCCTCCAGTCCTACATACATATAGTTTTTCTTTTCTTTTATTCTTCTTTTTTTTTTGAGTCATGAGTTTACATAGCCCAGAACAATGGATTCTCCTGCTTTCCAAATCTGGGATTATAGGTATGTCCTACTGCACAAATATTTAGATCATCAACTCTTTTGGTTTTATGGGACAGGGTTTCTTTGTGTAGGCTTGGCTGTCTTGGAGCTCACTCTGTAGCCCAGGCTGGCCTCTAACGCATAGAGCTCTTCCTGCCTCTGGCTCCTGAGTGCTGGGATTAAAGGCATGTGCTCCCACCACTACCACCACCGGGCTTCATCAACTTTTTCTTCCTTCATTTCTTTTCCTTCCTTCCTTCCTTCCTTCCTTCCTTCCTTCCTTCCTTTTTTTCTTTAAAAACTTATTTTTATTTATATGAGTACTCTACCTGCACGTCCAACTTTGTCAGACGAGGACATGGGATCACACTATAGACAGTTGTGAGCCAGTATGTGGTTACTGGGAACTGAACTCAGCACCTCTGGAAGAGTAAGCAGTGTTCTTAGATGCTGAGCCACCTCTTCAGACCCTCATCAACATTTTCTTATAGACTGATTTTTGTTTAAATTTTTCATGACTCAAACTAACTTGCACTATTACTAAACATAGACCATTTTTCATTTTAAGATTTCCTGGCTGTTATGTATTTTAGATAGGGTCTTACTATGTGACCCTGCCTGACCTGGAACTTGCAATCCCCCCAGTGTCTGATAAGAAAGTGCTGGAATTGCTGATACAAGGCACACTCCCGACCTCTCTTTTATTGAGGAAGGGAAAAGGGTCTTCCTAGTAAAAAGTAGTTGTTTTGTTTTGTTTTGTTTTGTTTTGTTTTGTTCTTTTTGATGGTACTAGGAATTGAGCCCAGGTCTGAAGCCACATGCTAAGAAAGTACTTTACCACAGGGCCATGTTTGTAGCCCATGTCAAATGCCATAGAAATTGTTAACGGTGAAAACAACTTTGTGTGGATTACTTGAATAGCTATTTTTGTAAAACTGTGGGTTTTACTTATACATTGCTTTTAAAAAAACAATAAAACTGGGTGCTAGTGGCTCACACCTTCAATCCCAGCAAATCCCAGCACTCCTGAGCCAGAGGCAGGCAGATGTCTGTGAGTTCAGGGCCAGCCTGGTCTACAGAATGAGTTCCACTGACAGCCAGAGCTAGACAGAGAAACCCTGTCTCAGACAAACCAGAATTTAAACCACACTGCAAAATCACTCAAATCAGACAATTTAATACCTTATATAGATGTTGGATATTTTTCTGAATAAATACTTTATCATGGATAGGTCTTGTATCCTTTATTTTTTTAGAACTTGAAAACATACCAAGTTGCATATTAAGAAGGCAATCAAAAACATTTCCTTCTGTGTTCAAGTCTGCATTATTTCAAGGCTATCCATCACACACGCAAACACACACACACACACACATCGTAACAACAGCATCAAACATTAGTCTTTAAGCTTTAAATAACTAAAGACAATGCATTCCTTAAAGCAGGAGAGCATACCATGAAGTTACAGCAGTTTAGGTATAAAATATGGGGGGAATGAAATGTACTTCTGTGACAGGGATGTATCTCAGTGTTTTGTTCAGCTTGTGCTCAATCCTCAGCACCACAAATAACAAACCAAATTTCCTTGTGCATGACATTATCAACACATATATTATCCTTAAAGGTGTGTTTCAGGCCCATAGATCTTCTGTACCAAGTAGTCTAAAGGCCTGTTCAATAACCTAAACACTTTCGTCTCTATTTATGCCCCTATAACTGCTCCCTTTTTTGTACTCCCTTGTTTGCCATTGTGCCTTAAGGGAAAGTTGTCACCGAGTATCAAGAGTTAATATGCATGAAGAACTTAAGAGCAGTTGACCTATATAAACACTCAATACATATTCAGAACAACTTGTAAAGGAGAGTCTGCCATTATCTCCATTAAAAAAGTGAAAAGTTCTATTTTATATTCTATGTATATTTTGTTTGTATAGGCATAACCACACATGCACGAGAGTGCCTATGGAGGTCACAAAAGGGGCACCAGATCTCCTTGAGCTGGAGTCACAGGCGGTTGTGACCTGCCCAATGTGGGTACTGGGAACTGAATTTGGGTCCTGTGGTAGAATAGGAACGACTCTAAACCACTGAGCAATCTCCCAGTATCTCCACTCTTTTTCTTTCTTTTTTTGGAAGACAGGTTTTTCTGTGTAGCTCTGGTTGTCTTGGAATTTGTCTGTAGACCAGGCTGGCCTCAAACCCAGAGATTAGACTGCCTCCGTTTAATTAAATACGTGCACCACCGCTCAACCTATCCCCATTCTTATACACAAGGGATTCAAAGTACAAAAAGGTGAGGTCATACCCCAGGTCATACAAATAACAGACTGTTTCCTGTCAATCTGTATCAAACTTCCCCACCTCCAATCCAGACAACTGCTGATCTAGACTAGACATGTTCTCCAAGGTATGTATATCTAGGTATCACTACATCAAAACTAAGATGTTGTTTGTTCTTCTCATGCTCATCCTTTCATGCATACATTGCTACCTAGAGACTGGCTGCTAGGACAGTCTGAATGCAGCAGCAGAATAGATTCTAACTGTCTTTCATTAGTCAGATATTAAAGGGATCTGACGTTAAAAGGGGAGACCATGTTTTGCTGCCCAATGAAATTGTTTTGCATTGGAAATATTTTAACTTTATTACATTTATTATTGTGTGTGTGTGTGTGTGTGTGTGTGAGAGAGAGAGAGAGAGAGAGAGAGAGAGAGACAGAAAGAGAGCGAGCAGCTGGTGGTCAGTAGCTGCTGATGCAGCAGGTTCTCTTCTACCATGTGGGTCTGGGGATTGAAAGCAGGTGTTTGGGTTTGTTGATAAGTGCCTTTACCTGCTGAGTCATCTTGCTTACCCAGATTTTTTTTTTAAATTAAAAGCATTGTAGGTGGTGGTGGCACGCACCTTTAATCTGAGCACTTTGGAAGCAGAGAAAGGTATATCCCAAAGTTCGATGCTAACCTGGTCTACAGAGTGAATGCCAGGAAAACTAGGGCTGCATCGAGAAATCTTGTCTCCAAAACAAACCAAAACAAACAAAGAAGCAAATAAATAAATAAAACCATTTTAGTTTTGAAACCTTATAATAAGATTGTTATTTTAAATTGAGTTTATATTGACATTTTCTTAGCTTAATTGCTAATATAATTAATACTGCCAGACTTAGTAAAACCAAAGCTCTCTGAAGGAATTACTAACCTTTGGAGAGTGAGCGACTCAAGTGTGGAACTAGAGAAGACCCACTTTCACCATCTGATTCTACAGTTTCTGAGAACTAGGTACAGAACATGGCAGCATGCAGCTGAGATCCATAGTTGGAGGCACTTACGCTTGACGGGTATAAAGGTCTGGTTCGTCGAGGTCCTGAGATCTTAATTCCTGTGTGGAGAGGCAGCCAGCACCACCGGTGGAAATGGAACTGCGCTTCATGCTCAGAACCTAATTCATGATTTCAATATCAGAAAAATGTTCCAGATGCAAGTGGATCATTAAGCAATAATTGTCACTTTTATTCTGAAGTAGAAGAGTAACTAAGTTTATTCCTTTACGATAGTATTTTCCCTGTGTGCTGTATTTGTTTGTCATGTATACTTAAGTCCTCACTAAAGATAACACCTATGCAACTTCAAGTATTCAATACACTCGAGCAAGACAATGCAAAAATGAACATATATGATTCCTGCATCACACGGCAATCCATGATCGCAAAATTTCAATGTGTTATCCCGAATACATCACTGGTATCTCTTATGTCTATTTCAATGGTAACTCACAGACTGCTTGACAAGAAATCTCAGGCTCCTTAACTCTCCTCAAAATGTTTCCTTTGGCTTCAAAATCAGGATTCATTCTCTTTTCCTAATATCTACTTTTCTTGCTTTATGTTTAACCCCATAGTTTAATACCCACTATTGTCTTTCTGGTTCTAATCTCCCTTTCAGTAAAGACAAGCAATCCGTTCCATAACATAATGTAGAGGCTGCTTCCATTCTCAAAATATTTTAGTATCATAAGCATACCTATGTCAGACCCTGTCTTCGTCTCTGCAGCACTAGACGCTAGCCACTCAGCTTTTTCTGGTCCTGCCCTGGCTTCTTTCTAGGATAAGACAGAACTCACTGTTGATAAAATTATATATATATATATATATATATATATATATATATATATATATATATATATATATGTAGTGAAGAGAAGTCACGCTATGCGATAAGGCTTATACAGGAGGCTTATTGGAAGATGAGAGAGAAGGGACAGAGAAGGCAGAGAGGGGAGCAGACTAGTCCCATGGGGTAAAGAGTGCGGGAGAGAGAGGGAGGTAGACACAGGAGAAGGGGGAGGTTAGGGGTAGGTCCACCTGTTACAAGGAACCATAGCAAATGTGCCCAGAAGTGGCTACAGGTGAAGTGCTCTTAGTGGCTACAGGTGAGGAGGTTTCCTGTCAGGACCCTAAGGACAGGCAGGCCAATGCAGATTCCCAAATACTAACACCAAATAATAACACCCACTTTATTGTTTGTTTGAGCTGGGGACTTTAGCACAATAGGCTGTGCACTGAGTCACATCACTCCTTGTTCGACTGCTTACATTCCACTTAGGTCTTATTCTCAAGCCTTCAGTTTCCCAGACTTTTTCTTCTTACATGGCTTTTCAGATGCTGCATTACCACAGGAACGCAGTGTTTTAACCTGTCCCTCCCAGGCAGTCCTCCCCTTCTCCCCCTCCCTGCGGAACACCTTGGTCAGCAATCAGCATCCTCTTTTCCCTCTCCAGGCGCTGCCCACACAAACTTACTGATCCCTGAACCCAGAACCTGGCAGATGCCGCCCCAGGTCTCTGATGCCACAGAGTTTCTTAGCAGGAACAGAGTTAACCCCATACCAGCAGTTACCTTTCTCTCTGGTTCTTGACCCCCAGCGCCCACTTCCAGTAAAATGCACAACTGCTTAGGAAGACACCCACCAATGCCAACCAGGAGCCATTTGGATTTTAAAGTCTCCGCCTGCGTGACGTCAGAAAGCCTCTTGCGAGTACTCTTAAGCAAGAAGGCTATGCCAGTTCCCAGACAGTGGTGGGAAGTCCTAGGGCAAAAGCTTAGATTTCTAAATCTTGCAGCTGTTGTGCCTCTGGCTAGAATTGTAGTTTTGTCCCTAGCAGCCCTTTTGAGTTTCAGTCTTTCCTAGCCATCAGTGTGTCTCCTCATCTGTATTTGAGACAATCAAGTACTTTTGCAGCAGTGCCCAGTTGTTTTCCATAGTATCTTTTATTGTTGTTTTGTTTTGTAAAATATCCCTGGGCCTGGTGAAATGGCTCCATGGGTAAGAGCACTGCCTGCTCTTCCAAAGAAATGGGTTAAATCCCCAGGACCCATAACTATAACTCTAATTTCAGGAGGTCTGATGCCCTCTTCTGGCCTTGGTGGGCACCAGACACACGTGTGGTATACAGACATACATGTAGGCAAAACACTTTATACATAAAATAAAAATAATAAAGATCTTTTTTAAAAAAATAAAGGCAAATAAAAAGTATTCTTGTACAGTTTTATCAGGACCTAAGTTCTCAAAATTCATTTCAACACTCATCTTAGTTTCAAGATGCCTTAAGAAGTACAAAATTTGCTGGTCAGTGGTGGTACATTCCTTTACTCCCAGTACTCAAGAGGCAGAGGCAGGGGGATCTCTGTGAGTTTGAGAAGAGTCTACAGAAGAAATACAAAATCACTTTAGCTAAGACATTTGAATTGGAAGTATTATCTCTGTTTGACCAAGATCTCCCATATTTTGTCATTACAAGGTCAATTAGTAAGACTATTGTAATAGCTATTGCTTATGCATTAACTACTCCTGGATTCTTTTTATAGAAGACTGAAGTGAGAAAGGATTAATGTTCTACGGGTGCTTAAATAAAGCAAGTTTTCACATACTAGTCCTTCTAAAATCATTCCTCATCAAAGAACTCATTGAAACATTTTTTTTTGTACAAATTTTAAAAAGTTGAAGTCTACAGTCATCAGGCTGGTAGTCATAGACACACAAAAACCTGACAAGCTTGCTTTCTATGTCTACTTCTGAATGCCACTCAGGATCAAGTGAGATAATTGTATCAGGATTTTAGCTTAGTGATACATGGCGTTAATAAATTAAAATTCATCCTAAGGAATGTAGTGGGAAGAAATGATAATGTAATCAAGTTGAATTTAATTTGCTAGATATTTTATAATGACATTTTAAGTCATAAGCAACTGTAATATACTTTACTATTAGAAACTCTTTTAATTAATGCAGGCCACCTTATTCCCATGTGGTTATGCCGTGGCAGTATCTGTGAAAAATTCTTCAGAGCAGGTAATAGGGATATGTTACATCTCTTTTTATCTTCTTTTTTTTTTCTGAGACAAGCTTGTCTATTTAACAGTCTTGGCTGTGTCCCTTTTTTACCTTTTATGTTAATTCTTTAAAAACAACTACTTCTTTATTTTATTTATTGTATTATGTGTAGTTGGAATTTCCCTTTGGGCCACCAAGAAACTCCCAAATAATTTATTATGAATGCTTCTTATTAATTATAAGTGCTTAGTCTTAGCTTAGGCTCGTCCTGCTAGCTTTTTGAACTTAATTTAACCTGTTTCTATTCATCTACATTTTTCCTTGGGGCTTTTTACCTTTCTTTTATTCTGTATGTCTTGGTTTCCTGCTTCCTCCATGTGTGTCTGATTGGCCACTGGTTTCTCCCTGGTATCTCTTTTTCTTTCTTCCTTTCTAAGCCTAAATTCCTCCTGCTACTCAGTTTCCCTGCCTGCAAGTCCTGCCTATACCTCTTTCTTGCTATTGGCCATTTAGCTTTTTGTTAGACTAATCAGGTGCCTTAGGCAGACAAGGTAAAACAGCAACACATTTTTACATATAATTCAACAAATGCAACACGTCTTTACATAGTTATACAAATATTTTGTAACAATGAAACATCATTTCTCCTTTTACTTTTTTTCTTCAAACCCGCTCTTATATGCCTCCTTGTTCCCTTTCAAATTCATGGATTTTTCATTAATTTTGTTACATGCATATGTGTATGTAACCTGCCCGATCTGTATGTTACTTGTCTGTATGCTCTCAGGGTTATAATTAGGTTGAAGGGAGATAAATACACAGGGAGAAAGGAGAGCAAAATAATAGTATGGATATGTGAAAAAAATCACAAGGATTCATACTGTTAAGTACCTAAGAAACTATAACACACGCATACTTTAATTTAGTATAATGTTATTTGTATGTATGATTCAGGGCTCACCATTTGGTATTGGATAAGCATTTCGTGTACTCTTCCCACAGTAGGACTAAAACTGTTTCTCCACTCCCGGCATTTGTGAGTTCCCTATAGTTCTTTGTGTAGGGCTGGTTGGCCCCTTGTCCCTTATAGATTGCCTCTTGTCCTTATTCAGCTCATACTTAAGCAGCCATGTTAATAAGATTTTATTGGTGTAGATTCTGACATTCCTAGGAGATACAATGTCACAGCAAACTCCATGATGCTCTGGCTCTTATAATCTATGTGGTGTCCCCTCCTTTACAATGTTTCGTGATACTTACGTGTAGTGATATTTCATTTGTATTTTAATAAAGAAAGTTTAGCTGAAGATCAGAGAGTAAGTGGTAGCACACACCTTTAATCTCAGTAGCCACACTAGTTTGCCATAGAAACCTGGCGGTGCACGCCTTTAATCCCAGTGGTGCACATCTTTAATCCCAACCTAAAGAATGGAATGCAAGACAGAAGGAGAAAGCTCTCAGACACAGTCTCATCACCCTGTTATTTGATTTCTCTGTTAGATTGCCTTCACATATGCATTTATTTCAGGAAGCATCGACTGTATCAATACCCATGCCACTGCACACTACTTCCGTGGCCTTAGTTTTAGCTGTTTCTCCCTGTATACACTCCCTCGTCCCTCTATTTCTCTCCTTGCACCTCCCCTCACCAGCCTGTACCTTTCTATTCTATTTCTTCTTTCCTGATGAGATGCTTCTCTCCTCCTTAGTCTGTTACTCTATGCTTAATCTCTGTGATTCTGTATATCCACATGTAAGCTAATACATGCCACATTTGGCTTTCTGTGTCTGGGTACCTCACTCAGGGTGATTTCTCCCCCTAGTTCTACCCATTTACTGTGAATTTAATTCTTTTTAATGGCTGAGTAATATTCATTTGTATAAAGGTTCCAATTTTTATCACGAGGTAGATCAGGTCCCATCTCTCTAA
Source organism: Chionomys nivalis (assembly GCF_950005125.1). Taxonomy (NCBI): domain Eukaryota; kingdom Metazoa; phylum Chordata; class Mammalia; order Rodentia; family Cricetidae; genus Chionomys; species Chionomys nivalis. The sequence continues at coordinate 115,382,544 of NC_080090.1, read as the reverse complement.
GGTAAATCCACACTCATTTCCATAGTGACTGTATGAGTCTGCACTCCTACCAGCAGTGGATGAGTGTACCCCTTATTCTATGTCCTTGCCAGCAGGAACTGTCACTCGTATTATTGATCCTAGGGATTCTGACAGGTGTAAAGTGGACTCTCAAAGCAGACTTGGTTTGCATTTCACTAATGACTGAGAATGTTGAACATTTAAGTCTTTCTCAGCCACTTAAGATTCCCTATTGAGAATTCTCTGTTTAAAAATTCCCAGTTTTAATTGAGTCATTTGTTTTCTTGATATCTAGCCTTTTGAGTTCTTTATACATTTTGTTTGAGTTTTTTTGTATAATTTTGGATATTAGCCCTCTATTGGGTGTGTAGTTGATAAAAAATATTTTACCATTCTGTAAGCTGCCACTTTGTCTGAATGATGGGATCTTTTGTCATGCAGAAGCTTTTCAGTTTCATGAGATCCCATTTATTAATTGTTGAAATTAGTGTCTGTGTTAATAGTGTTCTGCTCAGAAAGTCTTTTCCTATGTCATTGATTTCAGGGATCTTCCCTTCTTTTTCTTCTGTTAGGTTCAAGATATCTGGTTTTAGGTTGAGGTCTGTGTGGGAATTCCTTTCCATTAAATATTTTTTGGGATGTGGGGGTGTGTCAGCAATAGGGTGGCTTCTGTGTGCTGATATGATCTCTTATAAGGGAGAGAATGGTCTCCCATGTATTTCTGGTTTCTTCATCAAAGATCAGGAGTCCGTAGGCATTTGAATTACACCTGACTTCTCAGTGGAAACCATGAAAGCCAGAATGTCTTAGATAGATGTGCTGCCAACACTAAGAGACCATGAAGGCAATCCCAGAGTACTATTCGCAGCAAAGCTTGCATTCACCATCAATGGAGAAAAAAGATATTCCAGGACAAAAACAGATTTAAATAATAGGTAGCCACAAACCCAGCCTTACAGAAACTACTAGAAGGCAAAGCACAAACCAAGGAAGCTAAGAACACCCATAATAACACAGACATCTGACAACTCTCCACCACCACAACTCAAAGAAGGGAAACACACACTCTAATAGTAGGTTTCAACACTCCTCTCTCACCAATGGACAGGATAAATAGACAGAAACTTAATGGAGCAATAAGAGATATCACAGATGTAGTGAATCAAATGAAATTAATAGACACCTATAGAACATTCCACCCAACAGAAAAGAAAATACCTTCTTCTCAGCATCTCATGGAACCCTCTCAAAAATTGATCACATAATCAGTAACAAAGCAAACATTCACAGATACAAAAGAAAATGTAGTAACCAGCTGCGTACTATTGGATTACCATGGAATAATGCTAGAATTCAACAACAATTCTACCCCCAGAATGCCTACAAACTCATGAAAACTGAACAGTCAACTACTCTCCAGAAGATGACATCAGATACCTTAGAATTAGAGATATAAGGGATTGTGGGCTGCCATATGGGTGCTGTTAACTGAACCTTTGTCCTCTGCAAGAGCAGCAAGTGCTCTTAATCATGGATTCATCATCCCAGCCCTAGCAGGTACTTCATTTTTCCCTTAAACCCAGATGTCATTAGGAAAGATCCTTTTACAGATGGTGCTGAGAAAACTGGGTATGTACCTGTAGAAGAATGAAATCAGGTCGAGTCTCAAACTACATGAAACATTGAAAATAGATCACAGACTTCATGTGAAGACAGGACATACTGAAACTTCAGGGAAGACACATCAACTATATCCCGTGTAAACAATCATCCTATGCAGAGGTAGGAACTTCTGAATGGACTGTGACAGCAGAGAACACAACCCAAGGACTGACACATGGATTATAGCAAACTAAAAACCTGCCTAACAATGGAAGGAACCTCACAACTGAAGAGACAGCTTACAGATTTGAGAAATCATTGCCAACTCTGTATCGCATAGGGTTCTATTATGTAAAAACAGCCAAGATTAAACCAAATCCAATCCATACATGAGGTAATGAGGTGAGCAGACAGTCCTCAAAGGAAGAAATAGAAATGGCAAATAATATTTGATGATGGGTTCAACATCCTAAGCCATCAGGGAAAGGTGAAATTAAAATGATTTATACTCTCACCTTACTAGCTCAGAATGACTTTCATCAAGAAAACAGAACAACAGATGCTGGCAGGAATTTGAGGAAAGAGGAAACTTTACTCACTGCTTGTGAGCATAAATTGCAGCTACTGAGGAAATCAGTAAGTAGGTTTGTCAAAAATGAGAAAGTGGCGGGACAGATGTCTCAGGGAAAAGCACTGGCTGCTCTTACAGAGGAACTGGGTTTGGTTCCCAGCACCCACTTGGTGGCTCAGAACCATCTATAACTCCAGTTCCAGGGAATCCCTTTCTGGCCTCCACAGTCACCACGGATGTACACATATATTGCAGGAAAAATATTCACACACATAAAAATAAAAGATAAACAAATCTTTGAGAACGACAACCAAAACTATCACATGATCTGCCTATATGCCTCAGTGATAAAGAGCACTTCTTGTTCTTCCAGGGGACCAGCATTTGATTCCCAACACTCAAACCAGGCAGTTCACAACCACCTGTAACACAAGCCCCAGGAGGGTCTGACATCTCTCATCTCTGTGGTCACACACACACACACAGACACACACACACACATATACACAGATTTAAAAGTAAAAAAATGACATTTGTAGGAAAATGGGTGAAATTACAGTTCAGAATGTTAGCTGAAATAAACTGCATTCAGATAAGCACTATGTTTTCTCTCATGTGTGTATTCTTGATTGAAGTTTCTATGTGTGAGTGGGTCGGTGTCCATGTGTGGATGACTCATGAAACTAGAGAACTGTGAGAGGGAAAAAGAGACCTGAAGGATTAGGGTACAGGAACACTGACAGAAGATAATGCAATATTGTACTGGGAGAGCAGAAATTAGGTTGTTGTGGGCAATGGAAAAACAGCAAGAATGGGACAGAGGGGAGGGCAAGGCAAAGGCCAGAGGGCAGGGTGTGGAAGAAGAAAACATGTGTAAAAATGCCATTATGAAATCTACTACTTTGTAGCTAACTTAATAATCTTGTAATGGGAAATACTTGTTCCTGTAGCCATCGTCCCACTTGAAATGGAGTCCATGGGGCACATGGGGCAGGTGTTGTGCTATATTAGTTCAGACATCTATTACAGTACCAGGCATATGGTCATGCGTAAAGCATTTGCTGAGCCAGTTGTTGCCATGCATGCATCTAATTCCAGCATTTAGAGGACTAAGGAAGGCCCAAAGATTCTGGCTAGAGACTCACCTAATCTGAGCAAGACCTTATCTTAAATAATAATTGCCTATTTGCCAAATACATTTTGATAGCAATTATTGAGCTTTGTATATTATGTCTGTCGGTGATTGGTTTGATTTTATTATGATGCCTATAAGTTGTTGTACACGCATATAGTAGCCTCTTGATAATTGTGTTTATTTTCTATGACAACTCTCATGTTTAAAAACCATCTGACCTTTAATTATTTGAAAGCATTCATCTGTAAAATAATTTGTTAATAAATCATTTTGTGAGAGTTAATATTTGATTTTTTTTGGTTATTTTGACTTTTCCATTTTGATATTTTATTGTTTATGCTGTAATCCCTCTTAATATCTATTTTCTAAAATTTAGAAAGGTTTTTGCTATACATACCAGGGTAACCTTGGACTTGTTATGTAGCTCAGGCTAACCTTGAACTCAAGATTCTCCTCTCAGCTTCCAGAGTGCTGGGATTACTGGCATGCACCACCATGTCTTGCTCAATTATTTTTAAAATAAATTATGTGTCTAGGTGTTTTGTAAACTTTGTACATCATGTGCACACAATGTTCAAGTAGGCCAGAAGAGGGCTTCAGATCCAGGGGACTGGAGTTACTGAGGGTTGTGATTGACCAAGCAGGTGCTGGCAATGAACACAGGCCCTTTGGAAGAACAAGTGCTCTTAACTGCTGAGCTACCTCTTCAGCCTCTCGTCAATTATTATGTACATGTATATTTATGCATATAAACATCTTCACTGCATGTAAGCATGTGTGTTGTGTGCTCCTAGATGAGAAGAACTGCAGTTACAGATGGTTTGAGTTTCTGTGTGAGTGCCAGAAATTGAATTCAGGTCCTCTGCAAGAGCAAACAGTTTTCTTAATCACAGAAAAAACACTCCAGTCCTACATACATATAGTTTTCTTTTCTTTTATTCTTCTTTTTTTTTTTTTTTTTGAGTCATGAGTTTACATAGCCCAGAACAATGGATTCTCCTGCTTTCCAAATCTGGGATTATAGGTATGTCCTACTGCACAAATATTTAGATCATCAACTCTTTTGGTTTTATGGGACAGGGTTTCTTTGTGTAGGCTTGGCTGTCTTGGAGCTCACTCTGTAGCCCAGGCTGGCCTCTAATGCATAGAGCTCTTCCTGCCTCTGGCTCCTGAGTGCTGGGATTAAAGGCATGTGCTCCCACCACTACCACCACCGGGCTTCATCAACTTTTTCTTCCTTCATTTCTTTTCCTTCCTTCCTTCCTTCCTTCCTTCCTTCCTTCCTTCCTTCCTTCCTTCCTTCCTTCCTTCCTTCCTTCCTTCCTTCCTTCCTTCCTTTTCCTTCCTTTTTCTCTTTAAAAACTTATTTTTATTTATATGAGTACTCTACCTGCACGTCCAACTTTGTCAGACGAGGACATGGGATCACACTATAGACAGTTGTGAGCCAGTATGTGGTTACTGGGAACTGAACTCAGCACCTCTGGAAGAGTAAGCAGTGTTCTTAGATGCTGAGCCACCTCTTCAGACTCTCATCAACATTTTCTTATAGACTGATTTTTGTTTAAATTTTTCATGACTCAAACTAACTTGCACTATTACTAAACATAGACCATTTTTCATTTTAAGATTTCCTGGCTGTTATGTATTTTAGATAGGGTCTTACTATGTGACCCTGCCTGACCTGGAACTTGCAATCCCCCCAGTGTCTGATAAGAAAGTGCTGGAATTGCTGATACAAGGCACACTCCTGACCTCTCTTTTATTGAGGAAGGGAAAAGGGTCTTCCTAGTAAAAAGTAGTTGTTTTGTTTTGTTTTGTATTGTTTTGTTCTTTTTGATGGTACTAGGAATTGAGCCCAGGTCTGAAGCCACATGCTAAGAAAGTACTTTACCACAGGGCCATGTTTGTAGCCCATGTCAAATGCCATAGAAATTGTTAACGGGGAAAACAACTTTGTGTGGATTACTTGAATAGCTATTTTTGTAAAACTGTGGGTTTTACTTATACATTGCTTTTAAAAAAACAATAAAACTGGGTGCTAGTGGCTCACACCTTTAATCCCAGCAAATCCCAGCACTCCTGAGCCAGAGGCAGGCAGATGTCTGTGAGTTCAGGGCCAGCCTGGTCTACAGAATGAGTTCCACTGACAGCCAGAGCTAGACAGAGAAACCCTGTCTCAGACAAACCAGAATTTAAACCACACTGCAAAATCACTCAAATCAGACAATTTAATACCTTATATAGATGTTGGATATTTTTCTGAATAAATACTTTATCATGGATAGGTCTTGTATCCTTTATTTTTTTAGAACTTGAAAACATACCAAGTTGCATATTAAGAAGGCAATCAAAAACATTTCCTTCTGTGTTCAAGTCTGCATTATTTCAAGGCTATCCATCACACACGCAAACACACACACACACACACATCGTAACAACAGCATCAAACATTAGTCTTTAAGCTTTAAATAACTAAAGACAATGCATTCCTTAAAGCAGGAGAGCATACCATGAAGTTACAGCAGTTTAGGTATAAAATATGGGGGGAATGAAATGTACTTCTGTGACAGGGATGTATCTCAGTGTTTTGTTCAGCTTGTGCTCAATCCTCAGCACCACAAATAACAAACCAAATTTCCTTGTGCATGACATTATCAACACATATATTATCCTTAAAGGTGTGTTTCAGGCCCATAGATCTTCTGTACCAAGTAGTCTAAAGGCCTGTTCAATAACCTAAACACTTTCGTCTCTATTTATGCCCCTATAACTGCTCCCTTTTTTGTACTCCCTTGTTTGCCATTGTGCCTTAAGGGAAAGTTGTCACCGAGTATCAAGAGTTAATATGCATGAAGAACTTAAGAGCAGTTGACCTATATAAACACTCAATACATATTCAGAACAACTTGTAAAGGAGAGTCTGCCATTATCTCCATTAAAAAAGTGAAAAGTTCTATTTTATATTCTATGTATATTTTGTTTGTATAGGCATAACCACACATGCACGAGAGTGCCTATGGAGGTCACAAAAGGGGCACCAGATCTCCTTGAGCTGGAGTCACAGGCGGTTGTGACCTGCCCAATGTGGGTACTGGGAACTGAATTTGGGTCCTGTGGTAGAATAGGAACGACTCTAAACCACTGAGCAATCTCCCAGTATCTCCACTCTTTTTCTTTCTTTTTTTGGAAGACAGGTTTTTCTGTGTAGCTCTGGTTGTCTTGGAATTTGTCTGTAGACCAGGCTGGCCTCAAACCCAGAGATTAGACTGCCTCCGTTTAATTAAATACGTGCACCACCGCTCAACCTATCCCCATTCTTATACACAAGGGATTCAAAGTACAAAAAGGTGAGGTCATACCCCAGGTCATACAAATAACAGACTGTTTCCTGTCAATCTGTATCAAACTTCCCCACCTCCAATCCAGACAACTGCTGATCTAGACTAGACATGTTCTCCAAGGTATGTATATCTAGGTATCACTACATCAAAACTAAGATGTTGTTTGTTCTTCTCATGCTCATCCTTTCATGCATACATTGCTACCTAGAGACTGGCTGCTAGGACAGTCTGACTGCAGCAGCAGAATAGATTCTAACTGTCTTTCATTAGTCAGATATTAAAGGGATCTGACGTTAAAAGGGGAGACCATGTTTTGCTGCCCAATGAAATTGTTTTGCATTGGAAATATTTTAACTTTATTACATTTATTATTGTGTGTGTGTGTGTGTGTGTGTGAGAGAGAGAGAGAGAGAGAGAGAGAGAGAGAGAGAGAGAGAGACAGAAAGAGAGCGAGCAGCTGGTGGTCAGTAGCTGCTGATGCAGCAGGTTCTCTTCTACCATGTGGGTCTGGGGATTGAAAGCAGGTGTTTGGGTTTGTTGATAAGTGCCTTTACCTGCTGAGTCATCTTGCTTACCCAGATTTTTTTTTTAAATTAAAAGCATTGTAGGTGGTGGTGGCACGCACCTTTAATCTGAGCACTTTGGAAGCAGAGAAAGGTATATCCCAAAGTTCGATGCTAACCTGGTCTACAGAGTGAATGCCAGGAAAACTAGGGCTGCATCGAGAAATCTTGTCTCCAAAACAAACCAAAACAAACAAAGAAGCAAATAAATAAATAAAACCATTTTAGTTTTGAAACCTTATAATAAGATTGTTATTTTAAATTGAGTTTATATTGACATTTTCTTAGCTTAATTGCTAATATAATTAATACTGCCAGACTTAGACAGTAAAACCAAAGCTCTCTGAAGGAATTACTAACCTTTGGAGAGTGAGCGACTCAAGTGTGGAACTAGAGAAGACCCACTTTCACCATCTGATTCTACAGTTTCTGAGAACTAGGTACAGAACATGGCAGCATGCAGCTGAGATCCATAGTTGGAGGCACTTACGCTTGACGGGTATAAAGGTCTGGTTCGTCGAGGTCCTGAGATCTTAATTCCTGTGTGGAGAGGCAGCCAGCACCACCGGTGGAAATGGAACTGCGCTTCATGCTCAGAACCTAATTCATGATTTCAATATCAGAAAAATGTTCCAGATGCAAGTGGATCATTAAGCAATAATTGTCACTTTTATTCTGAAGTAGAAGAGTAACTAAGTTTATTCCTTTACGATAGTATTTTCCCTGTGTGCTGTATTTGTTTGTCATGTATACTTAAGTCCTCACTAAAGATAACACCTATGCAACTTCAAGTATTCAATACACTCGAGCAAGACAATGCAAAAATGAACATATATGATTCCTGCATCACACGGCAATCCATGATCGCAAAATTTCAATGTGTTATCCCGAATACATCACTGGTATCTCTTATGTCTATTTCAATGGTAACTCACAGACTGCTTGACAAGAAATCTCAGGCTCCTTAACTCTCCTCAAAATGTTTCCTTTGGCTTCAAAATCAGGATTCATTCTCTTTTCCTAATATCTACTTTTCTTGCTTTATGTTTAACCCCATAGTTTAATACCCACTATTGTCTTTCTGGTTCTAATCTCCCTTTCAGTAAAGACAAGCAATCCGTTCCATAACATAATGTAGAGGCTGCTTCCATTCTCAAAATATTTTAGTATCATAAGCATACCTATGTCAGACCCTGTCTTCGTCTCTGCAGCACTAGACGCTAGCCACTCAGCTTTTTCTGGTCCTGCCCTGGCTTCTTTCTAGGATAAGACAGAACTCACTGTTGATAAAATTATATATATATATATATATATGTAGTGAAGAGAAGTCACGCTATGCGATAAGGCTTATACAGGAGGCTTATTGGAAGATGAGAGAGAAGGGACAGAGAAGGCAGAGAGGGGAGCAGACTAGTCCCATGGGGTAAAGAGTGCGGGAGAGAGAGGGAGGTAGACACAGGAGAAGGGGGAGGTTAGGGGTAGGTCCACCTGTTACAAGGAACCATAGCAAATGTGCCCAGAAGTGGCTACAGGTGAAGTGCTCTTAGTGGCTACAGGTGAGGAGGTTTCCTGTCAGGACCCTAAGGACAGGCAGGCCAATGCAGATTCCCAAATACTAACACCAAATAATAACACCCACTTTATTGTTTGTTTGAGCTGGGGACTTTAGCACAATAGGCTGTGCACTGAGTCACATCACTCCTTGTTCGACTGCTTACATTCCACTTAGGTCTTATTCTCAAGCCTTCAGTTTCCCAGACTTTTTCTTCTTACATGGCTTTTCAGATGCTGCATTACCACAGGAACGCAGTGTTTTAACCTGTCCCTCCCAGGCAGTCCTCCCCTTCTCCCCCTCCCTGCGGAACACCTTGGTCAGCAATCAGCATCCTCTTTTCCCTCTCCAGGCGCTGCCCACACAAACTTACTGATCCCTGAACCCAGAACCTGGCAGATGCCGCCTCAGGTCTCTGATGCCACAGAGTTTCTTAGCAGGAACAGAGTTAACCCCATACCAGCAGTTACCTTTCTCTCTGGTTCTTGACCCCCAGCGCCCACTTCCAGTAAAATGCACAACTGCTTAGGAAGACACCCACCAATGCCAACCAGGAGCCATTTGGATTTTAAAGTCTCCGCCTGCGTGACGTCAGAAAGCCTCTTGCGAGTACTCTTAAGCAAGAAGGCTATGCCAGTTCCCAGACAGTGGTGGGAAGTCCTAGGGCAAAAGCTTAGATTTCTAAATCTTGCAGCTGTTGTGCCTCTGGCTAGAATTGTAGTTTTGTCCCTAGCAGCCCTTTTGAGTTTCAGTCTTTCCTAGCCATCAGTGTGTCTCCTCATCTGTATTTGAGACAATCAAGTACTTTTGCAGCAGTGCCCAGTTGTTTTCCATAGTATCTTTTATTGTTGTTTTGTTTTGTAAAATATCCCTGGGCCTGGTGAAATGGCTCCATGGGTAAGAGCACTGCCTGCTCTTCCAAAGAAATGGGTTAAATCCCCAGGACCCATAACTATAACTCTAATTTCAGGAGGTCTGATGCCCTCTTCTGGCCTTGGTGGGCACCAGACACACGTGTGGTATACAGACATACATGTAGGCAAAACACTTTATACATAAAATAAAAATAATAAAGATCTTTTTTAAAAAAATAAAGGCAAATAAAAAGTATTCTTGTACAGTTTTATCAGGACCTAAGTTCTCAAAATTCATTTCAACACTCATCTTAGTTTCAAGATGCCTTAAGAAGTACAAAATTTGCTGGTCAGTGGTGGTACATTCCTTTACTCCCAGTACTCAAGAGGCAGAGGCAGGGGGATCTCTGTGAGTTTGAGAAGAGTCTACAGAAGAAATACAAAATCACTTTAGCTAAGACATTTGAATTGGAAGTATTATCTCTGTTTGACCAAGATCTCCCATATTTTGTCATTACAAGGTCAATTAGTAAGACTATTGTAATAGCTATTGCTTATGCATTAACTACTCCTGGATTCTTTTTATAGAAGACTGAAGTGAGAAAGGATTAATGTTCTACGGGTGCTTAAATAAAGCAAGTTTTCACATACTAGTCCTTCTAAAATCATTCCTCATCAAAGAACTCATTGAAACATTTTTTTTTGTACAAATTTTAAAAAGTTGAAGTCTACAGTCATCAGGCTGGTAGTCATAGACACACAAAAACCTGACAAGCTTGCTTTCTATGTCTACTTCTGAATGCCACTCAGGATCAAGTGAGATAATTGTATCAGGATTTTAGCTTAGTGATACATGGCGTTAATAAATTAAAATTCATCCTAAGGAATGTAGTGGGAAGAAATGATAATGTAATCAAGTTGAATTTAATTTGCTAGATATTTTATAATGACATTTTAAGTCATAAGCAACTGTAATATACTTTACTATTAGAAACTCTTTTAATTAATGCAGGCCACCTTATTCCCATGTGGTTATGCCGTGGCAGTATCTGTGAAAAATTCTTCAGAGCAGGTAATAGGGATATGTTACATCTCTTTTTATCTTCTTTTTTTTTTCTGAGACAAGCTTGTCTATTTAACAGTCTTGGCTGTGTCCCTTTTTTACCTTTTATGTTAATTCTTTAAAAACAACTACTTCTTTATTTTATTTATTGTATTATGTGTAGTTGGAATTTCCCTTTGGGCCACCAAGAAACTCCCAAATAATTTATTATGAATGCTTCTTATTAATTATAAGTGCTTAGTCTTAGCTTAGGCTCGTCCTGCTAGCTTTTTGAACTTAATTTAACCTGTTTCTATTCATCTACATTTTTCCTTGGGGCTTTTTACCTTTCTTTTATTCTGTATGTCTTGGTTTCCTGCTTCCTCCATGTGTGTCTGATTGGCCACTGGTTTCTCCCTGGTATCTCTTTTTCTTTCTTCCTTTCTAAGCCTAAATTCCTCCTGCTACTCAGTTTCCCTGCCTGCAAGTCCTGCCTATACCTCTTTCTTGCTATTGGCCATTTAGCTTTTTGTTAGACTAATCAGGTGCCTTAGGCAGACAAGGTAAAACAGCAACACATTTTTACATATAATTCAACAAATGCAACACGTCTTTACATAGTTATACAAATATTTTGTAACAATGAAACATCATTTCTCCTTTTACTTTTTTTCTTCAAACCCGCTCTTATATGCCTCCTTGTTCCCTTTCAAATTCATGGATTTTTCATTAATTTTGTTACATGCATATGTGTATGTAACCTGCCCGATCTGTATGTTACTTGTCTGTATGCTCTCAGGGTTATAATTAGGTTGAAGGGAGATAAATACACAGGGAGAAAGGAGAGCAAAATAATAGTATGGATATGTGAAAAAAATCACAAGGATTCATACTGTTAAGTACCTAAGAAACTATAACACACGCATACTTTAATTTAGTATAATGTTATTTGTATGTATGATTCAGGGCTCACCATTTGGTATTGGATAAGCATTTCGTGTACTCTTCCCACAGTAGGACTAAAACTGTTTCTCCACTCCCGGCATTTGTGAGTTCCCTATAGTTCTTTGTGTAGGGCTGGTTGGCCCCTTGTCCCTTATAGATTGCCTCTTGTCCTTATTCAGCTCATACTTAAGCAGCCATGTTAATAAGATTTTATTGGTGTAGATTCTGACATTCCTAGGAGATACAATGTCACAGCAAACTCCATGATGCTCTGGCTCTTATAATCTATGTGGTGTCCCCTCCTTTACAATGTTTCGTGATACTTACGTGTAGTGATATTTCATTTGTATTTTAATAAAGAAAGTTTAGCTGAAGATCAGAGAGTAAGTGGTAGCACACACCTTTAATCTCAGTAGCCACACTAGTTTGCCATAGAAACCTGGCGGTGCACGCCTTTAATCCCAGTGGTGCACATCTTTAATCCCAACCTAAAGAATGGAATGCAAGACAGAAGGAGAAAGCTCTCAGACACAGTCTCATCACCCTGTTATTTGATTTCTCTGTTAGATTGCCTTCACATATGCATTTATTTCAGGAAGCATCGACTGTATCAATACCCATGCCACTGCACACTACTTCCGTGGCCTTAGTTTTAGCTGTTTCTCCCTGTATACACTCCCTCGTCCCTCTATTTCTCTCCTTGCACCTCCCCTCACCAGCCTGTACCTTTCTATTCTATTTCTTCTTTCCTGATGAGATGCTTCTCTCCTCCTTAGTCTGTTACTCTATGCTTAATCTCTGTGATTCTGTATATCCACATGTAAGCTAATACATGCCACATTTGGCTTTCTGTGTCTGGGTACCTCACTCAGGGTGATTTCTCCCCCTAGTTCTACCCATTTACTGTGAATTTAATTCTTTTTAATGGCTGAGTAATATTCATTTGTATAAAGGTTCCAATTTTTATCACGAGGTAGATCAGGTCCCATCTCTCTAAGGTAAATCCACACTCATTTCCATAGTGACTGTATGAGTCTGCACTCCTACCAGCAGTGGATGAGTGTACCCCTTATTCTATGTCCTTGCCAGCAGGAACTGTCACTCGTATTATTGATCCTAGGGATTCTGACAGGTGTAAAGTGGACTCTCAAAGCAGACTTGGTTTGCATTTCACTAATGACTGAGAATGTTGAACATTTAAGTCTTTCTCAGCCACTTAAGATTCCCTATTGAGAATTCTCTGTTTAAAAATTCCCAGTTTTAATTGAGTCATTTGTTTTCTTGATATCTAGCCTTTTGAGTTCTTTATACATTTTGTTTGAGTTTTTTTGTATAATTTTGGATATTAGCCCTCTATTGGGTGTGTAGTTGATAAAAAATATTTTACCATTCTGTAAGCTGCCACTTTGTCTGAATGATGGGATCTTTTGTCATGCAGAAGCTTTTCAGTTTCATGAGATCCCATTTATTAATTGTTGAAATTAGTGTCTGTGTTAATAGTGTTCTGCTCAGAAAGTCTTTTCCTATGTCATTGATTTCAGGGATCTTCCCTTCTTTTTCTTCTGTTAGGTTCAAGATATCTGGTTTTAGGTTGAGGTCTGTGTGGGAATTCCTTTCCATTAAATATTTTTTGGGATGTGGGGGTGTGTCAGCAATAGGGTGGCTTCTGTGTGCTGATATGATCTCTTATAAGGGAGAGAATGGTCTCCCATGTATTTCTGGTTTCTTCATCAAAGATCAGGAGTCCGTAGGCATTTGAATTACACCTGACTTCTCAGTGGAAACCATGAAAGCCAGAATGTCTTAGATAGATGTGCTGCCAACACTAAGAGACCATGAAGGCAATCCCAGAGTACTATTCGCAGCAAAGCTTGCATTCACCATCAATGGAGAAAAAAGATATTCCAGGACAAAAACAGATTTAAATAATAGGTAGCCACAAACCCAGCCTTACAGAAACTACTAGAAGGCAAAGCACAAACCAAGGAAGCTAAGAACACCCATAATAACACAGACATCTGACAACTCTCCACCACCACAACTCAAAGAAGGGAAACACACACTCTAATAGTAGGTTTCAACACTCCTCTCTCACCAATGGACAGGATAAATAGACAGAAACTTAATGGAGCAATAAGAGATATCACAGATGTAGTGAATCAAATGAAATTAATAGACACCTATAGAACATTCCACCCAACAGAAAAGAAAATACCTTCTTCTCAGCATCTCATGGAACCCTCTCAAAAATTGATCACATAATCAGTAACAAAGCAAACATTCACAGATACAAAAGAAAATGTAGTAACCAGCTGCGTACTATTGGATTACCATGGAATAATGCTAGAATTCAACAACAATTCTACCCCCAGAATGCCTACAAACTCATGAAAACTGAACAGTCAACTACTCTCCAGAAGATGACATCAGATACCTTAGAATTAGAGATATAAGGGATTGTGGGCTGCCATATGGGTGCTGTTAACTGAACCTTTGTCCTCTGCAAGAGCAGCAAGTGCTCTTAATCATGGATTCATCATCCCAGCCCTAGCAGGTACTTCATTTTTCCCTTAAACCCAGATGTCATTAGGAAAGATCCTTTTACAGATGGTGCTGAGAAAACTGGGTATGTACCTGTAGAAGAATGAAATCAGGTCGAGTCTCAAACTACATGAAACATTGAAAATAGATCACAGACTTCATGTGAAGACAGGACATACTGAAACTTCAGGGAAGACACATCAACTATATCCCGTGTAAACAATCATCCTATGCAGAGGTAGGAACTTCTGAATGGACTGTGACAGCAGAGAACACAACCCAAGGACTGACACATGGATTATAGCAAACTAAAAACCTGCCTAACAATGGAAGGAACCTCACAACTGAAGAGACAGCTTACAGATTTGAGAAATCATTGCCAACTCTGTATCGCATAGGGTTCTATTATGTAAAAACAGCCAAGATTAAACCAAATCCAATCCATACATGAGGTAATGAGGTGAGCAGACAGTCCTCAAAGGAAGAAATAGAAATGGCAAATAATATTTGATGATGGGTTCAACATCCTAAGCCATCAGGGAAAGGTGAAATTAAAATGATTTATACTCTCACCTTACTAGCTCAGAATGACTTTCATCAAGAAAACAGAACAACAGATGCTGGCAGGAATTTGAGGAAAGAGGAAACTTTACTCACTGCTTGTGAGCATAAATTGCAGCTACTGAGGAAATCAGTAAGTAGGTTTGTCAAAAATGAGAAAGTGGCGGGACAGATGTCTCAGGGAAAAGCACTGGCTGCTCTTACAGAGGAACTGGGTTTGGTTCCCAGCACCCACTTGGTGGCTCAGAACCATCTATAACTCCAGTTCCAGGGAATCCCTTTCTGGCCTCCACAGTCACCACGGATGTACACATATATTGCAGGAAAAATATTCACACACATAAAAATAAAAGATAAACAAATCTTTGAGAACGACAACCAAAACTATCACATGATCTGCCTATATGCCTCAGTGATAAAGAGCACTTCTTGTTCTTCCAGGGGACCAGCATTTGATTCCCAACACTCAAACCAGGCAGTTCACAACCACCTGTAACACAAGCCCCAGGAGGGTCTGACATCTCTCATCTCTGTGGTCACACACACACACACAGACACACACACACACATATACACAGATTTAAAAGTAAAAAAATGACATTTGTAGGAAAATGGGTGAAATTACAGTTCAGAATGTTAGCTGAAATAAACTGCATTCAGATAAGCACTATGTTTTCTCTCATGTGTGTATTCTTGATTGAAGTTTCTATGTGTGAGTGGGTCGGTGTCCATGTGTGGATGACTCATGAAACTAGAGAACTGTGAGAGGGAAAAAGAGACCTGAAGGATTAGGGTACAGGAACACTGACAGAAGATAATGCAATATTGTACTGGGAGAGCAGAAATTAGGTTGTTGTGGGCAATGGAAAAACAGCAAGAATGGGACAGAGGGGAGGGCAAGGCAAAGGCCAGAGGGCAGGGTGTGGAAGAAGAAAACATGTGTAAAAATGCCATTATGAAATCTACTACTTTGTAGCTAACTTAATAATCTTGTAATGGGAAATACTTGTTCCTGTAGCCATCGTCCCACTTGAAATGGAGTCCATGGGGCAGGTGTTGTGCTATATTAGTTCAGACATCTATTACAGTACCAGGCATATGGTCATGCGTAAAGCATTTGCTGAGCCAGTTGTTGCCATGCATGCATCTAATTCCAGCATTTAGAGGACTAAGGAAGGCCCAAAGATTCTGGCTAGAGACTCACCTAATCTGAGCAAGACCTTATCTTAAATAATAATTGCCTATTTGCCAAATACATTTTGATAGCAATTATTGAGCTTTGTATATTATGTCTGTCGGTGATTGGTTTGATTTTATTATGATGCCTATAAGTTGTTGTACACGCATATAGTAGCCTCTTGATAATTGTGTTTATTTTCTATGACAACTCTCATGTTTAAAAACCATCTGACCTTTAATTATTTGAAAGCATTCATCTGTAAAATAATTTGTTAATAAAATCTTTTTTGAGAGTTAATATTTGATTTTTTCTGGTTATTTTGACTTTTCCATTTTGATATTTTATTGTTTATGCTGTAATCCCTCTTAATATCTATTTTCTAAAATTTAGAAAGGTTTTTGCTATACATACCAGGGTAACCTTGGACTTGTTATGTAGCTCAGGCTAACCTTGAACTCAAGATTCTCCTCTCAGCTTCCAGAGTGCTGGGATTACTGGCATGCACCACCATGTCTTGCTCAATTATTTTTAAAATAAATTATGTGTCTAGGTGTTTTGTAAACTTTGTACATCATGTGCACACAATGTTCAAGTAGGTCAGAAGAGGGCATCAGATCCAGGGGACTGGAGTTACTGAGGGTTGTGATTTACCAAGCAGGTGCTGGCAATGAACACAGGCCCTTTGGAAGAACAAGTGCTCTTAACTGCTGAGCTACCCCTTCAGCCTCTCGTCAATTATTATGTACATGTATATTTATGCATATAAACATCTTCACTGCATGTAAGCATGTGTGTTGTGTGCTCCTAGATGAGAAGAACTGCAGTTACAGATGGTTTGAGTTTCTGTGTGAGTGCCAGAAATTGAATTCTGGTCCTCTGCAAGAGCAAACAGTTTTCTTAATCACAGAAAAAACACTCCAGTCCTACATACATATAGTTTTCTTTTCTTTTATTCTTCTTCTTTTTTTTTTTTGAGTCATGAGTTTACATAGCCCAGAACAATGGATTCTCCTGCTTTCCAAATCTGGGATTATAGGTATGTCCTACTGCACAAATATTTAGATCATCAACTCTTTTGGTTTTATGGGACAGGGTTTCTTTGTGTAGGCTTGGCTGTCTTGGAGCTCACTCTGTAGCCCAGGCTGGCCTCTAATGCATAGAGCTCTTCCTGCCTCTGGCTCCTGAGTGCTGGAATTAAAGGCATGTGCTCCCACCACTACCACCACCGGGCTTCATCAACTTTTTCTTCCTTCATTTCTTTTCCTTCCTTCCTTCCTTCCTTCCTTCCTTCCTTCCTTCCTTCCTTTCTTCCTTCCTTTTTCTCTTTAAAAACTTATTTTTATTTATATGAGTACTCTACCTGCACGTCCAACTTTGTCAGACGAGGACATGGGATCACACTATAGACAGTTGTGAGCCAGTATGTGGTTACTGGGAACTGAACTCAGCACCTCTGGAAGAGTAAGCAGTGTTCTTAGATGCTGAGCCACCTCTTCAGACCCTCATCAACATTTTCTTATAGACTGATTTTTGTTTAAATTTTTCATGACTCAAACTAACTTGCACTATTACTAAACATAGACCATTTTTCATTTTAAGATTTCCTGGCTGTTATGTATTTTAGATAGGGTCTTACTATGTGACCCTGCCTGACCTGGAACTTGCAATCCCCCCAGTGTCTGATAAGAAAGTGCTGGAATTGCTGATACAAGGCACACTCCTGACCTCTCTTTTATTGAGGAAGGGAAAAGGGTCTTCCTAGTAAAAAGTAGTTGTTTTGTTTTGTTTTGTTTTGTTCTTTTTGATGGTACTAGGAATTGAGCCCAGGTCTGAAGCCACATGCTAAGAAAGTACTTTACCACAGGGCCATGTTTGTAGCCCATGTCAAATGCCATAGAAATTGTTAACGGTGAAAACAACTTTGTGTGGATTACTTGAATAGCTATTTTTGTAAAACTGTGGGTTTTACTTATACATTGCTTTTAAAAAAACAATAAAACTGGGTGCTAGTGGCTCACACCTTTAATCCCAGCAAATCCCAGCACTCCTGAGCCAGAGGCAGGCAGATGTCTGTGAGTTCAGGGCCAGCCTGGTCTACAGAATGAGTTCCACTGACAGCCAGAGCTAGACAGAGAAACCCTGTCTCAGACAAACCAGAATTTAAACCACACTGCAAAATCACTCAAATCAGACAATTTAATACCTTATATAGATGTTGGATATTTTTCTGAATAAATACTTTATCATGGATAGGTCTTGTATCCTTTATTTTTTTAGAACTTGAAAACATACCAAGTTGCATATTAAGAAGGCAATCAAAAACATTTCCTTCTGTGTTCAAGTCTGCATTATTTCAAGGCTATCCATCACACACGCAAACACACACACACACACACATCGTAACAACAGCATCAAACATTAGTCTTTAAGCTTTAAATAACTAAAGACAATGCATTCCTTAAAGCAGGAGAGCATACCATGAAGTTACAGCAGTTTAGGTATAAAATATGGGGGGAATGAAATGTACTTCTGTGACAGGGATGTATCTCAGTGTTTTGTTCAGCTTGTGCTCAATCCTCAGCACCACAAATAACAAACCAAATTTCCTTGTGCATGACATTATCAACACATATATTATCCTTAAAGGTGTGTTTCAGGCCCATAGATCTTCTGTACCAAGTAGTCTAAAGGCCTGTTCAATAACCTAAACACTTTCGTCTCTATTTATGCCCCTATAACTGCTCCCTTTTTTGTACTCCCTTGTTTGCCATTGTGCCTTAAGGGAAAGTTGTCACCGAGTATCAAGAGTTAATATGCATGAAGAACTTAAGAGCAGTTGACCTATATAAACACTCAATACATATTCAGAACAACTTGTAAAGGAGAGTCTGCCATTATCTCCATTAAAAAAGTGAAAAGTTCTATTTTATATTCTATGTATATTTTGTTTGTATAGGCATAACCACACATGCACGAGAGTGCCTATGGAGGTCACAAAAGGGGCACCAGATCTCCTTGAGCTGGAGTCACAGGCGGTTGTGACCTGCCCAATGTGGGTACTGGGAACTGAATTTGGGTCCTGTGGTAGAATAGGAACGACTCTAAACCACTGAGCAATCTCCCAGTATCTCCACTCTTTTTCTTTCTTTTTTTGGAAGACAGGTTTTTCTGTGTAGCTCTGGTTGTCTTGGAATTTGTCTGTAGACCAGGCTGGCCTCAAACCCAGAGATTAGACTGCCTCCGTTTAATTAAATACGTGCACCACCGCTCAACCTATCCCCATTCTTATACACAAGGGATTCAAAGTACAAAAAGGTGAGGTCATACCCCAGGTCATACAAATAACAGACTGTTTCCTGTCAATCTGTATCAAACTTCCCCACCTCCAATCCAGACAGTGATGATCTAGACTAGACATGTTCTCCAAGGTATGTATATCTAGGTATCACTACATCAAAACTAAGATGTTGTTTGTTCTTCTCATGCTCATCCTTTCATGCATACATTGCTACCTAGAGACTGGCTGCTAGGACAGTCTGAATGCAGCAGCAGAATAGATTCTAACTGTCTTTCATTAGTCAGATATTAAAGGGATCTGACGTTAAAAGGGGAGACCATGTTTTGCTGCCCAATGAAATTGTTTTGCATTGGAAATATTTTAACTTTATTACATTTATTATTGTGTGTGTGTGTGTGTGTGTGAGAGAGAGAGAGAGAGAGAGAGAGAGAGAGAGAGAGAGAGAGAGAGACAGAAAGAGAGCGAGCAGCTGGTGGTCAGTAGCTGCTGATGCAGCAGGTTCTCTTCTACCATGTGGGTCTGGGGATTGAAAGCAGGTGTTTGGGTTTGTTGATAAGTGCCTTTACCTGCTGAGTCATCTTGCTTACCCAGATTTTTTTTTTTAATTAAAAGCATTGTAGGTGGTGGTGGCACGCACCTTTAATCTGAGCACTTTGGAAGCAGAGAAAGGTATATCCCAAAGTTCGATGCTAACCTGGTCTACAGAGTGAATGCCAGGAAAACTAGGGCTGCATCGAGAAATCTTGTCTCCAAAACAAACCAAAACAAACAAAGAAGCAAATAAATAAATAAAACCATTTTAGTTTTGAAACCTTATAATAAGATTGTTATTTTAAATTGAGTTTATATTGACATTTTCTTAGCTTAATTGCTAATATAATTAATACTGCCAGACTTAGACAGTAAAACCAAAGCTCTCTGAAGGAATTACTAACCTTTGGAGAGTGAGCGACTCAAGTGTGGAACTAGAGAAGACCCACTTTCACCATCTGATTCTACAGTTTCTGAGAACTAGGTACAGAACATGGCAGCATGCAGCTGAGATCCATAGTTGGAGGCACTTACGCTTGACGGGTATAAAGGTCTGGTTCGTCGAGGTCCTGAGATCTTAATTCCTGTGTGGAGAGGCAGCCAGCACCACCGGTGGAAATGGAACTGCGCTTCATGCTCAGAACCTAATTCATGATTTCAATATCAGAAAAATGTTCCAGATGCAAGTGGATCATTAAGCAATAATTGTCACTTTTATTCTGAAGTAGAAGAGTAACTAAGTTTATTCCTTTACGATAGTATTTTCCCTGTGTGCTGTATTTGTTTGTCATGTATACTTAAGTCCTCACTAAAGATAACACCTATGCAACTTCAAGTATTCAATACACTCGAGCAAGACAATGCAAAAATGAACATATATGATTCCTGCATCACACGGCAATCCATGATCGCAAAATTTCAATGTGTTATCCCGAATACATCACTGGTATCTCTTATGTCTATTTCAATGGTAACTCACAGACTGCTTGACAAGAAATCTCAGGCTCCTTAACTCTCCTCAAAATGTTTCCTTTGGCTTCAAAATCAGGATTCATTCTCTTTTCCTAATATCTACTTTTCTTGCTTTATGTTTAACCCCATAGTTTAATACCCACTATTGTCTTTCTGGTTCTAATCTCCCTTTCAGTAAAGACAAGCAATCCGTTCCATAACATAATGTAGAGGCTGCTTCCATTCTCAAAATATTTTAGTATCATAAGCATACCTATGTCAGACCCTGTCTTCGTCTCTGCAGCACTAGACGCTAGCCACTCAGCTTTTTCTGGTCCTGCCCTGGCTTCTTTCTAGGATAAGACAGAACTCACTGTTGATAAAATTATATATATATATATATATATATATATATATATATATATATGTAGTGAAGAGAAGTCACGCTATGCGATAAGGCTTATACAGGAGGCTTATTGGAAGATGAGAGAGAAGGGACAGAGAAGGCAGAGAGGGGAGCAGACTAGTCCCATGGGGTAAAGAGTGCGGGAGAGAGAGGGAGGTAGACACAGGAGAAGGGGGAGGTTAGGGGTAGGTCCACCTGTTACAAGGAACCATAGCAAATGTGCCCAGAAGTGGCTACAGGTGAAGTGCTCTTAGTGGCTACAGGTGAGGAGGTTTCCTGTCAGGACCCTAAGGACAGGCAGGCCAATGCAGATTCCCAAATACTAACACCAAATAATAACACCCACTTTATTGTTTGTTTGAGCTGGGGACTTTAGCACAATAGGCTGTGCACTGAGTCACATCACTCCTTGTTCGACTGCTTACATTCCACTTAGGTCTTATTCTCAAGCCTTCAGTTTCCCAGACTTTTTCTTCTTACATGGCTTTTCAGATGCTGCATTACCACAGGAACGCAGTGTTTTAACCTGTCCCTCCCAGGCAGTCCTCCCCTTCTCCCCCTCCCTGCGGAACACCTTGGTCAGCAATCAGCATCCTCTTTTCCCTCTCCAGGCGCTGCCCACACAAACTTACTGATCCCTGAACCCAGAACCTGGCAGATGCCGCCCCAGGTCTCTGATGCCACAGAGTTTCTTAGCAGGAACAGAGTTAACCCCATACCAGCAGTTACCTTTCTCTCTGGTTCTTGACCCCCAGCGCCCACTTCCAGTAAAATGCACAACTGCTTAGGAAGACACCCACCAATGCCAACCAGGAGCCATTTGGATTTTAAAGTCTCCGCCTGCGTGACGTCAGAAAGCCTCTTGCGAGTACTCTTAAGCAAGAAGGCTATGCCAGTTCCCAGACAGTGGTGGGAAGTCCTAGGGCAAAAGCTTAGATTTCTAAATCTTGCAGCTGTTGTGCCTCTGGCTAGAATTGTAGTTTTGTCCCTAGCAGCCCTTTTGAGTTTCAGTCTTTCCTAGCCATCAGTGTGTCTCCTCATCTGTATTTGAGACAATCAAGTACTTTTGCAGCAGTGCCCAGTTGTTTTCCATAGTATCTTTTATTGTTGTTTTGTTTTGTAAAATATCCCTGGGCCTGGTGAAATGGCTCCATGGGTAAGAGCACTGCCTGCTCTTCCAAAGAAATGGGTTAAATCCCCAGGACCCATAACTATAACTCTAATTTCAGGAGGTCTGATGCCCTCTTCTGGCCTTGGTGGGCACCAGACACACGTGTGGTATACAGACATACATGTAGGCAAAACACTTTATACATAAAATAAAAATAATAAAGATCTTTTTTAAAAAAATAAAGGCAAATAAAAAGTATTCTTGTACAGTTTTATCAGGACCTAAGTTCTCAAAATTCATTTCAACACTCATCTTAGTTTCAAGATGCCTTAAGAAGTACAAAATTTGCTGGTCAGTGGTGGTACATTCCTTTACTCCCAGTACTCAAGAGGCAGAGGCAGGGGGATCTCTGTGAGTTTGAGAAGAGTCTACAGAAGAAATACAAAATCACTTTAGCTAAGACATTTGAATTGGAAGTATTATCTCTGTTTGACCAAGATCTCCCATATTTTGTCATTACAAGGTCAATTAGTAAGACTATTGTAATAGCTATTGCTTATGCATTAACTACTCCTGGATTCTTTTTATAGAAGACTGAAGTGAGAAAGGATTAATGTTCTACGGGTGCTTAAATAAAGCAAGTTTTCACATACTAGTCCTTCTAAAATCATTCCTCATCAAAGAACTCATTGAAACATTTTTTTTTGTACAAATTTTAAAAAGTTGAAGTCTACAGTCATCAGGCTGGTAGTCATAGACACACAAAAACCTGACAAGCTTGCTTTCTATGTCTACTTCTGAATGCCACTCAGGATCAAGTGAGATAATTGTATCAGGATTTTAGCTTAGTGATACATGGCGTTAATAAATTAAAATTCATCCTAAGGAATGTAGTGGGAAGAAATGATAATGTAATCAAGTTGAATTTAATTTGCTAGATATTTTATAATGACATTTTAAGTCATAAGCAACTGTAATATACTTTACTATTAGAAACTCTTTTAATTAATGCAGGCCACCTTATTCCCATGTGGTTATGCCGTGGCAGTATCTGTGAAAAATTCTTCAGAGCAGGTAATAGGGATATGTTACATCTCTTTTTATCTTCTTTTTTTTTTCTGAGACAAGCTTGTCTATTTAACAGTCTTGGCTGTGTCCCTTTTTTACCTTTTATGTTAATTCTTTAAAAACAACTACTTCTTTATTTTATTTATTGTATTATGTGTAGTTGGAATTTCCCTTTGGGCCACCAAGAAACTCCCAAATAATTTATTATGAATGCTTCTTATTAATTATAAGTGCTTAGTCTTAGCTTAGGCTCGTCCTGCTAGCTTTTTGAACTTAATTTAACCTGTTTCTATTCATCTACATTTTTCCTTGGGGCTTTTTACCTTTCTTTTATTCTGTATGTCTTGGTTTCCTGCTTCCTCCATGTGTGTCTGATTGGCCACTGGTTTCTCCCTGGTATCTCTTTTTCTTTCTTCCTTTCTAAGCCTAAATTCCTCCTGCTACTCAGTTTCCCTGCCTGCAAGTCCTGCCTATACCTCTTTCTTGCTATTGGCCATTTAGCTTTTTGTTAGACTAATCAGGTGCCTTAGGCAGACAAGGTAAAACAGCAACACATTTTTACATATAATTCAACAAATGCAACACGTCTTTACATAGTTATACAAATATTTTGTAACAATGAAACATCATTTCTCCTTTTACTTTTTTTCTTCAAACCCGCTCTTATATGCCTCCTTGTTCCCTTTCAAATTCATGGATTTTTCATTAATTTTGTTACATGCATATGTGTATGTAACCTGCCCGATCTGTATGTTACTTGTCTGTATGCTCTCAGGGTTATAATTAGGTTGAAGGGAGATAAATACACAGGGAGAAAGGAGAGCAAAATAATAGTATGGATATGTGAAAAAAATCACAAGGATTCATACTGTTAAGTACCTAAGAAACTATAACACACGCATACTTTAATTTAGTATAATGTTATTTGTATGTATGATTCAGGGCTCACCATTTGGTATTGGATAAGCATTTCGTGTACTCTTCCCACAGTAGGACTAAAACTGTTTCTCCACTCCCGGCATTTGTGAGTTCCCTATAGTTCTTTGTGTAGGGCTGGTTGGCCCCTTGTCCCTTATAGATTGCCTCTTGTCCTTATTCAGCTCATACTTAAGCAGCCATGTTAATAAGATTTTATTGGTGTAGATTCTGACATTCCTAGGAGATACAATGTCACAGCAAACTCCATGATGCTCTGGCTCTTATAATCTATGTGGTGTCCCCTCCTTTACAATGTTTCGTGATACTTACGTGTAGTGATATTTCATTTGTATTTTAATAAAGAAAGTTTAGCTGAAGATCAGAGAGTAAGTGGTAGCACACACCTTTAATCTCAGTAGCCACACTAGTTTGCCATAGAAACCTGGCGGTGCACGCCTTTAATCCCAGTGGTGCACATCTTTAATCCCAACCTAAAGAATGGAATGCAAGACAGAAGGAGAAAGCTCTCAGACACAGTCTCATCACCCTGTTATTTGATTTCTCTGTTAGATTGCCTTCACATATGCATTTATTTCAGGAAGCATCGACTGTATCAATACCCATGCCACTGCACACTACTTCCGTGGCCTTAGTTTTAGCTGTTTCTCCCTGTATACACTCCCTCGTCCCTCTATTTCTCTCCTTGCACCTCCCCTCACCAGCCTGTACCTTTCTATTCTATTTCTTCTTTCCTGATGAGATGCTTCTCTCCTCCTTAGTCTGTTACTCTATGCTTAATCTCTGTGATTCTGTATATCCACATGTAAGCTAATACATGCCACATTTGGCTTTCTGTGTCTGGGTACCTCACTCAGGGTGATTTCTCCCCCTAGTTCTACCCATTTACTGTGAATTTAATTCTTTTTAATGGCTGAGTAATATTCATTTGTATAAAGGTTCCAATTTTTATCACGAGGTAGATCAGGTCCCATCTCTCTAAGGTAAATCCACACTCATTTCCATAGTGACTGTATGAGTCTGCACTCCTACCAGCAGTGGATGAGTGTACCCCTTATTCTATGTCCTTGCCAGCAGGAACTGTCACTCGTATTATTGATCCTAGGGATTCTGACAGGTGTAAAGTGGACTCTCAAAGCAGACTTGGTTTGCATTTCACTAATGACTGAGAATGTTGAACATTTAAGTCTTTCTCAGCCACTTAAGATTCCCTATTGAGAATTCTCTGTTTAAAAATTCCCAGTTTTAATTGAGTCATTTGTTTTCTTGATATCTAGCCTTTTGAGTTCTTTATACATTTTGTTTGAGTTTTTTTGTATAATTTTGGATATTAGCCCTCTATTGGGTGTGTAGTTGATAAAAAATATTTTACCATTCTGTAAGCTGCCACTTTGTCTGAATGATGGGATCTTTTGTCATGCAGAAGCTTTTCAGTTTCATGAGATCCCATTTATTAATTGTTGAAATTAGTGTCTGTGTTAATAGTGTTCTGCTCAGAAAGTCTTTTCCTATGTCATTGATTTCAGGGATCTTCCCTTCTTTTTCTTCTGTTAGGTTCAAGATATCTGGTTTTAGGTTGAGGTCTGTGTGGGAATTCCTTTCCATTAAATATTTTTTGGGATGTGGGGGTGTGTCAGCAATAGGGTGGCTTCTGTGTGCTGATATGATCTCTTATAAGGGAGAGAATGGTCTCCCATGTATTTCTGGTTTCTTCATCAAAGATCAGGAGTCCGTAGGCATTTGAATTACACCTGACTTCTCAGTGGAAACCATGAAAGCCAGAATGTCTTAGATAGATGTGCTGCCAACACTAAGAGACCATGAAGGCAATCCCAGAGTACTATTCGCAGCAAAGCTTGCATTCACCATCAATGGAGAAAAAAGATATTCCAGGACAAAAACAGATTTAAATAATAGGTAGCCACAAACCCAGCCTTACAGAAACTACTAGAAGGCAAAGCACAAACCAAGGAAGCTAAGAACACCCATAATAACACAGACATCTGACAACTCTCCACCACCACAACTCAAAGAAGGGAAACACACACTCTAATAGTAGGTTTCAACACTCCTCTCTCACCAATGGACAGGATAAATAGACAGAAACTTAATGGAGCAATAAGAGATATCACAGATGTAGTGAATCAAATGAAATTAATAGACACCTATAGAACATTCCACCCAACAGAAAAGAAAATACCTTCTTCTCAGCATCTCATGGAACCCTCTCAAAAATTGATCACATAATCAGTAACAAAGCAAACATTCACAGATACAAAAGAAAATGTAGTAACCAGCTGCGTACTATTGGATTACCATGGAATAATGCTAGAATTCAACAACAATTCTACCCCCAGAATGCCTACAAACTCATGAAAACTGAACAGTCAACTACTCTCCAGAAGATGACATCAGATACCTTAGAATTAGAGATATAAGGGATTGTGGGCTGCCATATGGGTGCTGTTAACTGAACCTTTGTCCTCTGCAAGAGCAGCAAGTGCTCTTAATCATGGATTCATCATCCCAGCCCTAGCAGGTACTTCATTTTTCCCTTAAACCCAGATGTCATTAGGAAAGATCCTTTTACAGATGGTGCTGAGAAAACTGGGTATGTACCTGTAGAAGAATGAAATCAGGTCGAGTCTCAAACTACATGAAACATTGAAAATAGATCACAGACTTCATGTGAAGACAGGACATACTGAAACTTCAGGGAAGACACATCAACTATATCCCGTGTAAACAATCATCCTATGCAGAGGTAGGAACTTCTGAATGGACTGTGACAGCAGAGAACACAACCCAAGGACTGACACATGGATTATAGCAAACTAAAAACCTGCCTAACAATGGAAGGAACCTCACAACTGAAGAGACAGCTTACAGATTTGAGAAATCATTGCCAACTCTGTATCGCATAGGGTTCTATTATGTAAAAACAGCCAAGATTAAACCAAATCCAATCCATACATGAGGTAATGAGGTGAGCAGACAGTCCTCAAAGGAAGAAATAGAAATGGCAAATAATATTTGATGATGGGTTCAACATCCTAAGCCATCAGGGAAAGGTGAAATTAAAATGATTTATACTCTCACCTTACTAGCTCAGAATGACTTTCATCAAGAAAACAGAACAACAGATGCTGGCAGGAATTTGAGGAAAGAGGAAACTTTACTCACTGCTTGTGAGCATAAATTGCAGCTACTGAGGAAATCAGTAAGTAGGTTTGTCAAAAATGAGAAAGTGGCGGGACAGATGTCTCAGGGAAAAGCACTGGCTGCTCTTACAGAGGAACTGGGTTTGGTTCCCAGCACCCACTTGGTGGCTCAGAACCATCTATAACTCCAGTTCCAGGGAATCCCTTTCTGGCCTCCACAGTCACCACGGATGTACACATATATTGCAGGAAAAATATTCACACACATAAAAATAAAAGATAAACAAATCTTTGAGAACGACAACCAAAACTATCACATGATCTGCCTATATGCCTCAGTGATAAAGAGCACTTCTTGTTCTTCCAGGGGACCAGCATTTGATTCCCAACACTCAAACCAGGCAGTTCACAACCACCTGTAACACAAGCCCCAGGAGGGTCTGACATCTCTCATCTCTGTGGTCACACACACACACACAGACACACACACACACATATACACAGATTTAAAAGTAAAAAAATGACATTTGTAGGAAAATGGGTGAAATTACAGTTCAGAATGTTAGCTGAAATAAACTGCATTCAGATAAGCACTATGTTTTCTCTCATGTGTGTATTCTTGATTGAAGTTTCTATGTGTGAGTGGGTCGGTGTCCATGTGTGGATGACTCATGAAACTAGAGAACTGTGAGAGGGAAAAAGAGACCTGAAGGATTAGGGTACAGGAACACTGACAGAAGATAATGCAATATTGTACTGGGAGAGCAGAAATTAGGTTGTTGTGGGCAATGGAAAAACAGCAAGAATGGGACAGAGGGGAGGGCAAGGCAAAGGCCAGAGGGCAGGGTGTGGAAGAAGAAAACATGTGTAAAAATGCCATTATGAAATCTACTACTTTGTAGCTAACTTAATAATCTTGTAATGGGAAATACTTGTTCCTGTAGCCATCGTCCCACTTGAAATGGAGTCCATGGGGCAGGTGTTGTGCTATATTAGTTCAGACATCTATTACAGTACCAGGCATATGGTCATGCGTAAAGCATTTGCTGAGCCAGTTGTTGCCATGCATGCATCTAATTCCAGCATTTAGAGGACTAAGGAAGGCCCAAAGATTCTGGCTAGAGACTCACCTAATCTGAGCAAGACCTTATCTTAAATAATAATTGCCTATTTGCCAAATACATTTTGATAGCAATTATTGAGCTTTGTATATTATGTCTGTCGGTGATTGGTTTGATTTTATTATGATGCCTATAAGTTGTTGTACACGCATATAGTAGCCTCTTGATAATTGTGTTTATTTTCTATGACAACTCTCATGTTTAAAAACCATCTGACCTTTAATTATTTGAAAGCATTCATCTGTAAAATAATTTGTTAATAAATCATTTTGTGAGAGTTAATATTTGATTTTTTTTGGTTATTTTGACTTTTCCATTTTGATATTTTATTGTTTATGCTGTAATCCCTCTTAATATCTATTTTCTAAAATTTAGAAAGGTTTTTGCTATACATACCAGGGTAACCTTGGACTTGTTATGTAGCTCAGGCTAACCTTGAACTCAAGATTCTCCTCTCAGCTTCCAGAGTGCTGGGATTACTGGCATGCACCACCATGTCTTGCTCAATTATTTTTAAAATAAATTATGTGTCTAGGTGTTTTGTAAACTTTGTACATCATGTGCACACAATGTTCAAGTAGGCCAGAAGAGGGCTTCAGATCCAGGGGACTGGAGTTACTGAGGGTTGTGATTGACCAAGCAGGTGCTGGCAATGAACACAGGCCCTTTGGAAGAACAAGTGCTCTTAACTGCTGAGCTACCTCTTCAGCCTCTCGTCAATTATTATGTACATGTATATTTATGCATATAAACATCTTCACTGCATGTAAGCATGTGTGTTGTGTGCTCCTAGATGAGAAGAACTGCAGTTACAGATGGTTTGAGTTTCTGTGTGAGTGCCAGAAATTGAATTCAGGTCCTCTGCAAGAGCAAACAGTTTTCTTAATCACAGAAAAAACACTCCAGTCCTACATACATATAGTTTTCTTTTCTTTTATTCTTCTTTTTTTTTTTTTTTTTTGAGTCATGAGTTTACATAGCCCAGAACAATGGATTCTCCTGCTTTCCAAATCTGGGATTATAGGTATGTCCTACTGCACAAATATTTAGATCATCAACTCTTTTGGTTTTATGGGACAGGGTTTCTTTGTGTAGGCTTGGCTGTCTTGGAGCTCACTCTGTAGCCCAGGCTGGCCTCTAATGCATAGAGCTCTTCCTGCCTCTGGCTCCTGAGTGCTGGGATTAAAGGCATGTGCTCCCACCACTACCACCACCGGGCTTCATCAACTTTTTCTTCCTTCATTTCTTTTCCTTCCTTCCTTCCTTCCTTCCTTCCTTCCTTCCTTCCTTCTTTCCTTCCTTCCTTCCTTCCTTCCTTCCTTCCTTCCTTTTTTCCTTCCTTTTTCTCTTTAAAAACTTATTTTTATTTATATGAGTACTCTACCTGCACGTCCAACTTTGTCAGACGAGGACATGGGATCACACTATAGACAGTTGTGAGCCAGTATGTGGTTACTGGGAACTGAACTCAGCACCTCTGGAAGAGTAAGCAGTGTTCTTAGATGCTGAGCCACCTCTTCAGACTCTCATCAACATTTTCTTATAGACTGATTTTTGTTTAAATTTTTCATGACTCAAACTAACTTGCACTATTACTAAACATAGACCATTTTTCATTTTAAGATTTCCTGGCTGTTATGTATTTTAGATAGGGTCTTACTATGTGACCCTGCCTGACCTGGAACTTGCAATCCCCCCAGTGTCTGATAAGAAAGTGCTGGAATTGCTGATACAAGGCACACTCCTGACCTCTCTTTTATTGAGGAAGGGAAAAGGGTCTTCCTAGTAAAAAGTAGTTGTTTTGTTTTGTTTTGTATTGTTTTGTTCTTTTTGATGGTACTAGGAATTGAGCCCAGGTCTGAAGCCACATGCTAAGAAAGTACTTTACCACAGGGCCATGTTTGTAGCCCATGTCAAATGCCATAGAAATTGTTAACGGGGAAAACAACTTTGTGTGGATTACTTGAATAGCTATTTTTGTAAAACTGTGGGTTTTACTTATACATTGCTTTTAAAAAAACAATAAAACTGGGTGCTAGTGGCTCACACCTTTAATCCCAGCAAATCCCAGCACTCCTGAGCCAGAGGCAGGCAGATGTCTGTGAGTTCAGGGCCAGCCTGGTCTACAGAATGAGTTCCACTGACAGCCAGAGCTAGACAGAGAAACCCTGTCTCAGACAAACCAGAATTTAAACCACACTGCAAAATCACTCAAATCAGACAATTTAATACCTTATATAGATGTTGGATATTTTTCTGAATAAATACTTTATCATGGATAGGTCTTGTATCCTTTATTTTTTTAGAACTTGAAAACATACCAAGTTGCATATTAAGAAGGCAATCAAAAACATTTCCTTCTGTGTTCAAGTCTGCATTATTTCAAGGCTATCCATCACACACGCAAACACACACACACACACACATCGTAACAACAGCATCAAACATTAGTCTTTAAGCTTTAAATAACTAAAGACAATGCATTCCTTAAAGCAGGAGAGCATACCATGAAGTTACAGCAGTTTAGGTATAAAATATGGGGGGAATGAAATGTACTTCTGTGACAGGGATGTATCTCAGTGTTTTGTTCAGCTTGTGCTCAATCCTCAGCACCACAAATAACAAACCAAATTTCCTTGTGCATGACATTATCAACACATATATTATCCTTAAAGGTGTGTTTCAGGCCCATAGATCTTCTGTACCAAGTAGTCTAAAGGCCTGTTCAATAACCTAAACACTTTCGTCTCTATTTATGCCCCTATAACTGCTCCCTTTTTTGTACTCCCTTGTTTGCCATTGTGCCTTAAGGGAAAGTTGTCACCGAGTATCAAGAGTTAATATGCATGAAGAACTTAAGAGCAGTTGACCTATATAAACACTCAATACATATTCAGAACAACTTGTAAAGGAGAGTCTGCCATTATCTCCATTAAAAAAGTGAAAAGTTCTATTTTATATTCTATGTATATTTTGTTTGTATAGGCATAACCACACATGCACGAGAGTGCCTATGGAGGTCACAAAAGGGGCACCAGATCTCCTTGAGCTGGAGTCACAGGCGGTTGTGACCTGCCCAATGTGGGTACTGGGAACTGAATTTGGGTCCTGTGGTAGAATAGGAACGACTCTAAACCACTGAGCAATCTCCCAGTATCTCCACTCTTTTTCTTTCTTTTTTTGGAAGACAGGTTTTTCTGTGTAGCTCTGGTTGTCTTGGAATTTGTCTGTAGACCAGGCTGGCCTCAAACCCAGAGATTAGACTGCCTCCGTTTAATTAAATACGTGCACCACCGCTCAACCTATCCCCATTCTTATACACAAGGGATTCAAAGTACAAAAAGGTGAGGTCATACCCCAGGTCATACAAATAACAGACTGTTTCCTGTCAATCTGTATCAAACTTCCCCACCTCCAATCCAGACAACTGCTGATCTAGACTAGACATGTTCTCCAAGGTATGTATATCTAGGTATCACTACATCAAAACTAAGATGTTGTTTGTTCTTCTCATGCTCATCCTTTCATGCATACATTGCTACCTAGAGACTGGCTGCTAGGACAGTCTGACTGCAGCAGCAGAATAGATTCTAACTGTCTTTCATTAGTCAGATATTAAAGGGATCTGACGTTAAAAGGGGAGACCATGTTTTGCTGCCCAATGAAATTGTTTTGCATTGGAAATATTTTAACTTTATTACATTTATTATTGTGTGTGTGTGTGTGTGTGTGTGTGTGAGAGAGAGAGAGAGAGAGAGAGAGAGAGAGAGAGAGACAGAAAGAGAGCGAGCAGCTGGTGGTCAGTAGCTGCTGATGCAGCAGGTTCTCTTCTACCATGTGGGTCTGGGGATTGAAAGCAGGTGTTTGGGTTTGTTGATAAGTGCCTTTACCTGCTGAGTCATCTTGCTTACCCAGATTTTTTTTTTAAATTAAAAGCATTGTAGGTGGTGGTGGCACGCACCTTTAATCTGAGCACTTTGGAAGCAGAGAAAGGTATATCCCAAAGTTCGATGCTAACCTGGTCTACAGAGTGAATGCCAGGAAAACTAGGGCTGCATCGAGAAATCTTGTCTCCAAAACAAACCAAAACAAACAAAGAAGCAAATAAATAAATAAAACCATTTTAGTTTTGAAACCTTATAATAAGATTGTTATTTTAAATTGAGTTTATATTGACATTTTCTTAGCTTAATTGCTAATATAATTAATACTGCCAGACTTAGACAGTAAAACCAAAGCTCTCTGAAGGAATTACTAACCTTTGGAGAGTGAGCGACTCAAGTGTGGAACTAGAGAAGACCCACTTTCACCATCTGATTCTACAGTTTCTGAGAACTAGGTACAGAACATGGCAGCATGCAGCTGAGATCCATAGTTGGAGGCACTTACGCTTGACGGGTATAAAGGTCTGGTTCGTCGAGGTCCTGAGATCTTAATTCCTGTGTGGAGAGGCAGCCAGCACCACCGGTGGAAATGGAACTGCGCTTCATGCTCAGAACCTAATTCATGATTTCAATATCAGAAAAATGTTCCAGATGCAAGTGGATCATTAAGCAATAATTGTCACTTTTATTCTGAAGTAGAAGAGTAACTAAGTTTATTCCTTTACGATAGTATTTTCCCTGTGTGCTGTATTTGTTTGTCATGTATACTTAAGTCCTCACTAAAGATAACACCTATGCAACTTCAAGTATTCAATACACTCGAGCA
The DNA here is from genome assembly GCF_950005125.1 of Chionomys nivalis. Lineage (NCBI taxonomy): Eukaryota > Metazoa > Chordata > Mammalia > Rodentia > Cricetidae > Chionomys > Chionomys nivalis. Next base: position 115,349,361 of record NC_080090.1, on the reverse strand, counting down.
AGACAATGCAAAAATGAACATATATGATTCCTGCATCACACGGCAATCCATGATCGCAAAATTTCAATGTGTTATCCCGAATACATCACTGGTATCTCTTATGTCTATTTCAATGGTAACTCACAGACTGCTTGACAAGAAATCTCAGGCTCCTTAACTCTCCTCAAAATGTTTCCTTTGGCTTCAAAATCAGGATTCATTCTCTTTTCCTAATATCTACTTTTCTTGCTTTATGTTTAACCCCATAGTTTAATACCCACTATTGTCTTTCTGGTTCTAATCTCCCTTTCAGTAAAGACAAGCAATCCGTTCCATAACATAATGTAGAGGCTGCTTCCATTCTCAAAATATTTTAGTATCATAAGCATACCTATGTCAGACCCTGTCTTCGTCTCTGCAGCACTAGACGCTAGCCACTCAGCTTTTTCTGGTCCTGCCCTGGCTTCTTTCTAGGATAAGACAGAACTCACTGTTGATAAAATTATATATATATATATATATATGTAGTGAAGAGAAGTCACGCTATGCGATAAGGCTTATACAGGAGGCTTATTGGAAGATGAGAGAGAAGGGACAGAGAAGGCAGAGAGGGGAGCAGACTAGTCCCATGGGGTAAAGAGTGCGGGAGAGAGAGGGAGGTAGACACAGGAGAAGGGGGAGGTTAGGGGTAGGTCCACCTGTTACAAGGAACCATAGCAAATGTGCCCAGAAGTGGCTACAGGTGAAGTGCTCTTAGTGGCTACAGGTGAGGAGGTTTCCTGTCAGGACCCTAAGGACAGGCAGGCCAATGCAGATTCCCAAATACTAACACCAAATAATAACACCCACTTTATTGTTTGTTTGAGCTGGGGACTTTAGCACAATAGGCTGTGCACTGAGTCACATCACTCCTTGTTCGACTGCTTACATTCCACTTAGGTCTTATTCTCAAGCCTTCAGTTTCCCAGACTTTTTCTTCTTACATGGCTTTTCAGATGCTGCATTACCACAGGAACGCAGTGTTTTAACCTGTCCCTCCCAGGCAGTCCTCCCCTTCTCCCCCTCCCTGCGGAACACCTTGGTCAGCAATCAGCATCCTCTTTTCCCTCTCCAGGCGCTGCCCACACAAACTTACTGATCCCTGAACCCAGAACCTGGCAGATGCCGCCCCAGGTCTCTGATGCCACAGAGTTTCTTAGCAGGAACAGAGTTAACCCCATACCAGCAGTTACCTTTCTCTCTGGTTCTTGACCCCCAGCGCCCACTTCCAGTAAAATGCACAACTGCTTAGGAAGACACCCACCAATGCCAACCAGGAGCCATTTGGATTTTAAAGTCTCCGCCTGCGTGACGTCAGAAAGCCTCTTGCGAGTACTCTTAAGCAAGAAGGCTATGCCAGTTCCCAGACAGTGGTGGGAAGTCCTAGGGCAAAAGCTTAGATTTCTAAATCTTGCAGCTGTTGTGCCTCTGGCTAGAATTGTAGTTTTGTCCCTAGCAGCCCTTTTGAGTTTCAGTCTTTCCTAGCCATCAGTGTGTCTCCTCATCTGTATTTGAGACAATCAAGTACTTTTGCAGCAGTGCCCAGTTGTTTTCCATAGTATCTTTTATTGTTGTTTTGTTTTGTAAAATATCCCTGGGCCTGGTGAAATGGCTCCATGGGTAAGAGCACTGCCTGCTCTTCCAAAGAAATGGGTTAAATCCCCAGGACCCATAACTATAACTCTAATTTCAGGAGGTCTGATGCCCTCTTCTGGCCTTGGTGGGCACCAGACACACGTGTGGTATACAGACATACATGTAGGCAAAACACTTTATACATAAAATAAAAATAATAAAGATCTTTTTTAAAAAAATAAAGGCAAATAAAAAGTATTCTTGTACAGTTTTATCAGGACCTAAGTTCTCAAAATTCATTTCAACACTCATCTTAGTTTCAAGATGCCTTAAGAAGTACAAAATTTGCTGGTCAGTGGTGGTACATTCCTTTACTCCCAGTACTCAAGAGGCAGAGGCAGGGGGATCTCTGTGAGTTTGAGAAGAGTCTACAGAAGAAATACAAAATCACTTTAGCTAAGACATTTGAATTGGAAGTATTATCTCTGTTTGACCAAGATCTCCCATATTTTGTCATTACAAGGTCAATTAGTAAGACTATTGTAATAGCTATTGCTTATGCATTAACTACTCCTGGATTCTTTTTATAGAAGACTGAAGTGAGAAAGGATTAATGTTCTACGGGTGCTTAAATAAAGCAAGTTTTCACATACTAGTCCTTCTAAAATCATTCCTCATCAAAGAACTCATTGAAACATTTTTTTTGTACAAATTTTAAAAAGTTGAAGTCTACAGTCATCAGGCTGGTAGTCATAGACACACAAAAACCTGACAAGCTTGCTTTCTATGTCTACTTCTGAATGCCACTCAGGATCAAGTGAGATAATTGTATCAGGATTTTAGCTTAGTGATACATGGCGTTAATAAATTAAAATTCATCCTAAGGAATGTAGTGGGAAGAAATGATAATGTAATCAAGTTGAATTTAATTTGCTAGATATTTTATAATGACATTTTAAGTCATAAGCAACTGTAATATACTTTACTATTAGAAACTCTTTTAATTAATGCAGGCCACCTTATTCCCATGTGGTTATGCCGTGGCAGTATCTGTGAAAAATTCTTCAGAGCAGGTAATAGGGATATGTTACATCTCTTTTTATCTTCTTTTTTTTTTCTGAGACAAGCTTGTCTATTTAACAGTCTTGGCTGTGTCCCTTTTTTACCTTTTATGTTAATTCTTTAAAAACAACTACTTCTTTATTTTATTTATTGTATTATGTGTAGTTGGAATTTCCCTTTGGGCCACCAAGAAACTCCCAAATAATTTATTATGAATGCTTCTTATTAATTATAAGTGCTTAGTCTTAGCTTAGGCTCGTCCTGCTAGCTTTTTGAACTTAATTTAACCTGTTTCTATTCATCTACATTTTTCCTTGGGGCTTTTTACCTTTCTTTTATTCTGTATGTCTTGGTTTCCTGCTTCCTCCATGTGTGTCTGATTGGCCACTGGTTTCTCCCTGGTATCTCTTTTTCTTTCTTCCTTTCTAAGCCTAAATTCCTCCTGCTACTCAGTTTCCCTGCCTGCAAGTCCTGCCTATACCTCTTTCTTGCTATTGGCCATTTAGCTTTTTGTTAGACTAATCAGGTGCCTTAGGCAGACAAGGTAAAACAGCAACACATTTTTACATATAATTCAACAAATGCAACACGTCTTTACATAGTTATACAAATATTTTGTAACAATGAAACATCATTTCTCCTTTTACTTTTTTTCTTCAAACCCGCTCTTATATGCCTCCTTGTTCCCTTTCAAATTCATGGATTTTTCATTAATTTTGTTACATGCATATGTGTATGTAACCTGCCCGATCTGTATGTTACTTGTCTTTATGCTGTCAGGGTTATAATTAGGTTGAAGGGAGATAAATACACAGGGAGAAAGGAGAGCAAAATAATAGTATGGATATGTGAAAAAAATCACAAGGATTCATACTGTTAAGTACCTAAGAAACTATAACACACGCATACTTTAATTTAGTATAATGTTATTTGTATGTATGATTCAGGGCTCACCATTTGGTATTGGATAAGCATTTCGTGTACTCTTCCCACAGTAGGACTAAAACTGTTTCTCCACTCCCGGCATTTGTGAGTTCCCTATAGTTCTTTGTGTAGGGCTGGTTGGCCCCTTGTCCCTTATAGATTGCCTCTTGTCCTTATTCAGCTCATACTTAAGCAGCCATGTTAATAAGATTTTATTGGTGTAGATTCTGACATTCCTAGGAGATACAATGTCACAGCAAACTCCATGATGCTCTGGCTCTTATAATCTATGTGGTGTCCCCTCCTTTACAATGTTTCGTGATACTTACGTGTAGTGATATTTCATTTGTATTTTAATAAAGAAAGTTTAGCTGAAGATCAGAGAGTAAGTGGTAGCACACACCTTTAATCTCAGTAGCCACACTAGTTTGCCATAGAAACCTGGCGGTGCACGCCTTTAATCCCAGTGGTGCACATCTTTAATCCCAACCTAAAGAATGGAATGCAAGACAGAAGGAGAAAGCTCTCAGACACAGTCTCATCACCCTGTTATTTGATTTCTCTGTTAGATTGCCTTCACATATGCATTTATTTCAGGAAGCATCGACTGTATCAATACCCATGCCACTGCACACTACTTCCGTGGCCTTAGTTTTAGCTGTTTCTCCCTGTATACACTCCCTCGTCCCTCTATTTCTCTCCTTGCACCTCCCCTCACCAGCCTGTACCTTTCTATTCTATTTCTTCTTTCCTGATGAGATGCTTCTCTCCTCCTTAGTCTGTTACTCTATGCTTAATCTCTGTGATTCTGTATATCCACATGTAAGCTAATACATGCCACATTTGGCTTTCTGTGTCTGGGTACCTCACTCAGGGTGATTTCTCCCCCTAGTTCTACCCATTTACTGTGAATTTAATTCTTTTTAATGGCTGAGTAATATTCATTTGTATAAAGGTTCCAATTTTTATCACGAGGTAGATCAGGTCCCATCTCTCTAAGGTAAATCCACACTCATTTCCATAGTGACTGTATGAGTCTGCACTCCTACCAGCAGTGGATGAGTGTACCCCTTATTCTATGTCCTTGCCAGCAGGAACTGTCACTCGTATTATTGATCCTAGGGATTCTGACAGGTGTAAAGTGGACTCTCAAAGCAGACTTGGTTTGCATTTCACTAATGACTGAGAATGTTGAACATTTAAGTCTTTCTCAGCCACTTAAGATTCCCTATTGAGAATTCTCTGTTTAAAAATTCCCAGTTTTAATTGAGTCATTTGTTTTCTTGATATCTAGCCTTTTGAGTTCTTTATACATTTTGTTTGAGTTTTTTTGTATAATTTTGGATATTAGCCCTCTATTGGGTGTGTAGTTGATAAAAAATATTTTACCATTCTGTAAGCTGCGACTTTGTCTGAATGATGGGATCTTTTGTCATGCAGAAGCTTTTCAGTTTCATGAGATCCCATTTATTAATTGTTGAAATTAGTGTCTGTGTTAATAGTGTTCTGCTCAGAAAGTCTTTTCCTATGTCATTGATTTCAGGGATCTTCCCTTCTTTTTCTTCTGTTAGGTTCAAGATATCTGGTTTTAGGTTGAGGTCTGTGTGGGAATTCCTTTCCATTAAATATTTTTTGGGATGTGGGGGTGTGTCAGCAATAGGGTGGCTTCTGTGTGCTGATATGATCTCTTATAAGGGAGAGAATGGTCTCCCATGTATTTCTGGTTTCTTCATCAAAGATCAGGAGTCCGTAGGCATTTGAATTACACCTGACTTCTCAGTGGAAACCATGAAAGCCAGAATGTCTTAGATAGATGTGCTGCCAACACTAAGAGACCATGAAGGCAATCCCAGAGTACTATTCGCAGCAAAGCTTGCATTCACCATCAATGGAGAAAAAAGATATTCCAGGACAAAAACAGATTTAAATAATAGGTAGCCACAAACCCAGCCTTACAGAAACTACTAGAAGGCAAAGCACAAACCAAGGAAGCTAAGAACACCCATAATAACACAGACATCTGACAACTCTCCACCACCACAACTCAAAGAAGGGAAACACACACTCTAATAGTAGGTTTCAACACTCCTCTCTCACCAATGGACAGGATAAATAGACAGAAACTTAATGGAGCAATAAGAGATATCACAGATGTAGTGAATCAAATGAAATTAATAGACACCTATAGAACATTCCACCCAACAGAAAAGAAAATACCTTCTTCTCAGCATCTCATGGAACCCTCTCAAAAATTGATCACATAATCAGTAACAAAGCAAACATTCACAGATACAAAAGAAAATGTAGTAACCAGCTGCGTACTATTGGATTACCATGGAATAATGCTAGAATTCAACAACAATTCTACCCCCAGAATGCCTACAAACTCATGAAAACTGAACAGTCAACTACTCTCCAGAAGATGACATCAGATACCTTAGAATTAGAGATATAAGGGATTGTGGGCTGCCATATGGGTGCTGTTAACTGAACCTTTGTCCTCTGCAAGAGCAGCAAGTGCTCTTAATCATGGATTCATCATCCCAGCCCTAGCAGGTACTTCATTTTTCCCTTAAACCCAGATGTCATTAGGAAAGATCCTTTTACAGATGGTGCTGAGAAAACTGGGTATGTACCTGTAGAAGAATGAAATCAGGTCGAGTCTCAAACTACATGAAACATTGAAAATAGATCACAGACTTCATGTGAAGACAGGACATACTGAAACTTCAGGGAAGACACATCAACTATATCCCGTGTAAACAATCATCCTATGCAGAGGTAGGAACTTCTGAATGGACTGTGACAGCAGAGAACACAACCCAAGGACTGACACATGGATTATAGCAAACTAAAAACCTGCCTAACAATGGAAGGAACCTCACAACTGAAGAGACAGCTTACAGATTTGAGAAATCATTGCCAACTCTGTATCGCATAGGGTTCTATTATGTAAAAACAGCCAAGATTAAACCAAATCCAATCCATACATGAGGTAATGAGGTGAGCAGACAGTCCTCAAAGGAAGAAATAGAAATGGCAAATAATATTTGATGATGGGTTCAACATCCTAAGCCATCAGGGAAAGGTGAAATTAAAATGATTTATACTCTCACCTTACTAGCTCAGAATGACTTTCATCAAGAAAACAGAACAACAGATGCTGGCAGGAATTTGAGGAAAGAGGAAACTTTACTCACTGCTTGTGAGCATAAATTGCAGCTACTGAGGAAATCAGTAAGTAGGTTTGTCAAAAATGAGAAAGTGGCGGGACAGATGTCTCAGGGAAAAGCACTGGCTGCTCTTACAGAGGAACTGGGTTTGGTTCCCAGCACCCACTTGGTGGCTCAGAACCATCTATAACTCCAGTTCCAGGGAATCCCTTTCTGGCCTCCACAGTCACCACGGATGTACACATATATTGCAGGAAAAATATTCACACACATAAAAATAAAAGATAAACAAATCTTTGAGAACGACAACCAAAACTATCACATGATCTGCCTATATGCCTCAGTGATAAAGAGCACTTCTTGTTCTTCCAGGGGACCAGCATTTGATTCCCAACACTCAAACCAGGCAGTTCACAACCACCTGTAACACAAGCCCCAGGAGGGTCTGACATCTCTCATCTCTGTGGTCACACACACACACACAGACACACACACACACATATACACAGATTTAAAAGTAAAAAAATGACATTTGTAGGAAAATGGGTGAAATTACAGTTCAGAATGTTAGCTGAAATAAACTGCATTCAGATAAGCACTATGTTTTCTCTCATGTGTGTATTCTTGATTGAAGTTTCTATGTGTGAGTGGGTCGGTGTCCATGTGTGGATGACTCATGAAACTAGAGAACTGTGAGAGGGAAAAAGAGACCTGAAGGATTAGGGTACAGGAACACTGACAGAAGATAATGCAATATTGTACTGGGAGAGCAGAAATTAGGTTGTTGTGGGCAATGGAAAAACAGCAAGAATGGGACAGAGGGGAGGGCAAGGCAAAGGCCAGAGGGCAGGGTGTGGAAGAAGAAAACATGTGTAAAAATGCCATTATGAAATCTACTACTTTGTAGCTAACTTAATAATCTTGTAATGGGAAATACTTGTTCCTGTAGCCATCGTCCCACTTGAAATGGAGTCCATGGGGCAGGTGTTGTGCTATATTAGTTCAGACATCTATTACAGTACCAGGCATATGGTCATGCGTAAAGCATTTGCTGAGCCAGTTGTTGCCATGCATGCATCTAATTCCAGCATTTAGAGGACTAAGGAAGGCCCAAAGATTCTGGCTAGAGACTCACCTAATCTGAGCAAGACCTTATCTTAAATAATAATTGCCTATTTGCCAAATACATTTTGATAGCAATTATTGAGCTTTGTATATTATGTCTGTCGGTGATTGGTTTGATTTTATTATGATGCCTATAAGTTGTTGTACACGCATATAGTAGCCTCTTGATAATTGTGTTTATTTTCTATGACAACTCTCATGTTTAAAAACCATCTGACCTTTAATTATTTGAAAGCATTCATCTGTAAAATAATTTGTTAATAAATCATTTTGTGAGAGTTAATATTTGATTTTTTCTGGTTATTTTGACTTTTCCATTTTGATATTTTATTGTTTATGCTGTAATCCCTCTTAATATCTATTTTCTAAAATTTAGAAAGGTTTTTGCTATACATACCAGGGTAACCTTGGACTTGTTATGTAGCTCAGGCTAACCTTGAACTCAAGATTCTCCTCTCAGCTTCCAGAGTGCTGGGATTACTGGCATGCACCACCATGTCTTGCTCAATTATTTTTAAAATAAATTATGTGTCTAGGTGTTTTGTAAACTTTGTACATCATGTGCACACAATGTTCAAGTAGGCCAGAAGAGGGCTTCAGATCCAGGGGACTGGAGTTACTGAGGGTTGTGATTGACCAAGCAGGTGCTGGCAATGAACACAGGCCCTTTGGAAGAACAAGTGCTCTTAACTGCTGAGCTACCTCTTCAGCCTCTCGTCAATTATTATGTACATGTATATTTATGCATATAAACATCTTCACTGCATGTAAGCATGTGTGTTGTGTGCTCCTAGATGAGAAGAACTGCAGTTACAGATGGTTTGAGTTTCTGTGTGAGTGCCAGAAATTGAATTCAGGTCCTCTGCAAGAGCAAACAGTTTTCTTAATCACAGAAAAAACACTCCAGTCCTACATACATATAGTTTTCTTTTCTTTTATTCTTCTTTTTTTTTTTTTGAGTCATGAGTTTACATAGCCCAGAACAATGGATTCTCCTGATTTCCAAATCTGGGATTATAGGTATGTCCTACTGCACAAATATTTAGATCATCAACTCTTTTGGTTTTATGGGACAGGGTTTCTTTGTGTAGGCTTGGCTGTCTTGGAGCTCACTCTGTAGCCCAGGCTGGCCTCTAATGCATAGAGCTCTTCCTGCCTCTGGCTCCTGAGTGCTGGGATTAAAGGCATGTGCTCCCACCACTGCCACCACCGGGCTTCATCAACTTTTTCTTCCTTCATTTCTTTTCCTTCCTTCCTTCCTTCCTTCCTTCCTTCCTTCCTTCCTTCCTTTTTTTCTTTAAAAACTTATTTTTATTTATATGAGTACTCTACCTGCACGTCCAACTTTGTCAGACGAGGACATGGGATCACACTATAGACAGTTGTGAGCCAGTATGTGGTTACTGGGAACTGAACTCAGCACCTCTGGAAGAGTAAGCAGTGTTCTTAGATGCTGAGCCACCTCTTCAGACCCTCATCAACATTTTCTTATAGACTGATTTTTGTTTAAATTTTTCATGACTCAAACTAACTTGCACTATTACTAAACATAGACCATTTTTCATTTTAAGATTTCCTGGCTGTTATGTATTTTAGATAGGGTCTTACTATGTGACCCTGCCTGACCTGGAACTTGCAATCCCCCCAGTGTCTGATAAGAAAGTGCTGGAATTGCTGATACAAGGCACACTCCTGACCTCTCTTTTATTGAGGAAGGGAAAAGGGTCTTCCTAGTAAAAAGTAGTTGTTTTGTTTTGTTTTATTTTGTTCTTTTTGATGGTACTGGGAATTGAGCCCAGGTCTGAAGCCACATGCTAAGAAAGTACTTTACCACAGGGCCATGTTTGTAGCCCATGTCAAATGCCATAGAAATTGTTAACGGTGAAAACAACTTTGTGTGGATTACTTGAATAGCTATTTTTGTAAAACTGTGGGTTTTACTTATACATTGCTTTTAAAAAAACAATAAAACTGGGTGCTAGTGGCTCACACCTTTAATCCCAGCAAATCCCAGCACTCCTGAGCCAGAGGCAGGCAGATGTCTGTGAGTTCAAGGCCAGCCTGGTCTACAGAATGAGTTCCACTGACAGCCAGAGCTAGACAGAGAAACCCTGTCTCAGACAAACCAGAATTTAAACCACACTGCAAAATCACTCAAATCAGACAATTTAATACCTTATATAGATGTTGGATATTTTTCTGAATAAATACTTTATCATGGATAGGTCTTGTATCCTTTATTTTTTTAGAACTTGAAAACATACCAAGTTGCATATTAAGAAGGCAATCAAAAACATTTCCTCCTCTGTTCAAGTCTGCATTATTTCAAGGCTATCCATCACACACACAAACACACACACACACACACATCGTAACAACAGCATCAAACATTAGTCTTTAAGCTTTAAATAACTAAAGACAATGCATTCCTTAAAGCAGGAGAGCATACCATGAAGTTACAGCAGTTTAGGTATAAAATATGGGGGGAATGAAATGTACTTCTGTGACAGGGATGTATCTCAGTGTTTTGTTCAGCTTGTGCTCAATCCTCAGCACCACAAATAACAAACCAAATTTCCTTGTGCATGACATTATCAACACATATATTATCCTTAAAGGTGTGTTTCAGGCCCATAGATCTTCTGTACCAAGTAGTCTAAAGGCCTGTTCAATAACCTAAACACTTTCGTCTCTATTTATGCCCCTATAACTGCTCCCTTTTTTGTACTCCCTTGTTTGCCATTGTGCCTTAAGGGAAAGTTGTCACCGAGTATCAAGAGTTAATATGCATGAAGAACTTAAGAGCAGTTGACCTATATAAACACTCAATACATATTCAGAACAACTTGTAAAGGAGAGTCTGCCATTATCTCCATTAAAAAAGTGAAAAGTTCTATTTTATATTCTATGTATATTTTGTTTGTATAGGCATAACCACACATGCACGAGAGTGCCTATGGAGGTCACAAAAGGGGCACCAGATCTCCTTGAGCTGGAGTCACAGGCGGTTGTGACCTGCCCAATGTGGGTACTGGGAACTGAATTTGGGTCCTGTGGTAGAATAGGAACGACTCTAAACCACTGAGCAATCTCCCAGTATCTCCACTCTTTTTCTTTCTTTTTTTGGAAGACAGGTTTTTCTGTGTAGCTCTGGTTGTCTTGGAATTTGTCTGTAGACCAGGCTGGCCTCAAACCCAGAGATTAGACTGCCTCCGTTTAATTAAATACGTGCACCACCGCTCAACCTATCCCCATTCTTATACACAAGGGATTCAAAGTACAAAAAGGTGAGGTCATACCCCAGGTCATACAAATAACAGACTGTTTCCTGTCAATCTGTATCAAACTTCCCCACCTCCAATCCAGACAACTGCTGATCTAGACTAGACATGTTCTCCAAGGTATGTATATCTAGGTATCACTACATCAAAACTAAGATGTTGTTTGTTCTTCTCATGCTCATCCTTTCATGCATACATTGCTACCTAGAGACTGGCTGCTAGGACAGTCTGAATGCAGCAGCAGAATAGATTCTAACTGTCTTTCATTAGTCAGATATTAAAGGGATCTGACGTTAAAAGGGGAGACCATGTTTTGCTGCCCAATGAAATTGTTTTGCATTGGAAATATTTTAACTTTATTACATTTATTATTGTGTGTGTGTGTGTGTGTGTGTGAGAGAGAGAGAGAGAGAGAGAGAGAGAGAGAGAGAGAGAGAGACAGAAAGAGAGCGAGCAGCTGGTGGTCAGTAGCTGCTGATGCAGCAGGTTCTCTTCTACCATGTGGGTCTGGGGATTGAAAGCAGGTGTTTGGGTTTGTTGATAAGTGCCTTTACCTGCTGAGTCATCTTGCTTACCCAGATTTTTTTTTTAAATTAAAAGCATTGTAGGTGGTGGTGGCACGCACCTTTAATCTGAGCACTTTGGAAGCAGAGAAAGGTATATCCCAAAGTTCGATGCTAACCTGGTCTACAGAGTGAATGCCAGGAAAACTAGGGCTGCATCGAGAAATCTTGTCTCCAAAACAAACCAAAACAAACAAAGAAGCAAATAAATAAATAAAACCATTTTAGTTTTGAAACCTTATAATAAGATTGTTATTTTAAATTGAGTTTATATTGACATTTTCTTAGCTTAATTGCTAATATAATTAATACTGCCAGACTTAGTAAAACCAAAGCTCTCTGAAGGAATTACTAACCTTTGGAGAGTGAGCGACTCAAGTGTGGAACTAGAGAAGACCCACTTTCACCATCTGATTCTACAGTTTCTGAGAACTAGGTACAGAACATGGCAGCATGCAGCTGAGATCCATAGTTGGAGGCACTTACGCTTGACGGGTATAAAGGTCTGGTTCGTCGAGGTCCTGAGATCTTAATTCCTGTGTGGAGAGGCAGCCAGCACCACCGGTGGAAATGGAACTGCGCTTCATGCTCAGAACCTAATTCATGATTTCAATATCAGAAAAATGTTCCAGATGCAAGTGGATCATTAAGCAATAATTGTCACTTTTATTCTGAAGTAGAAGAGTAACTAAGTTTATTCCTTTACGATAGTATTTTCCCTGTGTGCTGTATTTGTTTGTCATGTATACTTAAGTCCTCACTAAAGATAACACCTATGCAACTTCAAGTATTCAATACACTCGAGCAAGACAATGCAAAAATGAACATATATGATTCCTGCATCACACGGCAATCCATGATCGCAAAATTTCAATGTGTTATCCCGAATACATCACTGGTATCTCTTATGTCTATTTCAATGGTAACTCACAGACTGCTTGACAAGAAATCTCAGGCTCCTTAACTCTCCTCAAAATGTTTCCTTTGGCTTCAAAATCAGGATTCATTCTCTTTTCCTAATATCTACTTTTCTTGCTTTATGTTTAACCCCATAGTTTAATACCCACTATTGTCTTTCTGGTTCTAATCTCCCTTTCAGTAAAGACAAGCAATCCGTTCCATAACATAATGTAGAGGCTGCTTCCATTCTCAAAATATTTTAGTATCATAAGCATACCTATGTCAGACCCTGTCTTCGTCTCTGCAGCACTAGACGCTAGCCACTCAGCTTTTTCTGGTCCTGCCCTGGCTTCTTTCTAGGATAAGACAGAACTCACTGTTGATAAAATTATATATATATATATATATATATATATATATATATATATATATATGTAGTGAAGAGAAGTCACGCTATGCGATAAGGCTTATACAGGAGGCTTATTGGAAGATGAGAGAGAAGGGACAGAGAAGGCAGAGAGGGGAGCAGACTAGTCCCATGGGGTAAAGAGTGCGGGAGAGAGAGGGAGGTAGACACAGGAGAAGGGGGAGGTTAGGGGTAGGTCCACCTGTTACAAGGAACCATAGCAAATGTGCCCAGAAGTGGCTACAGGTGAAGTGCTCTTAGTGGCTACAGGTGAGGAGGTTTCCTGTCAGGACCCTAAGGACAGGCAGGCCAATGCAGATTCCCAAATACTAACACCAAATAATAACACCCACTTTATTGTTTGTTTGAGCTGGGGACTTTAGCACAATAGGCTGTGCACTGAGTCACATCACTCCTTGTTCGACTGCTTACATTCCACTTAGGTCTTATTCTCAAGCCTTCAGTTTCCCAGACTTTTTCTTCTTACATGGCTTTTCAGATGCTGCATTACCACAGGAACGCAGTGTTTTAACCTGTCCCTCCCAGGCAGTCCTCCCCTTCTCCCCCTCCCTGCGGAACACCTTGGTCAGCAATCAGCATCCTCTTTTCCCTCTCCAGGCGCTGCCCACACAAACTTACTGATCCCTGAACCCAGAACCTGGCAGATGCCGCCCCAGGTCTCTGATGCCACAGAGTTTCTTAGCAGGAACAGAGTTAACCCCATACCAGCAGTTACCTTTCTCTCTGGTTCTTGACCCCCAGCGCCCACTTCCAGTAAAATGCACAACTGCTTAGGAAGACACCCACCAATGCCAACCAGGAGCCATTTGGATTTTAAAGTCTCCGCCTGCGTGACGTCAGAAAGCCTCTTGCGAGTACTCTTAAGCAAGAAGGCTATGCCAGTTCCCAGACAGTGGTGGGAAGTCCTAGGGCAAAAGCTTAGATTTCTAAATCTTGCAGCTGTTGTGCCTCTGGCTAGAATTGTAGTTTTGTCCCTAGCAGCCCTTTTGAGTTTCAGTCTTTCCTAGCCATCAGTGTGTCTCCTCATCTGTATTTGAGACAATCAAGTACTTTTGCAGCAGTGCCCAGTTGTTTTCCATAGTATCTTTTATTGTTGTTTTGTTTTGTAAAATATCCCTGGGCCTGGTGAAATGGCTCCATGGGTAAGAGCACTGCCTGCTCTTCCAAAGAAATGGGTTAAATCCCCAGGACCCATAACTATAACTCTAATTTCAGGAGGTCTGATGCCCTCTTCTGGCCTTGGTGGGCACCAGACACACGTGTGGTATACAGACATACATGTAGGCAAAACACTTTATACATAAAATAAAAATAATAAAGATCTTTTTTAAAAAAATAAAGGCAAATAAAAAGTATTCTTGTACAGTTTTATCAGGACCTAAGTTCTCAAAATTCATTTCAACACTCATCTTAGTTTCAAGATGCCTTAAGAAGTACAAAATTTGCTGGTCAGTGGTGGTACATTCCTTTACTCCCAGTACTCAAGAGGCAGAGGCAGGGGGATCTCTGTGAGTTTGAGAAGAGTCTACAGAAGAAATACAAAATCACTTTAGCTAAGACATTTGAATTGGAAGTATTATCTCTGTTTGACCAAGATCTCCCATATTTTGTCATTACAAGGTCAATTAGTAAGACTATTGTAATAGCTATTGCTTATGCATTAACTACTCCTGGATTCTTTTTATAGAAGACTGAAGTGAGAAAGGATTAATGTTCTACGGGTGCTTAAATAAAGCAAGTTTTCACATACTAGTCCTTCTAAAATCATTCCTCATCAAAGAACTCATTGAAACATTTTTTTTTGTACAAATTTTAAAAAGTTGAAGTCTACAGTCATCAGGCTGGTAGTCATAGACACACAAAAACCTGACAAGCTTGCTTTCTATGTCTACTTCTGAATGCCACTCAGGATCAAGTGAGATAATTGTATCAGGATTTTAGCTTAGTGATACATGGCGTTAATAAATTAAAATTCATCCTAAGGAATGTAGTGGGAAGAAATGATAATGTAATCAAGTTGAATTTAATTTGCTAGATATTTTATAATGACATTTTAAGTCATAAGCAACTGTAATATACTTTACTATTAGAAACTCTTTTAATTAATGCAGGCCACCTTATTCCCATGTGGTTATGCCGTGGCAGTATCTGTGAAAAATTCTTCAGAGCAGGTAATAGGGATATGTTACATCTCTTTTTATCTTCTTTTTTTTTTCTGAGACAAGCTTGTCTATTTAACAGTCTTGGCTGTGTCCCTTTTTTACCTTTTATGTTAATTCTTTAAAAACAACTACTTCTTTATTTTATTTATTGTATTATGTGTAGTTGGAATTTCCCTTTGGGCCACCAAGAAACTCCCAAATAATTTATTATGAATGCTTCTTATTAATTATAAGTGCTTAGTCTTAGCTTAGGCTCGTCCTGCTAGCTTTTTGAACTTAATTTAACCTGTTTCTATTCATCTACATTTTTCCTTGGGGCTTTTTACCTTTCTTTTATTCTGTATGTCTTGGTTTCCTGCTTCCTCCATGTGTGTCTGATTGGCCACTGGTTTCTCCCTGGTATCTCTTTTTCTTTCTTCCTTTCTAAGCCTAAATTCCTCCTGCTACTCAGTTTCCCTGCCTGCAAGTCCTGCCTATACCTCTTTCTTGCTATTGGCCATTTAGCTTTTTGTTAGACTAATCAGGTGCCTTAGGCAGACAAGGTAAAACAGCAACACATTTTTACATATAATTCAACAAATGCAACACGTCTTTACATAGTTATACAAATATTTTGTAACAATGAAACATCATTTCTCCTTTTACTTTTTTTCTTCAAACCCGCTCTTATATGCCTCCTTGTTCCCTTTCAAATTCATGGATTTTTCATTAATTTTGTTACATGCATATGTGTATGTAACCTGCCCGATCTGTATGTTACTTGTCTGTATGCTCTCAGGGTTATAATTAGGTTGAAGGGAGATAAATACACAGGGAGAAAGGAGAGCAAAATAATAGTATGGATATGTGAAAAAAATCACAAGGATTCATACTGTTAAGTACCTAAGAAACTATAACACACGCATACTTTAATTTAGTATAATGTTATTTGTATGTATGATTCAGGGCTCACCATTTGGTATTGGATAAGCATTTCGTGTACTCTTCCCACAGTAGGACTAAAACTGTTTCTCCACTCCCGGCATTTGTGAGTTCCCTATAGTTCTTTGTGTAGGGCTGGTTGGCCCCTTGTCCCTTATAGATTGCCTCTTGTCCTTATTCAGCTCATACTTAAGCAGCCATGTTAATAAGATTTTATTGGTGTAGATTCTGACATTCCTAGGAGATACAATGTCACAGCAAACTCCATGATGCTCTGGCTCTTATAATCTATGTGGTGTCCCCTCCTTTACAATGTTTCGTGATACTTACGTGTAGTGATATTTCATTTGTATTTTAATAAAGAAAGTTTAGCTGAAGATCAGAGAGTAAGTGGTAGCACACACCTTTAATCTCAGTAGCCACACTAGTTTGCCATAGAAACCTGGCGGTGCACGCCTTTAATCCCAGTGGTGCACATCTTTAATCCCAACCTAAAGAATGGAATGCAAGACAGAAGGAGAAAGCTCTCAGACACAGTCTCATCACCCTGTTATTTGATTTCTCTGTTAGATTGCCTTCACATATGCATTTATTTCAGGAAGCATCGACTGTATCAATACCCATGCCACTGCACACTACTTCCGTGGCCTTAGTTTTAGCTGTTTCTCCCTGTATACACTCCCTCATCCCTCTATTTCTCTCCTTGCACCTCCCCTCACCAGCCTGTACCTTTCTATTCTATTTCTTCTTTCCTGATGAGATGCTTCTCTCCTCCTTAGTCTGTTACTCTATGCTTAATCTCTGTGATTCTGTATATCCACATGTAAGCTAATACATGCCACATTTGGCTTTCTGTGTCTGGGTACCTCACTCAGGGTGATTTCTCCCCCTAGTTCTACCCATTTACTGTGAATTTAATTCTTTTTAATGGCTGAGTAATATTCATTTGTATAAAGGTTCCAATTTTTATCACGAGGTAGATCAGGTCCCATCTCTCTAAGGTAAATCCACACTCATTTCCATAGTGACTGTATGAGTCTGCACTCCTACCAGCAGTGGATGAGTGTACCCCTTATTCTATGTCCTTGCCAGCAGGAACTGTCACTCGTATTATTGATCCTAGGGATTCTGACAGGTGTAAAGTGGACTCTCAAAGCAGACTTGGTTTGCATTTCACTAATGACTGAGAATGTTGAACATTTAAGTCTTTCTCAGCCACTTAAGATTCCCTATTGAGAATTCTCTGTTTAAAAATTCCCAGTTTTAATTGAGTCATTTGTTTTCTTGATATCTAGCCTTTTGAGTTCTTTATACATTTTGTTTGAGTTTTTTTGTATAATTTTGGATATTAGCCCTCTATTGGGTGTGTAGTTGATAAAAAATATTTTACCATTCTGTAAGCTGCCACTTTGTCTGAATGATGGGATCTTTTGTCATGCAGAAGCTTTTCAGTTTCATGAGATCCCATTTATTAATTGTTGAAATTAGTGTCTGTGTTAATAGTGTTCTGCTCAGAAAGTCTTTTCCTATGTCATTGATTTCAGGGATCTTCCCTTCTTTTTCTTCTGTTAGGTTCAAGATATCTGGTTTTAGGTTGAGGTCTGTGTGGGAATTCCTTTCCATTAAATATTTTTTGGGATGTGGGGGTGTGTCAGCAATAGGGTGGCTTCTGTGTGCTGATATGATCTCTTATAAGGGAGAGAATGGTCTCCCATGTATTTCTGGTTTCTTCATCAAAGATCAGGAGTCCGTAGGCATTTGAATTACACCTGACTTCTCAGTGGAAACCATGAAAGCCAGAATGTCTTAGATAGATGTGCTGCCAACACTAAGAGACCATGAAGGCAATCCCAGAGTACTATTCGCAGCAAAGCTTGCATTCACCATCAATGGAGAAAAAAGATATTCCAGGACAAAAACAGATTTAAATAATAGGTAGCCACAAACCCAGCCTTACAGAAACTACTAGAAGGCAAAGCACAAACCAAGGAAGCTAAGAACACCCATAATAACACAGACATCTGACAACTCTCCACCACCACAACTCAAAGAAGGGAAACACACACTCTAATAGTAGGTTTCAACACTCCTCTCTCACCAATGGACAGGATAAATAGACAGAAACTTAATGGAGCAATAAGAGATATCACAGATGTAGTGAATCAAATGAAATTAATAGACACCTATAGAACATTCCACCCAACAGAAAAGAAAATACCTTCTTCTCAGCATCTCATGGAACCCTCTCAAAAATTGATCACATAATCAGTAACAAAGCAAACATTCACAGATACAAAAGAAAATGTAGTAACCAGCTGCGTACTATTGGATTACCATGGAATAATGCTAGAATTCAACAACAATTCTACCCCCAGAATGCCTACAAACTCATGAAAACTGAACAGTCAACTACTCTCCAGAAGATGACATCAGATACCTTAGAATTAGAGATATAAGGGATTGTGGGCTGCCATATGGGTGCTGTTAACTGAACCTTTGTCCTCTGCAAGAGCAGCAAGTGCTCTTAATCATGGATTCATCATCCCAGCCCTAGCAGGTACTTCATTTTTCCCTTAAACCCAGATGTCATTAGGAAAGATCCTTTTACAGATGGTGCTGAGAAAACTGGGTATGTACCTGTAGAAGAATGAAATCAGGTCGAGTCTCAAACTACATGAAACATTGAAAATAGATCACAGACTTCATGTGAAGACAGGACATACTGAAACTTCAGGGAAGACACATCAACTATATCCCGTGTAAACAATCATCCTATGCAGAGGTAGGAACTTCTGAATGGACTGTGACAGCAGAGAACACAACCCAAGGACTGACACATGGATTATAGCAAACTAAAAACCTGCCTAACAATGGAAGGAACCTCACAACTGAAGAGACAGCTTACAGATTTGAGAAATCATTGCCAACTCTGTATCGCATAGGGTTCTATTATGTAAAAACAGCCAAGATTAAACCAAATCCAATCCATACATGAGGTAATGAGGTGAGCAGACAGTCCTCAAAGGAAGAAATAGAAATGGCAAATAATATTTGATGATGGGTTCAACATCCTAAGCCATCAGGGAAAGGTGAAATTAAAATGATTTATACTCTCACCTTACTAGCTCAGAATGACTTTCATCAAGAAAACAGAACAACAGATGCTGGCAGGAATTTGAGGAAAGAGGAAACTTTACTCACTGCTTGTGAGCATAAATTGCAGCTACTGAGGAAATCAGTAAGTAGGTTTGTCAAAAATGAGAAAGTGGCGGGACAGATGTCTCAGGGAAAAGCACTGGCTGCTCTTACAGAGGAACTGGGTTTGGTTCCCAGCACCCACTTGGTGGCTCAGAACCATCTATAACTCCAGTTCCAGGGAATCCCTTTCTGGCCTCCACAGTCACCACGGATGTACACATATATTGCAGGAAAAATATTCACACACATAAAAATAAAAGATAAACAAATCTTTGAGAACGACAACCAAAACTATCACATGATCTGCCTATATGCCTCAGTGATAAAGAGCACTTCTTGTTCTTCCAGGGGACCAGCATTTGATTCCCAACACTCAAACCAGGCAGTTCACAACCACCTGTAACACAAGCCCCAGGAGGGTCTGACATCTCTCATCTCTGTGGTCACACACACACACACAGACACACACACACACACACACACATATACACAGATTTAAAAGTAAAAAAATGACATTTGTAGGAAAATGGGTGAAATTACAGTTCAGAATGTTAGCTGAAATAAACTGCATTCAGATAAGCACTATGTTTTCTCTCATGTGTGTATTCTTGATTGAAGTTTCTATGTGTGAGTGGGTCGGTGTCCATGTGTGGATGACTCATGAAACTAGAGAACTGTGAGAGGGAAAAAGAGACCTGAAGGATTAGGGTACAGGAACACTGACAGAAGATAATGCAATATTGTACTGGGAGAGCAGAAATTAGGTTGTTGTGGGCAATGGAAAAACAGCAAGAATGGGACAGAGGGGAGGGCAAGGCAAAGGCCAGAGGGCAGGGTGTGGAAGAAGAAAACATGTGTAAAAATGCCATTATGAAATCTACTACTTTGTAGCTAACTTAATAATCTTGTAATGGGAAATACTTGTTCCTGTAGCCATCGTCCCACTTGAAATGGAGTCCATGGGGCAGGTGTTGTGCTATATTAGTTCAGACATCTATTACAGTACCAGGCATATGGTCATGCGTAAAGCATTTGCTGAGCCAGTTGTTGCCATGCATGCATCTAATTCCAGCATTTAGAGGACTAAGGAAGGCCCAAAGATTCTGGCTAGAGACTCACCTAATCTGAGCAAGACCTTATCTTAAATAATAATTGCCTATTTGCCAAATACATTTTGATAGCAATTATTGAGCTTTGTATATTATGTCTGTCGGTGATTGGTTTGATTTTATTATGATGCCTATAAGTTGTTGTACACGCATATAGTAGCCTCTTGATAATTGTGTTTATTTTCTATGACAACTCTCATGTTTAAAAACCATCTGACCTTTAATTATTTGAAAGCATTCATCTGTAAAATAATTTGTTAATAAAATCTTTTTTGAGAGTTAATATTTGATTTTTTCTGGTTATTTTGACTTTTCCATTTTGATATTTTATTGTTTATGCTGTAATCCCTCTTAATATCTATTTTCTAAAATTTAGAAAGGTTTTTGCTATACATACCAGGGTAACCTTGGACTTGTTATGTAGCTCAGGCTAACCTTGAACTCAAGATTCTCCTCTCAGCTTCCAGAGTGCTGGGATTACTGGCATGCACCACCATGTCTTGCTCAATTATTTTTAAAATAAATTATGTGTCTAGGTGTTTTGTAAACTTTGTACATCATGTGCACACAATGTTCAAGTAGGTCAGAAGAGGGCATCAGATCCAGGGGACTGGAGTTACTGAGGGTTGTGATTGACCAAGCAGGTGCTGGCAATGAACACAGGCCCTTTGGAAGAACAAGTGCTCTTAACTGCTGAGCTACCCCTTCAGCCTCTCGTCAATTATTATGTACATGTATATTTATGCATATAAACATCTTCACTGCATGTAAGCATGTGTGTTGTGTGCTCCTAGATGAGAAGAACTGCAGTTACAGATGGTTTGAGTTTCTGTGTGAGTGCCAGAAATTGAATTCTGGTCCTCTGCAAGAGCAAACAGTTTTCTTAATCACAGAAAAAACACTCCAGGCCTACATACATATAGTTTTCTTTTCTTTTATTCTTCTTCTTTTTTTTTTTGAGTCATGAGTTTACATAGCCCAGAACAATGGATTCTCCTGCTTTCCAAATCTGGGATTATAGGTATGTCCTACTGCACAAATATTTAGATCATCAACTCTTTTGGTTTTATGGGACAGGGTTTCTTTGTGTAGGCTTGGCTGTCTTGGAGCTCACTCTGTAGCCCAGGCTGGCCTCTAATGCATAGAGCTCTTCCTGCCTCTGGTTCCTGAGTGCTGGAATTAAAGGCATGTGCTCCCACCACTACCACCACCGGGCTTCATCAACTTTTTCTTCCTTCATTTCTTTTCCTTCCTTCCTTCCTTCCTTCCTTCCTTCCTTCCTTCCTTCCTTCCTTTCTTCCTTCCTTTTTCTCTTTAAAAACTTATTTTTATTTATATGAGTACTCTACCTGCACGTCCAACTTTGTCAGACGAGGACATGGGATCACACTATAGACAGTTGTGAGCCAGTATGTGGTTACTGGGAACTGAACTCAGCACCTCTGGAAGAGTAAGCAGTGTTCTTAGATGCTGAGCCACCTCTTCAGACCCTCATCAACATTTTCTTATAGACTGATTTTTGTTTAAATTTTTCATGACTCAAACTAACTTGCACTATTACTAAACATAGACCATTTTTCATTTTAAGATTTCCTGGCTGTTATGTATTTTAGATAGGGTCTTACTATGTGACCCTGCCTGACCTGGAACTTGCAATCCCCCCAGTGTCTGATAAGAAAGTGCTGGAATTGCTGATACAAGGCACACTCCTGACCTCTCTTTTATTGAGGAAGGGAAAAGGGTCTTCCTAGTAAAAAGTAGTTGTTTTGTTTTGTTTTGTTTTGTTCTTTTTGATGGTACTAGGAATTGAGCCCAGGTCTGAAGCCACATGCTAAGAAAGTACTTTACCACAGGGCCATGTTTGTAGCCCATGTCAAATGCCATAGAAATTGTTAACGGTGAAAACAACTTTGTGTGGATTACTTGAATAGCTATTTTTGTAAAACTGTGGGTTTTACTTATACATTGCTTTTAAAAAAACAATAAAACTGGGTGCTAGTGGCTCACACCTTTAATCCCAGCAAATCCCAGCACTCCTGAGCCAGAGGCAGGCAGATGTCTGTGAGTTCAGGGCCAGCCTGGTCTACAGAATGAGTTCCACTGACAGCCAGAGCTAGACAGAGAAACCCTGTCTCAGACAAACCAGAATTTAAACCACACTGCAAAATCACTCAAATCAGACAATTTAATACCTTATATAGATGTTGGATATTTTTCTGAATAAATACTTTATCATGGATAGGTCTTGTATCCTTTATTTTTTTAGAACTTGAAAACATACCAAGTTGCATATTAAGAAGGCAATCAAAAACATTTCCTTCTGTGTTCAAGTCTGCATTATTTCAAGGCTATCCATCACACACGCAAACACACACACACACACACATCGTAACAACAGCATCAAACATTAGTCTTTAAGCTTTAAATAACTAAAGACAATGCATTCCTTAAAGCAGGAGAGCATACCATGAAGTTACAGCAGTTTAGGTATAAAATATGGGGGGAATGAAATGTACTTCTGTGACAGGGATGTATCTCAGTGTTTTGTTCAGCTTGTGCTCAATCCTCAGCACCACAAATAACAAACCAAATTTCCTTGTGCATGACATTATCAACACATATATTATCCTTAAAGGTGTGTTTCAGGCCCATAGATCTTCTGTACCAAGTAGTCTAAAGGCCTGTTCAATAACCTAAACACTTTCGTCTCTATTTATGCCCCTATAACTGCTCCCTTTTTTGTACTCCCTTGTTTGCCATTGTGCCTTAAGGGAAAGTTGTCACCGAGTATCAAGAGTTAATATGCATGAAGAACTTAAGAGCAGTTGACCTATATAAACACTCAATACATATTCAGAACAACTTGTAAAGGAGAGTCTGCCATTATCTCCATTAAAAAAGTGAAAAGTTCTATTTTATATTCTATGTATATTTTGTTTGTATAGGCATAACCACACATGCACGAGAGTGCCTATGGAGGTCACAAAAGGGGCACCAGATCTCCTTGAGCTGGAGTCACAGGCGGTTGTGACCTGCCCAATGTGGGTACTGGGAACTGAATTTGGGTCCTGTGGTAGAATAGGAACGACTCTAAACCACTGAGCAATCTCCCAGTATCTCCACTCTTTTTCTTTCTTTTTTTGGAAGACAGGTTTTTCTGTGTAGCTCTGGTTGTCTTGGAATTTGTCTGTAGACCAGGCTGGCCTCAAACCCAGAGATTAGACTGCCTCCGTTTAATTAAATACGTGCACCACCGCTCAACCTATCCCCATTCTTATACACAAGGGATTCAAAGTACAAAAAGGTGAGGTCATACCCCAGGTCATACAAATAACAGACTGTTTCCTGTCAATCTGTATCAAACTTCCCCACCTCCAATCCAGACAGTGATGATCTAGACTAGACATGTTCTCCAAGGTATGTATATCTAGGTATCACTACATCAAAACTAAGATGTTGTTTGTTCTTCTCATGCTCATCCTTTCATGCATACATTGCTACCTAGAGACTGGCTGCTAGGACAGTCTGAATGCAGCAGCAGAATAGATTCTAACTGTCTTTCATTAGTCAGATATTAAAGGGATCTGACGTTAAAAGGGGAGACCATGTTTTGCTGCCCAATGAAATTGTTTTGCATTGGAAATATTTTAACTTTATTACATTTATTATTGTGTGTGTGTGTGTGTGTGTGTGAGAGAGAGAGAGAGAGAGAGAGAGAGAGAGAGAGAGAGAGAGACAGAAAGAGAGCGAGCAGCTGGTGGTCAGTAGCTGCTGATGCAGCAGGTTCTCTTCTACCATGTGGGTCTGGGGATTGAAAGCAGGTGTTTGGGTTTGTTGATAAGTGCCTTTACCTGCTGAGTCATCTTGCTTACCCAGATTTTTTTTTTAAATTAAAAGCATTGTAGGTGGTGGTGGCACGCACCTTTAATCTGAGCACTTTGGAAGCAGAGAAAGGTATATCCCAAAGTTCGATGCTAACCTGGTCTACAGAGTGAATGCCAGGAAAACTAGGGCTGCATCGAGAAATCTTGTCTCCAAAACAAACCAAAACAAACAAAGAAGCAAATAAATAAATAAAACCATTTTAGTTTTGAAACCTTATAATAAGATTGTTATTTTAAATTGAGTTTATATTGACATTTTCTTAGCTTAATTGCTAATATAATTAATACTGCCAGACTTAGACAGTAAAACCAAAGCTCTCTGAAGGAATTACTAACCTTTGGAGAGTGAGCGACTCAAGTGTGGAACTAGAGAAGACCCACTTTCACCATCTGATTCTACAGTTTCTGAGAACTAGGTACAGAACATGGCAGCATGCAGCTGAGATCCATAGTTGGAGGCACTTACGCTTGACGGGTATAAAGGTCTGGTTCGTCGAGGTCCTGAGATCTTAATTCCTGTGTGGAGAGGCAGCCAGCACCACCGGTGGAAATGGAACTGCGCTTCATGCTCAGAACCTAATTCATGATTTCAATATCAGAAAAATGTTCCAGATGCAAGTGGATCATTAAGCAATAATTGTCACTTTTATTCTGAAGTAGAAGAGTAACTAAGTTTATTCCTTTACGATAGTATTTTCCCTGTGTGCTGTATTTGTTTGTCATGTATACTTAAGTCCTCACTAAAGATAACACCTATGCAACTTCAAGTATTCAATACACTCGAGCAAGACAATGCAAAAATGAACATATATGATTCCTGCATCACACGGCAATCCATGATCGCAAAATTTCAATGTGTTATCCCGAATACATCACTGGTATCTCTTATGTCTATTTCAATGGTAACTCACAGACTGCTTGACAAGAAATCTCAGGCTCCTTAACTCTCCTCAAAATGTTTCCTTTGGCTTCAAAATCAGGATTCATTCTCTTTTCCTAATATCTACTTTTCTTGCTTTATGTTTAACCCCATAGTTTAATACCCACTATTGTCTTTCTGGTTCTAATCTCCCTTTCAGTAAAGACAAGCAATCCGTTCCATAACATAATGTAGAGGCTGCTTCCATTCTCAAAATATTTTAGTATCATAAGCATACCTATGTCAGACCCTGTCTTCGTCTCTGCAGCACTAGACGCTAGCCACTCAGCTTTTTCTGGTCCTGCCCTGGCTTCTTTCTAGGATAAGACAGAACTCACTGTTGATAAAATTATATATATATATATATATATGTAGTGAAGAGAAGTCACGCTATGCGATAAGGCTTATACAGGAGGCTTATTGGAAGATGAGAGAGAAGGGACAGAGAAGGCAGAGAGGGGAGCAGACTAGTCCCATGGGGTAAAGAGTGCGGGAGAGAGAGGGAGGTAGACACAGGAGAAGGGGGAGGTTAGGGGTAGGTCCACCTGTTACAAGGAACCATAGCAAATGTGCCCAGAAGTGGCTACAGGTGAAGTGCTCTTAGTGGCTACAGGTGAGGAGGTTTCCTGTCAGGACCCTAAGGACAGGCAGGCCAATGCAGATTCCCAAATACTAACACCAAATAATAACACCCACTTTATTGTTTGTTTGAGCTGGGGACTTTAGCACAATAGGCTGTGCACTGAGTCACATCACTCCTTGTTCGACTGCTTACATTCCACTTAGGTCTTATTCTCAAGCCTTCAGTTTCCCAGACTTTTTCTTCTTACATGGCTTTTCAGATGCTGCATTACCACAGGAACGCAGTGTTTTAACCTGTCCCTCCCAGGCAGTCCTCCCCTTCTCCCCCTCCCTGCGGAACACCTTGGTCAGCAATCAGCATCCTCTTTTCCCTCTCCAGGCGCTGCCCACACAAACTTACTGATCCCTGAACCCAGAACCTGGCAGATGCCGCCCCAGGTCTCTGATGCCACAGAGTTTCTTAGCAGGAACAGAGTTAACCCCATACCAGCAGTTACCTTTCTCTCTGGTTCTTGACCCCCAGCGCCCACTTCCAGTAAAATGCACAACTGCTTAGGAAGACACCCACCAATGCCAACCAGGAGCCATTTGGATTTTAAAGTCTCCGCCTGCGTGACGTCAGAAAGCCTCTTGCGAGTACTCTTAAGCAAGAAGGCTATGCCAGTTCCCAGACAGTGGTGGGAAGTCCTAGGGCAAAAGCTTAGATTTCTAAATCTTGCAGCTGTTGTGCCTCTGGCTAGAATTGTAGTTTTGTCCCTAGCAGCCCTTTTGAGTTTCAGTCTTTCCTAGCCATCAGTGTGTCTCCTCATCTGTATTTGAGACAATCAAGTACTTTTGCAGCAGTGCCCAGTTGTTTTCCATAGTATCTTTTATTGTTGTTTTGTTTTGTAAAATATCCCTGGGCCTGGTGAAATGGCTCCATGGGTAAGAGCACTGCCTGCTCTTCCAAAGAAATGGGTTAAATCCCCAGGACCCATAACTATAACTCTAATTTCAGGAGGTCTGATGCCCTCTTCTGGCCTTGGTGGGCACCAGACACACGTGTGGTATACAGACATACATGTAGGCAAAACACTTTATACATAAAATAAAAATAATAAAGATCTTTTTTAAAAAAATAAAGGCAAATAAAAAGTATTCTTGTACAGTTTTATCAGGACCTAAGTTCTCAAAATTCATTTCAACACTCATCTTAGTTTCAAGATGCCTTAAGAAGTACAAAATTTGCTGGTCAGTGGTGGTACATTCCTTTACTCCCAGTACTCAAGAGGCAGAGGCAGGGGGATCTCTGTGAGTTTGAGAAGAGTCTACAGAAGAAATACAAAATCACTTTAGCTAAGACATTTGAATTGGAAGTATTATCTCTGTTTGACCAAGATCTCCCATATTTTGTCATTACAAGGTCAATTAGTAAGACTATTGTAATAGCTATTGCTTATGCATTAACTACTCCTGGATTCTTTTTATAGAAGACTGAAGTGAGAAAGGATTAATGTTCTACGGGTGCTTAAATAAAGCAAGTTTTCACATACTAGTCCTTCTAAAATCATTCCTCATCAAAGAACTCATTGAAACATTTTTTTTTGTACAAATTTTAAAAAGTTGAAGTCTACAGTCATCAGGCTGGTAGTCATAGACACACAAAAACCTGACAAGCTTGCTTTCTATGTCTACTTCTGAATGCCACTCAGGATCAAGTGAGATAATTGTATCAGGATTTTAGCTTAGTGATACATGGCGTTAATAAATTAAAATTCATCCTAAGGAATGTAGTGGGAAGAAATGATAATGTAATCAAGTTGAATTTAATTTGCTAGATATTTTATAATGACATTTTAAGTCATAAGCAACTGTAATATACTTTACTATTAGAAACTCTTTTAATTAATGCAGGCCACCTTATTCCCATGTGGTTATGCCGTGGCAGTATCTGTGAAAAATTCTTCAGAGCAGGTAATAGGGATATGTTACATCTCTTTTTATCTTCTTTTTTTTTTCTGAGACAAGCTTGTCTATTTAACAGTCTTGGCTGTGTCCCTTTTTTACCTTTTATGTTAATTCTTTAAAAACAACTACTTCTTTATTTTATTTATTGTATTATGTGTAGTTGGAATTTCCCTTTGGGCCACCAAGAAACTCCCAAATAATTTATTATGAATGCTTCTTATTAATTATAAGTGCTTAGTCTTAGCTTAGGCTCGTCCTGCTAGCTTTTTGAACTTAATTTAACCTGTTTCTATTCATCTACATTTTTCCTTGGGGCTTTTTTACCTTTCTTTTATTCTGTATGTCTTGGTTTCCTGCTTCCTCCATGTGTGTCTGATTGGCCACTGGTTTCTCCCTGGTATCTCTTTTTCTTTCTTCCTTTCTAAGCCTAAATTCCTCCTGCTACTCAGTTTCCCTGCCTGCAAGTCCTGCCTATACCTCTTTCTTGCTATTGGCCATTTAGCTTTTTGTTAGACTAATCAGGTGCCTTAGGCAGACAAGGTAAAACAGCAACACATTTTTACATATAATTCAACAAATGCAACACGTCTTTACATAGTTATACAAATATTTTGTAACAATGAAACATCATTTCTCCTTTTACTTTTTTTCTTCAAACCCGCTCTTATATGCCTCCTTGTTCCCTTTCAAATTCATGGATTTTTCATTAATTTTGTTACATGCATATGTGTATGTAACCTGCCCGATCTGTATGTTACTTGTCTGTATGCTCTCAGGGTTATAATTAGGTTGAAGGGAGATAAATACACAGGGAGAAAGGAGAGCAAAATAATAGTATGGATATGTGAAAAAAATCACAAGGATTCATACTGTTAAGTACCTAAGAAACTATAACACACGCATACTTTAATTTAGTATAATGTTATTTGTATGTATGATTCAGGGCTCACCATTTGGTATTGGATAAGCATTTCGTGTACTCTTCCCACAGTAGGACTAAAACTGTTTCTCCACTCCCGGCATTTGTGAGTTCCCTATAGTTCTTTGTGTAGGGCTGGTTGGCCCCTTGTCCCTTATAGATTGCCTCTTGTCCTTATTCAGCTCATACTTAAGCAGCCATGTTAATAAGATTTTATTGGTATAGATTCTGACATTCCTAGGAGATACAATGTCACAGCAAACTCCATGATGCTCTGGCTCTTATAATCTATGTGGTGTCCCCTCCTTTACAATGTTTCGTGATACTTACGTGTAGTGATATTTCATTTGTATTTTAATAAAGAAAGTTTAGCTGAAGATCAGAGAGTAAGTGGTAGCACACACCTTTAATCTCAGTAGCCACACTAGTTTGCCATAGAAACCTGGCGGTGCACGCCTTTAATCCCAGTGGTGCACATCTTTAATCCCAACCTAAAGAATGGAATGCAAGACAGAAGGAGAAAGCTCTCAGACACAGTCTCATCACCCTGTTATTTGATTTCTCTGTTAGATTGCCTTCACATATGCATTTATTTCAGGAAGCATCGACTGTATCAATACCCATGCCACTGCACACTACTTCCGTGGCCTTAGTTTTAGCTGTTTCTCCCTGTATACACTCCCTCGTCCCTCTATTTCTCTCCTTGCACCTCCCCTCAC
The DNA here is from genome assembly GCF_950005125.1 of Chionomys nivalis. Taxonomy (NCBI): domain Eukaryota; kingdom Metazoa; phylum Chordata; class Mammalia; order Rodentia; family Cricetidae; genus Chionomys; species Chionomys nivalis. Next base: position 115,319,953 of record NC_080090.1, on the reverse strand, counting down.
CAGCCTGTACCTTTCTATTCTATTTCTTCTTTCCTGATGAGATGCTTCTCTCCTCCTTAGTCTGTTACTCTATGCTTAATCTCTGTGATTCTGTATATCCACATGTAAGCTAATACATGCCACATTTGGCTTTCTGTGTCTGGGTACCTCACTCAGGGTGATTTCTCCCCCTAGTTCTACCCATTTACTGTGAATTTAATTCTTTTTAATGGCTGAGTAATATTCATTTGTATAAAGGTTCCAATTTTTATCACGAGGTAGATCAGGTCCCATCTCTCTAAGGTAAATCCACACTCATTTCCATAGTGACTGTATGAGTCTGCACTCCTACCAGCAGTGGATGAGTGTACCCCTTATTCTATGTCCTTGCCAGCAGGAACTGTCACTCGTATTATTGATCCTAGGGATTCTGACAGGTGTAAAGTGGACTCTCAAAGCAGACTTGGTTTGCATTTCACTAATGACTGAGAATGTTGAACATTTAAGTCTTTCTCAGCCACTTAAGATTCCCTATTGAGAATTCTCTGTTTAAAAATTCCCAGTTTTAATTGAGTCATTTGTTTTCTTGATATCTAGCCTTTTGAGTTCTTTATACATTTTGTTTGAGTTTTTTTGTATAATTTTGGATATTAGCCCTCTATTGGGTGTGTAGTTGATAAAAAATATTTTACCATTCTGTAAGCTGCCACTTTGTCTGAATGATGGGATCTTTTGTCATGCAGAAGCTTTTCAGTTTCATGAGATCCCATTTATTAATTGTTGAAATTAGTGTCTGTGTTAATAGTGTTCTGCTCAGAAAGTCTTTTCCTATGTCATTGATTTCAGGGATCTTCCCTTCTTTTTCTTCTGTTAGGTTCAAGATATCTGGTTTTAGGTTGAGGTCTGTGTGGGAATTCCTTTCCATTAAATATTTTTTGGGATGTGGGGGTGTGTCAGCAATAGGGTGGCTTCTGTGTGCTGATATGATCTCTTATAAGGGAGAGAATGGTCTCCCATGTATTTCTGGTTTCTTCATCAAAGATCAGGAGTCCGTAGGCATTTGAATTACACCTGACTTCTCAGTGGAAACCATGAAAGCCAGAATGTCTTAGATAGATGTGCTGCCAACACTAAGAGACCATGAAGGCAATCCCAGAGTACTATTCGCAGCAAAGCTTGCATTCACCATCAATGGAGAAAAAAGATATTCCAGGACAAAAACAGATTTAAATAATAGGTAGCCACAAACCCAGCCTTACAGAAACTACTAGAAGGCAAAGCACAAACCAAGGAAGCTAAGAACACCCATAATAACACAGACATCTGACAACTCTCCACCACCACAACTCAAAGAAGGGAAACACACACTCTAATAGTAGGTTTCAACACTCCTCTCTCACCAATGGACAGGATAAATAGACAGAAACTTAATGGAGCAATAAGAGATATCACAGATGTAGTGAATCAAATGAAATTAATAGACACCTATAGAACATTCCACCCAACAGAAAAGAAAATACCTTCTTCTCAGCATCTCATGGAACCCTCTCAAAAATTGATCACATAATCAGTAACAAAGCAAACATTCACAGATACAAAAGAAAATGTAGTAACCAGCTGCGTACTATTGGATTACCATGGAATAATGCTAGAATTCAACAACAATTCTACCCCCAGAATGCCTACAAACTCATGAAAACTGAACAGTCAACTACTCTCCAGAAGATGACATCAGATACCTTAGAATTAGAGATATAAGGGATTGTGGGCTGCCATATGGGTGCTGTTAACTGAACCTTTGTCCTCTGCAAGAGCAGCAAGTGCTCTTAATCATGGATTCATCATCCCAGCCCTAGCAGGTACTTCATTTTTCCCTTAAACCCAGATGTCATTAGGAAAGATCCTTTTACAGATGGTGCTGAGAAAACTGGGTATGTACCTGTAGAAGAATGAAATCAGGTCGAGTCTCAAACTACATGAAACATTGAAAATAGATCACAGACTTCATGTGAAGACAGGACATACTGAAACTTCAGGGAAGACACATCAACTATATCCCGTGTAAACAATCATCCTATGCAGAGGTAGGAACTTCTGAATGGACTGTGACAGCAGAGAACACAACCCAAGGACTGACACATGGATTATAGCAAACTAAAAACCTGCCTAACAATGGAAGGAACCTCACAACTGAAGAGACAGCTTACAGATTTGAGAAATCATTGCCAACTCTGTATCGCATAGGGTTCTATTATGTAAAAACAGCCAAGATTAAACCAAATCCAATCCATACATGAGGTAATGAGGTGAGCAGACAGTCCTCAAAGGAAGAAATAGAAATGGCAAATAATATTTGATGATGGGTTCAACATCCTAAGCCATCAGGGAAAGGTGAAATTAAAATGATTTATACTCTCACCTTACTAGCTCAGAATGACTTTCATCAAGAAAACAGAACAACAGATGCTGGCAGGAATTTGAGGAAAGAGGAAACTTTACTCACTGCTTGTGAGCATAAATTGCAGCTACTGAGGAAATCAGTAAGTAGGTTTGTCAAAAATGAGAAAGTGGCGGGACAGATGTCTCAGGGAAAAGCACTGGCTGCTCTTACAGAGGAACTGGGTTTGGTTCCCAGCACCCACTTGGTGGCTCAGAACCATCTATAACTCCAGTTCCAGGGAATCCCTTTCTGGCCTCCACAGTCACCACGGATGTACACATATATTGCAGGAAAAATATTCACACACATAAAAATAAAAGATAAACAAATCTTTGAGAACGACAACCAAAACTATCACATGATCTGCCTATATGCCTCAGTGATAAAGAGCACTTCTTGTTCTTCCAGGGGACCAGCATTTGATTCCCAACACTCAAACCAGGCAGTTCACAACCACCTGTAACACAAGCCCCAGGAGGGTCTGACATCTCTCATCTCTGTGGTCACACACACACACACAGACACACACACACACACACACACACATATACACAGATTTAAAAGTAAAAAAATGACATTTGTAGGAAAATGGGTGAAATTACAGTTCAGAATGTTAGCTGAAATAAACTGCATTCAGATAAGCACTATGTTTTCTCTCATGTGTGTATTCTTGATTGAAGTTTCTATGTGTGAGTGGGTCGGTGTCCATGTGTGGATGACTCATGAAACTAGAGAACTGTGAGAGGGAAAAAGAGACCTGAAGGATTAGGGTACAGGAACACTGACAGAAGATAATGCAATATTGTACTGGGAGAGCAGAAATTAGGTTGTTGTGGGCAATGGAAAAACAGCAAGAATGGGACAGAGGGGAGGGCAAGGCAAAGGCCAGAGGGCAGGGTGTGGAAGAAGAAAACATGTGTAAAAATGCCATTATGAAATCTACTACTTTGTAGCTAACTTAATAATCTTGTAATGGGAAATACTTGTTCCTGTAGCCATCGTCCCACTTGAAATGGAGTCCATGGGGCAGGTGTTGTGCTATATTAGTTCAGACATCTATTACAGTACCAGGCATATGGTCATGCGTAAAGCATTTGCTGAGCCAGTTGTTGCCATGCATGCATCTAATTCCAGCATTTAGAGGACTAAGGAAGGCCCAAAGATTCTGGCTAGAGACTCACCTAATCTGAGCAAGACCTTATCTTAAATAATAATTGCCTATTTGCCAAATACATTTTGATAGCAATTATTGAGCTTTGTATATTATGTCTGTCGGTGATTGGTTTGATTTTATTATGATGCCTATAAGTTGTTGTACACGCATATAGTAGCCTCTTGATAATTGTGTTTATTTTCTATGACAACTCTCATGTTTAAAAACCATCTGACCTTTAATTATTTGAAAGCATTCATCTGTAAAATAATTTGTTAATAAATCATTTTGTGAGAGTTAATATTTGATTTTTTCTGGTTATTTTGACTTTTCCATTTTGATATTTTATTGTTTATGCTGTAATCCCTCTTAATATCTATTTTCTAAAATTTAGAAAGGTTTTTGCTATACATACCAGGGTAACCTTGGACTTGTTATGTAGCTCAGGCTAACCTTGAACTCAAGATTCTCCTCTCAGCTTCCAGAGTGCTGGGATTACTGGCATGCACCACCATGTCTTGCTCAATTATTTTTAAAATAAATTATGTGTCTAGGTGTTTTGTAAACTTTGTACATCATGTGCACACAATGTTCAAGTAGGCCAGAAGAGGGCTTCAGATCCAGGGGACTGGAGTTACTGAGGGTTGTGATTGACCAAGCAGGTGCTGGCAATGAACACAGGCCCTTTGGAAGAACAAGTGCTCTTAACTGCTGAGCTACCTCTTCAGCCTCTCGTCAATTATTATGTACATGTATATTTATGCATATAAACATCTTCACTGCATGTAAGCATGTGTGTTGTGTGCTCCTAGATGAGAAGAACTGCAGTTACAGATGGTTTGAGTTTCTGTGTGAGTGCCAGAAATTGAATTCAGGTCCTCTGCAAGAGCAAACAGTTTTCTTAATCACAGAAAAAACACTCCAGTCCTACATACATATAGTTTTCTTTTCTTTTATTCTTCTTTTTTTTTTTTTGAGTCATGAGTTTACATAGCCCAGAACAATGGATTCTCCTGATTTCCAAATCTGGGATTATAGGTATGTCCTACTGCACAAATATTTAGATCATCAACTCTTTTGGTTTTATGGGACAGGGTTTCTTTGTGTAGGCTTGGCTGTCTTGGAGCTCACTCTGTAGCCCAGGCTGGCCTCTAATGCATAGAGCTCTTCCTGCCTCTGGCTCCTGAGTGCTGGGATTAAAGGCATGTGCTCCCACCACTGCCACCACCGGGCTTCATCAACTTTTTCTTCCTTCATTTCTTTCCTTCCTTCCTTCCTTCCTTCCTTCCTTCCTTCCTTCCTTCCTTCCTTCCTTCCTTTTTTTCTTTAAAAACTTATTTTTATTTATATGAGTACTCTACCTGCACGTCCAACTTTGTCAGACGAGGACATGGGATCACACTATAGACAGTTGTGAGCCAGTATGTGGTTACTGGGAACTGAACTCAGCACCTCTGGAAGAGTAAGCAGTGTTCTTAGATGCTGAGCCACCTCTTCAGACCCTCATCAACATTTTCTTATAGACTGATTTTTGTTTAAATTTTTCATGACTCAAACTAACTTGCACTATTACTAAACATAGACCATTTTTCATTTTAAGATTTCCTGGCTGTTATGTATTTTAGATAGGGTCTTACTATGTGACCCTGCCTGACCTGGAACTTGCAATCCCCCCAGTGTCTGATAAGAAAGTGCTGGAATTGCTGATACAAGGCACACTCCTGACCTCTCTTTTATTGAGGAAGGGAAAAGGGTCTTCCTAGTAAAAAGTAGTTGTTTTGTTTTGTTTTGTTTTGTTCTTTTTGATGGTACTAGGAATTGAGCCCAGGTCTGAAGCCACATGCTAAGAAAGTACTTTACCACAGGGCCATGTTTGTAGCCCATGTCAAATGCCATAGAAATTGTTAACGGTGAAAACAACTTTGTGTGGATTACTTGAATAGCTATTTTTGTAAAACTGTGGGTTTTACTTATACATTGCTTTTAAAAAAACAATAAAACTGGGTGCTAGTGGCTCACACCTTTAATCCCAGCAAATCCCAGCACTCCTGAGCCAGAGGCAGGCAGATGTCTGTGAGTTCAGGGCCAGCCTGGTCTACAGAATGAGTTCCACTGACAGCCAGAGCTAGACAGAGAAACCCTGTCTCAGACAAACCAGAATTTAAACCACACTGCAAAATCACTCAAATCAGACAATTTAATACCTTATATAGATGTTGGATATTTTTCTGAATAAATACTTTATCATGGATAGGTCTTGTATCCTTTATTTTTTTAGAACTTGAAAACATACCAAGTTGCATATTAAGAAGGCAATCAAAAACATTTCCTTCTGTGTTCAAGTCTGCATTATTTCAAGGCTATCCATCACACACGCAAACACACACACACACACACATCGTAACAACAGCATCAAACATTAGTCTTTAAGCTTTAAATAACTAAAGACAATGCATTCCTTAAAGCAGGAGAGCATACCATGAAGTTACAGCAGTTTAGGTATAAAATATGGGGGGAATGAAATGTACTTCTGTGACAGGGATGTATCTCAGTGTTTTGTTCAGCTTGTGCTCAATCCTCAGCACCACAAATAACAAACCAAATTTCCTTGTGCATGACATTATCAACACATATATTATCCTTAAAGGTGTGTTTCAGGCCCATAGATCTTCTGTACCAAGTAGTCTAAAGGCCTGTTCAATAACCTAAACACTTTCGTCTCTATTTATGCCCCTATAACTGCTCCCTTTTTTGTACTCCCTTGTTTGCCATTGTGCCTTAAGGGAAAGTTGTCACCGAGTATCAAGAGTTAATATGCATGAAGAACTTAAGAGCAGTTGACCTATATAAACACTCAATACATATTCAGAACAACTTGTAAAGGAGAGTCTGCCATTATCTCCATTAAAAAAGTGAAAAGTTCTATTTTATATTCTATGTATATTTTGTTTGTATAGGCATAACCACACATGCACGAGAGTGCCTATGGAGGTCACAAAAGGGGCACCAGATCTCCTTGAGCTGGAGTCACAGGCGGTTGTGACCTGCCCAATGTGGGTACTGGGAACTGAATTTGGGTCCTGTGGTAGAATAGGAACGACTCTAAACCACTGAGCAATCTCCCAGTATCTCCACTCTTTTTCTTTCTTTTTTTGGAAGACAGGTTTTTCTGTGTAGCTCTGGTTGTCTTGGAATTTGTCTGTAGACCAGGCTGGCCTCAAACCCAGAGATTAGACTGCCTCCGTTTAATTAAATACGTGCACCACCGCTCAACCTATCCCCATTCTTATACACAAGGGATTCAAAGTACAAAAAGGTGAGGTCATACCCCAGGTCATACAAATAACAGACTGTTTCCTGTCAATCTGTATCAAACTTCCCCACCTCCATACCAGACAGTGATGATCTAGACTAGACATGTTCTCCAAGGTATGTATATCTAGGTATCACTACATCAAAACTAAGATGTTGTTTGTTCTTCTCATGCTCATCCTTTCATGCATACATTGCTACCTAGAGACTGGCTGCTAGGACAGTCTGAATGCAGCAGCAGAATAGATTCTAACTGTCTTTCATTAGTCAGATATTAAAGGGATCTGACGTTAAAAGGGGAGACCATGTTTTGCTGCCCAATGAAATTGTTTTGCATTGGAAATATTTTAACTTTATTACATTTATTATTGTGTGTGTGTGTGTGTGTGTGTGAGAGAGAGAGAGAGAGAGAGAGAGAGAGAGAGAGAGAGAGAGACAGAAAGAGAGCGAGCAGCTGGTGGTCAGTAGCTGCTGATGCAGCAGGTTCTCTTCTACCATGTGGGTCTGGGGATTGAAAGCAGGTGTTTGGGTTTGTTGATAAGTGCCTTTACCTGCTGAGTCATCTTGCTTACCCAGATTTTTTTTTTAAATTAAAAGCATTGTAGGTGGTGGTGGCACGCACCTTTAATCTGAGCACTTTGGAAGCAGAGAAAGGTATATCCCAAAGTTCGATGCTAACCTGGTCTACAGAGTGAATGCCAGGAAAACTAGGGCTGCATCGAGAAATCTTGTCTCCAAAACAAACCAAAACAAACAAAGAAGCAAATAAATAAATAAAACCATTTTAGTTTTGAAACCTTATAATAAGATTGTTATTTTAAATTGAGTTTATATTGACATTTTCTTAGCTTAATTGCTAATATAATTAATACTGCCAGACTTAGACAGTAAAACCAAAGCTCTCTGAAGGAATTACTAACCTTTGGAGAGTGAGCGACTCAAGTGTGGAACTAGAGAAGACCCACTTTCACCATCTGATTCTACAGTTTCTGAGAACTAGGTACAGAACATGGCAGCATGCAGCTGAGATCCATAGTTGGAGGCACTTACGCTTGACGGGTATAAAGGTCTGGTTCGTCGAGGTCCTGAGATCTTAATTCCTGTGTGGAGAGGCAGCCAGCACCACCGGTGGAAATGGAACTGCGCTTCATGCTCAGAACCTAATTCATGATTTCAATATCAGAAAAATGTTCCAGATGCAAGTGGATCATTAAGCAATAATTGTCACTTTTATTCTGAAGTAGAAGAGTAACTAAGTTTATTCCTTTACGATAGTATTTTCCCTGTGTGCTGTATTTGTTTGTCATGTATACTTAAGTCCTCACTAAAGATAACACCTATGCAACTTCAAGTATTCAATACACTCGAGCAAGACAATGCAAAAATGAACATATATGATTCCTGCATCACACGGCAATCCATGATCGCAAAATTTCAATGTGTTATCCCGAATACATCACTGGTATCTCTTATGTCTATTTCAATGGTAACTCACAGACTGCTTGACAAGAAATCTCAGGCTCCTTAACTCTCCTCAAAATGTTTCCTTTGGCTTCAAAATCAGGATTCATTCTCTTTTCCTAATATCTACTTTTCTTGCTTTATGTTTAACCCCATAGTTTAATACCCACTATTGTCTTTCTGGTTCTAATCTCCCTTTCAGTAAAGACAAGCAATCCGTTCCATAACATAATGTAGAGGCTGCTTCCATTCTCAAAATATTTTAGTATCATAAGCATACCTATGTCAGACCCTGTCTTCGTCTCTGCAGCACTAGACGCTAGCCACTCAGCTTTTTCTGGTCCTGCCCTGGCTTCTTTCTAGGATAAGACAGAACTCACTGTTGATAAAATTATATATATATATATATATATATATATATATATATATATATATGTAGTGAAGAGAAGTCACGCTATGCGATAAGGCTTATACAGGAGGCTTATTGGAAGATGAGAGAGAAGGGACAGAGAAGGCAGAGAGGGGAGCAGACTAGTCCCATGGGGTAAAGAGTGCGGGAGAGAGAGGGAGGTAGACACAGGAGAAGGGGGAGGTTAGGGGTAGGTCCACCTGTTACAAGGAACCATAGCAAATGTGCCCAGAAGTGGCTACAGGTGAAGTGCTCTTAGTGGCTACAGGTGAGGAGGTTTCCTGTCAGGACCCTAAGGACAGGCAGGCCAATGCAGATTCCCAAATACTAACACCAAATAATAACACCCACTTTATTGTTTGTTTGAGCTGGGGACTTTAGCACAATAGGCTGTGCACTGAGTCACATCACTCCTTGTTCGACTGCTTACATTCCACTTAGGTCTTATTCTCAAGCCTTCAGTTTCCCAGACTTTTTCTTCTTACATGGCTTTTCAGATGCTGCATTACCACAGGAACGCAGTGTTTTAACCTGTCCCTCCCAGGCAGTCCTCCCCTTCTCCCCCTCCCTGCGGAACACCTTGGTCAGCAATCAGCATCCTCTTTTCCCTCTCCAGGCGCTGCCCACACAAACTTACTGATCCCTGAACCCAGAACCTGGCAGATGCCGCCCCAGGTCTCTGATGCCACAGAGTTTCTTAGCAGGAACAGAGTTAACCCCATACCAGCAGTTACCTTTCTCTCTGGTTCTTGACCCCCAGCGCCCACTTCCAGTAAAATGCACAACTGCTTAGGAAGACACCCACCAATGCCAACCAGGAGCCATTTGGATTTTAAAGTCTCCGCCTGCGTGACGTCAGAAAGCCTCTTGCGAGTACTCTTAAGCAAGAAGGCTATGCCAGTTCCCAGACAGTGGTGGGAAGTCCTAGGGCAAAAGCTTAGATTTCTAAATCTTGCAGCTGTTGTGCCTCTGGCTAGAATTGTAGTTTTGTCCCTAGCAGCCCTTTTGAGTTTCAGTCTTTCCTAGCCATCAGTGTGTCTCCTCATCTGTATTTGAGACAATCAAGTACTTTTGCAGCAGTGCCCAGTTGTTTTCCATAGTATCTTTTATTGTTGTTTTGTTTTGTAAAATATCCCTGGGCCTGGTGAAATGGCTCCATGGGTAAGAGCACTGCCTGCTCTTCCAAAGAAATGGGTTAAATCCCCAGGACCCATAACTATAACTCTAATTTCAGGAGGTCTGATGCCCTCTTCTGGCCTTGGTGGGCACCAGACACACGTGTGGTATACAGACATACATGTAGGCAAAACACTTTATACATAAAATAAAAATAATAAAGATCTTTTTTAAAAAAATAAAGGCAAATAAAAAGTATTCTTGTACAGTTTTATCAGGACCTAAGTTCTCAAAATTCATTTCAACACTCATCTTAGTTTCAAGATGCCTTAAGAAGTACAAAATTTGCTGGTCAGTGGTGGTACATTCCTTTACTCCCAGTACTCAAGAGGCAGAGGCAGGGGGATCTCTGTGAGTTTGAGAAGAGTCTACAGAAGAAATACAAAATCACTTTAGCTAAGACATTTGAATTGGAAGTATTATCTCTGTTTGACCAAGATCTCCCATATTTTGTCATTACAAGGTCAATTAGTAAGACTATTGTAATAGCTATTGCTTATGCATTAACTACTCCTGGATTCTTTTTATAGAAGACTGAAGTGAGAAAGGATTAATGTTCTACGGGTGCTTAAATAAAGCAAGTTTTCACATACTAGTCCTTCTAAAATCATTCCTCATCAAAGAACTCATTGAAACATTTTTTTTTGTACAAATTTTAAAAAGTTGAAGTCTACAGTCATCAGGCTGGTAGTCATAGACACACAAAAACCTGACAAGCTTGCTTTCTATGTCTACTTCTGAATGCCACTCAGGATCAAGTGAGATAATTGTATCAGGATTTTAGCTTAGTGATACATGGCGTTAATAAATTAAAATTCATCCTAAGGAATGTAGTGGGAAGAAATGATAATGTAATCAAGTTGAATTTAATTTGCTAGATATTTTATAATGACATTTTAAGTCATAAGCAACTGTAATATACTTTACTATTAGAAACTCTTTTAATTAATGCAGGCCACCTTATTCCCATGTGGTTATGCCGTGGCAGTATCTGTGAAAAATTCTTCAGAGCAGGTAATAGGGATATGTTACATCTCTTTTTATCTTCTTTTTTTTTTCTGAGACAAGCTTGTCTATTTAACAGTCTTGGCTGTGTCCCTTTTTTACCTTTTATGTTAATTCTTTAAAAACAACTACTTCTTTATTTTATTTATTGTATTATGTGTAGTTGGAATTTCCCTTTGGGCCACCAAGAAACTCCCAAATAATTTATTATGAATGCTTCTTATTAATTATAAGTGCTTAGTCTTAGCTTAGGCTCGTCCTGCTAGCTTTTTGAACTTAATTTAACCTGTTTCTATTCATCTACATTTTTCCTTGGGGCTTTTTACCTTTCTTTTATTCTGTATGTCTTGGTTTCCTGCTTCCTCCATGTGTGTCTGATTGGCCACTGGTTTCTCCCTGGTATCTCTTTTTCTTTCTTCCTTTCTAAGCCTAAATTCCTCCTGCTACTCAGTTTCCCTGCCTGCAAGTCCTGCCTATACCTCTTTCTTGCTATTGGCCATTTAGCTTTTTGTTAGACTAATCAGGTGCCTTAGGCAGACAAGGTAAAACAGCAACACATTTTTACATATAATTCAACAAATGCAACACGTCTTTACATAGTTATACAAATATTTTGTAACAATGAAACATCATTTCTCCTTTTACTTTTTTTCTTCAAACCCGCTCTTATATGCCTCCTTGTTCCCTTTCAAATTCATGGATTTTTCATTAATTTTGTTACATGCATATGTGTATGTAACCTGCCCGATCTGTATGTTACTTGTCTTTATGCTGTCAGGGTTATAATTAGGTTGAAGGGAGATAAATACACAGGGAGAAAGGAGAGCAAAATAATAGTATGGATATGTGAAAAAAATCACAAGGATTCATACTGTTAAGTACCTAAGAAACTATAACACACGCATACTTTAATTTAGTATAATGTTATTTGTATGTATGATTCAGGGCTCACCATTTGGTATTGGATAAGCATTTCGTGTACTCTTCCCACAGTAGGACTAAAACTGTTTCTCCACTCCCGGCATTTGTGAGTTCCCTATAGTTCTTTGTGTAGGGCTGGTTGGCCCCTTGTCCCTTATAGATTGCCTCTTGTCCTTATTCAGCTCATACTTAAGCAGCCATGTTAATAAGATTTTATTGGTGTAGATTCTGACATTCCTAGGAGATACAATGTCACAGCAAACTCCATGATGCTCTGGCTCTTATAATCTATGTGGTGTCCCCTCCTTTACAATGTTTCGTGATACTTACGTGTAGTGATATTTCATTTGTATTTTAATAAAGAAAGTTTAGCTGAAGATCAGAGAGTAAGTGGTAGCACACACCTTTAATCTCAGTAGCCACACTAGTTTGCCATAGAAACCTGGCGGTGCACGCCTTTAATCCCAGTGGTGCACATCTTTAATCCCAACCTAAAGAATGGAATGCAAGACAGAAGGAGAAAGCTCTCAGACACAGTCTCATCACCCTGTTATTTGATTTCTCTGTTAGATTGCCTTCACATATGCATTTATTTCAGGAAGCATCGACTGTATCAATACCCATGCCACTGCACACTACTTCCGTGGCCTTAGTTTTAGCTGTTTCTCCCTGTATACACTCCCTCGTCCCTCTATTTCTCTCCTTGCACCTCCCCTCACCAGCCTGTACCTTTCTATTCTATTTCTTCTTTCCTGATGAGATGCTTCTCTCCTCCTTAGTCTGTTACTCTATGCTTAATCTCTGTGATTCTGTATATCCACATGTAAGCTAATACATGCCACATTTGGCTTTCTGTGTCTGGGTACCTCACTCAGGGTGATTTCTCCCCCTAGTTCTACCCATTTACTGTGAATTTAATTCTTTTTAATGGCTGAGTAATATTCATTTGTATAAAGGTTCCAATTTTTATCACGAGGTAGATCAGGTCCCATCTCTCTAAGGTAAATCCACACTCATTTCCATAGTGACTGTATGAGTCTGCACTCCTACCAGCAGTGGATGAGTGTACCCCTTATTCTATGTCCTTGCCAGCAGGAACTGTCACTCGTATTATTGATCCTAGGGATTCTGACAGGTGTAAAGTGGACTCTCAAAGCAGACTTGGTTTGCATTTCACTAATGACTGAGAATGTTGAACATTTAAGTCTTTCTCAGCCACTTAAGATTCCCTATTGAGAATTCTCTGTTTAAAAATTCCCAGTTTTAATTGAGTCATTTGTTTTCTTGATATCTAGCCTTTTGAGTTCTTTATACATTTTGTTTGAGTTTTTTTGTATAATTTTGGATATTAGCCCTCTATTGGGTGTGTAGTTGATAAAAAATATTTTACCATTCTGTAAGCTGCCACTTTGTCTGAATGATGGGATCTTTTGTCATGCAGAAGCTTTTCAGTTTCATGAGATCCCATTTATTAATTGTTGAAATTAGTGTCTGTGTTAATAGTGTTCTGCTCAGAAAGTCTTTTCCTATGTCATTGATTTCAGGGATCTTCCCTTCTTTTTCTTCTGTTAGGTTCAAGATATCTGGTTTTAGGTTGAGGTCTGTGTGGGAATTCCTTTCCATTAAATATTTTTTGGGATGTGGGGGTGTGTCAGCAATAGGGTGGCTTCTGTGTGCTGATATGATCTCTTATAAGGGAGAGAATGGTCTCCCATGTATTTCTGGTTTCTTCATCAAAGATCAGGAGTCCGTAGGCATTTGAATTACACCTGACTTCTCAGTGGAAACCATGAAAGCCAGAATGTCTTAGATAGATGTGCTGCCAACACTAAGAGACCATGAAGGCAATCCCAGAGTACTATTCGCAGCAAAGCTTGCATTCACCATCAATGGAGAAAAAAGATATTCCAGGACAAAAACAGATTTAAATAATAGGTAGCCACAAACCCAGCCTTACAGAAACTACTAGAAGGCAAAGCACAAACCAAGGAAGCTAAGAACACCCATAATAACACAGACATCTGACAACTCTCCACCACCACAACTCAAAGAAGGGAAACACACACTCTAATAGTAGGTTTCAACACTCCTCTCTCACCAATGGACAGGATAAATAGACAGAAACTTAATGGAGCAATAAGAGATATCACAGATGTAGTGAATCAAATGAAATTAATAGACACCTATAGAACATTCCACCCAACAGAAAAGAAAATACCTTCTTCTCAGCATCTCATGGAACCCTCTCAAAAATTGATCACATAATCAGTAACAAAGCAAACATTCACAGATACAAAAGAAAATGTAGTAACCAGCTGCGTACTATTGGATTACCATGGAATAATGCTAGAATTCAACAACAATTCTACCCCCAGAATGCCTACAAACTCATGAAAACTGAACAGTCAACTACTCTCCAGAAGATGACATCAGATACCTTAGAATTAGAGATATAAGGGATTGTGGGCTGCCATATGGGTGCTGTTAACTGAACCTTTGTCCTCTGCAAGAGCAGCAAGTGCTCTTAATCATGGATTCATCATCCCAGCCCTAGCAGGTACTTCATTTTTCCCTTAAACCCAGATGTCATTAGGAAAGATCCTTTTACAGATGGTGCTGAGAAAACTGGGTATGTACCTGTAGAAGAATGAAATCAGGTCGAGTCTCAAACTACATGAAACATTGAAAATAGATCACAGACTTCATGTGAAGACAGGACATACTGAAACTTCAGGGAAGACACATCAACTATATCCCGTGTAAACAATCATCCTATGCAGAGGTAGGAACTTCTGAATGGACTGTGACAGCAGAGAACACAACCCAAGGACTGACACATGGATTATAGCAAACTAAAAACCTGCCTAACAATGGAAGGAACCTCACAACTGAAGAGACAGCTTACAGATTTGAGAAATCATTGCCAACTCTGTATCGCATAGGGTTCTATTATGTAAAAACAGCCAAGATTAAACCAAATCCAATCCATACATGAGGTAATGAGGTGAGCAGACAGTCCTCAAAGGAAGAAATAGAAATGGCAAATAATATTTGATGATGGGTTCAACATCCTAAGCCATCAGGGAAAGGTGAAATTAAAATGATTTATACTCTCACCTTACTAGCTCAGAATGACTTTCATCAAGAAAACAGAACAACAGATGCTGGCAGGAATTTGAGGAAAGAGGAAACTTTACTCACTGCTTGTGAGCATAAATTGCAGCTACTGAGGAAATCAGTAAGTAGGTTTGTCAAAAATGAGAAAGTGGCGGGACAGATGTCTCAGGGAAAAGCACTGGCTGCTCTTACAGAGGAACTGGGTTTGGTTCCCAGCACCCACTTGGTGGCTCAGAACCATCTATAACTCCAGTTCCAGGGAATCCCTTTCTGGCCTCCACAGTCACCACGGATGTACACATATATTGCAGGAAAAATATTCACACACATAAAAATAAAAGATAAACAAATCTTTGAGAACGACAACCAAAACTATCACATGATCTGCCTATATGCCTCAGTGATAAAGAGCACTTCTTGTTCTTCCAGGGGACCAGCATTTGATTCCCAACACTCAAACCAGGCAGTTCACAACCACCTGTAACACAAGCCCCAGGAGGGTCTGACATCTCTCATCTCTGTGGTCACACACACACACACAGACACACACACACACATATACACAGATTTAAAAGTAAAAAAATGACATTTGTAGGAAAATGGGTGAAATTACAGTTCAGAATGTTAGCTGAAATAAACTGCATTCAGATAAGCACTATGTTTTCTCTCATGTGTGTATTCTTGATTGAAGTTTCTATGTGTGAGTGGGTCGGTGTCCATGTGTGGATGACTCATGAAACTAGAGAACTGTGAGAGGGAAAAAGAGACCTGAAGGATTAGGGTACAGGAACACTGACAGAAGATAATGCAATATTGTACTGGGAGAGCAGAAATTAGGTTGTTGTGGGCAATGGAAAAACAGCAAGAATGGGACAGAGGGGAGGGCAAGGCAAAGGCCAGAGGGCAGGGTGTGGAAGAAGAAAACATGTGTAAAAATGCCATTATGAAATCTACTACTTTGTAGCTAACTTAATAATCTTGTAATGGGAAATACTTGTTCCTGTAGCCATCGTCCCACTTGAAATGGAGTCCATGGGGCAGGTGTTGTGCTATATTAGTTCAGACATCTATTACAGTACCAGGCATATGGTCATGCGTAAAGCATTTGCTGAGCCAGTTGTTGCCATGCATGCATCTAATTCCAGCATTTAGAGGACTAAGGAAGGCCCAAAGATTCTGGCTAGAGACTCACCTAATCTGAGCAAGACCTTATCTTAAATAATAATTGCCTATTTGCCAAATACATTTTGATAGCAATTATTGAGCTTTGTATATTATGTCTGTCGGTGATTGGTTTGATTTTATTATGATGCCTATAAGTTGTTGTACACGCATATAGTAGCCTCTTGATAATTGTGTTTATTTTCTATGACAACTCTCATGTTTAAAAACCATCTGACCTTTAATTATTTGAAAGCATTCATCTGTAAAATAATTTGTTAATAAAATCTTTTTTGAGAGTTAATATTTGATTTTTTCTGGTTATTTTGACTTTTCCATTTTGATATTTTATTGTTTATGCTGTAATCCCTCTTAATATCTATTTTCTAAAATTTAGAAAGGTTTTTGCTATACATACCAGGGTAACCTTGGACTTGTTATGTAGCTCAGGCTAACCTTGAACTCAAGATTCTCCTCTCAGCTTCCAGAGTGCTGGGATTACTGGCATGCACCACCATGTCTTGCTCAATTATTTTTAAAATAAATTATGTGTCTAGGTGTTTTGTAAACTTTGTACATCATGTGCACACAATGTTCAAGTAGGCCAGAAGAGGGCTTCAGATCCAGGGGACTGGAGTTACTGAGGGTTGTGATTGACCAAGCAGGTGCTGGCAATGAACACAGGCCCTTTGGAAGAACAAGTGCTCTTAACTGCTGAGCTACCTCTTCAGCCTCTCGTCAATTATTATGTACATGTATATTTATGCATATAAACATCTTCACTGCATGTAAGCATGTGTGTTGTGTGCTCCTAGATGAGAAGAACTGCAGTTACAGATGGTTTGAGTTTCTGTGTGAGTGCCAGAAATTGAATTCAGGTCCTCTGCAAGAGCAAACAGTTTTCTTAATCACAGAAAAAACACTCCAGTCCTACATACATATAGTTTTCTTTTCTTTTATTCTTCTTTTTTTTTTTTTTTTTGAGTCATGAGTTTACATAGCCCAGAACAATGGATTCTCCTGCTTTCCAAATCTGGGATTATAGGTATGTCCTACTGCACAAATATTTAGATCATCAACTCTTTTGGTTTTATGGGACAGGGTTTCTTTGTGTAGGCTTGGCTGTCTTGGAGCTCACTCTGTAGCCCAGGCTGGCCTCTAATGCATAGAGCTCTTCCTGCCTCTGGCTCCTGAGTGCTGGGATTAAAGGCATGTGCTCCCACCACTACCACCACCGGGCTTCATCAACTTTTTCTTCCTTCATTTCTTTTCCTTCCTTCCTTCCTTCCTTCCTTCCTTCCTTCCTTCCTTCCTTCTTTCCTTCCTTCCTTCCTTCCTTCCTTCCTTCCTTTTTTCCTTCCTTTTTCTCTTTAAAAACTTATTTTTATTTATATGAGTACTCTACCTGCACGTCCAACTTTGTCAGACGAGGACATGGGATCACACTATAGACAGTTGTGAGCCAGTATGTGGTTACTGGGAACTGAACTCAGCACCTCTGGAAGAGTAAGCAGTGTTCTTAGATGCTGAGCCACCTCTTCAGACTCTCATCAACATTTTCTTATAGACTGATTTTTGTTTAAATTTTTCATGACTCAAACTAACTTGCACTATTACTAAACATAGACCATTTTTCATTTTAAGATTTCCTGGCTGTTATGTATTTTAGATAGGGTCTTACTATGTGACCCTGCCTGACCTGGAACTTGCAATCCCCCCAGTGTCTGATAAGAAAGTGCTGGAATTGCTGATACAAGGCACACTCCTGACCTCTCTTTTATTGAGGAAGGGAAAAGGGTCTTCCTAGTAAAAAGTAGTTGTTTTGTTTTGTTTTGTATTGTTTTGTTCTTTTTGATGGTACTAGGAATTGAGCCCAGGTCTGAAGCCACATGCTAAGAAAGTACTTTACCACAGGGCCATGTTTGTAGCCCATGTCAAATGCCATAGAAATTGTTAACGGGGAAAACAACTTTGTGTGGATTACTTGAATAGCTATTTTTGTAAAACTGTGGGTTTTACTTATACATTGCTTTTAAAAAAACAATAAAACTGGGTGCTAGTGGCTCACACCTTTAATCCCAGCAAATCCCAGCACTCCTGAGCCAGAGGCAGGCAGATGTCTGTGAGTTCAGGGCCAGCCTGGTCTACAGAATGAGTTCCACTGACAGCCAGAGCTAGACAGAGAAACCCTGTCTCAGACAAACCAGAATTTAAACCACACTGCAAAATCACTCAAATCAGACAATTTAATACCTTATATAGATGTTGGATATTTTTCTGAATAAATACTTTATCATGGATAGGTCTTGTATCCTTTATTTTTTTAGAACTTGAAAACATACCAAGTTGCATATTAAGAAGGCAATCAAAAACATTTCCTTCTGTGTTCAAGTCTGCATTATTTCAAGGCTATCCATCACACACGCAAACACACACACACACACACATCGTAACAACAGCATCAAACATTAGTCTTTAAGCTTTAAATAACTAAAGACAATGCATTCCTTAAAGCAGGAGAGCATACCATGAAGTTACAGCAGTTTAGGTATAAAATATGGGGGGAATGAAATGTACTTCTGTGACAGGGATGTATCTCAGTGTTTTGTTCAGCTTGTGCTCAATCCTCAGCACCACAAATAACAAACCAAATTTCCTTGTGCATGACATTATCAACACATATATTATCCTTA
Organism: Chionomys nivalis; assembly: GCF_950005125.1. Taxonomy (NCBI): domain Eukaryota; kingdom Metazoa; phylum Chordata; class Mammalia; order Rodentia; family Cricetidae; genus Chionomys; species Chionomys nivalis. The sequence goes on along the minus strand of NC_080090.1, from coordinate 115,301,126 downwards.
AAGGTGTGTTTCAGGCCCATAGATCTTCTGTACCAAGTAGTCTAAAGGCCTGTTCAATAACCTAAACACTTTCGTCTCTATTTATGCCCCTATAACTGCTCCCTTTTTTGTACTCCCTTGTTTGCCATTGTGCCTTAAGGGAAAGTTGTCACCGAGTATCAAGAGTTAATATGCATGAAGAACTTAAGAGCAGTTGACCTATATAAACACTCAATACATATTCAGAACAACTTGTAAAGGAGAGTCTGCCATTATCTCCATTAAAAAAGTGAAAAGTTCTATTTTATATTCTATGTATATTTTGTTTGTATAGGCATAACCACACATGCACGAGAGTGCCTATGGAGGTCACAAAAGGGGCACCAGATCTCCTTGAGCTGGAGTCACAGGCGGTTGTGACCTGCCCAATGTGGGTACTGGGAACTGAATTTGGGTCCTGTGGTAGAATAGGAACGACTCTAAACCACTGAGCAATCTCCCAGTATCTCCACTCTTTTTCTTTCTTTTTTTGGAAGACAGGTTTTTCTGTGTAGCTCTGGTTGTCTTGGAATTTGTCTGTAGACCAGGCTGGCCTCAAACCCAGAGATTAGACTGCCTCCGTTTAATTAAATACGTGCACCACCGCTCAACCTATCCCCATTCTTATACACAAGGGATTCAAAGTACAAAAAGGTGAGGTCATACCCCAGGTCATACAAATAACAGACTGTTTCCTGTCAATCTGTATCAAACTTCCCCACCTCCAATCCAGACAACTGCTGATCTAGACTAGACATGTTCTCCAAGGTATGTATATCTAGGTATCACTACATCAAAACTAAGATGTTGTTTGTTCTTCTCATGCTCATCCTTTCATGCATACATTGCTACCTAGAGACTGGCTGCTAGGACAGTCTGACTGCAGCAGCAGAATAGATTCTAACTGTCTTTCATTAGTCAGATATTAAAGGGATCTGACGTTAAAAGGGGAGACCATGTTTTGCTGCCCAATGAAATTGTTTTGCATTGGAAATATTTTAACTTTATTACATTTATTATTGTGTGTGTGAGAGAGAGAGAGAGAGACAGAAAGAGAGTGAGCAGCTGGTGGTCAGTAGCTGCTGATGCAGCAGGTTCTCTTCTACCATGTGGGTCTGGGGATTGAAAGCAGGTGTTTGGGTTTGTTGATAAGTGCCTTTACCTGCTGAGTCATCTTGCTTACCCAGATTTTTTTTTTAAATTAAAAGCATTGTAGGTGGTGGTGGCACGCACCTTTAATCTGAGCACTTTGGAAGCAGAGAAAGGTATATCCCAAAGTTCGATGCTAACCTGGTCTACAGAGTGAATGCCAGGAAAACTAGGGCTGCATCGAGAAATCTTTTCTCCAAAACAAACCAAAACAAACAAAGAAGCAAATAAATAAATAAAGCCATTTTAGTTTTGAAACCTTATAATAAGATTGTTATTTTAAATTGAGTTTATATTGACATTTTCTTAGTTTAATTGCTAATATAATTAATACTGCCAGACTTAGACAGTAAAACCAAAGCTCTCTGAAGGAATTACTAACCTTTGGAGAGTGAGCGACTCAAGTGTGGAACTAGAGAAGACCCACTTTCACCATCTGATTCTACAGTTTCTGAGAACTAGGTACAGAACATGGCAGCATGCAGCTGAGATCCATAGTTGGAGGCACTTACGCTTGACGGGTATAAAGGTCTGGTTCGTCGAGGTCCTGAGATCTTAATTCCTGTGTGGAGAGGCAGCCAGCACCACCGGTGGAAATGGAACTGCGCTTCATGCTCAGAACCTAATTCATGATTTCAATATCAGAAAAATGTTCCAGATGCAAGTGGATCATTAAGCAATAATTGTCACTTTTATTCTGAAGTAGAAGAGTAACTAAGTTTATTCCTTTACGATAGTATTTTCCCTGTGTGCTGTATTTGTTTGTCATGTATACTTAAGTCCTCACTAAAGATAACACCTATGCAACTTCAAGTATTCAATACACTCGAGCAAGACAATGCAAAAATGAACATATATGATTCCTGCATCACACGGCAATCCATGATCGCAAAATTTCAATGTGTTATCCCGAATACATCACTGGTATCTCTTATGTCTATTTCAATGGTAACTCACAGACTGCTTGACAAGAAATCTCAGGCTCCTTAACTCTCCTCAAAATGTTTCCTTTGGCTTCAAAATCAGGATTCATTCTCTTTTCCTAATATCTACTTTTCTTGCTTTATGTTTAACCCCATAGTTTAATACCCACTATTGTCTTTCTGGTTCTAATCTCCCTTTCAGTAAAGACAAGCAATCCGTTCCATAACATAATGTAGAGGCTGCTTCCATTCTCAAAATATTTTAGTATCATAAGCATACCTATGTCAGACCCTGTCTTCGTCTCTGCAGCACTAGACGCTAGCCACTCAGCTTTTTCTGGTCCTGCCCTGGCTTCTTTCTAGGATAAGACAGAACTCACTGTTGATAAAATTATATATATATATATATATATGTAGTGAAGAGAAGTCACGCTATGCGATAAGGCTTATACAGGAGGCTTATTGGAAGATGAGAGAGAAGGGACAGAGAAGGCAGAGAGGGGAGCAGACTAGTCCCATGGGGTAAAGAGTGCGGGAGAGAGAGGGAGGTAGACACAGGAGAAGGGGGAGGTTAGGGGTAGGTCCACCTGTTACAAGGAACCATAGCAAATGTGCCCAGAAGTGGCTACAGGTGAAGTGCTCTTAGTGGCTACAGGTGAGGAGGTTTCCTGTCAGGACCCTAAGGACAGGCAGGCCAATGCAGATTCCCAAATACTAACACCAAATAATAACACCCACTTTATTGTTTGTTTGAGCTGGGGACTTTAGCACAATAGGCTGTGCACTGAGTCACATCACTCCTTGTTCGACTGCTTACATTCCACTTAGGTCTTATTCTCAAGCCTTCAGTTTCCCAGACTTTTTCTTCTTACATGGCTTTTCAGATGCTGCATTACCACAGGAACGCAGTGTTTTAACCTGTCCCTCCCAGGCAGTCCTCCCCTTCTCCCCCTCCCTGCGGAACACCTTGGTCAGCAATCAGCATCCTCTTTTCCCTCTCCAGGCGCTGCCCACACAAACTTACTGATCCCTGAACCCAGAACCTGGCAGATGCCGCCCCAGGTCTCTGATGCCACAGAGTTTCTTAGCAGGAACAGAGTTAACCCCATACCAGCAGTTACCTTTCTCTCTGGTTCTTGACCCCCAGCGCCCACTTCCAGTAAAATGCACAACTGCTTAGGAAGACACCCACCAATGCCAACCAGGAGCCATTTGGATTTTAAAGTCTCCGCCTGCGTGACGTCAGAAAGCCTCTTGCGAGTACTCTTAAGCAAGAAGGCTATGCCAGTTCCCAGACAGTGGTGGGAAGTCCTAGGGCAAAAGCTTAGATTTCTAAATCTTGCAGCTGTTGTGCCTCTGGCTAGAATTGTAGTTTTGTCCCTAGCAGCCCTTTTGAGTTTCAGTCTTTCCTAGCCATCAGTGTGTCTCCTCATCTGTATTTGAGACAATCAAGTACTTTTGCAGCAGTGCCCAGTTGTTTTCCATAGTATCTTTTATTGTTGTTTTGTTTTGTAAAATATCCCTGGGCCTGGTGAAATGGCTCCATGGGTAAGAGCACTGCCTGCTCTTCCAAAGAAATGGGTTAAATCCCCAGGACCCATAACTATAACTCTAATTTCAGGAGGTCTGATGCCCTCTTCTGGCCTTGGTGGGCACCAGACACACGTGTGGTATACAGACATACATGTAGGCAAAACACTTTATACATAAAATAAAAATAATAAAGATCTTTTTTAAAAAAATAAAGGCAAATAAAAAGTATTCTTGTACAGTTTTATCAGGACCTAAGTTCTCAAAATTCATTTCAACACTCATCTTAGTTTCAAGATGCCTTAAGAAGTACAAAATTTGCTGGTCAGTGGTGGTACATTCCTTTACTCCCAGTACTCAAGAGGCAGAGGCAGGGGGATCTCTGTGAGTTTGAGAAGAGTCTACAGAAGAAATACAAAATCACTTTAGCTAAGACATTTGAATTGGAAGTATTATCTCTGTTTGACCAAGATCTCCCATATTTTGTCATTACAAGGTCAATTAGTAAGACTATTGTAATAGCTATTGCTTATGCATTAACTACTCCTGGATTCTTTTTATAGAAGACTGAAGTGAGAAAGGATTAATGTTCTACGGGTGCTTAAATAAAGCAAGTTTTCACATACTAGTCCTTCTAAAATCATTCCTCATCAAAGAACTCATTGAAACATTTTTTTTTTGTACAAATTTTAAAAAGTTGAAGTCTACAGTCATCAGGCTGGTAGTCATAGACACACAAAAACCTGACAAGCTTGCTTTCTATGTCTACTTCTGAATGCCACTCAGGATCAAGTGAGATAATTGTATCAGGATTTTAGCTTAGTGATACATGGCGTTAATAAATTAAAATTCATCCTAAGGAATGTAGTGGGAAGAAATGATAATGTAATCAAGTTGAATTTAATTTGCTAGATATTTTATAATGACATTTTAAGTCATAAGCAACTGTAATATACTTTACTATTAGAAACTCTTTTAATTAATGCAGGCCACCTTATTCCCATGTGGTTATGCCGTGGCAGTATCTGTGAAAAATTCTTCAGAGCAGGTAATAGGGATATGTTACATCTCTTTTTATCTTCTTTTTTTTTCTGAGACAAGCTTGTCTATTTAACAGTCTTGGCTGTGTCCCTTTTTTACCTTTTATGTTAATTCTTTAAAAACAACTACTTCTTTATTTTATTTATTGTATTATGTGTAGTTGGAATTTCGCTTTGGGCCACCAAGAAACTCCCAAATAATTTATTATGAATGCTTCTTATTAATTATAAGTGCTTAGTCTTAGCTTAGGCTCGTCCTGCTAGCTTTTTGAACTTAATTTAACCTGTTTCTATTCATCTACATTTTTCCTTGGGGCTTTTTACCTTTCTTTTATTCTGTATGTCTTGGTTTCCTGCTTCCTCCATGTGTGTCTGATTGGCCACTGGTTTCTCCCTGGTATCTCTTTTTCTTTCTTCCTTTCTAAGCCTAAATTCCTCCTGCTACTCAGTTTCCCTGCCTGCAAGTCCTGCCTATACCTCTTTCTTGCTATTGGCCATTTAGCTTTTTGTTAGACTAATCAGGTGCCTTAGGCAGACAAGGTAAAACAGCAACACATTTTTACATATAATTCAACAAATGCAACACGTCTTTACATAGTTATACAAATATTTTGTAACAATGAAACATCATTTCTCCTTTTACTTTTTTTCTTCAAACCCGCTCTTATATGCCTCCTTGTTCCCTTTCAAATTCATGGATTTTTCATTAATTTTGTTACATGCATATGTGTATGTAACCTGCCCGATCTGTATGTTACTTGTCTGTATGCTCTCAGGGTTATAATTAGGTTGAAGGGAGATAAATACACAGGGAGAAAGGAGAGCAAAATAATAGTATGGATATGTGAAAAAAATCACAAGGATTCATACTGTTAAGTACCTAAGAAACTATAACACACGCATACTTTAATTTAGTATAATGTTATTTGTATGTATGATTCAGGGCTCACCATTTGGTATTGGATAAGCATTTCGTGTACTCTTCCCACAGTAGGACTAAAACTGTTTCTCCACTCCCGGCATTTGTGAGTTCCCTATAGTTCTTTGTGTAGGGCTGGTTGGCCCCTTGTCCCTTATAGATTGCCTCTTGTCCTTATTCAGCTCATACTTAAGCAGCCATGTTAATAAGATTTTATTGGTGTAGATTCTGACATTCCTAGGAGATACAATGTCACAGCAAACTCCATGATGCTCTGGCTCTTATAATCTATGTGGTGTCCCCTCCTTTACAATGTTTCGTGATACTTACGTGTAGTGATATTTCATTTGTATTTTAATAAAGAAAGTTTAGCTGAAGATCAGAGAGTAAGTGGTAGCACACACCTTTAATCTCAGTAGCCACACTAGTTTGCCATAGAAACCTGGCGGTGCACGCCTTTAATCCCAGTGGTGCACATCTTTAATCCCAACCTAAAGAATGGAATGCAAGACAGAAGGAGAAAGCTCTCAGACACAGTCTCATCACCCTGTTATTTGATTTCTCTGTTAGATTGCCTTCACATATGCATTTATTTCAGGAAGCATCGACTGTATCAATACCCATGCCACTGCACACTACTTCCGTGGCCTTAGTTTTAGCTGTTTCTCCCTGTATACACTCCCTCGTCCCTCTATTTCTCTCCTTGCACCTCCCCTCACCAGCCTGTACCTTTCTATTCTATTTCTTCTTTCCTGATGAGATGCTTCTCTCCTCCATAGTCTGTTACTCTATGCTTAATCTCTGTGATTCTGTATATCCACATGTAAGCTAATACATGCCACATTTGGTTTTCTGTGTCTGGGTACCTCACTCAGGGTGATTTCTCCCCCTAGTTCTACCCATTTACTGTGAATTTAATTCTTTTTAATGGCTGACTAATATTCATTTGTATAAAGGTTCCAATTTTTATCACGAGGTAGATCAGGTCCCATCTCTCTAAGGTAAATCCACACTCATTTCCATAGTGACTGTATGAGTCTGCACTCCTACCAGCAGTGGATGAGTGTACCCCTTATTCTATGTCCTTGCCAGCAGGAACTGTCACTCGTATTATTGATCCTAGGGATTCTGACAGGTGTAAAGTGGACTCTCAAAGCAGACTTGGTTTGCATTTCACTAATGACTGAGAATGTTGAACATTTAAGTCTTTCTCAGCCACTTAAGATTCCCTATTGAGAATTCTCTGTTTAAAAATTCCCAGTTTTAATTGAGTCATTTGTTTTCTTGATATCTAGCCTTTTGAGTTCTTTATACATTTTGTTTGATTTTTTTTTGTATAATTTTGGATATTAGCCCTCTATTGGGTGTGTAGTTGATAAAAAAATATTTTACCATTCTGTAAGCTGCCACTTTGTCTGAATGATGGGATCTTTTGTCATGCAGAAGCTTTTCAGTTTCATGAGATCCCATTTATTAATTGTTGAAATTAGTGTCTGTGTTAATAGTGTTCTGCTCAGAAAGTCTTTTCCTATGTCATTGATTTCAGGGATCTTCCCTTCTTTTTCTTCTGTTAGGTTCAAGATATCTGGTTTTAGGTTGAGGTCTGTGTGGGAATTCCTTTCCATTAAATATTTTTTGGGATGTGGGGGTGTGTCAGCAATAGGGTGGCTTCTGTGTGCTGACATGATCTCTTATAAGGGAGAGAATGGTCTCCCATGTATTTCTGGTTTCTTCATCAAAGATCAGGAGTCCGTAGGCACTTGAATTACACCTGACTTCTCAGTGGAAACCATGAAAGCCAGAATGTCTTAGATAGATGTGCTGCCAACACTAAGAGACCATGAAGGCAATCCCAGAGTACTATTCGCAGCAAAGCTTGCATTCACCATCAATGGAGAAAAAAGATATTCCAGGACAAAAACAGATTTAAATAATAGGTAGCCACAAACCCAGCCTTACAGAAACTACTAGAAGGCAAAGCACAAACCAAGGAAGCTAAGAACACCCATAATAACACAGACATCTGACAACTCTCCACCACCACAACTCAAAGAAGGGAAACACACACTCTAATAGTAGGTTTCAACACTCCTCTCTCACCAATGGACAGGATAAATAGACAGAAACTTAATGGAGCAATAAGAGATATCACAGATGTAGTGAATCAAATGAAATTAATAGACACCTATAGAACATTCCACCCAACAGAAAAGAAAATACCTTCTTCTCAGCATCTCATGGAACCCTCTCAAAAATTGATCACATAATCAGTAACAAAGCAAACATTCACAGATACAAAAGAAAATGTAGTAACCAGCTGCATACTATTGGATTACCATGGAATAATGCTAGAATTCAACAACAATTCTACCCCCAGAATGCCTACAAACTCATGAAAACTGAACAGTCAACTACTCTCCAGAAGATGACATCAGATACCTTAGAATTAGAGATATAAGGGATTGTGGGCTGCCATATGGGTACTGTTAACTGAACCTTTGTCCTCTGCAAGAGCAGCAAGTGCTCTTAATCATGGATTCATCATCCCAGCCCTAGCAGGTACTTCATTTTTCCTTTAAACCCAGATGTCATTAGGAAAGATCCTTTTACAGATGGTGCTGAGAAAACTGGGTATGTACCTGTAGAAGAATGAAATCAGGTCGAGTCTCAAACTACATGAAACATTGAAAATAGATCACAGACTTCATGTGAAGACAGGACATACTGAAACTTCAGGGAAGACACATCAACTATATCCCGTGTAAACAATCATCCTATGCAGAGGTAGGAACTTCTGAATGGACTGTGACAGCAGAGAACACAACCCAAGGACTGACACATGGATTATAGCAAACTAAAAACCTGCCTAACAATGGAAGGAACCTCACAACTGAAGAGACAGCTTACAGATTTGAGAAATCATTGCCAACTCTGTATCGCATAGGGTTCTATTATGTAAAAACAGCCAAGATTAAACCAAATCCAATCCATACATGAGGTAATGAGGTGAGCAGACAGTCCTCAAAGGAAGAAATAGAAATGGCAAATAATATTTGATGATGGGTTCAACATCCTAAGCCATCAGGGAAAGGTGAAATTAAAATGATTTATACTCTCACCTTACTAGCTCAGAATGACTTTCATCAAGAAAACAGAACAACAGATGCTGGCAGGAATTTGAGGAAAGAGGAAACTTTACTCACTGCTTGTGAGCATAAATTGCAGCTACTGAGGAAATCAGTAAGTAGGTTTGTCAAAAATGAGAAAGTGGTGGGACAGATGTCTCAGGGAAAAGCACTGGCTGCTCTTACAGAGGAACTGGGTTTGGTTCCCAGCACCCACTTGGTGGCTCAGAACCATCTATAACTCCAGTTCCAGGGAATCCCTTTCTGGCCTCCACAGTCACCACGGATGTACACATATATTGCAGGAAAAATATTCACACACAAAAATAAAAGATAAACAAATCTTTGAGAACGACAACCAAAACTATCACATGATCTGCCTATATGCCTCAGTGATAAAGAGCACTTCTTGTTCTTCCAGGGGACCAGCATTTGATTCCCAACACTCAAACCAGGCAGTTCACAACCACCTGTAACACAAGCCCCAGGAGGGTCTGACATCTCTCATCTCTGTGGTCACACACACACACACAGACACACACACACACATATACACAGATTTAAAAGTAAAAAAATGACATTTGTAGGAAAATGGGTGAAATTACAGTTCAGAATGTTAGCTGAAATAAACTGCATTCAGATAAGCACTATGTTTTCTCTCATGTGTGTATTCTTGATTGAAGTTTCTATGTGTGAGTGGGTCGGTGTCCATGTGTGGATGACTCATGAAACTAGAGAACTGTGAGAGGGAAAAAGAGACCTGAAGGATTAGGGTACAGGAACACTGACAGAAGATAATGCAATATTGTACTGGGAGAGCAGAAATTAGGTTGTTGTGGGCAATGGAAAAACAGCAAGAATGGGACAGAGGGGAGGGCAAGGCAAAGGCCAGAGGGCAGGGTGTGGAAGAAGAAAACATGTGTAAAAATGCCATTATGAAATCTACTACTTTGTAGCTAACTTAATAATCTTGTAATGGGAAATACTTGTTCCTGTAGCCATCGTCCCACTTGAAATGGAGTCCATGGGGCAGGTGTTGTGCTATATTAGTTCAGACATCTATTACAGTACCAGGCATATGGTCATGCGTAAAGCATTTGCTGAGCCAGTTGTTGCCATGCATGCATCTAATTCCAGCATTTAGAGGACTAAGGAAGGCCCAAAGATTCTGGCTAGAGACTCACCTAATCTGAGCAAGACCTTATCTTAAATAATAATTGCCTATTTGCCAAATACATTTTGATAGCAATTATTGAGCTTTGTATATTATGTCTGTCGGTGATTGGTTTGATTTTATTATGATGCCTATAAGTTGTTGTACACGCATATAGTAGCCTCTTGATAATTGTGTTTATTTTCTATGACAACTCTCATGTTTAAAAACCATCTGACCTTTAATTATTTGAAAGCATTCATCTGTAAAATAATTTGTTAATAAATCATTTTGTGAGAGTTAATATTTGATTTTTTTCTGGTTATTTTGACTTTTCCATTTTGATATTTTATTGTTTATGCTGTAATCCCTCTTAATATCTATTTTCTAAAATTTAGAAAGGTTTTTGCTATACATACCAGGGTAACCTTGGACTTGTTATGTAGCTCAGGCTAACCTTGAACTCAAGATTCTCCTCTCAGCTTCCAGAGTGCTGGGATTACTGGCATGCACCACCATGTCTTGCTCAATTATTTTTAAAATAAATTATGTGTCTAGGTGTTTTGTAAACTTTGTACATCATGTGCACACAATGTTCAAGTAGGCCAGAAGAGGGCTTCAGATCCAGGGGACTGGAGTTACTGAGGGTTGTGATTGACCAAGCAGGTGCTGGCAATGAACACAGGCCCTTTGGAAGAACAAGTGCTCTTAACTGCTGAGCTACCTCTTCAGCCTCTCGTCAATTATTATGTACATGTATATTTATGCATATAAACATCTTCACTGCATGTAAGCATGTGTGTTGTGTGCTCCTAGATGAGAAGAACTGCAGTTACAGATGGTTTGAGTTTCTGTGTGAGTGCCAGAAATTGAATTCAGGTCCTCTGCAAGAGCAAACAGTTTTCTTAATCACAGAAAAAACACTCCAGTCCTACATACATATAGTTTTCTTTTCTTTTATTCTTCTTTTTTTTTTTTTTGAGTCATGAGTTTACATAGCCCAGAACAATGGATTCTCCTGCTTTCCAAATCTGGGATTATAGGTATGTCCTACTGCACAAATATTTAGATCATCAACTCTTTTGGTTTTATGGGACAGGGTTTCTTTGTGTAGGCTTGGCTGTCTTGGAGCTCACTCTGTAGCCCAGGCTGGCCTCTAATGCATAGAGCTCTTCCTGCCTCTGGCTCCTGAGTGCTGGGATTAAAGGCATGTGCTCCCACCACTACCACCACCGGGCTTCATCAACTTTTTCTTCCTTCATTTCTTTTCCTTCCTTCCGTCCTTCCTTCCTTCCTTCCTTCCTTCCTTTCTTCCTTCCTTTTTCTCTTTAAAAACTTATTTTTATTTATATGAGTACTCTACCTGCACGTCCAACTTTATGTCAGACGAGGACATGGGATCACACTATAGACAGTTGTGAGCCAGTATGTGGTTACTGGGAACTGAACTCAGCACCTCTGGAAGAGTAAGCAGTGTTCTTAGATGCTGAGCCACCTCTTCAGACCCTCATCAACATTTTCTTATAGACTGATTTTTGTTTAAATTTTTCATGACTCAAACTAACTTGCACTATTACTAAACATAGACCATTTTTCATTTTAAGATTTCCTGGCTGTTATGTATTTTAGATAGGGTCTTACTATGTGACCCTGCCTGACCTGGAACTTGGAATCCCCCCAGCATCTTATAACAAAGTGCTGGAATTGCTGATACAGGGCACACTCCTGACCTCTCTTTTATTGAGGAAGGTAAAAGGGTCTTCCTAGTAAAAAGTAGTTGTTTTGTTTTGTTCTTTTTGGTGGTACTGGGAATTGAGCCCAGGTCTGAAGCCACATGCTAAGAAAGTACTTTACCACAAGGCCGTCTTTGTAGCCCATGTCAGATGCCATAGAAATTGTTAACGGTGAGAACAACTTTGTGTGGATTACTTGAATAGCTATTTTTGTAAAATTGTGGGTTTTACTTATACATTGCTTTTAAAAAAAACAATAAAACTGGGTGGTAGTGGCTCACACCTTTAATCCCAGCAAATCCCAGCACTCCTGAGCCTGAGGCAGGCAGATGTCTGTGAGTTCTAGGCCAGCCTGGTCTACAGAGTGAGTTCCACTGACAGCCAGAGCTAGACAGAGAAACCCTGTCTCGGACAAACCAGAATTTAAACCACGCTGCAAAATCACTAAAATCAGACAATTTAATACCTTATATAGATGTTGGATATTTTTCTGAATAAATACTTTATCATGGATAGGTCTTGTATCCTTTATTTTTTTACAGCTGGAAATCATACCAAGTTGCATATTAAGAAGGCAATCAAAAACATTTCCTTCTGTGTTCAAGTCTGCATTATTTCAAGGCTATCCATCACACACACACAAACACACACACACAAATCGTAACAACAACATCAAACATTAGTCTTTGAGCTTTAAATAACTAAACACAATGCATTCCTTAAAGCAGGAAAGCATACCATGAGGTTACAGCAGTTTTAGGTATAAAATATGGGGGGAATGAAATGTACTTCTGTGACAGGGATATATTTCATTGTTTTGTTCAGCTTGTGCTCAATCCTCAGCACCACAAATAACAAACCAAATTTCCTTGTGCATGACATTATCAACACATATATTATCCTTAAAGGTGTGTTTCAGGCCCATAGATCTTTTCTGTACCAAGTAGTCTAAAGGCCTGTTCAATAACCTAAACACTTTCGTCTCTATTTATGCCCCTATAACTGCTCCCTTTTTTGTACTCCCTTGTTTGCCATTGTGCCTTAAGGGATAGTTGTCTTCGATTATCAAGAGTTAATACGCATGAGGAACTTAAGAGCAGTTGACCTATATAAACACTTAATAAATATTCAGAACTACTTGTAAAGGAGAGTCTGCCATTGTCTCCATTAAAAAACTGAAAAGTTCTATTTTATATTGTATGTATATTTTGTCTGCATAGGCATAACCACAAATGAACGAGAGTGCCTATGGAGGTCACAAAAGGGGCATCAGATCTCCTTGAGCTGGAGTCAGAGGTGGTTGTGACCTGCCCAATGTGGGTACTGGGAACTGAATTTGGGTCCTGTGGTAGAATAGGAATGACTCTAAACCAAGGAGCAATCTCCCAGTATCTCCACTCATTTTCTGTCTTTTTTTGAAAGACAGGTTTTTCTGTGTAGCTCTGGTTGTCTTGGAATTTCTGTGTTGACCAGGCTGGCCTCAAACCCAGAGATTAGACTACCTCCATTTAATTAAATATGTGCACCACCGCTCAACCTATCTCCATTCCTATACACAAGGGATTCAAAGTACAAAAAGGTGAGGTCATACCCCAGGTCCTACAAATAACAGACTGTTTCCTGTCAATCTGTATCAAACTTCCCCACCTCCAATCCAGACAACTGTTTATCTAGTCTAGTCATGTTCTTGAAGGTATATATATATCTAGGTATCACTACATCAAAACTAAGATGCTGTTTGTTCTTATCATGCTCATCCTTTCATGCATACATTGCTTCCTAGAGACTGGCTGCTCGGAAAGTCTGAATGCAGCAGCAGACATAGATTCTAACTGTCTTTCTTTAGTCAGATATTAAAGGGATCTGACGTTAAAAGGGGAGACCATGTTTTGCTGCCCAATGAAATTGTTTTGCATTGGAAATATTTTAACTTTATTACATTTATTATTTTGTGTGTGTGTGTGTGTGTGTAAGAGAGAAAGAGAGAGAGAGAGAGAGAGGTAGAGAGAGAGCAGCTGGTGGTCAGTAGCTGCTGAAGCAGCAGGTTCTCTTCTACCATGTGGGTCTGGGGATTGAAAGCAGGTGTTTGGGTTTGTTGATAAGTGCCTTTACCTGCTGAGTCATCTTGCTTACCCAGATTTTTTTTTTAATTAAAAGCATTGTAGGTGGTGGTGGCATGCACCTTTAATCAGAGCACTTTGGAGGCACAGACAGGTAGATCTCAAAGCTCGATGCTAGCCTGGTCTACAGAGTGAGTGCCAGGAAAGCTAGGGCTACATCGAGAAATCTCGTCTCCAAAAACCAAACCAAAACAAATAATAAACAAGTAAAGAAATAAAACCATTTTATTTTTGAAACCTTATAATGAGGTTGTTATTTTAAATTGAGTTTATATTGACATTTTCTTAGTTTAATTGCTAATATAATTAATACTGACAGACTTAGACAGTAAAACCAAAGCTCTCTGAAGGAATTACTAACCTTAGAGAGTGAGCGACTCACGTGTGGAACTAGAGAAGACCCACTTTACCATCTGAGTCTACAGTTTCTGAGAACTAGGTACAGAACGTGGCAGCATGCAGCTGAGATCCATAGTTGGAGGCACTTACGCTTGACGGGTATAAAGGTCTGGTTCATCGAGATCCTGAGATCTGAGTATGTGGTTACTGGGAACTGAACTCAGCACCTCTGGAAGAGTAAGCAGTGTTCTTAGATGCTGAGCCACCTCTTCAGACCCTCATCAACATTTTCTTATAGACTGATTTTTGTTTAAATTTTTCATGACTCAAACTAACTTGCACTATTACTAAACATAGACCATTTTTCATTTTAAGATTTCCTGGCTGTTATGTATTTTAGATAGGGTCTTACTATGTGACCCTGCCTGACCTGGAACTTGCAATCCCCCCAGTGTCTGATAAGAAAGTGCTGGAATTGCTGATACAAGGCACACTCCTGACCTCTCTTTTATTGAGGAAGGGAAAAGGGTCTTCCTAGTAAAAAGTAGTTGTTTTGTTTTGTTTTATTTTGTTCTTTTTGATGGTACTGGGAATTGAGCCCAGGTCTGAAGCCACATGCTAAGAAAGTACTTTACCACAGGGCCATGTTTGTAGCCCATGTCAAATGCCATAGAAATTGTTAACGGTGAAAACAACTTTGTGTGGATTACTTGAATAGCTATTTTTGTAAAACTGTGGGTTTTACTTATACATTGCTTTTAAAAAAACAATAAAACTGGGTGCTAGTGGCTCACACCTTTAATCCCAGCAAATCCCAGCACTCCTGAGCCAGAGGCAGGCAGATGTCTGTGAGTTCAAGGCCAGCCTGGTCTACAGAATGAGTTCCACTGACAGCCAGAGCTAGACAGAGAAACCCTGTCTCAGACAAACCAGAATTTAAACCACACTGCAAAATCACTCAAATCAGACAATTTAATACCTTATATAGATGTTGGATATTTTTCTGAATAAATACTTTATCATGGATAGGTCTTGTATCCTTTATTTTTTTAGAACTTGAAAACATACCAAGTTGCATATTAAGAAGGCAATCAAAAACATTTCCTCCTCTGTTCAAGTCTGCATTATTTCAAGGCTATCCATCACACACACAAACACACACACACACACACATCGTAACAACAGCATCAAACATTAGTCTTTAAGCTTTAAATAACTAAAGACAATGCATTCCTTAAAGCAGGAGAGCATACCATGAAGTTACAGCAGTTTAGGTATAAAATATGGGGGGAATGAAATGTACTTCTGTGACAGGGATGTATCTCAGTGTTTTGTTCAGCTTGTGCTCAATCCTCAGCACCACAAATAACAAACCAAATTTCCTTGTGCATGACATTATCAACACATATATTATCCTTAAAGGTGTGTTTCAGGCCCATAGATCTTCTGTACCAAGTAGTCTAAAGGCCTGTTCAATAACCTAAACACTTTCGTCTCTATTTATGCCCCTATAACTGCTCCCTTTTTTGTACTCCCTTGTTTGCCATTGTGCCTTAAGGGAAAGTTGTCACCGAGTATCAAGAGTTAATATGCATGAAGAACTTAAGAGCAGTTGACCTATATAAACACTCAATACATATTCAGAACAACTTGTAAAGGAGAGTCTGCCATTATCTCCATTAAAAAAGTGAAAAGTTCTATTTTATATTCTATGTATATTTTGTTTGTATAGGCATAACCACACATGCACGAGAGTGCCTATGGAGGTCACAAAAGGGGCACCAGATCTCCTTGAGCTGGAGTCACAGGCGGTTGTGACCTGCCCAATGTGGGTACTGGGAACTGAATTTGGGTCCTGTGGTAGAATAGGAACGACTCTAAACCACTGAGCAATCTCCCAGTATCTCCACTCTTTTTCTTTCTTTTTTTGGAAGACAGGTTTTTCTGTGTAGCTCTGGTTGTCTTGGAATTTGTCTGTAGACCAGGCTGGCCTCAAACCCAGAGATTAGACTGCCTCCGTTTAATTAAATACGTGCACCACCGCTCAACCTATCCCCATTCTTATACACAAGGGATTCAAAGTACAAAAAGGTGAGGTCATACCCCAGGTCCTACAAATAACAGACTGTTTCCTGTCAATCTGTATCAAACTTCCCCACCTCCAATCCAGACAACTGCTGATCTAGACTAGACATGTTCTCCAAGGTATGTATATCTAGGTATCACTACATCAAAACTAAGATGTTGTTTGTTCTTCTCATGCTCATCCTTTCATGCATACATTGCTACCTAGAGACTGGCTGCTAGGACAGTCTGAATGCAGCAGCAGAATAGATTCTAACTGTCTTTCATTAGTCAGATATTAAAGGGATCTGACGTTAAAAGGGGAGACCATGTTTTGCTGCCCAATGAAATTGTTTTGCATTGGAAATATTTTAACTTTATTACATTTATTATTGTGTGTGTGTGTGTGTGTGTGTGTGTGAGAGAGAGAGAGAGAGAGAGAGACAGAAAGAGAGCGAGCAGCTGGTGGTCAGTAGCTGCTGATGCAGCAGGTTCTCTTCTACCATGTGGGTCTGGGGATTGAAAGCAGGTGTTTGGGTTTGTTGATAAGTGCCTTTACCTGCTGAGTCATCTTGCTTACCCAGATTTTTTTTTTAAATTAAAAGCATTGTAGGTGGTGGTGGCACGCACCTTTAATCTGAGCACTTTGGAAGCAGAGAAAGGTATATCCCAAAGTTCGATGCTAACCTGGTCTACAGAGTGAATGCCAGGAAAACTAGGGCTGCATCGAGAAATCTTGTCTCCAAAACAAACCAAAACAAACAAAGAAGCAAATAAATAAATAAAACCATTTTAGTTTTGAAACCTTATAATAAGATTGTTATTTTAAATTGAGTTTATATTGACATTTTCTTAGCTTAATTGCTAATATAATTAATACTGCCAGACTTAGACAGTAAAACCAAAGCTCTCTGAAGGAATTACTAACCTTTGGAGAGTGAGCGACTCAAGTGTGGAACTAGAGAAGACCCACTTTCACCATCTGATTCTACAGTTTCTGAGAACTAGGTACAGAACATGGCAGCATGCAGCTGAGATCCATAGTTGGAGGCACTTACGCTTGACGGGTATAAAGGTCTGGTTCCTCGAGGTCCTGAGATCTTAATTCCTGTGTGGAGAGGCAGCCAGCACCACCGGTGGAAATGGAACTGCGCTTCATGCTCAGAACCTAATTCATGATTTCAATATCAGAAAAATGTTCCAGATGCAAGTGGATCATTAAGCAATAATTGTCACTTTTATTCTGAAGTAGAAGAGTAACTAAGTTTATTCCTTTACGATAGTATTTTCCCTGTGTGCTGTATTTGTTTGTCATGTATACTTAAGTCCTCACTAAAGATAACACCTATGCAACTTCAAGTATTCAATACACTCGAGCAAGACAATGCAAAAATGAACATATATGATTCCTGCATCACACGGCAATCCATGATCGCAAAATTTCAATGTGTTATCCCGAATACATCACTGGTATCTCTTATGTCTATTTCAATGGTAACTCACAGACTGCTTGACAAGAAATCTCAGGCTCCTTAACTCTCCTCAAAATGTTTCCTTTGGCTTCAAAATCAGGATTCATTCTCTTTTCCTAATATCTACTTTTCTTGCTTTATGTTTAACCCCATAGTTTAATACCCACTATTGTCTTTCTGGTTCTAATCTCCCTTTCAGTAAAGACAAGCAATCCGTTCCATAACATAATGTAGAGGCTGCTTCCATTCTCAAAATATTTTAGTATCATAAGCATACCTATGTCAGACCCTGTCTTCGTCTCTGCAGCACTAGACGCTAGCCACTCAGCTTTTTCTGGTCCTGCCCTGGCTTCTTTCTAGGATAAGACAGAACTCACTGTTGATAAAATTATATATATATATATATATATGTAGTGAAGAGAAGTCACGCTATGCGATAAGGCTTATACAGGAGGCTTATTGGAAGATGAGAGAGAAGGGACAGAGAAGGCAGAGAGGGGAGCAGACTAGTCCCATGGGGTAAAGAGTGCGGGAGAGAGAGGGAGGTAGACACAGGAGAAGGGGGAGGTTAGGGGTAGGTCCACCTGTTACAAGGAACCATAGCAAATGTGCCCAGAAGTGGCTACAGGTGAAGTGCTCTTAGTGGCTACAGGTGAGGAGGTTTCCTGTCAGGACCCTAAGGACAGGCAGGCCAATGCAGATTCCCAAATACTAACACCAAATAATAACACCCACTTTATTGTTTGTTTGAGCTGGGGACTTTAGCACAATAGGCTGTGCACTGAGTCACATCACTCCTTGTTCGACTGCTTACATTCCACTTAGGTCTTATTCTCAAGCCTTCAGTTTCCCAGACTTTTTCTTCTTACATGGCTTTTCAGATGCTGCATTACCACAGGAACGCAGTGTTTTAACCTGTCCCTCCCAGGCAGTCCTCCCCTTCTCCCCCTCCCTGCGGAACACCTTGGTCAGCAATCAGCATCCTCTTTTCCCTCTCCAGGCGCTGCCCACACAAACTTACTGATCCCTGAACCCAGAACCTGGCAGATGCCGCCCCAGGTCTCTGATGCCACAGAGTTTCTTAGCAGGAACAGAGTTAACCCCATACCAGCAGTTACCTTTCTCTCTGGTTCTTGACCCCCAGCGCCCACTTCCAGTAAAATGCACAACTGCTTAGGAAGACACCCACCAATGCCAACCAGGAGCCATTTGGATTTTAAAGTCTCCGCCTGCGTGACGTCAGAAAGCCTCTTGCGAGTACTCTTAAGCAAGAAGGCTATGCCAGTTCCCAGACAGTGGTGGGAAGTCCTAGGGCAAAAGCTTAGATTTCTAAATCTTGCAGCTGTTGTGCCTCTGGCTAGAATTGTAGTTTTGTCCCTAGCAGCCCTTTTGAGTTTCAGTCTTTCCTAGCCATCAGTGTGTCTCCTCATCTGTATTTGAGACAATCAAGTACTTTTGCAGCAGTGCCCAGTTGTTTTCCATAGTATCTTTTATTGTTGTTTTGTTTTGTAAAATATCCCTGGGCCTGGTGAAATGGCTCCATGGGTAAGAGCACTGCCTGCTCTTCCAAAGAAATGGGTTAAATCCCCAGGACCCATAACTATAACTCTAATTTCAGGAGGTCTGATGCCCTCTTCTGGCCTTGGTGGGCACCAGACACACGTGTGGTATACAGACATACATGTAGGCAAAACACTTTATACATAAAATAAAAATAATAAAGATCTTTTTTAAAAAAATAAAGGCAAATAAAAAGTATTCTTGTACAGTTTTATCAGGACCTAAGTTCTCAAAATTCATTTCAACACTCATCTTAGTTTCAAGATGCCTTAAGAAGTACAAAATTTGCTGGTCAGTGGTGGTACATTCCTTTACTCCCAGTACTCAAGAGGCAGAGGCAGGGGGATCTCTGTGAGTTTGAGAAGAGTCTACAGAAGAAATACAAAATCACTTTAGCTAAGACATTTGAATTGGAAGTATTATCTCTGTTTGACCAAGATCTCCCATATTTTGTCATTACAAGGTCAATTAGTAAGACTATTGTAATAGCTATTGCTTATGCATTAACTACTCCTGGATTCTTTTTATAGAAGACTGAAGTGAGAAAGGATTAATGTTCTACGGGTGCTTAAATAAAGCAAGTTTTCACATACTAGTCCTTCTAAAATCATTCCTCATCAAAGAACTCATTGAAACATTTTTTTTTGTACAAATTTTAAAAAGTTGAAGTCTACAGTCATCAGGCTGGTAGTCATAGACACACAAAAACCTGACAAGCTTGCTTTCTATGTCTACTTCTGAATGCCACTCAGGATCAAGTGAGATAATTGTATCAGGATTTTAGCTTAGTGATACATGGCGTTAATAAATTAAAATTCATCCTAAGGAATGTAGTGGGAAGAAATGATAATGTAATCAAGTTGAATTTAATTTGCTAGATATTTTATAATGACATTTTAAGTCATAAGCAACTGTAATATACTTTACTATTAGAAACTCTTTTAATTAATGCAGGCCACCTTATTCCCATGTGGTTATGCCGTGGCAGTATCTGTGAAAAATTCTTCAGAGCAGGTAATAGGGATATGTTACATCTCTTTTTATCTTCTTTTTTTTTTCTGAGACAAGCTTGTCTATTTAACAGTCTTGGCTGTGTCCCTTTTTTACCTTTTATGTTAATTCTTTAAAAACAACTACTTCTTTATTTTATTTATTGTATTATGTGTAGTTGGAATTTCCCTTTGGGCCACCAAGAAACTCCCAAATAATTTATTATGAATGCTTCTTATTAATTATAAGTGCTTAGTCTTAGCTTAGGCTCGTCCTGCTAGCTTTTTGAACTTAATTTAACCTGTTTCTATTCATCTACATTTTTCCTTGGGGCTTTTTACCTTTCTTTTATTCTGTATGTCTTGGTTTCCTGCTTCCTCCATGTGTGTCTGATTGGCCACTGGTTTCTCCCTGGTATCTCTTTTTCTTTCTTCCTTTCTAAGCCTAAATTCCTCCTGCTACTCAGTTTCCCTGCCTGCAAGTCCTGCCTATACCTCTTTCTTGCTATTGGCCATTTAGCTTTTTGTTAGACTAATCAGGTGCCTTAGGCAGACAAGGTAAAACAGCAACACATTTTTACATATAATTCAACAAATGCAACACGTCTTTACATAGTTATACAAATATTTTGTAACAATGAAACATCATTTCTCCTTTTACTTTTTTTCTTCAAACCCGCTCTTATATGCCTCCTTGTTCCCTTTCAAATTCATGGATTTTTCATTAATTTTGTTACATGCATATGTGTATGTAACCTGCCCGATCTGTATGTTACTTGTCTGTATGCTCTCAGGGTTATAATTAGGTTGAAGGGAGATAAATACACAGGGAGAAAGGAGAGCAAAATAATAGTATGGATATGTGAAAAAAATCACAAGGATTCATACTGTTAAGTACCTAAGAAACTATAACACACGCATACTTTAATTTAGTATAATGTTATTTGTATGTATGATTCAGGGCTCACCATTTGGTATTGGATAAGCATTTCGTGTACTCTTCCCACAGTAGGACTAAAACTGTTTCTCCACTCCCGGCATTTGTGAGTTCCCTATAGTTCTTTGTGTAGGGCTGGTTGGCCCCTTGTCCCTTATAGATTGCCTCTTGTCCTTATTCAGCTCATACTTAAGCAGCCATGTTAATAAGATTTTATTGGTGTAGATTCTGACATTCCTAGGAGATACAATGTCACAGCAAACTCCATGATGCTCTGGCTCTTATAATCTATGTGGTGTCCCCTCCTTTACAATGTTTCGTGATACTTACGTGTAGTGATATTTCATTTGTATTTTAATAAAGAAAGTTTAGCTGAAGATCAGAGAGTAAGTGGTAGCACACACCTTTAATCTCAGTAGCCACACTAGTTTGCCATAGAAACCTGGCGGTGCACGCCTTTAATCCCAGTGGTGCACATCTTTAATCCCAACCTAAAGAATGGAATGCAAGACAGAAGGAGAAAGCTCTCAGACACAGTCTCATCACCCTGTTATTTGATTTCTCTGTTAGATTGCCTTCACATATGCATTTATTTCAGGAAGCATCGACTGTATCAATACCCATGCCACTGCACACTACTTCCGTGGCCTTAGTTTTAGCTGTTTCTCCCTGTATACACTCCCTCGTCCCTCTATTTCTCTCCTTGCACCTCCCCTCACCAGCCTGTACCTTTCTATTCTATTTCTTCTTTCCTGATGAGATGCTTCTCTCCTCCATAGTCTGTTACTCTATGCTTAATCTCTGTGATTCTGTATATCCACATGTAAGCTAATACATGCCACATTTGGCTTTCTGTGTCTGGGTACCTCACTCAGGGTGATTTCTCCCCCTAGTTCTACCCATTTACTGTGAATTTAATTCTTTTTAATGGCTGACTAATATTCATTTGTATAAAGGTTCCAATTTTTATCACGAGGTAGATCAGGTCCCATCTCTCTAAGGTAAATCCACACTCATTTCCATAGTGACTGTATGAGTCTGCACTCCTACCAGCAGTGGATGAGTGTACCCCTTATTCTATGTCCTTGCCAGCAGGAACTGTCACTCGTATTATTGATCCTAGGGATTCTGACAGGTGTAAAGTGGACTCTCAAAGCAGACTTGGTTTGCATTTCACTAATGACTGAGAATGTTGAACATTTAAGTCTTTCTCAGCCACTTAAGATTCCCTATTGAGAATTCTCTGTTTAAAAATTCCCAGTTTTAATTGAGTCATTTGTTTTCTTGATATCTAGCCTTTTGAGTTCTTTATACATTTTGTTTGAGTTTTTTTTGTATAATTTTGGATATTAGCCCTCTATTGGGTGTGTAGTTGATAAAAAAATATTTTACCATTCTGTAAGCTGCCACTTTGTCTGAATGATGGGATCTTTTGTCATGCAGAAGCTTTTCAGTTTCATGAGATCCCATTTATTAATTGTTGAAATTAGTGTCTGTGTTAATAGTGTTCTGCTCAGAAAGTCTTTTCCTATGTCATTGATTTCAGGGATCTTCCCTTCTTTTTCTTCTGTTAGGTTCAAGATATCTGGTTTTAGGTTGAGGTCTGTGTGGGAATTCCTTTCCATTAAATATTTTTTGGGATGTGGGGGTGTGTCAGCAATAGGGTGGCTTCTGTGTGCTGACATGATCTCTTATAAGGGAGAGAATGGTCTCCCATGTATTTCTGGTTTCTTCATCAAAGATCAGGAGTCCGTAGGCACTTGAATTACACCTGACTTCTCAGTGGAAACCATGAAAGCCAGAATGTCTTAGATAGATGTGCTGCCAACACTAAGAGACCATGAAGGCAATCCCAGAGTACTATTCGCAGCAAAGCTTGCATTCACCATCAATGGAGAAAAAAGATATTCCAGGACAAAAACAGATTTAAATAATAGGTAGCCACAAACCCAGCCTTACAGAAACTACTAGAAGGCAAAGCACAAACCAAGGAAGCTAAGAACACCCATAATAACACAGACATCTGACAACTCTCCACCACCACAACTCAAAGAAGGGAAACACACACTCTAATAGTAGGTTTCAACACTCCTCTCTCACCAATGGACAGGATAAATAGACAGAAACTTAATGGAGCAATAAGAGATATCACAGATGTAGTGAATCAAATGAAATTAATAGACACCTATAGAACATTCCACCCAACAGAAAAGAAAATACCTTCTTCTCAGCATCTCATGGAACCCTCTCAAAAATTGATCACATAATCAGTAACAAAGCAAACATTCACAGATACAAAAGAAAATGTAGTAACCAGCTGCGTACTATTGGATTACCATGGAATAATGCTAGAATTCAACAACAATTCTACCCCCAGAATGCCTACAAACTCATGAAAACTGAACAGTCAACTACTCTCCAGAAGATGACATCAGATACCTTAGAATTAGAGATATAAGGGATTGTGGGCTGCCATATGGGTGCTGTTAACTGAACCTTTGTCCTCTGCAAGAGCAGCAAGTGCTCTTAATCATGGATTCATCATCCCAGCCCTAGCAGGTACTTCATTTTTCCCTTAAACCCAGATGTCATTAGGAAAGATCCTTTTACAGATGGTGCTGAGAAAACTGGGTATGTACCTGTAGAAGAATGAAATCAGGTCGAGTCTCAAACTACATGAAACATTGAAAATAGATCACAGACTTCATGTGAAGACAGGACATACTGAAACTTCAGGGAAGACACATCAACTATATCCCGTGTAAACAATCATCCTATGCAGAGGTAGGAACTTCTGAATGGACTGTGACAGCAGAGAACACAACCCAAGGACTGACACATGGATTATAGCAAACTAAAAACCTGCCTAACAATGGAAGGAACCTCACAACTGAAGAGACAGCTTACAGATTTGAGAAATCATTGCCAACTCTGTATCGCATAGGGTTCTATTATGTAAAAACAGCCAAGATTAAACCAAATCCAATCCATACATGAGGTAATGAGGTGAGCAGACAGTCCTCAAAGGAAGAAATAGAAATGGCAAATAATATTTGATGATGGGTTCAACATCCTAAGCCATCAGGGAAAGGTGAAATTAAAATGATTTATACTCTCACCTTACTAGCTCAGAATGACTTTCATCAAGAAAACAGAACAACAGATGCTGGCAGGAATTTGAGGAAAGAGGAAACTTTACTCACTGCTTGTGAGCATAAATTGCAGCTACTGAGGAAATCAGTAAGTAGGTTTGTCAAAAATGAGAAAGTGGCGGGACAGATGTCTCAGGGAAAAGCACTGGCTGCTCTTACAGAGGAACTGGGTTTGGTTCCCAGCACCCACTTGGTGGCTCAGAACCATCTATAACTCCAGTTCCAGGGAATCCCTTTCTGGCCTCCACAGTCACCACGGATGTACACATATATTGCAGGAAAAATATTCACACACATAAAAATAAAAGATAAACAAATCTTTGAGAACGACAACCAAAACTATCACATGATCTGCCTATATGCCTCAGTGATAAAGAGCACTTCTTGTTCTTCCAGGGGACCAGCATTTGATTCCCAACACTCAAACCAGGCAGTTCACAACCACCTGTAACACAAGCCCCAGGAGGGTCTGACATCTCTCATCTCTGTGGTCACACACACACACACAGACACACACACACACATATACACAGATTTAAAAGTAAAAAAATGACATTTGTAGGAAAATGGGTGAAATTACAGTTCAGAATGTTAGCTGAAATAAACTGCATTCAGATAAGCACTATGTTTTCTCTCATGTGTGTATTCTTGATTGAAGTTTCTATGTGTGAGTGGGTCGGTGTCCATGTGTGGATGACTCATGAAACTAGAGAACTGTGAGAGGGAAAAAGAGACCTGAAGGATTAGGGTACAGGAACACTGACAGAAGATAATGCAATATTGTACTGGGAGAGCAGAAATTAGGTTGTTGTGGGCAATGGAAAAACAGCAAGAATGGGACAGAGGGGAGGGCAAGGCAAAGGCCAGAGGGCAGGGTGTGGAAGAAGAAAACATGTGTAAAAATGCCATTATGAAATCTACTACTTTGTAGCTAACTTAATAATCTTGTAATGGGAAATACTTGTTCCTGTAGCCATCGTCCCACTTGAAATGGAGTCCATGGGGCAGGTGTTGTGCTATATTAGTTCAGACATCTATTACAGTACCAGGCATATGGTCATGCGTAAAGCATTTGCTGAGCCAGTTGTTGCCATGCATGCATCTAATTCCAGCATTTAGAGGACTAAGGAAGGCCCAAAGATTCTGGCTAGAGACTCACCTAATCTGAGCAAGACCTTATCTTAAATAATAATTGCCTATTTGCCAAATACATTTTGATAGCAATTATTGAGCTTTGTATATTATGTCTGTCGGTGATTGGTTTGATTTTATTATGATGCCTATAAGTTGTTGTACACGCATATAGTAGCCTCTTGATAATTGTGTTTATTTTCTATGACAACTCTCATGTTTAAAAACCATCTGACCTTTAATTATTTGAAAGCATTCATCTGTAAAATAATTTGTTAATAAAATCTTTTTTGAGAGTTAATATTTGATTTTTTCTGGTTATTTTGACTTTTCCATTTTGATATTTTATTGTTTATGCTGTAATCCCTCTTAATATCTATTTTCTAAAATTTAGAAAGGTTTTTGCTATACATACCAGGGTAACCTTGGACTTGTTATGTAGCTCAGGCTAACCTTGAACTCAAGATTCTCCTCTCAGCTTCCAGAGTGCTGGGATTACTGGCATGCACCACCATGTCTTGCTCAATTATTTTTAAAATAAATTATGTGTCTAGGTGTTTTGTAAACTTTGTACATCATGTGCACACAATGTTCAAGTAGGTCAGAAGAGGGCATCAGATCCAGGGGACTGGAGTTACTGAGGGTTGTGATTGACCAAGCAGGTGCTGGCAATGAACACAGGCCCTTTGGAAGAACAAGTGCTCTTAACTGCTGAGCTACCCCTTCAGCCTCTCGTCAATTATTATGTACATGTATATTTATGCATATAAACATCTTCACTGCATGTAAGCATGTGTGTTGTGTGCTCCTAGATGAGAAGAACTGCAGTTACAGATGGTTTGAGTTTCTGTGTGAGTGCCAGAAATTGAATTCTGGTCCTCTGCAAGAGCAAACAGTTTTCTTAATCACAGAAAAAACACTCCAGTCCTACATACATATAGTTTTCTTTTCTTTTATTCTTCTTCTTTTTTTTTTTGAGTCATGAGTTTACATAGCCCAGAACAATGGATTCTCCTGCTTTCCAAATCTGGGATTATAGGTATGTCCTACTGCACAAATATTTAGATCATCAACTCTTTTGGTTTTATGGGACAGGGTTTCTTTGTGTAGGCTTGGCTGTCTTGGAGCTCACTCTGTAGCCCAGGCTGGCCTCTAATGCATAGAGCTCTTCCTGCCTCTGGCTCCTGAGTGCTGGAATTAAAGGCATGTGCTCCCACCACTACCACCACCGGGCTTCATCAACTTTTTCTTCCTTCATTTCTTTTCCTTCCTTCCTTCCTTCCTTCCTTCCTTCCTTCCTTCCTTCCTTCCTTTCTTCCTTCCTTTTTCTCTTTAAAAACTTATTTTTATTTATATGAGTACTCTACCTGCACGTCCAACTTTGTCAGACGAGGACATGGGATCACACTATAGACAGTTGTGAGCCAGTATGTGGTTACTGGGAACTGAACTCAGCACCTCTGGAAGAGTAAGCAGTGTTCTTAGATGCTGAGCCACCTCTTCAGACCCTCATCAACATTTTCTTATAGACTGATTTTTGTTTAAATTTTTCATGACTCAAACTAACTTGCACTATTACTAAACATAGACCATTTTTCATTTTAAGATTTCCTGGCTGTTATGTATTTTAGATAGGGTCTTACTATGTGACCCTGCCTGACCTGGAACTTGCAATCCCCCCAGTGTCTGATAAGAAAGTGCTGGAATTGCTGATACAAGGCACACTCCTGACCTCTCTTTTATTGAGGAAGGGAAAAGGGTCTTCCTAGTAAAAAGTAGTTGTTTTGTTTTGTTTTGTTTTGTTCTTTTTGATGGTACTAGGAATTGAGCCCAGGTCTGAAGCCACATGCTAAGAAAGTACTTTACCACAGGGCCATGTTTGTAGCCCATGTCAAATGCCATAGAAATTGTTAACGGTGAAAACAACTTTGTGTGGATTACTTGAATAGCTATTTTTGTAAAACTGTGGGTTTTACTTATACATTGCTTTTAAAAAAACAATAAAACTGGGTGCTAGTGGCTCACACCTTTAATCCCAGCAAATCCCAGCACTCCTGAGCCAGAGGCAGGCAGATGTCTGTGAGTTCAGGGCCAGCCTGGTCTACAGAATGAGTTCCACTGACAGCCAGAGCTAGACAGAGAAACCCTGTCTCAGACAAACCAGAATTTAAACCACACTGCAAAATCACTCAAATCAGACAATTTAATACCTTATATAGATGTTGGATATTTTTCTGAATAAATACTTTATCATGGATAGGTCTTGTATCCTTTATTTTTTTAGAACTTGAAAACATACCAAGTTGCATATTAAGAAGGCAATCAAAAACATTTCCTTCTGTGTTCAAGTCTGCATTATTTCAAGGCTATCCATCACACACGCAAACACACACACACACACACATCGTAACAACAGCATCAAACATTAGTCTTTAAGCTTTAAATAACTAAAGACAATGCATTCCTTAAAGCAGGAGAGCATACCATGAAGTTACAGCAGTTTAGGTATAAAATATGGGGGGAATGAAATGTACTTCTGTGACAGGGATGTATCTCAGTGTTTTGTTCAGCTTGTGCTCAATCCTCAGCACCACAAATAACAAACCAAATTTCCTTGTGCATGACATTATCAACACATATATTATCCTTAAAGGTGTGTTTCAGGCCCATAGATCTTCTGTACCAAGTAGTCTAAAGGCCTGTTCAATAACCTAAACACTTTCGTCTCTATTTATGCCCCTATAACTGCTCCCTTTTTTGTACTCCCTTGTTTGCCATTGTGCCTTAAGGGAAAGTTGTCACCGAGTATCAAGAGTTAATATGCATGAAGAACTTAAGAGCAGTTGACCTATATAAACACTCAATACATATTCAGAACAACTTGTAAAGGAGAGTCTGCCATTATCTCCATTAAAAAAGTGAAAAGTTCTATTTTATATTCTATGTATATTTTGTTTGTATAGGCATAACCACACATGCACGAGAGTGCCTATGGAGGTCACAAAAGGGGCACCAGATCTCCTTGAGCTGGAGTCACAGGCGGTTGTGACCTGCCCAATGTGGGTACTGGGAACTGAATTTGGATCCTGTGGTAGAATAGGAACGACTCTAAACCACTGAGCAATCTCCCAGTATCTCCACTCTTTTTCTTTCTTTTTTTGGAAGACAGGTTTTTCTGTGTAGCTCTGGTTGTCTTGGAATTTGTCTGTAGACCAGGCTGGCCTCAAACCCAGAGATTAGACTGCCTCCGTTTAATTAAATACGTGCACCACCGCTCAACCTATCCCCATTCTTATACACAAGGGATTCAAAGTACAAAAAGGTGAGGTCATACCCCAGGTCATACAAATAACAGACTGTTTCCTGTCAATCTGTATCAAACTTCCCCACCTCCATACCAGACAGTGATGATCTAGACTAGACATGTTCTCCAAGGTATGTATATCTAGGTATCACTACATCAAAACTAAGATGTTGTTTGTTCTTCTCATGCTCATCCTTTCATGCATACATTGCTACCTAGAGACTGGCTGCTAGGACAGTCTGAATGCAGCAGCAGAATAGATTCTAACTGTCTTTCATTAGTCAGATATTAAAGGGATCTGACGTTAAAAGGGGAGACCATGTTTTGCTGCCCAATGAAATTGTTTTGCATTGGAAATATTTTAACTTTATTACATTTATTATTGTGTGTGTGTGTGTGTGTGTGTGAGAGAGAGAGAGAGAGAGAGAGAGAGAGAGAGAGAGAGAGAGAGAGACAGAAAGAGAGCGAGCAGCTGGTGGTCAGTAGCTGCTGATGCAGCAGGTTCTCTTCTACCATGTGGGTCTGGGGATTGAAAGCAGGTGTTTGGGTTTGTTGATAAGTGCCTTTACCTGCTGAGTCATCTTGCTTACCCAGATTTTTTTTTTAAATTAAAAGCATTGTAGGTGGTGGTGGCACGCACCTTTAATCTGAGCACTTTGGAAGCAGAGAAAGGTATATCCCAAAGTTCGATGCTAACCTGGTCTACAGAGTGAATGCCAGGAAAACTAGGGCTGCATCGAGAAATCTTGTCTCCAAAACAAACCAAAACAAACAAAGAAGCAAATAAATAAATAAAACCATTTTAGTTTTGAAACCTTATAATAAGATTGTTATTTTAAATTGAGTTTATATTGACATTTTCTTAGTTTAATTGCTAATATAATTAATACTGCCAGACTTAGACAGTAAAACCAAAGCTCTCTGAAGGAATTACTAACCTTTGGAGAGTGAGCGACTCAAGTGTGGAACTAGAGAAGACCCACTTTCACCATCTGATTCTACAGTTTCTGAGAACTAGGTACAGAACATGGCAGCATGCAGCTGAGATCCATAGTTGGAGGCACTTACGCTTGACGGGTATAAAGGTCTGGTTCGTCGAGGTCCTGAGATCTTAATTCCTGTGTGGAGAGGCAGCCAGCACCACCGGTGGAAATGGAACTGCGCTTCATGCTCAGAACCTAATTCATGATTTCAATATCAGAAAAATGTTCCAGATGCAAGTGGATCATTAAGCAATAATTGTCACTTTTATTCTGAAGTAGAAGAGTAACTAAGTTTATTCCTTTACGATAGTATTTTCCCTGTGTGCTGTATTTGTTTGTCATGTATACTTAAGTCCTCACTAAAGATAACACCTATGCAACTTCAAGTATTCAATACACTCGAGCAAGACAATGCAAAAATGAACATATATGATTCCTGCATCACACGGCAATCCATGATCGCAAAATTTCAATGTGTTATCCCGAATACATCACTGGTATCTCTTATGTCTATTTCAATGGTAACTCACAGACTGCTTGACAAGAAATCTCAGGCTCCTTAACTCTCCTCAAAATGTTTCCTTTGGCTTCAAAATCAGGATTCATTCTCTTTTCCTAATATCTACTTTTCTTGCTTTATGTTTAACCCCATAGTTTAATACCCACTATTGTCTTTCTGGTTCTAATCTCCCTTTCAGTAAAGACAAGCAATCCGTTCCATAACATAATGTAGAGGCTGCTTCCATTCTCAAAATATTTTAGTATCATAAGCATACCTATGTCAGACCCTGTCTTCGTCTCTGCAGCACTAGACGCTAGCCACTCAGCTTTTTCTGGTCCTGCCCTGGCTTCTTTCTAGGATAAGACAGAACTCACTGTTGATAAAATTATATATATATATATATATATATGTAGTGAAGAGAAGTCACGCTATGCGATAAGGCTTATACAGGAGGCTTATTGGAAGATGAGAGAGAAGGGACAGAGAAGGCAGAGAGGGGAGCAGACTAGTCCCATGGGGTAAAGAGTGCGGGAGAGAGAGGGAGGTAGACACAGGAGAAGGGGGAGGTTAGGGGTAGGTCCACCTGTTACAAGGAACCATAGCAAATGTGCCCAGAAGTGGCTACAGGTGAAGTGCTCTTAGTGGCTACAGGTGAGGAGGTTTCCTGTCAGGACCCTAAGGACAGGCAGGCCAATGCAGATTCCCAAATACTAACACCAAATAATAACACCCACTTTATTGTTTGTTTGAGCTGGGGACTTTAGCACAATAGGCTGTGCACTGAGTCACATCACTCCTTGTTCGACTGCTTACATTCCACTTAGGTCTTATTCTCAAGCCTTCAGTTTCCCAGACTTTTTCTTCTTACATGGCTTTTCAGATGCTGCATTACCACAGGAACGCAGTGTTTTAACCTGTCCCTCCCAGGCAGTCCTCCCCTTCTCCCCCTCCCTGCGGAACACCTTGGTCAGCAATCAGCATCCTCTTTTCCCTCTCCAGGCGCTGCCCACACAAACTTACTGATCCCTGAACCCAGAACCTGGCAGATGCCGCCCCAGGTCTCTGATGCCACAGAGTTTCTTAGCAGGAACAGAGTTAACCCCATACCAGCAGTTACCTTTCTCTCTGGTTCTTGACCCCCAGCGCCCACTTCCAGTAAAATGCACAACTGCTTAGGAAGACACCCACCAATGCCAACCAGGAGCCATTTGGATTTTAAAGTCTCCGCCTGCGTGACGTCAGAAAGCCTCTTGCGAGTACTCTTAAGCAAGAAGGCTATGCCAGTTCCCAGACAGTGGTGGGAAGTCCTAGGGCAAAAGCTTAGATTTCTAAATCTTGCAGCTGTTGTGCCTCTGGCTAGAATTGTAGTTTTGTCCCTAGCAGCCCTTTTGAGTTTCAGTCTTTCCTAGCCATCAGTGTGTCTCCTCATCTGTATTTGAGACAATCAAGTACTTTTGCAGCAGTGCCCAGTTGTTTTCCATAGTATCTTTTATTGTTGTTTTGTTTTGTAAAATATCCCTGGGCCTGGTGAAATGGCTCCATGGGTAAGAGCACTGCCTGCTCTTCCAAAGAAATGGGTTAAATCCCCAGGACCCATAACTATAACTCTAATTTCAGGAGGTCTGATGCCCTCTTCTGGCCTTGGTGGGCACCAGACACACGTGTGGTATACAGACATACATGTAGGCAAAACACTTTATACATAAAATAAAAATAATAAAGATCTTTTTTAAAAAAATAAAGGCAAATAAAAAGTATTCTTGTACAGTTTTATCAGGACCTAAGTTCTCAAAATTCATTTCAACACTCATCTTAGTTTCAAGATGCCTTAAGAAGTACAAAATTTGCTGGTCAGTGGTGGTACATTCCTTTACTCCCAGTACTCAAGAGGCAGAGGCAGGGGGATCTCTGTGAGTTTGAGAAGAGTCTACAGAAGAAATACAAAATCACTTTAGCTAAGACATTTGAATTGGAAGTATTATCTCTGTTTGACCAAGATCTCCCATATTTTGTCATTACAAGGTCAATTAGTAAGACTATTGTAATAGCTATTGCTTATGCATTAACTACTCCTGGATTCTTTTTATAGAAGACTGAAGTGAGAAAGGATTAATGTTCTACGGGTGCTTAAATAAAGCAAGTTTTCACATACTAGTCCTTCTAAAATCATTCCTCATCAAAGAACTCATTGAAACATTTTTTTTTGTACAAATTTTAAAAAGTTGAAGTCTACAGTCATCAGGCTGGTAGTCATAGACACACAAAAACCTGACAAGCTTGCTTTCTATGTCTACTTCTGAATGCCACTCAGGATCAAGTGAGATAATTGTATCAGGATTTTAGCTTAGTGATACATGGCGTTAATAAATTAAAATTCATCCTAAGGAATGTAGTGGGAAGAAATGATAATGTAATCAAGTTGAATTTAATTTGCTAGATATTTTATAATGACATTTTAAGTCATAAGCAACTGTAATATACTTTACTATTAGAAACTCTTTTAATTAATGCAGGCCACCTTATTCCCATGTGGTTATGCCGTGGCAGTATCTGTGAAAAATTCTTCAGAGCAGGTAATAGGGATATGTTACATCTCTTTTTATCTTCTTTTTTTTTTCTGAGACAAGCTTGTCTATTTAACAGTCTTGGCTGTGTCCCTTTTTTACCTTTTATGTTAATTCTTTAAAAACAACTACTTCTTTATTTTATTTATTGTATTATGTGTAGTTGGAATTTCCCTTTGGGCCACCAAGAAACTCCCAAATAATTTATTATGAATGCTTCTTATTAATTATAAGTGCTTAGTCTTAGCTTAGGCTCGTCCTGCTAGCTTTTTGAACTTAATTTAACCTGTTTCTATTCATCTACATTTTTCCTTGGGGCTTTTTACCTTTCTTTTATTCTGTATGTCTTGGTTTCCTGCTTCCTCCATGTGTGTCTGATTGGCCACTGGTTTCTCCCTGGTATCTCTTTTTCTTTCTTCCTTTCTAAGCCTAAATTCCTCCTGCTACTCAGTTTCCCTGCCTGCAAGTCCTGCCTATACCTCTTTCTTGCTATTGGCCATTTAGCTTTTTGTTAGACTAATCAGGTGCCTTAGGCAGACAAGGTAAAACAGCAACACATTTTTACATATAATTCAACAAATGCAACACGTCTTTACATAGTTATACAAATATTTTGTAACAATGAAACATCATTTCTCCTTTTACTTTTTTTCTTCAAACCCGCTCTTATATGCCTCCTTGTTCCCTTTCAAATTCATGGATTTTTCATTAATTTTGTTACATGCATATGTGTATGTAACCTGCCCGATCTGTATGTTACTTGTCTGTATGCTCTCAGGGTTATAATTAGGTTGAAGGGAGATAAATACACAGGGAGAAAGGAGAGCAAAATAATAGTATGGATATGTGAAAAAAATCACAAGGATTCATACTGTTAAGTACCTAAGAAACTATAACACACGCATACTTTAATTTAGTATAATGTTATTTGTATGTATGATTCAGGGCTCACCATTTGGTATTGGATAAGCATTTCGTGTACTCTTCCCACAGTAGGACTAAAACTGTTTCTCCACTCCCGGCATTTGTGAGTTCCCTATAGTTCTTTGTGTAGGGCTGGTTGGCCCCTTGTCCCTTATAGATTGCCTCTTGTCCTTATTCAGCTCATACTTAAGCAGCCATGTTAATAAGATTTTATTGGTGTAGATTCTGACATTCCTAGGAGATACAATGTCACAGCAAACTCCATGATGCTCTGGCTCTTATAATCTATGTGGTGTCCCCTCCTTTACAATGTTTCGTGATACTTACGTGTAGTGATATTTCATTTGTATTTTAATAAAGAAAGTTTAGCTGAAGATCAGAGAGTAAGTGGTAGCACACACCTTTAATCTCAGTAGCCACACTAGTTTGCCATAGAAACCTGGCGGTGCACGCCTTTAATCCCAGTGGTGCACATCTTTAATCCCAACCTAAAGAATGGAATGCAAGACAGAAGGAGAAAGCTCTCAGACACAGTCTCATCACCCTGTTATTTGATTTCTCTGTTAGATTGCCTTCACATATGCATTTATTTCAGGAAGCATCGACTGTATCAATACCCATGCCACTGCACACTACTTCCGTGGCCTTAGTTTTAGCTGTTTCTCCCTGTATACACTCCCTCGTCCCTCTATTTCTCTCCTTGCACCTCCCCTCACCAGCCTGTACCTTTCTATTCTATTTCTTCTTTCCTGATGAGATGCTTCTCTCCTCCATAGTCTGTTACTCTATGCTTAATCTCTGTGATTCTGTATATCCACATGTAAGCTAATACATGCCACATTTGGCTTTCTGTGTCTGGGTACCTCACTCAGGGTGATTTCTCCCCCTAGTTCTACCCATTTACTGTGAATTTAATTCTTTTTAATGGCTGACTAATATTCATTTGTATAAAGGTTCCAATTTTTATCACGAGGTAGATCAGGTCCCATCTCTCTAAGGTAAATCCACACTCATTTCCATAGTGACTGTATGAGTCTGCACTCCTACCAGCAGTGGATGAGTGTACCCCTTATTCTATGTCCTTGCCAGCAGGAACTGTCACTCGTATTATTGATCCTAGGGATTCTGACAGGTGTAAAGTGGACTCTCAAAGCAGACTTGGTTTGCATTTCACTAATGACTGAGAATGTTGAACATTTAAGTCTTTCTCAGCCACTTAAGATTCCCTATTGAGAATTCTCTGTTTAAAAATTCCCAGTTTTAATTGAGTCATTTGTTTTCTTGATATCTAGCCTTTTGAGTTCTTTATACATTTTGTTTGAGTTTTTTTTGTATAATTTTGGATATTAGCCCTCTATTGGGTGTGTAGTTGATAAAAAAATATTTTACCATTCTGTAAGCTGCCACTTTGTCTGAATGATGGGATCTTTTGTCATGCAGAAGCTTTTCAGTTTCATGAGATCCCATTTATTAATTGTTGAAATTAGTGTCTGTGTTAATAGTGTTCTGCTCAGAAAGTCTTTTCCTATGTCATTGATTTCAGGGATCTTCCCTTCTTTTTCTTCTGTTAGGTTCAAGATATCTGGTTTTAGGTTGAGGTCTGTGTGGGAATTCCTTTCCATTAAATATTTTTTGGGATGTGGGGGTGTGTCAGCAATAGGGTGGCTTCTGTGTGCTGACATGATCTCTTATAAGGGAGAGAATGGTCTCCCATGTATTTCTGGTTTCTTCATCAAAGATCAGGAGTCCGTAGGCACTTGAATTACACCTGACTTCTCAGTGGAAACCATGAAAGCCAGAATGTCTTAGATAGATGTGCTGCCAACACTAAGAGACCATGAAGGCAATCCCAGAGTACTATTCGCAGCAAAGCTTGCATTCACCATCAATGGAGAAAAAAGATATTCCAGGACAAAAACAGATTTAAATAATAGGTAGCCACAAACCCAGCCTTACAGAAACTACTAGAAGGCAAAGCACAAACCAAGGAAGCTAAGAACACCCATAATAACACAGACATCTGACAACTCTCCACCACCACAACTCAAAGAAGGGAAACACACACTCTAATAGTAGGTTTCAACACTCCTCTCTCACCAATGGACAGGATAAATAGACAGAAACTTAATGGAGCAATAAGAGATATCACAGATGTAGTGAATCAAATGAAATTAATAGACACCTATAGAACATTCCACCCAACAGAAAAGAAAATACCTTCTTCTCAGCATCTCATGGAACCCTCTCAAAAATTGATCACATAATCAGTAACAAAGCAAACATTCACAGATACAAAAGAAAATGTAGTAACCAGCTGCGTACTATTGGATTACCATGGAATAATGCTAGAATTCAACAACAATTCTACCCCCAGAATGCCTACAAACTCATGAAAACTGAACAGTCAACTACTCTCCAGAAGATGACATCAGATACCTTAGAATTAGAGATATAAGGGATTGTGGGCTGCCATATGGGTGCTGTTAACTGAACCTTTGTCCTCTGCAAGAGCAGCAAGTGCTCTTAATCATGGATTCATCATCCCAGCCCTAGCAGGTACTTCATTTTTCCCTTAAACCCAGATGTCATTAGGAAAGATCCTTTTACAGATGGTGCTGAGAAAACTGGGTATGTACCTGTAGAAGAATGAAATCAGGTCGAGTCTCAAACTACATGAAACATTGAAAATAGATCACAGACTTCATGTGAAGACAGGACATACTGAAACTTCAGGGAAGACACATCAACTATATCCCGTGTAAACAATCATCCTATGCAGAGGTAGGAACTTCTGAATGGACTGTGACAGCAGAGAACACAACCCAAGGACTGACACATGGATTATAGCAAACTAAAAACCTGCCTAACAATGGAAGGAACCTCACAACTGAAGAGACAGCTTACAGATTTGAGAAATCATTGCCAACTCTGTATCGCATAGGGTTCTATTATGTAAAAACAGCCAAGATTAAACCAAATCCAATCCATACATGAGGTAATGAGGTGAGCAGACAGTCCTCAAAGGAAGAAATAGAAATGGCAAATAATATTTGATGATGGGTTCAACATCCTAAGCCATCAGGGAAAGGTGAAATTAAAATGATTTATACTCTCACCTTACTAGCTCAGAATGACTTTCATCAAGAAAACAGAACAACAGATGCTGGCAGGAATTTGAGGAAAGAGGAAACTTTACTCACTGCTTGTGAGCATAAATTGCAGCTACTGAGGAAATCAGTAAGTAGGTTTGTCAAAAATGAGAAAGTGGCGGGACAGATGTCT
Organism: Chionomys nivalis; assembly: GCF_950005125.1. Classification (NCBI taxonomy): domain Eukaryota; kingdom Metazoa; phylum Chordata; class Mammalia; order Rodentia; family Cricetidae; genus Chionomys; species Chionomys nivalis. The sequence continues at coordinate 115,264,213 of NC_080090.1, read as the reverse complement.
CAGGGAAAAGCACTGGCTGCTCTTACAGAGGAACTGGGTTTGGTTCCCAGCACCCACTTGGTGGCTCAGAACCATCTATAACTCCAGTTCCAGGGAATCCCTTTCTGGCCTCCACAGTCACCACGGATGTACACATATATTGCAGGAAAAATATTCACACACATAAAAATAAAAGATAAACAAATCTTTGAGAACGACAACCAAAACTATCACATGATCTGCCTATATGCCTCAGTGATAAAGAGCACTTCTTGTTCTTCCAGGGGACCAGCATTTGATTCCCAACACTCAAACCAGGCAGTTCACAACCACCTGTAACACAAGCCCCAGGAGGGTCTGACATCTCTCATCTCTGTGGTCACACACACACACACAGACACACACACACACATATACACAGATTTAAAAGTAAAAAAATGACATTTGTAGGAAAATGGGTGAAATTACAGTTCAGAATGTTAGCTGAAATAAACTGCATTCAGATAAGCACTATGTTTTCTCTCATGTGTGTATTCTTGATTGAAGTTTCTATGTGTGAGTGGGTCGGTGTCCATGTGTGGATGACTCATGAAACTAGAGAACTGTGAGAGGGAAAAAGAGACCTGAAGGATTAGGGTACAGGAACACTGACAGAAGATAATGCAATATTGTACTGGGAGAGCAGAAATTAGGTTGTTGTGGGCAATGGAAAAACAGCAAGAATGGGACAGAGGGGAGGGCAAGGCAAAGGCCAGAGGGCAGGGTGTGGAAGAAGAAAACATGTGTAAAAATGCCATTATGAAATCTACTACTTTGTAGCTAACTTAATAATCTTGTAATGGGAAATACTTGTTCCTGTAGCCATCGTCCCACTTGAAATGGAGTCCATGGGGCAGGTGTTGTGCTATATTAGTTCAGACATCTATTACAGTACCAGGCATATGGTCATGCGTAAAGCATTTGCTGAGCCAGTTGTTGCCATGCATGCATCTAATTCCAGCATTTAGAGGACTAAGGAAGGCCCAAAGATTCTGGCTAGAGACTCACCTAATCTGAGCAAGACCTTATCTTAAATAATAATTGCCTATTTGCCAAATACATTTTGATAGCAATTATTGAGCTTTGTATATTATGTCTGTCGGTGATTGGTTTGATTTTATTATGATGCCTATAAGTTGTTGTACACGCATATAGTAGCCTCTTGATAATTGTGTTTATTTTCTATGACAACTCTCATGTTTAAAAACCATCTGACCTTTAATTATTTGAAAGCATTCATCTGTAAAATAATTTGTTAATAAATCATTTTGTGAGAGTTAATATTTGATTTTTTTTGGTTATTTTGACTTTTCCATTTTGATATTTTATTGTTTATGCTGTAATCCCTCTTAATATCTATTTTCTAAAATTTAGAAAGGTTTTTGCTATACATACCAGGGTAACCTTGGACTTGTTATGTAGCTCAGGCTAACCTTGAACTCAAGATTCTCCTCTCAGCTTCCAGAGTGCTGGGATTACTGGCATGCACCACCATGTCTTGCTCAATTATTTTTAAAATAAATTATGTGTCTAGGTGTTTTGTAAACTTTGTACATCATGTGCACACAATGTTCAAGTAGGCCAGAAGAGGGCTTCAGATCCAGGGGACTGGAGTTACTGAGGGTTGTGATTGACCAAGCAGGTGCTGGCAATGAACACAGGCCCTTTGGAAGAACAAGTGCTCTTAACTGCTGAGCTACCTCTTCAGCCTCTCGTCAATTATTATGTACATGTATATTTATGCATATAAACATCTTCACTGCATGTAAGCATGTGTGTTGTGTGCTCCTAGATGAGAAGAACTGCAGTTACAGATGGTTTGAGTTTCTGTGTGAGTGCCAGAAATTGAATTCAGGTCCTCTGCAAGAGCAAACAGTTTTCTTAATCACAGAAAAAACACTCCAGTCCTACATACATATAGTTTTCTTTTCTTTTATTCTTCTTTTTTTTTTTTTTTTTGAGTCATGAGTTTACATAGCCCAGAACAATGGATTCTCCTGCTTTCCAAATCTGGGATTATAGGTATGTCCTACTGCACAAATATTTAGATCATCAACTCTTTTGGTTTTATGGGACAGGGTTTCTTTGTGTAGGCTTGGCTGTCTTGGAGCTCACTCTGTAGCCCAGGCTGGCCTCTAATGCATAGAGCTCTTCCTGCCTCTGGCTCCTGAGTGCTGGGATTAAAGGCATGTGCTCCCACCACTACCACCACCGGGCTTCATCAACTTTTTCTTCCTTCATTTCTTTTCCTTCCTTCCTTCCTTCCTTCCTTCCTTCCTTCCTTCCTTCCTTCCTTCCTCTTCCTTCCTTCCTTCCTTCCTTCCTTCCTTCCTTTTTTCCTTCCTTTTTCTCTTTAAAAACTTATTTTTATTTATATGAGTACTCTACCTGCACGTCCAACTTTGTCAGACGAGGACATGGGATCACACTATAGACAGTTGTGAGCCAGTATGTGGTTACTGGGAACTGAACTCAGCACCTCTGGAAGAGTAAGCAGTGTTCTTAGATGCTGAGCCACCTCTTCAGACTCTCATCAACATTTTCTTATAGACTGATTTTTGTTTAAATTTTTCATGACTCAAACTAACTTGCACTATTACTAAACATAGACCATTTTTCATTTTAAGATTTCCTGGCTGTTATGTATTTTAGATAGGGTCTTACTATGTGACCCTGCCTGACCTGGAACTTGCAATCCCCCCAGTGTCTGATAAGAAAGTGCTGGAATTGCTGATACAAGGCACACTCCTGACCTCTCTTTTATTGAGGAAGGGAAAAGGGTCTTCCTAGTAAAAAGTAGTTGTTTTGTTTTGTTTTGTATTGTTTTGTTCTTTTTGATGGTACTAGGAATTGAGCCCAGGTCTGAAGCCACATGCTAAGAAAGTACTTTACCACAGGGCCATGTTTGTAGCCCATGTCAAATGCCATAGAAATTGTTAACGGGGAAAACAACTTTGTGTGGATTACTTGAATAGCTATTTTTGTAAAACTGTGGGTTTTACTTATACATTGCTTTTAAAAAAACAATAAAACTGGGTGCTAGTGGCTCACACCTTTAATCCCAGCAAATCCCAGCACTCCTGAGCCAGAGGCAGGCAGATGTCTGTGAGTTCAGGGCCAGCCTGGTCTACAGAATGAGTTCCACTGACAGCCAGAGCTAGACAGAGAAACCCTGTCTCAGACAAACCAGAATTTAAACCACACTGCAAAATCACTCAAATCAGACAATTTAATACCTTATATAGATGTTGGATATTTTTCTGAATAAATACTTTATCATGGATAGGTCTTGTATCCTTTATTTTTTTAGAACTTGAAAACATACCAAGTTGCATATTAAGAAGGCAATCAAAAACATTTCCTTCTGTGTTCAAGTCTGCATTATTTCAAGGCTATCCATCACACACGCAAACACACACACACACACACATCGTAACAACAGCATCAAACATTAGTCTTTAAGCTTTAAATAACTAAAGACAATGCATTCCTTAAAGCAGGAGAGCATACCATGAAGTTACAGCAGTTTAGGTATAAAATATGGGGGGAATGAAATGTACTTCTGTGACAGGGATGTATCTCAGTGTTTTGTTCAGCTTGTGCTCAATCCTCAGCACCACAAATAACAAACCAAATTTCCTTGTGCATGACATTATCAACACATATATTATCCTTAAAGGTGTGTTTCAGGCCCATAGATCTTCTGTACCAAGTAGTCTAAAGGCCTGTTCAATAACCTAAACACTTTCGTCTCTATTTATGCCCCTATAACTGCTCCCTTTTTTGTACTCCCTTGTTTGCCATTGTGCCTTAAGGGAAAGTTGTCACCGAGTATCAAGAGTTAATATGCATGAAGAACTTAAGAGCAGTTGACCTATATAAACACTCAATACATATTCAGAACAACTTGTAAAGGAGAGTCTGCCATTATCTCCATTAAAAAAGTGAAAAGTTCTATTTTATATTCTATGTATATTTTGTTTGTATAGGCATAACCACACATGCACGAGAGTGCCTATGGAGGTCACAAAAGGGGCACCAGATCTCCTTGAGCTGGAGTCACAGGCGGTTGTGACCTGCCCAATGTGGGTACTGGGAACTGAATTTGGGTCCTGTGGTAGAATAGGAACGACTCTAAACCACTGAGCAATCTCCCAGTATCTCCACTCTTTTTCTTTCTTTTTTTGGAAGACAGGTTTTTCTGTGTAGCTCTGGTTGTCTTGGAATTTGTCTGTAGACCAGGCTGGCCTCAAACCCAGAGATTAGACTGCCTCCGTTTAATTAAATACGTGCACCACCGCTCAACCTATCCCCATTCTTATACACAAGGGATTCAAAGTACAAAAAGGTGAGGTCATACCCCAGGTCATACAAATAACAGACTGTTTCCTGTCAATCTGTATCAAACTTCCCCACCTCCAATCCAGACAACTGCTGATCTAGACTAGACATGTTCTCCAAGGTATGTATATCTAGGTATCACTACATCAAAACTAAGATGTTGTTTGTTCTTCTCATGCTCATCCTTTCATGCATACATTGCTACCTAGAGACTGGCTGCTAGGACAGTCTGACTGCAGCAGCAGAATAGATTCTAACTGTCTTTCATTAGTCAGATATTAAAGGGATCTGACGTTAAAAGGGGAGACCATGTTTTGCTGCCCAATGAAATTGTTTTGCATTGGAAATATTTTAACTTTATTACATTTATTATTGTGTGTGTGAGAGAGAGAGAGAGAGACAGAAAGAGAGTGAGCAGCTGGTGGTCAGTAGCTGCTGATGCAGCAGGTTCTCTTCTACCATGTGGGTCTGGGGATTGAAAGCAGGTGTTTGGGTTTGTTGATAAGTGCCTTTACCTGCTGAGTCATCTTGCTTACCCAGATTTTTTTTTTAAATTAAAAGCATTGTAGGTGGTGGTGGCACGCACCTTTAATCTGAGCACTTTGGAAGCAGAGAAAGGTATATCCCAAAGTTCGATGCTAACCTGGTCTACAGAGTGAATGCCAGGAAAACTAGGGCTGCATCGAGAAATCTTTTCTCCAAAACAAACCAAAACAAACAAAGAAGCAAATAAATAAATAAAGCCATTTTAGTTTTGAAACCTTATAATAAGATTGTTATTTTAAATTGAGTTTATATTGACATTTTCTTAGTTTAATTGCTAATATAATTAATACTGCCAGACTTAGACAGTAAAACCAAAGCTCTCTGAAGGAATTAACCTTTGGAGAGTGAGCGACTCAAGTGTGGAACTAGAGAAGACCCACTTTCACCATCTGATTCTACAGTTTCTGAGAACTAGGTACAGAACATGGCAGCATGCAGCTGAGATCCATAGTTGGAGGCACTTACGCTTGACGGGTATAAAGGTCTGGTTCGTCGAGGTCCTGAGATCTTAATTCCTGTGTGGAGAGGCAGCCAGCACCACCGGTGGAAATGGAACTGCGCTTCATGCTCAGAACCTAATTCATGATTTCAATATCAGAAAAATGTTCCAGATGCAAGTGGATCATTAAGCAATAATTGTCACTTTTATTCTGAAGTAGAAGAGTAACTAAGTTTATTCCTTTACGATAGTATTTTCCCTGTGTGCTGTATTTGTTTGTCATGTATACTTAAGTCCTCACTAAAGATAACACCTATGCAACTTCAAGTATTCAATACACTCGAGCAAGACAATGCAAAAATGAACATATATGATTCCTGCATCACACGGCAATCCATGATCGCAAAATTTCAATGTGTTATCCCGAATACATCACTGGTATCTCTTATGTCTATTTCAATGGTAACTCACAGACTGCTTGACAAGAAATCTCAGGCTCCTTAACTCTCCTCAAAATGTTTCCTTTGGCTTCAAAATCAGGATTCATTCTCTTTTCCTAATATCTACTTTTCTTGCTTTATGTTTAACCCCATAGTTTAATACCCACTATTGTCTTTCTGGTTCTAATCTCCCTTTCAGTAAAGACAAGCAATCCGTTCCATAACATAATGTAGAGGCTGCTTCCATTCTCAAAATATTTTAGTATCATAAGCATACCTATGTCAGACCCTGTCTTCGTCTCTGCAGCACTAGACGCTAGCCACTCAGCTTTTTCTGGTCCTGCCCTGGCTTCTTTCTAGGATAAGACAGAACTCACTGTTGATAAAATTATATATATATATATATATATATGTAGTGAAGAGAAGTCACGCTATGCGATAAGGCTTATACAGGAGGCTTATTGGAAGATGAGAGAGAAGGGACAGAGAAGGCAGAGAGGGGAGCAGACTAGTCCCATGGGGTAAAGAGTGCGGGAGAGAGAGGGAGGTAGACACAGGAGAAGGGGGAGGTTAGGGGTAGGTCCACCTGTTACAAGGAACCATAGCAAATGTGCCCAGAAGTGGCTACAGGTGAAGTGCTCTTAGTGGCTACAGGTGAGGAGGTTTCCTGTCAGGACCCTAAGGACAGGCAGGCCAATGCAGATTCCCAAATACTAACACCAAATAATAACACCCACTTTATTGTTTGTTTGAGCTGGGGACTTTAGCACAATAGGCTGTGCACTGAGTCACATCACTCCTTGTTCGACTGCTTACATTCCACTTAGGTCTTATTCTCAAGCCTTCAGTTTCCCAGACTTTTTCTTCTTACATGGCTTTTCAGATGCTGCATTACCACAGGAACGCAGTGTTTTAACCTGTCCCTCCCAGGCAGTCCTCCCCTTCTCCCCCTCCCTGCGGAACACCTTGGTCAGCAATCAGCATCCTCTTTTCCCTCTCCAGGCGCTGCCCACACAAACTTACTGATCCCTGAACCCAGAACCTGGCAGATGCCGCCCCAGGTCTCTGATGCCACAGAGTTTCTTAGCAGGAACAGAGTTAACCCCATACCAGCAGTTACCTTTCTCTCTGGTTCTTGACCCCCAGCGCCCACTTCCAGTAAAATGCACAACTGCTTAGGAAGACACCCACCAATGCCAACCAGGAGCCATTTGGATTTTAAAGTCTCCGCCTGCGTGACGTCAGAAAGCCTCTTGCGAGTACTCTTAAGCAAGAAGGCTATGCCAGTTCCCAGACAGTGGTGGGAAGTCCTAGGGCAAAAGCTTAGATTTCTAAATCTTGCAGCTGTTGTGCCTCTGGCTAGAATTGTAGTTTTGTCCCTAGCAGCCCTTTTGAGTTTCAGTCTTTCCTAGCCATCAGTGTGTCTCCTCATCTGTATTTGAGACAATCAAGTACTTTTGCAGCAGTGCCCAGTTGTTTTCCATAGTATCTTTTATTGTTGTTTTGTTTTGTAAAATATCCCTGGGCCTGGTGAAATGGCTCCATGGGTAAGAGCACTGCCTGCTCTTCCAAAGAAATGGGTTAAATCCCCAGGACCCATAACTATAACTCTAATTTCAGGAGGTCTGATGCCCTCTTCTGGCCTTGGTGGGCACCAGACACACGTGTGGTATACAGACATACATGTAGGCAAAACACTTTATACATAAAATAAAAATAATAAAGATCTTTTTTAAAAAAATAAAGGCAAATAAAAAGTATTCTTGTACAGTTTTATCAGGACCTAAGTTCTCAAAATTCATTTCAACACTCATCTTAGTTTCAAGATGCCTTAAGAAGTACAAAATTTGCTGGTCAGTGGTGGTACATTCCTTTACTCCCAGTACTCAAGAGGCAGAGGCAGGGGGATCTCTGTGAGTTTGAGAAGAGTCTACAGAAGAAATACAAAATCACTTTAGCTAAGACATTTGAATTGGAAGTATTATCTCTGTTTGACCAAGATCTCCCATATTTTGTCATTACAAGGTCAATTAGTAAGACTATTGTAATAGCTATTGCTTATGCATTAACTACTCCTGGATTCTTTTTATAGAAGACTGAAGTGAGAAAGGATTAATGTTCTACGGGTGCTTAAATAAAGCAAGTTTTCACATACTAGTCCTTCTAAAATCATTCCTCATCAAAGAACTCATTGAAACATTTTTTTTTGTACAAATTTTAAAAAGTTGAAGTCTACAGTCATCAGGCTGGTAGTCATAGACACACAAAAACCTGACAAGCTTGCTTTCTATGTCTACTTCTGAATGCCACTCAGGATCAAGTGAGATAATTGTATCAGGATTTTAGCTTAGTGATACATGGCGTTAATAAATTAAAATTCATCCTAAGGAATGTAGTGGGAAGAAATGATAATGTAATCAAGTTGAATTTAATTTGCTAGATATTTTATAATGACATTTTAAGTCATAAGCAACTGTAATATACTTTACTATTAGAAACTCTTTTAATTAATGCAGGCCACCTTATTCCCATGTGGTTATGCCGTGGCAGTATCTGTGAAAAATTCTTCAGAGCAGGTAATAGGGATATGTTACATCTCTTTTTATCTTCTTTTTTTTTTCTGAGACAAGCTTGTCTATTTAACAGTCTTGGCTGTGTCCCTTTTTTACCTTTTATGTTAATTCTTTAAAAACAACTACTTCTTTATTTTATTTATTGTATTATGTGTAGTTGGAATTTCCCTTTGGGCCACCAAGAAACTCCCAAATAATTTATTATGAATGCTTCTTATTAATTATAAGTGCTTAGTCTTAGCTTAGGCTCGTCCTGCTAGCTTTTTGAACTTAATTTAACCTGTTTCTATTCATCTACATTTTTCCTTGGGGCTTTTTACCTTTCTTTTATTCTGTATGTCTTGGTTTCCTGCTTCCTCCATGTGTGTCTGATTGGCCACTGGTTTCTCCCTGGTATCTCTTTTTCTTTCTTCCTTTCTAAGCCTAAATTCCTCCTGCTACTCAGTTTCCCTGCCTGCAAGTCCTGCCTATACCTCTTTCTTGCTATTGGCCATTTAGCTTTTTGTTAGACTAATCAGGTGCCTTAGGCAGACAAGGTAAAACAGCAACACATTTTTACATATAATTCAACAAATGCAACACGTCTTTACATAGTTATACAAATATTTTGTAACAATGAAACATCATTTCTCCTTTTACTTTTTTTCTTCAAACCCGCTCTTATATGCCTCCTTGTTCCCTTTCAAATTCATGGATTTTTCATTAATTTTGTTACATGCATATGTGTATGTAACCTGCCCGATCTGTATGTTACTTGTCTGTATGCTCTCAGGGTTATAATTAGGTTGAAGGGAGATAAATACACAGGGAGAAAGGAGAGCAAAATAATAGTATGGATATGTGAAAAAAATCACAAGGATTCATACTGTTAAGTACCTAAGAAACTATAACACACGCATACTTTAATTTAGTATAATGTTATTTGTATGTATGATTCAGGGCTCACCATTTGGTATTGGATAAGCATTTCGTGTACTCTTCCCACAGTAGGACTAAAACTGTTTCTCCACTCCCGGCATTTGTGAGTTCCCTATAGTTCTTTGTGTAGGGCTGGTTGGCCCCTTGTCCCTTATAGATTGCCTCTTGTCCTTATTCAGCTCATACTTAAGCAGCCATGTTAATAAGATTTTATTGGTGTAGATTCTGACATTCCTAGGAGATACAATGTCACAGCAAACTCCATGATGCTCTGGCTCTTATAATCTATGTGGTGTCCCCTCCTTTACAATGTTTCGTGATACTTACGTGTAGTGATATTTCATTTGTATTTTAATAAAGAAAGTTTAGCTGAAGATCAGAGAGTAAGTGGTAGCACACACCTTTAATCTCAGTAGCCACACTAGTTTGCCATAGAAACCTGGCGGTGCACGCCTTTAATCCCAGTGGTGCACATCTTTAATCCCAACCTAAAGAATGGAATGCAAGACAGAAGGAGAAAGCTCTCAGACACAGTCTCATCACCCTGTTATTTGATTTCTCTGTTAGATTGCCTTCACATATGCATTTATTTCAGGAAGCATCGACTGTATCAATACCCATGCCACTGCACACTACTTCCGTGGCCTTAGTTTTAGCTGTTTCTCCCTGTATACACTCCCTCGTCCCTCTATTTCTCTCCTTGCACCTCCCCTCACCAGCCTGTACCTTTCTATTCTATTTCTTCTTTCCTGATGAGATGCTTCTCTCCTCCATAGTCTGTTACTCTATGCTTAATCTCTGTGATTCTGTATATCCACATGTAAGCTAATACATGCCACATTTGGCTTTCTGTGTCTGGGTACCTCACTCAGGGTGATTTCTCCCCCTAGTTCTACCCATTTACTGTGAATTTAATTCTTTTTAATGGCTGACTAATATTCATTTGTATAAAGGTTCCAATTTTTATCACGAGGTAGATCAGGTCCCATCTCTCTAAGGTAAATCCACACTCATTTCCATAGTGACTGTATGAGTCTGCACTCCTACCAGCAGTGGATGAGTGTACCCCTTATTCTATGTCCTTGCCAGCAGGAACTGTCACTCGTATTATTGATCCTAGGGATTCTGACAGGTGTAAAGTGGACTCTCAAAGCAGACTTGGTTTGCATTTCACTAATGACTGAGAATGTTGAACATTTAAGTCTTTCTCAGCCACTTAAGATTCCCTATTGAGAATTCTCTGTTTAAAAATTCCCAGTTTTAATTGAGTCATTTGTTTTCTTGATATCTAGCCTTTTGAGTTCTTTATACATTTTGTTTGAGTTTTTTTTGTATAATTTTGGATATTAGCCCTCTATTGGGTGTGTAGTTGATAAAAAAATATTTTACCATTCTGTAAGCTGCCACTTTGTCTGAATGATGGGATCTTTTGTCATGCAGAAGCTTTTCAGTTTCATGAGATCCCATTTATTAATTGTTGAAATTAGTGTCTGTGTTAATAGTGTTCTGCTCAGAAAGTCTTTTCCTATGTCATTGATTTCAGGGATCTTCCCTTCTTTTTCTTCTGTTAGGTTCAAGATATCTGGTTTTAGGTTGAGGTCTGTGTGGGAATTCCTTTCCATTAAATATTTTTTGGGATGTGGGGGTGTGTCAGCAATAGGGTGGCTTCTGTGTGCTGACATGATCTCTTATAAGGGAGAGAATGGTCTCCCATGTATTTCTGGTTTCTTCATCAAAGATCAGGAGTCCGTAGGCACTTGAATTACACCTGACTTCTCAGTGGAAACCATGAAAGCCAGAATGTCTTAGATAGATGTGCTGCCAACACTAAGAGACCATGAAGGCAATCCCAGAGTACTATTCGCAGCAAAGCTTGCATTCACCATCAATGGAGAAAAAAGATATTCCAGGACAAAAACAGATTTAAATAATAGGTAGCCACAAACCCAGCCTTACAGAAACTACTAGAAGGCAAAGCACAAACCAAGGAAGCTAAGAACACCCATAATAACACAGACATCTGACAACTCTCCACCACCACAACTCAAAGAAGGGAAACACACACTCTAATAGTAGGTTTCAACACTCCTCTCTCACCAATGGACAGGATAAATAGACAGAAACTTAATGGAGCAATAAGAGATATCACAGATGTAGTGAATCAAATGAAATTAATAGACACCTATAGAACATTCCACCCAACAGAAAAGAAAATACCTTCTTCTCAGCATCTCATGGAACCCTCTCAAAAATTGATCACATAATCAGTAACAAAGCAAACATTCACAGATACAAAAGAAAATGTAGTAACCAGCTGCGTACTATTGGATTACCATGGAATAATGCTAGAATTCAACAACAATTCTACCCCCAGAATGCCTACAAACTCATGAAAACTGAACAGTCAACTACTCTCCAGAAGATGACATCAGATACCTTAGAATTAGAGATATAAGGGATTGTGGGCTGCCATATGGGTGCTGTTAACTGAACCTTTGTCCTCTGCAAGAGCAGCAAGTGCTCTTAATCATGGATTCATCATCCCAGCCCTAGCAGGTACTTCATTTTTCCCTTAAACCCAGATGTCATTAGGAAAGATCCTTTTACAGATGGTGCTGAGAAAACTGGGTATGTACCTGTAGAAGAATGAAATCAGGTCGAGTCTCAAACTACATGAAACATTGAAAATAGATCACAGACTTCATGTGAAGACAGGACATACTGAAACTTCAGGGAAGACACATCAACTATATCCCGTGTAAACAATCATCCTATGCAGAGGTAGGAACTTCTGAATGGACTGTGACAGCAGAGAACACAACCCAAGGACTGACACATGGATTATAGCAAACTAAAAACCTGCCTAACAATGGAAGGAACCTCACAACTGAAGAGACAGCTTACAGATTTGAGAAATCATTGCCAACTCTGTATCGCATAGGGTTCTATTATGTAAAAACAGCCAAGATTAAACCAAATCCAATCCATACATGAGGTAATGAGGTGAGCAGACAGTCCTCAAAGGAAGAAATAGAAATGGCAAATAATATTTGATGATGGGTTCAACATCCTAAGCCATCAGGGAAAGGTGAAATTAAAATGATTTATACTCTCACCTTACTAGCTCAGAATGACTTTCATCAAGAAAACAGAACAACAGATGCTGGCAGGAATTTGAGGAAAGAGGAAACTTTACTCACTGCTTGTGAGCATAAATTGCAGCTACTGAGGAAATCAGTAAGTAGGTTTGTCAAAAATGAGAAAGTGGCGGGACAGATGTCTCAGGGAAAAGCACTGGCTGCTCTTACAGAGGAACTGGGTTTGGTTCCCAGCACCCACTTGGTGGCTCAGAACCATCTATAACTCCAGTTCCAGGGAATCCCTTTCTGGCCTCCACAGTCACCACGGATGTACACATATATTGCAGGAAAAATATTCACACACATAAAAATAAAAGATAAACAAATCTTTGAGAACGACAACCAAAACTATCACATGATCTGCCTATATGCCTCAGTGATAAAGAGCACTTCTTGTTCTTCCAGGGGACCAGCATTTGATTCCCAACACTCAAACCAGGCAGTTCACAACCACCTGTAACACAAGCCCCAGGAGGGTCTGACATCTCTCATCTCTGTGGTCACACACACACACACAGACACACACACACACATATACACAGATTTAAAAGTAAAAAAATGACATTTGTAGGAAAATGGGTGAAATTACAGTTCAGAATGTTAGCTGAAATAAACTGCATTCAGATAAGCACTATGTTTTCTCTCATGTGTGTATTCTTGATTGAAGTTTCTATGTGTGAGTGGGTCGGTGTCCATGTGTGGATGACTCATGAAACTAGAGAACTGTGAGAGGGAAAAAGAGACCTGAAGGATTAGGGTACAGGAACACTGACAGAAGATAATGCAATATTGTACTGGGAGAGCAGAAATTAGGTTGTTGTGGGCAATGGAAAAACAGCAAGAATGGGACAGAGGGGAGGGCAAGGCAAAGGCCAGAGGGCAGGGTGTGGAAGAAGAAAACATGTGTAAAAATGCCATTATGAAATCTACTACTTTGTAGCTAACTTAATAATCTTGTAATGGGAAATACTTGTTCCTGTAGCCATCGTCCCACTTGAAATGGAGTCCATGGGGCAGGTGTTGTGCTATATTAGTTCAGACATCTATTACAGTACCAGGCATATGGTCATGCGTAAAGCATTTGCTGAGCCAGTTGTTGCCATGCATGCATCTAATTCCAGCATTTAGAGGACTAAGGAAGGCCCAAAGATTCTGGCTAGAGACTCACCTAATCTGAGCAAGACCTTATCTTAAATAATAATTGCCTATTTGCCAAATACATTTTGATAGCAATTATTGAGCTTTGTATATTATGTCTGTCGGTGATTGGTTTGATTTTATTATGATGCCTATAAGTTGTTGTACACGCATATAGTAGCCTCTTGATAATTGTGTTTATTTTCTATGACAACTCTCATGTTTAAAAACCATCTGACCTTTAATTATTTGAAAGCATTCATCTGTAAAATAATTTGTTAATAAAATCTTTTTTGAGAGTTAATATTTGATTTTTTCTGGTTATTTTGACTTTTCCATTTTGATATTTTATTGTTTATGCTGTAATCCCTCTTAATATCTATTTTCTAAAATTTAGAAAGGTTTTTGCTATACATACCAGGGTAACCTTGGACTTGTTATGTAGCTCAGGCTAACCTTGAACTCAAGATTCTCCTCTCAGCTTCCAGAGTGCTGGGATTACTGGCATGCACCACCATGTCTTGCTCAATTATTTTTAAAATAAATTATGTGTCTAGGTGTTTTGTAAACTTTGTACATCATGTGCACACAATGTTCAAGTAGGTCAGAAGAGGGCATCAGATCCAGGGGACTGGAGTTACTGAGGGTTGTGATTGACCAAGCAGGTGCTGGCAATGAACACAGGCCCTTTGGAAGAACAAGTGCTCTTAACTGCTGAGCTACCCCTTCAGCCTCTCGTCAATTATTATGTACATGTATATTTATGCATATAAACATCTTCACTGCATGTAAGCATGTGTGTTGTGTGCTCCTAGATGAGAAGAACTGCAGTTACAGATGGTTTGAGTTTCTGTGTGAGTGCCAGAAATTGAATTCTGGTCCTCTGCAAGAGCAAACAGTTTTCTTAATCACAGAAAAAACACTCCAGTCCTACATACATATAGTTTTCTTTTCTTTTATTCTTCTTCTTTTTTTTTTTGAGTCATGAGTTTACATAGCCCAGAACAATGGATTCTCCTGCTTTCCAAATCTGGGATTATAGGTATGTCCTACTGCACAAATATTTAGATCATCAACTCTTTTGGTTTTATGGGACAGGGTTTCTTTGTGTAGGCTTGGCTGTCTTGGAGCTCACTCTGTAGCCCAGGCTGGCCTCTAATGCATAGAGCTCTTCCTGCCTCTGGCTCCTGAGTGCTGGAATTAAAGGCATGTGCTCCCACCACTACCACCACCGGGCTTCATCAACTTTTTCTTCCTTCATTTCTTTTCCTTCCTTCCTTCCTTCCTTCCTTCCTTCCTTCCTTCCTTCCTTCCTTTCTTCCTTCCTTTTTCTCTTTAAAAACTTATTTTTATTTATATGAGTACTCTACCTGCACGTCCAACTTTGTCAGACGAGGACATGGGATCACACTATAGACAGTTGTGAGCCAGTATGTGGTTACTGGGAACTGAACTCAGCACCTCTGGAAGAGTAAGCAGTGTTCTTAGATGCTGAGCCACCTCTTCAGACCCTCATCAACATTTTCTTATAGACTGATTTTTGTTTAAATTTTTCATGACTCAAACTAACTTGCACTATTACTAAACATAGACCATTTTTCATTTTAAGATTTCCTGGCTGTTATGTATTTTAGATAGGGTCTTACTATGTGACCCTGCCTGACCTGGAACTTGCAATCCCCCCAGTGTCTGATAAGAAAGTGCTGGAATTGCTGATACAAGGCACACTCCTGACCTCTCTTTTATTGAGGAAGGGAAAAGGGTCTTCCTAGTAAAAAGTAGTTGTTTTGTTTTGTTTTGTTTTGTTCTTTTTGATGGTACTAGGAATTGAGCCCAGGTCTGAAGCCACATGCTAAGAAAGTACTTTACCACAGGGCCATGTTTGTAGCCCATGTCAAATGCCATAGAAATTGTTAACGGTGAAAACAACTTTGTGTGGATTACTTGAATAGCTATTTTTGTAAAACTGTGGGTTTTACTTATACATTGCTTTTAAAAAAACAATAAAACTGGGTGCTAGTGGCTCACACCTTTAATCCCAGCAAATCCCAGCACTCCTGAGCCAGAGGCAGGCAGATGTCTGTGAGTTCAGGGCCAGCCTGGTCTACAGAATGAGTTCCACTGACAGCCAGAGCTAGACAGAGAAACCCTGTCTCAGACAAACCAGAATTTAAACCACACTGCAAAATCACTCAAATCAGACAATTTAATACCTTATATAGATGTTGGATATTTTTCTGAATAAATACTTTATCATGGATAGGTCTTGTATCCTTTATTTTTTTAGAACTTGAAAACATACCAAGTTGCATATTAAGAAGGCAATCAAAAACATTTCCTTCTGTGTTCAAGTCTGCATTATTTCAAGGCTATCCATCACACACGCAAACACACACACACACACACATCGTAACAACAGCATCAAACATTAGTCTTTAAGCTTTAAATAACTAAAGACAATGCATTCCTTAAAGCAGGAGAGCATACCATGAAGTTACAGCAGTTTAGGTATAAAATATGGGGGGAATGAAATGTACTTCTGTGACAGGGATGTATCTCAGTGTTTTGTTCAGCTTGTGCTCAATCCTCAGCACCACAAATAACAAACCAAATTTCCTTGTGCATGACATTATCAACACATATATTATCCTTAAAGGTGTGTTTCAGGCCCATAGATCTTCTGTACCAAGTAGTCTAAAGGCCTGTTCAATAACCTAAACACTTTCGTCTCTATTTATGCCCCTATAACTGCTCCCTTTTTTGTACTCCCTTGTTTGCCATTGTGCCTTAAGGGAAAGTTGTCACCGAGTATCAAGAGTTAATATGCATGAAGAACTTAAGAGCAGTTGACCTATATAAACACTCAATACATATTCAGAACAACTTGTAAAGGAGAGTCTGCCATTATCTCCATTAAAAAAGTGAAAAGTTCTATTTTATATTCTATGTATATTTTGTTTGTATAGGCATAACCACACATGCACGAGAGTGCCTATGGAGGTCACAAAAGGGGCACCAGATCTCCTTGAGCTGGAGTCACAGGCGGTTGTGACCTGCCCAATGTGGGTACTGGGAACTGAATTTGGGTCCTGTGGTAGAATAGGAACGACTCTAAACCACTGAGCAATCTCCCAGTATCTCCACTCTTTTTCTTTCTTTTTTTGGAAGACAGGTTTTTCTGTGTAGCTCTGGTTGTCTTGGAATTTGTCTGTAGACCAGGCTGGCCTCAAACCCAGAGATTAGACTGCCTCCGTTTAATTAAATACGTGCACCACCGCTCAACCTATCCCCATTCTTATACACAAGGGATTCAAAGTACAAAAAGGTGAGGTCATACCCCAGGTCATACAAATAACAGACTGTTTCCTGTCAATCTGTATCAAACTTCCCCACCTCCAATCCAGACAACTGCTGATCTAGACTAGACATGTTCTCCAAGGTATGTATATCTAGGTATCACTACATCAAAACTAAGATGTTGTTTGTTCTTCTCATGCTCATCCTTTCATGCATACATTGCTACCTAGAGACTGGCTGCTAGGACAGTCTGACTGCAGCAGCAGAATAGATTCTAACTGTCTTTCATTAGTCAGATATTAAAGGGATCTGACGTTAAAAGGGGAGACCATGTTTTGCTGCCCAATGAAATTGTTTTGCATTGGAAATATTTTAACTTTATTACATTTATTATTGTGTGTGTGAGAGAGAGAGAGAGAGACAGAAAGAGAGTGAGCAGCTGGTGGTCAGTAGCTGCTGATGCAGCAGGTTCTCTTCTACCATGTGGGTCTGGGGATTGAAAGCAGGTGTTTGGGTTTGTTGATAAGTGCCTTTACCTGCTGAGTCATCTTGCTTACCCAGATTTTTTTTTTAAATTAAAAGCATTGTAGGTGGTGGTGGCACGCACCTTTAATCTGAGCACTTTGGAAGCAGAGAAAGGTATATCCCAAAGTTCGATGCTAACCTGGTCTACAGAGTGAATGCCAGGAAAACTAGGGCTGCATCGAGAAATCTTTTCTCCAAAACAAACCAAAACAAACAAAGAAGCAAATAAATAAATAAAGCCATTTTAGTTTTGAAACCTTATAATAAGATTGTTATTTTAAATTGAGTTTATATTGACATTTTCTTAGTTTAATTGCTAATATAATTAATACTGCCAGACTTAGACAGTAAAACCAAAGCTCTCTGAAGGAATTACTAACCTTTGGAGAGTGAGCGACTCAAGTGTGGAACTAGAGAAGACCCACTTTCACCATCTGATTCTACAGTTTCTGAGAACTAGGTACAGAACATGGCAGCATGCAGCTGAGATCCATAGTTGGAGGCACTTACGCTTGACGGGTATAAAGGTCTGGTTCGTCGAGGTCCTGAGATCTTAATTCCTGTGTGGAGAGGCAGCCAGCACCACCGGTGGAAATGGAACTGCGCTTCATGCTCAGAACCTAATTCATGATTTCAATATCAGAAAAATGTTCCAGATGCAAGTGGATCATTAAGCAATAATTGTCACTTTTATTCTGAAGTAGAAGAGTAACTAAGTTTATTCCTTTACGATAGTATTTTCCCTGTGTGCTGTATTTGTTTGTCATGTATACTTAAGTCCTCACTAAAGATAACACCTATGCAACTTCAAGTATTCAATACACTCGAGCAAGACAATGCAAAAATGAACATATATGATTCCTGCATCACACGGCAATCCATGATCGCAAAATTTCAATGTGTTATCCCGAATACATCACTGGTATCTCTTATGTCTATTTCAATGGTAACTCACAGACTGCTTGACAAGAAATCTCAGGCTCCTTAACTCTCCTCAAAATGTTTCCTTTGGCTTCAAAATCAGGATTCATTCTCTTTTCCTAATATCTACTTTTCTTGCTTTATGTTTAACCCCATAGTTTAATACCCACTATTGTCTTTCTGGTTCTAATCTCCCTTTCAGTAAAGACAAGCAATCCGTTCCATAACATAATGTAGAGGCTGCTTCCATTCTCAAAATATTTTAGTATCATAAGCATACCTATGTCAGACCCTGTCTTCGTCTCTGCAGCACTAGACGCTAGCCACTCAGCTTTTTCTGGTCCTGCCCTGGCTTCTTTCTAGGATAAGACAGAACTCACTGTTGATAAAATTATATATATATATATATATATGTAGTGAAGAGAAGTCACGCTATGCGATAAGGCTTATACAGGAGGCTTATTGGAAGATGAGAGAGAAGGGACAGAGAAGGCAGAGAGGGGAGCAGACTAGTCCCATGGGGTAAAGAGTGCGGGAGAGAGAGGGAGGTAGACACAGGAGAAGGGGGAGGTTAGGGGTAGGTCCACCTGTTACAAGGAACCATAGCAAATGTGCCCAGAAGTGGCTACAGGTGAAGTGCTCTTAGTGGCTACAGGTGAGGAGGTTTCCTGTCAGGACCCTAAGGACAGGCAGGCCAATGCAGATTCCCAAATACTAACACCAAATAATAACACCCACTTTATTGTTTGTTTGAGCTGGGGACTTTAGCACAATAGGCTGTGCACTGAGTCACATCACTCCTTGTTCGACTGCTTACATTCCACTTAGGTCTTATTCTCAAGCCTTCAGTTTCCCAGACTTTTTCTTCTTACATGGCTTTTCAGATGCTGCATTACCACAGGAACGCAGTGTTTTAACCTGTCCCTCCCAGGCAGTCCTCCCCTTCTCCCCCTCCCTGCGGAACACCTTGGTCAGCAATCAGCATCCTCTTTTCCCTCTCCAGGCGCTGCCCACACAAACTTACTGATCCCTGAACCCAGAACCTGGCAGATGCCGCCCCAGGTCTCTGATGCCACAGAGTTTCTTAGCAGGAACAGAGTTAACCCCATACCAGCAGTTACCTTTCTCTCTGGTTCTTGACCCCCAGCGCCCACTTCCAGTAAAATGCACAACTGCTTAGGAAGACACCCACCAATGCCAACCAGGAGCCATTTGGATTTTAAAGTCTCCGCCTGCGTGACGTCAGAAAGCCTCTTGCGAGTACTCTTAAGCAAGAAGGCTATGCCAGTTCCCAGACAGTGGTGGGAAGTCCTAGGGCAAAAGCTTAGATTTCTAAATCTTGCAGCTGTTGTGCCTCTGGCTAGAATTGTAGTTTTGTCCCTAGCAGCCCTTTTGAGTTTCAGTCTTTCCTAGCCATCAGTGTGTCTCCTCATCTGTATTTGAGACAATCAAGTACTTTTGCAGCAGTGCCCAGTTGTTTTCCATAGTATCTTTTATTGTTGTTTTGTTTTGTAAAATATCCCTGGGCCTGGTGAAATGGCTCCATGGGTAAGAGCACTGCCTGCTCTTCCAAAGAAATGGGTTAAATCCCCAGGACCCATAACTATAACTCTAATTTCAGGAGGTCTGATGCCCTCTTCTGGCCTTGGTGGGCACCAGACACACGTGTGGTATACAGACATACATGTAGGCAAAACACTTTATACATAAAATAAAAATAATAAAGATCTTTTTTAAAAAAATAAAGGCAAATAAAAAGTATTCTTGTACAGTTTTATCAGGACCTAAGTTCTCAAAATTCATTTCAACACTCATCTTAGTTTCAAGATGCCTTAAGAAGTACAAAATTTGCTGGTCAGTGGTGGTACATTCCTTTACTCCCAGTACTCAAGAGGCAGAGGCAGGGGGATCTCTGTGAGTTTGAGAAGAGTCTACAGAAGAAATACAAAATCACTTTAGCTAAGACATTTGAATTGGAAGTATTATCTCTGTTTGACCAAGATCTCCCATATTTTGTCATTACAAGGTCAATTAGTAAGACTATTGTAATAGCTATTGCTTATGCATTAACTACTCCTGGATTCTTTTTATAGAAGACTGAAGTGAGAAAGGATTAATGTTCTACGGGTGCTTAAATAAAGCAAGTTTTCACATACTAGTCCTTCTAAAATCATTCCTCATCAAAGAACTCATTGAAACATTTTTTTTTGTACAAATTTTAAAAAGTTGAAGTCTACAGTCATCAGGCTGGTAGTCATAGACACACAAAAACCTGACAAGCTTGCTTTCTATGTCTACTTCTGAATGCCACTCAGGATCAAGTGAGATAATTGTATCAGGATTTTAGCTTAGTGATACATGGCGTTAATAAATTAAAATTCATCCTAAGGAATGTAGTGGGAAGAAATGATAATGTAATCAAGTTGAATTTAATTTGCTAGATATTTTATAATGACATTTTAAGTCATAAGCAACTGTAATATACTTTACTATTAGAAACTCTTTTAATTAATGCAGGCCACCTTATTCCCATGTGGTTATGCCGTGGCAGTATCTGTGAAAAATTCTTCAGAGCAGGTAATAGGGATATGTTACATCTCTTTTTATCTTCTTTTTTTTTTCTGAGACAAGCTTGTCTATTTAACAGTCTTGGCTGTGTCCCTTTTTTACCTTTTATGTTAATTCTTTAAAAACAACTACTTCTTTATTTTATTTATTGTATTATGTGTAGTTGGAATTTCCCTTTGGGCCACCAAGAAACTCCCAAATAATTTATTATGAATGCTTCTTATTAATTATAAGTGCTTAGTCTTAGCTTAGGCTCGTCCTGCTAGCTTTTTGAACTTAATTTAACCTGTTTCTATTCATCTACATTTTTCCTTGGGGCTTTTTACCTTTCTTTTATTCTGTATGTCTTGGTTTCCTGCTTCCTCCATGTGTGTCTGATTGGCCACTGGTTTCTCCCTGGTATCTCTTTTTCTTTCTTCCTTTCTAAGCCTAAATTCCTCCTGCTACTCAGTTTCCCTGCCTGCAAGTCCTGCCTATACCTCTTTCTTGCTATTGGCCATTTAGCTTTTTGTTAGACTAATCAGGTGCCTTAGGCAGACAAGGTAAAACAGCAACACATTTTTACATATAATTCAACAAATGCAACACGTCTTTACATAGTTATACAAATATTTTGTAACAATGAAACATCATTTCTCCTTTTACTTTTTTTCTTCAAACCCGCTCTTATATGCCTCCTTGTTCCCTTTCAAATTCATGGATTTTTCATTAATTTTGTTACATGCATATGTGTATGTAACCTGCCCGATCTGTATGTTACTTGTCTGTATGCTCTCAGGGTTATAATTAGGTTGAAGGGAGATAAATACACAGGGAGAAAGGAGAGCAAAATAATAGTATGGATATGTGAAAAAAATCACAAGGATTCATACTGTTAAGTACCTAAGAAACTATAACACACGCATACTTTAATTTAGTATAATGTTATTTGTATGTATGATTCAGGGCTCACCATTTGGTATTGGATAAGCATTTCGTGTACTCTTCCCACAGTAGGACTAAAACTGTTTCTCCACTCCCGGCATTTGTGAGTTCCCTATAGTTCTTTGTGTAGGGCTGGTTGGCCCCTTGTCCCTTATAGATTGCCTCTTGTCCTTATTCAGCTCATACTTAAGCAGCCATGTTAATAAGATTTTATTGGTGTAGATTCTGACATTCCTAGGAGATACAATGTCACAGCAAACTCCATGATGCTCTGGCTCTTATAATCTATGTGGTGTCCCCTCCTTTACAATGTTTCGTGATACTTACGTGTAGTGATATTTCATTTGTATTTTAATAAAGAAAGTTTAGCTGAAGATCAGAGAGTAAGTGGTAGCACACACCTTTAATCTCAGTAGCCACACTAGTTTGCCATAGAAACCTGGCGGTGCACGCCTTTAATCCCAGTGGTGCACATCTTTAATCCCAACCTAAAGAATGGAATGCAAGACAGAAGGAGAAAGCTCTCAGACACAGTCTCATCACCCTGTTATTTGATTTCTCTGTTAGATTGCCTTCACATATGCATTTATTTCAGGAAGCATCGACTGTATCAATACCCATGCCACTGCACACTACTTCCGTGGCCTTAGTTTTAGCTGTTTCTCCCTGTATACACTCCCTCGTCCCTCTATTTCTCTCCTTGCACCTCCCCTCACCAGCCTGTACCTTTCTATTCTATTTCTTCTTTCCTGATGAGATGCTTCTCTCCTCCATAGTCTGTTACTCTATGCTTAATCTCTGTGATTCTGTATATCCACATGTAAGCTAATACATGCCACATTTGGCTTTCTGTGTCTGGGTACCTCACTCAGGGTGATTTCTCCCCCTAGTTCTACCCATTTACTGTGAATTTAATTCTTTTTAATGGCTGACTAATATTCATTTGTATAAAGGTTCCAATTTTTATCACGAGGTAGATCAGGTCCCATCTCTCTAAGGTAAATCCACACTCATTTCCATAGTGACTGTATGAGTCTGCACTCCTACCAGCAGTGGATGAGTGTACCCCTTATTCTATGTCCTTGCCAGCAGGAACTGTCACTCGTATTATTGATCCTAGGGATTCTGACAGGTGTAAAGTGGACTCTCAAAGCAGACTTGGTTTGCATTTCACTAATGACTGAGAATGTTGAACATTTAAGTCTTTCTCAGCCACTTAAGATTCCCTATTGAGAATTCTCTGTTTAAAAATTCCCAGTTTTAATTGAGTCATTTGTTTTCTTGATATCTAGCCTTTTGAGTTCTTTATACATTTTGTTTGAGTTTTTTTTGTATAATTTTGGATATTAGCCCTCTATTGGGTGTGTAGTTGATAAAAAAATATTTTACCATTCTGTAAGCTGCCACTTTGTCTGAATGATGGGATCTTTTGTCATGCAGAAGCTTTTCAGTTTCATGAGATCCCATTTATTAATTGTTGAAATTAGTGTCTGTGTTAATAGTGTTCTGCTCAGAAAGTCTTTTCCTATGTCATTGATTTCAGGGATCTTCCCTTCTTTTTCTTCTGTTAGGTTCAAGATATCTGGTTTTAGGTTGAGGTCTGTGTGGGAATTCCTTTCCATTAAATATTTTTTGGGATGTGGGGGTGTGTCAGCAATAGGGTGGCTTCTGTGTGCTGACATGATCTCTTATAAGGGAGAGAATGGTCTCCCATGTATTTCTGGTTTCTTCATCAAAGATCAGGAGTCCGTAGGCACTTGAATTACACCTGACTTCTCAGTGGAAACCATGAAAGCCAGAATGTCTTAGATAGATGTGCTGCCAACACTAAGAGACCATGAAGGCAATCCCAGAGTACTATTCGCAGCAAAGCTTGCATTCACCATCAATGGAGAAAAAAGATATTCCAGGACAAAAACAGATTTAAATAATAGGTAGCCACAAACCCAGCCTTACAGAAACTACTAGAAGGCAAAGCACAAACCAAGGAAGCTAAGAACACCCATAATAACACAGACATCTGACAACTCTCCACCACCACAACTCAAAGAAGGGAAACACACACTCTAATAGTAGGTTTCAACACTCCTCTCTCACCAATGGACAGGATAAATAGACAGAAACTTAATGGAGCAATAAGAGATATCACAGATGTAGTGAATCAAATGAAATTAATAGACACCTATAGAACATTCCACCCAACAGAAAAGAAAATACCTTCTTCTCAGCATCTCATGGAACCCTCTCAAAAATTGATCACATAATCAGTAACAAAGCAAACATTCACAGATACAAAAGAAAATGTAGTAACCAGCTGCGTACTATTGGATTACCATGGAATAATGCTAGAATTCAACAACAATTCTACCCCCAGAATGCCTACAAACTCATGAAAACTGAACAGTCAACTACTCTCCAGAAGATGACATCAGATACCTTAGAATTAGAGATATAAGGGATTGTGGGCTGCCATATGGGTGCTGTTAACTGAACCTTTGTCCTCTGCAAGAGCAGCAAGTGCTCTTAATCATGGATTCATCATCCCAGCCCTAGCAGGTACTTCATTTTTCCCTTAAACCCAGATGTCATTAGGAAAGATCCTTTTACAGATGGTGCTGAGAAAACTGGGTATGTACCTGTAGAAGAATGAAATCAGGTCGAGTCTCAAACTACATGAAACATTGAAAATAGATCACAGACTTCATGTGAAGACAGGACATACTGAAACTTCAGGGAAGACACATCAACTATATCCCGTGTAAACAATCATCCTATGCAGAGGTAGGAACTTCTGAATGGACTGTGACAGCAGAGAACACAACCCAAGGACTGACACATGGATTATAGCAAACTAAAAACCTGCCTAACAATGGAAGGAACCTCACAACTGAAGAGACAGCTTACAGATTTGAGAAATCATTGCCAACTCTGTATCGCATAGGGTTCTATTATGTAAAAACAGCCAAGATTAAACCAAATCCAATCCATACATGAGGTAATGAGGTGAGCAGACAGTCCTCAAAGGAAGAAATAGAAATGGCAAATAATATTTGATGATGGGTTCAACATCCTAAGCCATCAGGGAAAGGTGAAATTAAAATGATTTATACTCTCACCTTACTAGCTCAGAATGACTTTCATCAAGAAAACAGAACAACAGATGCTGGCAGGAATTTGAGGAAAGAGGAAACTTTACTCACTGCTTGTGAGCATAAATTGCAGCTACTGAGGAAATCAGTAAGTAGGTTTGTCAAAAATGAGAAAGTGGCGGGACAGATGTCTCAGGGAAAAGCACTGGCTGCTCTTACAGAGGAACTGGGTTTGGTTCCCAGCACCCACTTGGTGGCTCAGAACCATCTATAACTCCAGTTCCAGGGAATCCCTTTCTGGCCTCCACAGTCACCACGGATGTACACATATATTGCAGGAAAAATATTCACACACATAAAAATAAAAGATAAACAAATCTTTGAGAACGACAACCAAAACTATCACATGATCTGCCTATATGCCTCAGTGATAAAGAGCACTTCTTGTTCTTCCAGGGGACCAGCATTTGATTCCCAACACTCAAACCAGGCAGTTCACAACCACCTGTAACACAAGCCCCAGGAGGGTCTGACATCTCTCATCTCTGTGGTCACACACACACACACAGACACACACACACACATATACACAGATTTAAAAGTAAAAAAATGACATTTGTAGGAAAATGGGTGAAATTACAGTTCAGAATGTTAGCTGAAATAAACTGCATTCAGATAAGCACTATGTTTTCTCTCATGTGTGTATTCTTGATTGAAGTTTCTATGTGTGAGTGGGTCGGTGTCCATGTGTGGATGACTCATGAAACTAGAGAACTGTGAGAGGGAAAAAGAGACCTGAAGGATTAGGGTACAGGAACACTGACAGAAGATAATGCAATATTGTACTGGGAGAGCAGAAATTAGGTTGTTGTGGGCAATGGAAAAACAGCAAGAATGGGACAGAGGGGAGGGCAAGGCAAAGGCCAGAGGGCAGGGTGTGGAAGAAGAAAACATGTGTAAAAATGCCATTATGAAATCTACTACTTTGTAGCTAACTTAATAATCTTGTAATGGGAAATACTTGTTCCTGTAGCCATTGTCCCACTTGAAATGGAGTCCATGGGGCAGGTGTTGTGCTATATTAGTTCAGACATCTATTACAGTACCAGGCATATGGTCATGCGTAAAGCATTTGCTGAGCCAGTTGTTGCCATGCATGCATCTAATTCCAGCATTTAGAGGACTAAGGAAGGCCCAAAGATTCTGGCTAGAGACTCACCTAATCTGAGCAAGACCTTATCTTAAATAATAATTGCCTATTTGCCAAATACATTTTGATAGCAATTATTGAGCTTTGTATATTATGTCTGTCGGTGATTGGTTTGATTTTATTATGATGCCTATAAGTTGTTGTACACGCATATAGTAGCCTCTTGATAATTGTGTTTATTTTCTATGACAACTCTCATGTTTAAAAACCATCTGACCTTTAATTATTTGAAAGCATTCATCTGTAAAATAATTTGTTAATAAATCATTTTGTGAGAGTTAATATTTGATTTTTTTTGGTTATTTTGACTTTTCCATTTTGATATTTTATTGTTTATGCTGTAATCCCTCTTAATATCTATTTTCTAAAATTTAGAAAGGTTTTTGCTATACATACCAGGGTAACCTTGGACTTGTTATGTAGCTCAGGCTAACCTTGAACTCAAGATTCTCCTCTCAGCTTCCAGAGTGCTGGGATTACTGGCATGCACCACCATGTCTTGCTCAATTATTTTTAAAATAAATTATGTGTCTAGGTGTTTTGTAAACTTTGTACATCATGTGCACACAATGTTCAAGTAGGCCAGAAGAGGGCTTCAGATCCAGGGGACTGGAGTTACTGAGGGTTGTGATTGACCAAGCAGGTGCTGGCAATGAACACAGGCCCTTTGGAAGAACAAGTGCTCTTAACTGCTGAGCTACCTCTTCAGCCTCTCGTCAATTATTATGTACATGTATATTTATGCATATAAACATCTTCACTGCATGTAAGCATGTGTGTTGTGTGCTCCTAGATGAGAAGAACTGCAGTTACAGATGGTTTGAGTTTCTGTGTGAGTGCCAGAAATTGAATTCAGGTCCTCTGCAAGAGCAAACAGTTTTCTTAATCACAGAAAAAACACTCCAGTCCTACATACATATAGTTTTCTTTTCTTTTATTCTTCTTTTTTTTTTTTTTTTTGAGTCATGAGTTTACATAGCCCAGAACAATGGATTCTCCTGCTTTCCAAATCTGGGATTATAGGTATGTCCTACTGCACAAATATTTAGATCATCAACTCTTTTGGTTTTATGGGACAGGGTTTCTTTGTGTAGGCTTGGCTGTCTTGGAGCTCACTCTGTAGCCCAGGCTGGCCTCTAATGCATAGAGCTCTTCCTGCCTCTGGCTCCTGAGTGCTGGGATTAAAGGCATGTGCTCCCACCACTACCACCACCGGGCTTCATCAACTTTTTCTTCCTTCATTTCTTTTCCTTCCTTCCTTCCTTCCTTCCTTCCTTCCTTCCTTCCTTCCTTCTTTCCTTCCTTCCTTCCTTCCTTCCTTCCTTTTTTCCTTCCTTTTTCTCTTTAAAAACTTATTTTTATTTATATGAGTACTCTACCTGCACGTCCAACTTTGTCAGACGAGGACATGGGATCACACTATAGACAGTTGTGAGCCAGTATGTGGTTACTGGGAACTGAACTCAGCACCTCTGGAAGAGTAAGCAGTGTTCTTAGATGCTGAGCCACCTCTTCAGACTCTCATCAACATTTTCTTATAGACTGATTTTTGTTTAAATTTTTCATGACTCAAACTAACTTGCACTATTACTAAACATAGACCATTTTTCATTTTAAGATTTCCTGGCTGTTATGTATTTTAGATAGGGTCTTACTATGTGACCCTGCCTGACCTGGAACTTGCAATCCCCCCAGTGTCTGATAAGAAAGTGCTGGAATTGCTGATACAAGGCACACTCCTGACCTCTCTTTTATTGAGGAAGGGAAAAGGGTCTTCCTAGTAAAAAGTAGTTGTTTTGTTTTGTTTTGTATTGTTTTGTTCTTTTTGATGGTACTAGGAATTGAGCCCAGGTCTGAAGCCACATGCTAAGAAAGTACTTTACCACAGGGCCATGTTTGTAGCCCATGTCAAATGCCATAGAAATTGTTAACGGGGAAAACAACTTTGTGTGGATTACTTGAATAGCTATTTTTGTAAAACTGTGGGTTTTACTTATACATTGCTTTTAAAAAAACAATAAAACTGGGTGCTAGTGGCTCACACCTTTAATCCCAGCAAATCCCAGCACTCCTGAGCCAGAGGCAGGCAGATGTCTGTGAGTTCAGGGCCAGCCTGGTCTACAGAATGAGTTCCACTGACAGCCAGAGCTAGACAGAGAAACCCTGTCTCAGACAAACCAGAATTTAAACCACACTGCAAAATCACTCAAATCAGACAATTTAATACCTTATATAGATGTTGGATATTTTTCTGAATAAATACTTTATCATGGATAGGTCTTGTATCCTTTATTTTTTTAGAACTTGAAAACATACCAAGTTGCATATTAAGAAGGCAATCAAAAACATTTCCTTCTGTGTTCAAGTCTGCATTATTTCAAGGCTATCCATCACACACGCAAACACACACACACACACACATCGTAACAACAGCATCAAACATTAGTCTTTAAGCTTTAAATAACTAAAGACAATGCATTCCTTAAAGCAGGAGAGCATACCATGAAGTTACAGCAGTTTAGGTATAAAATATGGGGGGAATGAAATGTACTTCTGTGACAGGGATGTATCTCAGTGTTTTGTTCAGCTTGTGCTCAATCCTCAGCACCACAAATAACAAACCAAATTTCCTTGTGCATGACATTATCAACACATATATTATCCTTAAAGGTGTGTTTCAGGCCCATAGATCTTCTGTACCAAGTAGTCTAAAGGCCTGTTCAATAACCTAAACACTTTCGTCTCTATTTATGCCCCTATAACTGCTCCCTTTTTTGTACTCCCTTGTTTGCCATTGTGCCTTAAGGGAAAGTTGTCACCGAGTATCAAGAGTTAATATGCATGAAGAACTTAAGAGCAGTTGACCTATATAAACACTCAATACATATTCAGAACAACTTGTAAAGGAGAGTCTGCCATTATCTCCATTAAAAAAGTGAAAAGTTCTATTTTATATTCTATGTATATTTTGTTTGTATAGGCATAACCACACATGCACGAGAGTGCCTATGGAGGTCACAAAAGGGGCACCAGATCTCCTTGAGCTGGAGTCACAGGCGGTTGTGACCTGCCCAATGTGGGTACTGGGAACTGAATTTGGGTCCTGTGGTAGAATAGGAACGACTCTAAACCACTGAGCAATCTCCCAGTATCTCCACTCTTTTTCTTTCTTTTTTTGGAAGACAGGTTTTTCTGTGTAGCTCTGGTTGTCTTGGAATTTGTCTGTAGACCAGGCTGGCCTCAAACCCAGAGATTAGACTGCCTCCGTTTAATTAAATACGTGCACCACCGCTCAACCTATCCCCATTCTTATACACAAGGGATTCAAAGTACAAAAAGGTGAGGTCATACCCCAGGTCATACAAATAACAGACTGTTTCCTGTCAATCTGTATCAAACTTCCCCACCTCCAATCCAGACAACTGCTGATCTAGACTAGACATGTTCTCCAAGGTATGTATATCTAGGTATCACTACATCAAAACTAAGATGTTGTTTGTTCTTCTCATGCTCATCCTTTCATGCATACATTGCTACCTAGAGACTGGCTGCTAGGACAGTCTGACTGCAGCAGCAGAATAGATTCTAACTGTCTTTCATTAGTCAGATATTAAAGGGATCTGACGTTAAAAGGGGAGACCATGTTTTGCTGCCCAATGAAATTGTTTTGCATTGGAAATATTTTAACTTTATTACATTTATTATTGTGTGTGTGAGAGAGAGAGAGAGAGACAGAAAGAGAGTGAGCAGCTGGTGGTCAGTAGCTGCTGATGCAGCAGGTTCTCTTCTACCATGTGGGTCTGGGGATTGAAAGCAGGTGTTTGGGTTTGTTGATAAGTGCCTTTACCTGCTGAGTCATCTTGCTTACCCAGATTTTTTTTTTAAATTAAAAGCATTGTAGGTGGTGGTGGCACGCACCTTTAATCTGAGCACTTTGGAAGCAGAGAAAGGTATATCCCAAAGTTCGATGCTAACCTGGTCTACAGAGTGAATGCCAGGAAAACTAGGGCTGCATCGAGAAATCTTGTCTCCAAAACAAACCAAAACAAACAAAGAAGCAAATAAATAAATAAAACCATTTTAGTTTTGAAACCTTATAATAAGATTGTTATTTTAAATTGAGTTTATATTGACATTTTCTTAGCTTAATTGCTAATATAATTAATACTGCCAGACTTAGACAGTAAAACCAAAGCTCTCTGAAGGAATTACTAACCTTTGGAGAGTGAGCGACTCAAGTGTGGAACTAGAGAAGACCCACTTTCACCATCTGATTCTACAGTTTCTGAGAACTAGGTACAGAACATGGCAGCATGCAGCTGAGATCCATAGTTGGAGGCACTTACGCTTGACGGGTATAAAGGTCTGGTTCCTCGAGGTCCTGAGATCTTAATTCCTGTGTGGAGAGGCAGCCAGCACCACCGGTGGAAATGGAACTGCGCTTCATGCTCAGAACCTAATTCATGATTTCAATATCAGAAAAATGTTCCAGATGCAAGTGGATCATTAAGCAATAATTGTCACTTTTATTCTGAAGTAGAAGAGTAACTAAGTTTATTCCTTTACGATAGTATTTTCCCTGTGTGCTGTATTTGTTTGTCATGTATACTTAAGTCCTCACTAAAGATAACACCTATGCAACTTCAAGTATTCAATACACTCGAGCAAGACAATGCAAAAATGAACATATATGATTCCTGCATCACACGGCAATCCATGATCGCAAAATTTCAATGTGTTATCCCGAATACATCACTGGTATCTCTTATGTCTATTTCAATGGTAACTCACAGACTGCTTGACAAGAAATCTCAGGCTCCTTAACTCTCCTCAAAATGTTTCCTTTGGCTTCAAAATCAGGATTCATTCTCTTTTCCTAATATCTACTTTTCTTGCTTTATGTTTAACCCCATAGTTTAATACCCACTATTGTCTTTCTGGTTCTAATCTCCCTTTCAGTAAAGACAAGCAATCCGTTCCATAACATAATGTAGAGGCTGCTTCCATTCTCAAAATATTTTAGTATCATAAGCATACCTATGTCAGACCCTGTCTTCGTCTCTGCAGCACTAGACGCTAGCCACTCAGCTTTTTCTGGTCCTGCCCTGGCTTCTTTCTAGGATAAGACAGAACTCACTGTTGATAAAATTATATATATATATATATATATATATATATATATATGTAGTGAAGAGAAGTCACGCTATGCGATAAGGCTTATACAGGAGGCTTATTGGAAGATGAGAGAGAAGGGACAGAGAAGGCAGAGAGGGGAGCAGACTAGTCCCATGGGGTAAAGAGTGCGGGAGAGAGAGGGAGGTAGACACAGGAGAAGGGGGAGGTTAGGGGTAGGTCCACCTGTTACAAGGAACCATAGCAAATGTGCCCAGAAGTGGCTACAGGTGAAGTGCTCTTAGTGGCTACAGGTGAGGAGGTTTCCTGTCAGGACCCTAAGGACAGGCAGGCCAATGCAGATTCCCAAATACTAACACCAAATAATAACACCCACTTTATTGTTTGTTTGAGCTGGGGACTTTAGCACAATAGGCTGTGCACTGAGTCACATCACTCCTTGTTCGACTGCTTACATTCCACTTAGGTCTTATTCTCAAGCCTTCAGTTTCCCAGACTTTTTCTTCTTACATGGCTTTTCAGATGCTGCATTACCACAGGAACGCAGTGTTTTAACCTGTCCCTCCCAGGCAGTCCTCCCCTTCTCCCCCTCCCTGCGGAACACCTTGGTCAGCAATCAGCATCCTCTTTTCCCTCTCCAGGCGCTGCCCACACAAACTTACTGATCCCTGAACCCAGAACCTGGCAGATGCCGCCCCAGGTCTCTGATGCCACAGAGTTTCTTAGCAGGAACAGAGTTAACCCCATACCAGCAGTTACCTTTCTCTCTGGTTCTTGACCCCCAGCGCCCACTTCCAGTAAAATGCACAACTGCTTAGGAAGACACCCACCAATGCCAACCAGGAGCCATTTGGATTTTAAAGTCTCCGCCTGCGTGACGTCAGAAAGCCTCTTGCGAGTACTCTTAAGCAAGAAGGCTATGCCAGTTCCCAGACAGTGGTGGGAAGTCCTAGGGCAAAAGCTTAGATTTCTAAATCTTGCAGCTGTTGTGCCTCTGGCTAGAATTGTAGTTTTGTCCCTAGCAGCCCTTTTGAGTTTCAGTCTTTCCTAGCCATCAGTGTGTCTCCTCATCTGTATTTGAGACAATCAAGTACTTTTGCAGCAGTGCCCAGTTGTTTTCCATAGTATCTTTTATTGTTGTTTTGTTTTGTAAAATATCCCTGGGCCTGGTGAAATGGCTCCATGGGTAAGAGCACTGCCTGCTCTTCCAAAGAAATGGGTTAAATCCCCAGGACCCATAACTATAACTCTAATTTCAGGAGGTCTGATGCCCTCTTCTGGCCTTGGTGGGCACCAGACACACGTGTGGTATACAGACATACATGTAGGCAAAACACTTTATACATAAAATAAAAATAATAAAGATCTTTTTTAAAAAAATAAAGGCAAATAAAAAGTATTCTTGTACAGTTTTATCAGGACCTAAGTTCTCAAAATTCATTTCAACACTCATCTTAGTTTCAAGATGCCTTAAGAAGTACAAAATTTGCTGGTCAGTGGTGGTACATTCCTTTACTCCCAGTACTCAAGAGGCAGAGGCAGGGGGATCTCTGTGAGTTTGAGAAGAGTCTACAGAAGAAATACAAAATCACTTTAGCTAAGACATTTGAATTGGAAGTATTATCTCTGTTTGACCAAGATCTCCCATATTTTGTCATTACAAGGTCAATTAGTAAGACTATTGTAATAGCTATTGCTTATGCATTAACTACTCCTGGATTCTTTTTATAGAAGACTGAAGTGAGAAAGGATTAATGTTCTACGGGTGCTTAAATAAAGCAAGTTTTCACATACTAGTCCTTCTAAAATCATTCCTCATCAAAGAACTCATTGAAACATTTTTTTTTGTACAAATTTTAAAAAGTTGAAGTCTACAGTCATCAGGCTGGTAGTCATAGACACACAAAAACCTGACAAGCTTGCTTTCTATGTCTACTTCTGAATGCCACTCAGGATCAAGTGAGATAATTGTATCAGGATTTTAGCTTAGTGATACATGGCGTTAATAAATTAAAATTCATCCTAAGGAATGTAGTGGGAAGAAATGATAATGTAATCAAGTTGAATTTAATTTGCTAGATATTTTATAATGACATTTTAAGTCATAAGCAACTGTAATATACTTTACTATTAGAAACTCTTTTAATTAATGCAGGCCACCTTATTCCCATGTGGTTATGCCGTGGCAGTATCTGTGAAAAATTCTTCAGAGCAGGTAATAGGGATATGTTACATCTCTTTTTATCTTCTTTTTTTTTTCTGAGACAAGCTTGTCTATTTAACAGTCTTGGCTGTGTCCCTTTTTTACCTTTTATGTTAATTCTTTAAAAACAACTACTTCTTTATTTTATTTATTGTATTATGTGTAGTTGGAATTTCCCTTTGGGCCACCAAGAAACTCCCAAATAATTTATTATGAATGCTTCTTATTAATTATAAGTGCTTAGTCTTAGCTTAGGCTCGTCCTGCTAGCTTTTTGAACTTAATTTAACCTGTTTCTATTCATCTACATTTTTCCTTGGGGCTTTTTACCTTTCTTTTATTCTGTATGTCTTGGTTTCCTGCTTCCTCCATGTGTGTCTGATTGGCCACTGGTTTCTCCCTGGTATCTCTTTTTCTTTCTTCCTTTCTAAGCCTAAATTCCTCCTGCTACTCAGTTTCCCTGCCTGCAAGTCCTGCCTATACCTCTTTCTTGCTATTGGCCATTTAGCTTTTTGTTAGACTAATCAGGTGCCTTAGGCAGACAAGGTAAAACAGCAACACATTTTTACATATAATTCAACAAATGCAACACGTCTTTACATAGTTATACAAATATTTTGTAACAATGAAACATCATTTCTCCTTTTACTTTTTTTCTTCAAACCCGCTCTTATATGCCTCCTTGTTCCCTTTCAAATTCATGGATTTTTCATTAATTTTGTTACATGCATATGTGTATGTAACCTGCCCGATCTGTATGTTACTTGTCTGTATGCTCTCAGGGTTATAATTAGGTTGAAGGGAGATAAATACACAGGGAGAAAGGAGAGCAAAATAATAGTATGGATATGTGAAAAAAATCACAAGGATTCATACTGTTAAGTACCTAAGAAACTATAACACACGCATACTTTAATTTAGTATAATGTTATTTGTATGTATGATTCAGGGCTCACCATTTGGTATTGGATAAGCATTTCGTGTACTCTTCCCACAGTAGGACTAAAACTGTTTCTCCACTCCCGGCATTTGTGAGTTCCCTATAGTTCTTTGTGTAGGGCTGGTTGGCCCCTTGTCCCTTATAGATTGCCTCTTGTCCTTATTCAGCTCATACTTAAGCAGCCATGTTAATAAGATTTTATTGGTGTAGATTCTGACATTCCTAGGAGATACAATGTCACAGCAAACTCCATGATGCTCTGGCTCTTATAATCTATGTGGTGTCCCCTCCTTTACAATGTTTCGTGATACTTACGTGTAGTGATATTTCATTTGTATTTTAATAAAGAAAGTTTAGCTGAAGATCAGAGAGTAAGTGGTAGCACACACCTTTAATCTCAGTAGCCACACTAGTTTGCCATAGAAACCTGGCGGTGCACGCCTTTAATCCCAGTGGTGCACATCTTTAATCCCAACCTAAAGAATGGAATGCAAGACAGAAGGAGAAAGCTCTCAGACACAGTCTCATCACCCTGTTATTTGATTTCTCTGTTAGATTGCCTTCACATATGCATTTATTTCAGGAAGCATCGACTGTATCAATACCCATGCCACTGCACACTACTTCCGTGGCCTTAGTTTTAGCTGTTTCTCCCTGTATACACTCCCTCGTCCCTCTATTTCTCTCCTTGCACCTCCCCTCACCAGCCTGTACCTTTCTATTCTATTTCTTCTTTCCTGATGAGATGCTTCTCTCCTCCATAGTCTGTTACTCTATGCTTAATCTCTGTGATTCTGTATATCCACATGTAAGCTAATACATGCCACATTTGGCTTTCTGTGTCTGGGTACCTCACTCAGGGTGATTTCTCCCCCTAGTTCTACCCATTTACTGTGAATTTAATTCTTTTTAATGGCTGACTAATATTCATTTGTATAAAGGTTCCAATTTTTATCACGAGGTAGATCAGGTCCCATCTCTCTAAGGTAAATCCACACTCATTTCCATAGTGACTGTATGAGTCTGCACTCCTACCAGCAGTGGATGAGTGTACCCCTTATTCTATGTCCTTGCCAGCAGGAACTGTCACTCGTATTATTGATCCTAGGGATTCTGACAGGTGTAAAGTGGACTCTCAAAGCAGACTTGGTTTGCATTTCACTAATGACTGAGAATGTTGAACATTTAAGTCTTTCTCAGCCACTTAAGATTCCCTATTGAGAATTCTCTGTTTAAAAATTCCCAGTTTTAATTGAGTCATTTGTTTTCTTGATATCTAGCCTTTTGAGTTCTTTATACATTTTGTTTGAGTTTTTTTTGTATAATTTTGGATATTAGCCCTCTATTGGGTGTGTAGTTGATAAAAAAATATTTTACCATTCTGTAAGCTGCCACTTTGTCTGAATGATGGGATCTTTTGTCATGCAGAAGCTTTTCAGTTTCATGAGATCCCATTTATTAATTGTTGAAATTAGTGTCTGTGTTAATAGTGTTCTGCTCAGAAAGTCTTTTCCTATGTCATTGATTTCAGGGATCTTCCCTTCTTTTTCTTCTGTTAGGTTCAAGATATCTGGTTTTAGGTTGAGGTCTGTGTGGGAATTCCTTTCCATTAAATATTTTTTGGGATGTGGGGGTGTGTCAGCAATAGGGTGGCTTCTGTGTGCTGACATGATCTCTTATAAGGGAGAGAATGGTCTCCCATGTATTTCTGGTTTCTTCATCAAAGATCAGGAGTCCGTAGGCACTTGAATTACACCTGACTTCTCAGTGGAAACCATGAAAGCCAGAATGTCTTAGATAGATGTGCTGCCAACACTAAGAGACCATGAAGGCAATCCCAGAGTACTATTCGCAGCAAAGCTTGCATTCACCATCAATGGAGAAAAAAGATATTCCAGGACAAAAACAGATTTAAATAATAGGTAGCCACAAACCCAGCCTTACAGAAACTACTAGAAGGCAAAGCACAAACCAAGGAAGCTAAGAACACCCATAATAACACAGACATCTGACAACTCTCCACCACCACAACTCAAAGAAGGGAAACACACACTCTAATAGTAGGTTTCAACACTCCTCTCTCACCAATGGACAGGATAAATAGACAGAAACTTAATGGAGCAATAAGAGATATCACAGATGTAGTGAATCAAATGAAATTAATAGACACCTATAGAACATTCCACCCAACAGAAAAGAAAATACCTTCTTCTCAGCATCTCATGGAACCCTCTCAAAAATTGATCACATAATCAGTAACAAAGCAAACATTCACAGATACAAAAGAAAATGTAGTAACCAGCTGCGTACTATTGGATTACCATGGAATAATGCTAGAATTCAACAACAATTCTACCCCCAGAATGCCTACAAACTCATGAAAACTGAACAGTCAACTACTCTCCAGAAGATGACATCAGATACCTTAGAATTAGAGATATAAGGGATTGTGGGCTGCCATATGGGTGCTGTTAACTGAACCTTTGTCCTCTGCAAGAGCAGCAAGTGCTCTTAATCATGGATTCATCATCCCAGCCCTAGCAGGTACTTCATTTTTCCCTTAAACCCAGATGTCATTAGGAAAGATCCTTTTACAGATGGTGCTGAGAAAACTGGGTATGTACCTGTAGAAGAATGAAATCAGGTCGAGTCTCAAACTACATGAAACATTGAAAATAGATCACAGACTTCATGTGAAGACAGGACATACTGAAACTTCAGGGAAGACACATCAACTATATCCCGTGTAAACAATCATCCTATGCAGAGGTAGGAACTTCTGAATGGACTGTGACAGCAGAGAACACAACCCAAGGACTGACACATGGATTATAGCAAACTAAAAACCTGCCTAACAATGGAAGGAACCTCACAACTGAAGAGACAGCTTACAGATTTGAGAAATCATTGCCAACTCTGTATCGCATAGGGTTCTATTATGTAAAAACAGCCAAGATTAAACCAAATCCAATCCATACATGAGGTAATGAGGTGAGCAGACAGTCCTCAAAGGAAGAAATAGAAATGGCAAATAATATTTGATGATGGGTTCAACATCCTAAGCCATCAGGGAAAGGTGAAATTAAAATGATTTATACTCTCACCTTACTAGCTCAGAATGACTTTCATCAAGAAAACAGAACAACAGATGCTGGCAGGAATTTGAGGAAAGAGGAAACTTTACTCACTGCTTGTGAGCATAAATTGCAGCTACTGAG
Source organism: Chionomys nivalis (assembly GCF_950005125.1). Lineage (NCBI taxonomy): Eukaryota > Metazoa > Chordata > Mammalia > Rodentia > Cricetidae > Chionomys > Chionomys nivalis. Next base: position 115,226,634 of record NC_080090.1, on the reverse strand, counting down.
GAAATCAGTAAGTAGGTTTGTCAAAAATGAGAAAGTGGCGGGACAGATGTCTCAGGGAAAAGCACTGGCTGCTCTTACAGAGGAACTGGGTTTGGTTCCCAGCACCCACTTGGTGGCTCAGAACCATCTATAACTCCAGTTCCAGGGAATCCCTTTCTGGCCTCCACAGTCACCACGGATGTACACATATATTGCAGGAAAAATATTCACACACATAAAAATAAAAGATAAACAAATCTTTGAGAACGACAACCAAAACTATCACATGATCTGCCTATATGCCTCAGTGATAAAGAGCACTTCTTGTTCTTCCAGGGGACCAGCATTTGATTCCCAACACTCAAACCAGGCAGTTCACAACCACCTGTAACACAAGCCCCAGGAGGGTCTGACATCTCTCATCTCTGTGGTCACACACACACACACAGACACACACACACACATATACACAGATTTAAAAGTAAAAAAATGACATTTGTAGGAAAATGGGTGAAATTACAGTTCAGAATGTTAGCTGAAATAAACTGCATTCAGATAAGCACTATGTTTTCTCTCATGTGTGTATTCTTGATTGAAGTTTCTATGTGTGAGTGGGTCGGTGTCCATGTGTGGATGACTCATGAAACTAGAGAACTGTGAGAGGGAAAAAGAGACCTGAAGGATTAGGGTACAGGAACACTGACAGAAGATAATGCAATATTGTACTGGGAGAGCAGAAATTAGGTTGTTGTGGGCAATGGAAAAACAGCAAGAATGGGACAGAGGGGAGGGCAAGGCAAAGGCCAGAGGGCAGGGTGTGGAAGAAGAAAACATGTGTAAAAATGCCATTATGAAATCTACTACTTTGTAGCTAACTTAATAATCTTGTAATGGGAAATACTTGTTCCTGTAGCCATTGTCCCACTTGAAATGGAGTCCATGGGGCAGGTGTTGTGCTATATTAGTTCAGACATCTATTACAGTACCAGGCATATGGTCATGCGTAAAGCATTTGCTGAGCCAGTTGTTGCCATGCATGCATCTAATTCCAGCATTTAGAGGACTAAGGAAGGCCCAAAGATTCTGGCTAGAGACTCACCTAATCTGAGCAAGACCTTATCTTAAATAATAATTGCCTATTTGCCAAATACATTTTGATAGCAATTATTGAGCTTTGTATATTATGTCTGTCGGTGATTGGTTTGATTTTATTATGATGCCTATAAGTTGTTGTACACGCATATAGTAGCCTCTTGATAATTGTGTTTATTTTCTATGACAACTCTCATGTTTAAAAACCATCTGACCTTTAATTATTTGAAAGCATTCATCTGTAAAATAATTTGTTAATAAATCATTTTGTGAGAGTTAATATTTGATTTTTTTTGGTTATTTTGACTTTTCCATTTTGATATTTTATTGTTTATGCTGTAATCCCTCTTAATATCTATTTTCTAAAATTTAGAAAGGTTTTTGCTATACATACCAGGGTAACCTTGGACTTGTTATGTAGCTCAGGCTAACCTTGAACTCAAGATTCTCCTCTCAGCTTCCAGAGTGCTGGGATTACTGGCATGCACCACCATGTCTTGCTCAATTATTTTTAAAATAAATTATGTGTCTAGGTGTTTTGTAAACTTTGTACATCATGTGCACACAATGTTCAAGTAGGCCAGAAGAGGGCTTCAGATCCAGGGGACTGGAGTTACTGAGGGTTGTGATTGACCAAGCAGGTGCTGGCAATGAACACAGGCCCTTTGGAAGAACAAGTGCTCTTAACTGCTGAGCTACCTCTTCAGCCTCTCGTCAATTATTATGTACATGTATATTTATGCATATAAACATCTTCACTGCATGTAAGCATGTGTGTTGTGTGCTCCTAGATGAGAAGAACTGCAGTTACAGATGGTTTGAGTTTCTGTGTGAGTGCCAGAAATTGAATTCAGGTCCTCTGCAAGAGCAAACAGTTTTCTTAATCACAGAAAAAACACTCCAGTCCTACATACATATAGTTTTCTTTTCTTTTATTCTTCTTTTTTTTTTTTTTTTTGAGTCATGAGTTTACATAGCCCAGAACAATGGATTCTCCTGCTTTCCAAATCTGGGATTATAGGTATGTCCTACTGCACAAATATTTAGATCATCAACTCTTTTGGTTTTATGGGACAGGGTTTCTTTGTGTAGGCTTGGCTGTCTTGGAGCTCACTCTGTAGCCCAGGCTGGCCTCTAATGCATAGAGCTCTTCCTGCCTCTGGCTCCTGAGTGCTGGGATTAAAGGCATGTGCTCCCACCACTACCACCACCGGGCTTCATCAACTTTTTCTTCCTTCATTTCTTTTCCTTCCTTCCTTCCTTCCTTCCTTCCTTCCTTCCTTCCTTCCTTCCTTCTTTCCTTCCTTCCTTCCTTCCTTCCTTCCTTCCTTTTTTCCTTCCTTTTTCTCTTTAAAAACTTATTTTTATTTATATGAGTACTCTACCTGCACGTCCAACTTTGTCAGACGAGGACATGGGATCACACTATAGACAGTTGTGAGCCAGTATGTGGTTACTGGGAACTGAACTCAGCACCTCTGGAAGAGTAAGCAGTGTTCTTAGATGCTGAGCCACCTCTTCAGACTCTCATCAACATTTTCTTATAGACTGATTTTTGTTTAAATTTTTCATGACTCAAACTAACTTGCACTATTACTAAACATAGACCATTTTTCATTTTAAGATTTCCTGGCTGTTATGTATTTTAGATAGGGTCTTACTATGTGACCCTGCCTGACCTGGAACTTGCAATCCCCCCAGTGTCTGATAAGAAAGTGCTGGAATTGCTGATACAAGGCACACTCCTGACCTCTCTTTTATTGAGGAAGGGAAAAGGGTCTTCCTAGTAAAAAGTAGTTGTTTTGTTTTGTTTTGTATTGTTTTGTTCTTTTTGATGGTACTAGGAATTGAGCCCAGGTCTGAAGCCACATGCTAAGAAAGTACTTTACCACAGGGCCATGTTTGTAGCCCATGTCAAATGCCATAGAAATTGTTAACGGGGAAAACAACTTTGTGTGGATTACTTGAATAGCTATTTTTGTAAAACTGTGGGTTTTACTTATACATTGCTTTTAAAAAAACAATAAAACTGGGTGCTAGTGGCTCACACCTTTAATCCCAGCAAATCCCAGCACTCCTGAGCCAGAGGCAGGCAGATGTCTGTGAGTTCAGGGCCAGCCTGGTCTACAGAATGAGTTCCACTGACAGCCAGAGCTAGACAGAGAAACCCTGTCTCAGACAAACCAGAATTTAAACCACACTGCAAAATCACTCAAATCAGACAATTTAATACCTTATATAGATGTTGGATATTTTTCTGAATAAATACTTTATCATGGATAGGTCTTGTATCCTTTATTTTTTTAGAACTTGAAAACATACCAAGTTGCATATTAAGAAGGCAATCAAAAACATTTCCTTCTGTGTTCAAGTCTGCATTATTTCAAGGCTATCCATCACACACGCAAACACACACACACACACACATCGTAACAACAGCATCAAACATTAGTCTTTAAGCTTTAAATAACTAAAGACAATGCATTCCTTAAAGCAGGAGAGCATACCATGAAGTTACAGCAGTTTAGGTATAAAATATGGGGGGAATGAAATGTACTTCTGTGACAGGGATGTATCTCAGTGTTTTGTTCAGCTTGTGCTCAATCCTCAGCACCACAAATAACAAACCAAATTTCCTTGTGCATGACATTATCAACACATATATTATCCTTAAAGGTGTGTTTCAGGCCCATAGATCTTCTGTACCAAGTAGTCTAAAGGCCTGTTCAATAACCTAAACACTTTCGTCTCTATTTATGCCCCTATAACTGCTCCCTTTTTTGTACTCCCTTGTTTGCCATTGTGCCTTAAGGGAAAGTTGTCACCGAGTATCAAGAGTTAATATGCATGAAGAACTTAAGAGCAGTTGACCTATATAAACACTCAATACATATTCAGAACAACTTGTAAAGGAGAGTCTGCCATTATCTCCATTAAAAAAGTGAAAAGTTCTATTTTATATTCTATGTATATTTTGTTTGTATAGGCATAACCACACATGCACGAGAGTGCCTATGGAGGTCACAAAAGGGGCACCAGATCTCCTTGAGCTGGAGTCACAGGCGGTTGTGACCTGCCCAATGTGGGTACTGGGAACTGAATTTGGGTCCTGTGGTAGAATAGGAACGACTCTAAACCACTGAGCAATCTCCCAGTATCTCCACTCTTTTTCTTTCTTTTTTTGGAAGACAGGTTTTTCTGTGTAGCTCTGGTTGTCTTGGAATTTGTCTGTAGACCAGGCTGGCCTCAAACCCAGAGATTAGACTGCCTCCGTTTAATTAAATACGTGCACCACCGCTCAACCTATCCCCATTCTTATACACAAGGGATTCAAAGTACAAAAAGGTGAGGTCATACCCCAGGTCATACAAATAACAGACTGTTTCCTGTCAATCTGTATCAAACTTCCCCACCTCCAATCCAGACAACTGCTGATCTAGACTAGACATGTTCTCCAAGGTATGTATATCTAGGTATCACTACATCAAAACTAAGATGTTGTTTGTTCTTCTCATGCTCATCCTTTCATGCATACATTGCTACCTAGAGACTGGCTGCTAGGACAGTCTGACTGCAGCAGCAGAATAGATTCTAACTGTCTTTCATTAGTCAGATATTAAAGGGATCTGACGTTAAAAGGGGAGACCATGTTTTGCTGCCCAATGAAATTGTTTTGCATTGGAAATATTTTAACTTTATTACATTTATTATTGTGTGTGTGAGAGAGAGAGAGAGAGACAGAAAGAGAGTGAGCAGCTGGTGGTCAGTAGCTGCTGATGCAGCAGGTTCTCTTCTACCATGTGGGTCTGGGGATTGAAAGCAGGTGTTTGGGTTTGTTGATAAGTGCCTTTACCTGCTGAGTCATCTTGCTTACCCAGATTTTTTTTTTAAATTAAAAGCATTGTAGGTGGTGGTGGCACGCACCTTTAATCTGAGCACTTTGGAAGCAGAGAAAGGTATATCCCAAAGTTCGATGCTAACCTGGTCTACAGAGTGAATGCCAGGAAAACTAGGGCTGCATCGAGAAATCTTTTCTCCAAAACAAACCAAAACAAACAAAGAAGCAAATAAATAAATAAAGCCATTTTAGTTTTGAAACCTTATAATAAGATTGTTATTTTAAATTGAGTTTATATTGACATTTTCTTAGTTTAATTGCTAATATAATTAATACTGCCAGACTTAGACAGTAAAACCAAAGCTCTCTGAAGGAATTACTAACCTTTGGAGAGTGAGCGACTCAAGTGTGGAACTAGAGAAGACCCACTTTCACCATCTGATTCTACAGTTTCTGAGAACTAGGTACAGAACATGGCAGCATGCAGCTGAGATCCATAGTTGGAGGCACTTACGCTTGACGGGTATAAAGGTCTGGTTCGTCGAGGTCCTGAGATCTTAATTCCTGTGTGGAGAGGCAGCCAGCACCACCGGTGGAAATGGAACTGCGCTTCATGCTCAGAACCTAATTCATGATTTCAATATCAGAAAAATGTTCCAGATGCAAGTGGATCATTAAGCAATAATTGTCACTTTTATTCTGAAGTAGAAGAGTAACTAAGTTTATTCCTTTACGATAGTATTTTCCCTGTGTGCTGTATTTGTTTGTCATGTATACTTAAGTCCTCACTAAAGATAACACCTATGCAACTTCAAGTATTCAATACACTCGAGCAAGACAATGCAAAAATGAACATATATGATTCCTGCATCACACGGCAATCCATGATCGCAAAATTTCAATGTGTTATCCCGAATACATCACTGGTATCTCTTATGTCTATTTCAATGGTAACTCACAGACTGCTTGACAAGAAATCTCAGGCTCCTTAACTCTCCTCAAAATGTTTCCTTTGGCTTCAAAATCAGGATTCATTCTCTTTTCCTAATATCTACTTTTCTTGCTTTATGTTTAACCCCATAGTTTAATACCCACTATTGTCTTTCTGGTTCTAATCTCCCTTTCAGTAAAGACAAGCAATCCGTTCCATAACATAATGTAGAGGCTGCTTCCATTCTCAAAATATTTTAGTATCATAAGCATACCTATGTCAGACCCTGTCTTCGTCTCTGCAGCACTAGACGCTAGCCACTCAGCTTTTTCTGGTCCTGCCCTGGCTTCTTTCTAGGATAAGACAGAACTCACTGTTGATAAAATTATATATATATATATATATATGTAGTGAAGAGAAGTCACGCTATGCGATAAGGCTTATACAGGAGGCTTATTGGAAGATGAGAGAGAAGGGACAGAGAAGGCAGAGAGGGGAGCAGACTAGTCCCATGGGGTAAAGAGTGCGGGAGAGAGAGGGAGGTAGACACAGGAGAAGGGGGAGGTTAGGGGTAGGTCCACCTGTTACAAGGAACCATAGCAAATGTGCCCAGAAGTGGCTACAGGTGAAGTGCTCTTAGTGGCTACAGGTGAGGAGGTTTCCTGTCAGGACCCTAAGGACAGGCAGGCCAATGCAGATTCCCAAATACTAACACCAAATAATAACACCCACTTTATTGTTTGTTTGAGCTGGGGACTTTAGCACAATAGGCTGTGCACTGAGTCACATCACTCCTTGTTCGACTGCTTACATTCCACTTAGGTCTTATTCTCAAGCCTTCAGTTTCCCAGACTTTTTCTTCTTACATGGCTTTTCAGATGCTGCATTACCACAGGAACGCAGTGTTTTAACCTGTCCCTCCCAGGCAGTCCTCCCCTTCTCCCCCTCCCTGCGGAACACCTTGGTCAGCAATCAGCATCCTCTTTTCCCTCTCCAGGCGCTGCCCACACAAACTTACTGATCCCTGAACCCAGAACCTGGCAGATGCCGCCCCAGGTCTCTGATGCCACAGAGTTTCTTAGCAGGAACAGAGTTAACCCCATACCAGCAGTTACCTTTCTCTCTGGTTCTTGACCCCCAGCGCCCACTTCCAGTAAAATGCACAACTGCTTAGGAAGACACCCACCAATGCCAACCAGGAGCCATTTGGATTTTAAAGTCTCCGCCTGCGTGACGTCAGAAAGCCTCTTGCGAGTACTCTTAAGCAAGAAGGCTATGCCAGTTCCCAGACAGTGGTGGGAAGTCCTAGGGCAAAAGCTTAGATTTCTAAATCTTGCAGCTGTTGTGCCTCTGGCTAGAATTGTAGTTTTGTCCCTAGCAGCCCTTTTGAGTTTCAGTCTTTCCTAGCCATCAGTGTGTCTCCTCATCTGTATTTGAGACAATCAAGTACTTTTGCAGCAGTGCCCAGTTGTTTTCCATAGTATCTTTTATTGTTGTTTTGTTTTGTAAAATATCCCTGGGCCTGGTGAAATGGCTCCATGGGTAAGAGCACTGCCTGCTCTTCCAAAGAAATGGGTTAAATCCCCAGGACCCATAACTATAACTCTAATTTCAGGAGGTCTGATGCCCTCTTCTGGCCTTGGTGGGCACCAGACACACGTGTGGTATACAGACATACATGTAGGCAAAACACTTTATACATAAAATAAAAATAATAAAGATCTTTTTTAAAAAAATAAAGGCAAATAAAAAGTATTCTTGTACAGTTTTATCAGGACCTAAGTTCTCAAAATTCATTTCAACACTCATCTTAGTTTCAAGATGCCTTAAGAAGTACAAAATTTGCTGGTCAGTGGTGGTACATTCCTTTACTCCCAGTACTCAAGAGGCAGAGGCAGGGGGATCTCTGTGAGTTTGAGAAGAGTCTACAGAAGAAATACAAAATCACTTTAGCTAAGACATTTGAATTGGAAGTATTATCTCTGTTTGACCAAGATCTCCCATATTTTGTCATTACAAGGTCAATTAGTAAGACTATTGTAATAGCTATTGCTTATGCATTAACTACTCCTGGATTCTTTTTATAGAAGACTGAAGTGAGAAAGGATTAATGTTCTACGGGTGCTTAAATAAAGCAAGTTTTCACATACTAGTCCTTCTAAAATCATTCCTCATCAAAGAACTCATTGAAACATTTTTTTTTTGTACAAATTTTAAAAAGTTGAAGTCTACAGTCATCAGGCTGGTAGTCATAGACACACAAAAACCTGACAAGCTTGCTTTCTATGTCTACTTCTGAATGCCACTCAGGATCAAGTGAGATAATTGTATCAGGATTTTAGCTTAGTGATACATGGCGTTAATAAATTAAAATTCATCCTAAGGAATGTAGTGGGAAGAAATGATAATGTAATCAAGTTGAATTTAATTTGCTAGATATTTTATAATGACATTTTAAGTCATAAGCAACTGTAATATACTTTACTATTAGAAACTCTTTTAATTAATGCAGGCCACCTTATTCCCATGTGGTTATGCCGTGGCAGTATCTGTGAAAAATTCTTCAGAGCAGGTAATAGGGATATGTTACATCTCTTTTTATCTTCTTTTTTTTTCTGAGACAAGCTTGTCTATTTAACAGTCTTGGCTGTGTCCCTTTTTTACCTTTTATGTTAATTCTTTAAAAACAACTACTTCTTTATTTTATTTATTGTATTATGTGTAGTTGGAATTTCGCTTTGGGCCACCAAGAAACTCCCAAATAATTTATTATGAATGCTTCTTATTAATTATAAGTGCTTAGTCTTAGCTTAGGCTCGTCCTGCTAGCTTTTTGAACTTAATTTAACCTGTTTCTATTCATCTACATTTTTCCTTGGGGCTTTTTACCTTTCTTTTATTCTGTATGTCTTGGTTTCCTGCTTCCTCCATGTGTGTCTGATTGGCCACTGGTTTCTCCCTGGTATCTCTTTTTCTTTCTTCCTTTCTAAGCCTAAATTCCTCCTGCTACTCAGTTTCCCTGCCTGCAAGTCCTGCCTATACCTCTTTCTTGCTATTGGCCATTTAGCTTTTTGTTAGACTAATCAGGTGCCTTAGGCAGACAAGGTAAAACAGCAACACATTTTTACATATAATTCAACAAATGCAACACGTCTTTACATAGTTATACAAATATTTTGTAACAATGAAACATCATTTCTCCTTTTACTTTTTTTCTTCAAACCCGCTCTTATATGCCTCCTTGTTCCCTTTCAAATTCATGGATTTTTCATTAATTTTGTTACATGCATATGTGTATGTAACCTGCCCGATCTGTATGTTACTTGTCTGTATGCTCTCAGGGTTATAATTAGGTTGAAGGGAGATAAATACACAGGGAGAAAGGAGAGCAAAATAATAGTATGGATATGTGAAAAAAATCACAAGGATTCATACTGTTAAGTACCTAAGAAACTATAACACACGCATACTTTAATTTAGTATAATGTTATTTGTATGTATGATTCAGGGCTCACCATTTGGTATTGGATAAGCATTTCGTGTACTCTTCCCACAGTAGGACTAAAACTGTTTCTCCACTCCCGGCATTTGTGAGTTCCCTATAGTTCTTTGTGTAGGGCTGGTTGGCCCCTTGTCCCTTATAGATTGCCTCTTGTCCTTATTCAGCTCATACTTAAGCAGCCATGTTAATAAGATTTTATTGGTGTAGATTCTGACATTCCTAGGAGATACAATGTCACAGCAAACTCCATGATGCTCTGGCTCTTATAATCTATGTGGTGTCCCCTCCTTTACAATGTTTCGTGATACTTACGTGTAGTGATATTTCATTTGTATTTTAATAAAGAAAGTTTAGCTGAAGATCAGAGAGTAAGTGGTAGCACACACCTTTAATCTCAGTAGCCACACTAGTTTGCCATAGAAACCTGGCGGTGCACGCCTTTAATCCCAGTGGTGCACATCTTTAATCCCAACCTAAAGAATGGAATGCAAGACAGAAGGAGAAAGCTCTCAGACACAGTCTCATCACCCTGTTATTTGATTTCTCTGTTAGATTGCCTTCACATATGCATTTATTTCAGGAAGCATCGACTGTATCAATACCCATGCCACTGCACACTACTTCCGTGGCCTTAGTTTTAGCTGTTTCTCCCTGTATACACTCCCTCGTCCCTCTATTTCTCTCCTTGCACCTCCCCTCACCAGCCTGTACCTTTCTATTCTATTTCTTCTTTCCTGATGAGATGCTTCTCTCCTCCTTAGTCTGTTACTCTATGCTTAATCTCTGTGATTCTGTATATCCACATGTAAGCTAATACATGCCACATTTGGCTTTCTGTGTCTGGGTACCTCACTCAGGGTGATTTCTCCCCCTAGTTCTACCCATTTACTGTGAATTTAATTCTTTTTAATGGCTGAGTAATATTCATTTGTATAAAGGTTCCAATTTTTATCACGAGGTAGATCAGGTCCCATCTCTCTAAGGTAAATCCACACTCATTTCCATAGTGACTGTATGAGTCTGCACTCCTACCAGCAGTGGATGAGTGTACCCCTTATTCTATGTCCTTGCCAGCAGGAACTGTCACTCGTATTATTGATCCTAGGGATTCTGACAGGTGTAAAGTGGACTCTCAAAGCAGACTTGGTTTGCATTTCACTAATGACTGAGAATGTTGAACATTTAAGTCTTTCTCAGCCACTTAAGATTCCCTATTGAGAATTCTCTGTTTAAAAATTCCCAGTTTTAATTGAGTCATTTGTTTTCTTGATATCTAGCCTTTTGAGTTCTTTATACATTTTGTTTGAGTTTTTTTGTATAATTTTGGATATTAGCCCTCTATTGGGTGTGTAGTTGATAAAAAATATTTTACCATTCTGTAAGCTGCCACTTTGTCTGAATGATGGGATCTTTTGTCATGCAGAAGCTTTTCAGTTTCATGAGATCCCATTTATTAATTGTTGAAATTAGTGTCTGTGTTAATAGTGTTCTGCTCAGAAAGTCTTTTCCTATGTCATTGATTTCAGGGATCTTCCCTTCTTTTTCTTCTGTTAGGTTCAAGATATCTGGTTTTAGGTTGAGGTCTGTGTGGGAATTCCTTTCCATTAAATATTTTTTGGGATGTGGGGGTGTGTCAGCAATAGGGTGGCTTCTGTGTGCTGATATGATCTCTTATAAGGGAGAGAATGGTCTCCCATGTATTTCTGGTTTCTTCATCAAAGATCAGGAGTCCGTAGGCATTTGAATTACACCTGACTTCTCAGTGGAAACCATGAAAGCCAGAATGTCTTAGATAGATGTGCTGCCAACACTAAGAGACCATGAAGGCAATCCCAGAGTACTATTCGCAGCAAAGCTTGCATTCACCATCAATGGAGAAAAAAGATATTCCAGGACAAAAACAGATTTAAATAATAGGTAGCCACAAACCCAGCCTTACAGAAACTACTAGAAGGCAAAGCACAAACCAAGGAAGCTAAGAACACCCATAATAACACAGACATCTGACAACTCTCCACCACCACAACTCAAAGAAGGGAAACACACACTCTAATAGTAGGTTTCAACACTCCTCTCTCACCAATGGACAGGATAAATAGACAGAAACTTAATGGAGCAATAAGAGATATCACAGATGTAGTGAATCAAATGAAATTAATAGACACCTATAGAACATTCCACCCAACAGAAAAGAAAATACCTTCTTCTCAGCATCTCATGGAACCCTCTCAAAAATTGATCACATAATCAGTAACAAAGCAAACATTCACAGATACAAAAGAAAATGTAGTAACCAGCTGCGTACTATTGGATTACCATGGAATAATGCTAGAATTCAACAACAATTCTACCCCCAGAATGCCTACAAACTCATGAAAACTGAACAGTCAACTACTCTCCAGAAGATGACATCAGATACCTTAGAATTAGAGATATAAGGGATTGTGGGCTGCCATATGGGTGCTGTTAACTGAACCTTTGTCCTCTGCAAGAGCAGCAAGTGCTCTTAATCATGGATTCATCATCCCAGCCCTAGCAGGTACTTCATTTTTCCCTTAAACCCAGATGTCATTAGGAAAGATCCTTTTACAGATGGTGCTGAGAAAACTGGGTATGTACCTGTAGAAGAATGAAATCAGGTCGAGTCTCAAACTACATGAAACATTGAAAATAGATCACAGACTTCATGTGAAGACAGGACATACTGAAACTTCAGGGAAGACACATCAACTATATCCCGTGTAAACAATCATCCTATGCAGAGGTAGGAACTTCTGAATGGACTGTGACAGCAGAGAACACAACCCAAGGACTGACACATGGATTATAGCAAACTAAAAACCTGCCTAACAATGGAAGGAACCTCACAACTGAAGAGACAGCTTACAGATTTGAGAAATCATTGCCAACTCTGTATCGCATAGGGTTCTATTATGTAAAAACAGCCAAGATTAAACCAAATCCAATCCATACATGAGGTAATGAGGTGAGCAGACAGTCCTCAAAGGAAGAAATAGAAATGGCAAATAATATTTGATGATGGGTTCAACATCCTAAGCCATCAGGGAAAGGTGAAATTAAAATGATTTATACTCTCACCTTACTAGCTCAGAATGACTTTCATCAAGAAAACAGAACAACAGATGCTGGCAGGAATTTGAGGAAAGAGGAAACTTTACTCACTGCTTGTGAGCATAAATTGCAGCTACTGAGGAAATCAGTAAGTAGGTTTGTCAAAAATGAGAAAGTGGCGGGACAGATGTCTCAGGGAAAAGCACTGGCTGCTCTTACAGAGGAACTGGGTTTGGTTCCCAGCACCCACTTGGTGGCTCAGAACCATCTATAACTCCAGTTCCAGGGAATCCCTTTCTGGCCTCCACAGTCACCACGGATGTACACATATATTGCAGGAAAAATATTCACACACATAAAAATAAAAGATAAACAAATCTTTGAGAACGACAACCAAAACTATCACATGATCTGCCTATATGCCTCAGTGATAAAGAGCACTTCTTGTTCTTCCAGGGGACCAGCATTTGATTCCCAACACTCAAACCAGGCAGTTCACAACCACCTGTAACACAAGCCCCAGGAGGGTCTGACATCTCTCATCTCTGTGGTCACACACACACACACAGACACACACACACACATATACACAGATTTAAAAGTAAAAAAATGACATTTGTAGGAAAATGGGTGAAATTACAGTTCAGAATGTTAGCTGAAATAAACTGCATTCAGATAAGCACTATGTTTTCTCTCATGTGTGTATTCTTGATTGAAGTTTCTATGTGTGAGTGGGTCGGTGTCCATGTGTGGATGACTCATGAAACTAGAGAACTGTGAGAGGGAAAAAGAGACCTGAAGGATTAGGGTACAGGAACACTGACAGAAGATAATGCAATATTGTACTGGGAGAGCAGAAATTAGGTTGTTGTGGGCAATGGAAAAACAGCAAGAATGGGACAGAGGGGAGGGCAAGGCAAAGGCCAGAGGGCAGGGTGTGGAAGAAGAAAACATGTGTAAAAATGCCATTATGAAATCTACTACTTTGTAGCTAACTTAATAATCTTGTAATGGGAAATACTTGTTCCTGTAGCCATCGTCCCACTTGAAATGGAGTCCATGGGGCAGGTGTTGTGCTATATTAGTTCAGACATCTATTACAGTACCAGGCATATGGTCATGCGTAAAGCATTTGCTGAGCCAGTTGTTGCCATGCATGCATCTAATTCCAGCATTTAGAGGACTAAGGAAGGCCCAAAGATTCTGGCTAGAGACTCACCTAATCTGAGCAAGACCTTATCTTAAATAATAATTGCCTATTTGCCAAATACATTTTGATAGCAATTATTGAGCTTTGTATATTATGTCTGTCGGTGATTGGTTTGATTTTATTATGATGCCTATAAGTTGTTGTACACGCATATAGTAGCCTCTTGATAATTGTGTTTATTTTCTATGACAACTCTCATGTTTAAAAACCATCTGACCTTTAATTATTTGAAAGCATTCATCTGTAAAATAATTTGTTAATAAATCATTTTGTGAGAGTTAATATTTGATTTTTTTTGGTTATTTTGACTTTTCCATTTTGATATTTTATTGTTTATGCTGTAATCCCTCTTAATATCTATTTTCTAAAATTTAGAAAGGTTTTTGCTATACATACCAGGGTAACCTTGGACTTGTTATGTAGCTCAGGCTAACCTTGAACTCAAGATTCTCCTCTCAGCTTCCAGAGTGCTGGGATTACTGGCATGCACCACCATGTCTTGCTCAATTATTTTTAAAATAAATTATGTGTCTAGGTGTTTTGTAAACTTTGTACATCATGTGCACACAATGTTCAAGTAGGCCAGAAGAGGGCTTCAGATCCAGGGGACTGGAGTTACTGAGGGTTGTGATTGACCAAGCAGGTGCTGGCAATGAACACAGGCCCTTTGGAAGAACAAGTGCTCTTAACTGCTGAGCTACCTCTTCAGCCTCTCGTCAATTATTATGTACATGTATATTTATGCATATAAACATCTTCACTGCATGTAAGCATGTGTGTTGTGTGCTCCTAGATGAGAAGAACTGCAGTTACAGATGGTTTGAGTTTCTGTGTGAGTGCCAGAAATTGAATTCAGGTCCTCTGCAAGAGCAAACAGTTTTCTTAATCACAGAAAAAACACTCCAGTCCTACATACATATAGTTTTCTTTTCTTTTATTCTTCTTTTTTTTTTTTTTTTTGAGTCATGAGTTTACATAGCCCAGAACAATGGATTCTCCTGCTTTCCAAATCTGGGATTATAGGTATGTCCTACTGCACAAATATTTAGATCATCAACTCTTTTGGTTTTATGGGACAGGGTTTCTTTGTGTAGGCTTGGCTGTCTTGGAGCTCACTCTGTAGCCCAGGCTGGCCTCTAATGCATAGAGCTCTTCCTGCCTCTGGCTCCTGAGTGCTGGGATTAAAGGCATGTGCTCCCACCACTACCACCACCGGGCTTCATCAACTTTTTCTTCCTTCATTTCTTTTCCTTCCTTCCTTCCTTCCTTCCTTCCTTCCTTCCTTCCTTCCTTCCTTCCTTCCTTCCTTCCTTCCTTCCTTCCTTCCTTCCTTTTTTCCTTCCTTTTTCTCTTTAAAAACTTATTTTTATTTATATGAGTACTCTACCTGCACGTCCAACTTTGTCAGACGAGGACATGGGATCACACTATAGACAGTTGTGAGCCAGTATGTGGTTACTGGGAACTGAACTCAGCACCTCTGGAAGAGTAAGCAGTGTTCTTAGATGCTGAGCCACCTCTTCAGACTCTCATCAACATTTTCTTATAGACTGATTTTTGTTTAAATTTTTCATGACTCAAACTAACTTGCACTATTACTAAACATAGACCATTTTTCATTTTAAGATTTCCTGGCTGTTATGTATTTTAGATAGGGTCTTACTATGTGACCCTGCCTGACCTGGAACTTGCAATCCCCCCAGTGTCTGATAAGAAAGTGCTGGAATTGCTGATACAAGGCACACTCCTGACCTCTCTTTTATTGAGGAAGGGAAAAGGGTCTTCCTAGTAAAAAGTAGTTGTTTTGTTTTGTTTTGTATTGTTTTGTTCTTTTTGATGGTACTAGGAATTGAGCCCAGGTCTGAAGCCACATGCTAAGAAAGTACTTTACCACAGGGCCATGTTTGTAGCCCATGTCAAATGCCATAGAAATTGTTAACGGGGAAAACAACTTTGTGTGGATTACTTGAATAGCTATTTTTGTAAAACTGTGGGTTTTACTTATACATTGCTTTTAAAAAAACAATAAAACTGGGTGCTAGTGGCTCACACCTTTAATCCCAGCAAATCCCAGCACTCCTGAGCCAGAGGCAGGCAGATGTCTGTGAGTTCAGGGCCAGCCTGGTCTACAGAATGAGTTCCACTGACAGCCAGAGCTAGACAGAGAAACCCTGTCTCAGACAAACCAGAATTTAAACCACACTGCAAAATCACTCAAATCAGACAATTTAATACCTTATATAGATGTTGGATATTTTTCTGAATAAATACTTTATCATGGATAGGTCTTGTATCCTTTATTTTTTTAGAACTTGAAAACATACCAAGTTGCATATTAAGAAGGCAATCAAAAACATTTCCTTCTGTGTTCAAGTCTGCATTATTTCAAGGCTATCCATCACACACGCAAACACACACACACACACACATCGTAACAACAGCATCAAACATTAGTCTTTAAGCTTTAAATAACTAAAGACAATGCATTCCTTAAAGCAGGAGAGCATACCATGAAGTTACAGCAGTTTAGGTATAAAATATGGGGGGAATGAAATGTACTTCTGTGACAGGGATGTATCTCAGTGTTTTGTTCAGCTTGTGCTCAATCCTCAGCACCACAAATAACAAACCAAATTTCCTTGTGCATGACATTATCAACACATATATTATCCTTAAAGGTGTGTTTCAGGCCCATAGATCTTCTGTACCAAGTAGTCTAAAGGCCTGTTCAATAACCTAAACACTTTCGTCTCTATTTATGCCCCTATAACTGCTCCCTTTTTTGTACTCCCTTGTTTGCCATTGTGCCTTAAGGGAAAGTTGTCACCGAGTATCAAGAGTTAATATGCATGAAGAACTTAAGAGCAGTTGACCTATATAAACACTCAATACATATTCAGAACAACTTGTAAAGGAGAGTCTGCCATTATCTCCATTAAAAAAGTGAAAAGTTCTATTTTATATTCTATGTATATTTTGTTTGTATAGGCATAACCACACATGCACGAGAGTGCCTATGGAGGTCACAAAAGGGGCACCAGATCTCCTTGAGCTGGAGTCACAGGCGGTTGTGACCTGCCCAATGTGGGTACTGGGAACTGAATTTGGGTCCTGTGGTAGAATAGGAACGACTCTAAACCACTGAGCAATCTCCCAGTATCTCCACTCTTTTTCTTTCTTTTTTTGGAAGACAGGTTTTTCTGTGTAGCTCTGGTTGTCTTGGAATTTGTCTGTAGACCAGGCTGGCCTCAAACCCAGAGATTAGACTGCCTCCGTTTAATTAAATACGTGCACCACCGCTCAACCTATCCCCATTCTTATACACAAGGGATTCAAAGTACAAAAAGGTGAGGTCATACCCCAGGTCATACAAATAACAGACTGTTTCCTGTCAATCTGTATCAAACTTCCCCACCTCCAATCCAGACAACTGCTGATCTAGACTAGACATGTTCTCCAAGGTATGTATATCTAGGTATCACTACATCAAAACTAAGATGTTGTTTGTTCTTCTCATGCTCATCCTTTCATGCATACATTGCTACCTAGAGACTGGCTGCTAGGACAGTCTGACTGCAGCAGCAGAATAGATTCTAACTGTCTTTCATTAGTCAGATATTAAAGGGATCTGACGTTAAAAGGGGAGACCATGTTTTGCTGCCCAATGAAATTGTTTTGCATTGGAAATATTTTAACTTTATTACATTTATTATTGTGTGTGTGAGAGAGAGAGAGAGAGACAGAAAGAGAGTGAGCAGCTGGTGGTCAGTAGCTGCTGATGCAGCAGGTTCTCTTCTACCATGTGGGTCTGGGGATTGAAAGCAGGTGTTTGGGTTTGTTGATAAGTGCCTTTACCTGCTGAGTCATCTTGCTTACCCAGATTTTTTTTTTAAATTAAAAGCATTGTAGGTGGTGGTGGCACGCACCTTTAATCTGAGCACTTTGGAAGCAGAGAAAGGTATATCCCAAAGTTCGATGCTAACCTGGTCTACAGAGTGAATGCCAGGAAAACTAGGGCTGCATCGAGAAATCTTTTCTCCAAAACAAACCAAAACAAACAAAGAAGCAAATAAATAAATAAAGCCATTTTAGTTTTGAAACCTTATAATAAGATTGTTATTTTAAATTGAGTTTATATTGACATTTTCTTAGTTTAATTGCTAATATAATTAATACTGCCAGACTTAGACAGTAAAACCAAAGCTCTCTGAAGGAATTACTAACCTTTGGAGAGTGAGCGACTCAAGTGTGGAACTAGAGAAGACCCACTTTCACCATCTGATTCTACAGTTTCTGAGAACTAGGTACAGAACATGGCAGCATGCAGCTGAGATCCATAGTTGGAGGCACTTACGCTTGACGGGTATAAAGGTCTGGTTCGTCGAGGTCCTGAGATCTTAATTCCTGTGTGGAGAGGCAGCCAGCACCACCGGTGGAAATGGAACTGCGCTTCATGCTCAGAACCTAATTCATGATTTCAATATCAGAAAAATGTTCCAGATGCAAGTGGATCATTAAGCAATAATTGTCACTTTTATTCTGAAGTAGAAGAGTAACTAAGTTTATTCCTTTACGATAGTATTTTCCCTGTGTGCTGTATTTGTTTGTCATGTATACTTAAGTCCTCACTAAAGATAACACCTATGCAACTTCAAGTATTCAATACACTCGAGCAAGACAATGCAAAAATGAACATATATGATTCCTGCATCACACGGCAATCCATGATCGCAAAATTTCAATGTGTTATCCCGAATACATCACTGGTATCTCTTATGTCTATTTCAATGGTAACTCACAGACTGCTTGACAAGAAATCTCAGGCTCCTTAACTCTCCTCAAAATGTTTCCTTTGGCTTCAAAATCAGGATTCATTCTCTTTTCCTAATATCTACTTTTCTTGCTTTATGTTTAACCCCATAGTTTAATACCCACTATTGTCTTTCTGGTTCTAATCTCCCTTTCAGTAAAGACAAGCAATCCGTTCCATAACATAATGTAGAGGCTGCTTCCATTCTCAAAATATTTTAGTATCATAAGCATACCTATGTCAGACCCTGTCTTCGTCTCTGCAGCACTAGACGCTAGCCACTCAGCTTTTTCTGGTCCTGCCCTGGCTTCTTTCTAGGATAAGACAGAACTCACTGTTGATAAAATTATATATATATATATATATATGTAGTGAAGAGAAGTCACGCTATGCGATAAGGCTTATACAGGAGGCTTATTGGAAGATGAGAGAGAAGGGACAGAGAAGGCAGAGAGGGGAGCAGACTAGTCCCATGGGGTAAAGAGTGCGGGAGAGAGAGGGAGGTAGACACAGGAGAAGGGGGAGGTTAGGGGTAGGTCCACCTGTTACAAGGAACCATAGCAAATGTGCCCAGAAGTGGCTACAGGTGAAGTGCTCTTAGTGGCTACAGGTGAGGAGGTTTCCTGTCAGGACCCTAAGGACAGGCAGGCCAATGCAGATTCCCAAATACTAACACCAAATAATAACACCCACTTTATTGTTTGTTTGAGCTGGGGACTTTAGCACAATAGGCTGTGCACTGAGTCACATCACTCCTTGTTCGACTGCTTACATTCCACTTAGGTCTTATTCTCAAGCCTTCAGTTTCCCAGACTTTTTCTTCTTACATGGCTTTTCAGATGCTGCATTACCACAGGAACGCAGTGTTTTAACCTGTCCCTCCCAGGCAGTCCTCCCCTTCTCCCCCTCCCTGCGGAACACCTTGGTCAGCAATCAGCATCCTCTTTTCCCTCTCCAGGCGCTGCCCACACAAACTTACTGATCCCTGAACCCAGAACCTGGCAGATGCCGCCCCAGGTCTCTGATGCCACAGAGTTTCTTAGCAGGAACAGAGTTAACCCCATACCAGCAGTTACCTTTCTCTCTGGTTCTTGACCCCCAGCGCCCACTTCCAGTAAAATGCACAACTGCTTAGGAAGACACCCACCAATGCCAACCAGGAGCCATTTGGATTTTAAAGTCTCCGCCTGCGTGACGTCAGAAAGCCTCTTGCGAGTACTCTTAAGCAAGAAGGCTATGCCAGTTCCCAGACAGTGGTGGGAAGTCCTAGGGCAAAAGCTTAGATTTCTAAATCTTGCAGCTGTTGTGCCTCTGGCTAGAATTGTAGTTTTGTCCCTAGCAGCCCTTTTGAGTTTCAGTCTTTCCTAGCCATCAGTGTGTCTCCTCATCTGTATTTGAGACAATCAAGTACTTTTGCAGCAGTGCCCAGTTGTTTTCCATAGTATCTTTTATTGTTGTTTTGTTTTGTAAAATATCCCTGGGCCTGGTGAAATGGCTCCATGGGTAAGAGCACTGCCTGCTCTTCCAAAGAAATGGGTTAAATCCCCAGGACCCATAACTATAACTCTAATTTCAGGAGGTCTGATGCCCTCTTCTGGCCTTGGTGGGCACCAGACACACGTGTGGTATACAGACATACATGTAGGCAAAACACTTTATACATAAAATAAAAATAATAAAGATCTTTTTTAAAAAAATAAAGGCAAATAAAAAGTATTCTTGTACAGTTTTATCAGGACCTAAGTTCTCAAAATTCATTTCAACACTCATCTTAGTTTCAAGATGCCTTAAGAAGTACAAAATTTGCTGGTCAGTGGTGGTACATTCCTTTACTCCCAGTACTCAAGAGGCAGAGGCAGGGGGATCTCTGTGAGTTTGAGAAGAGTCTACAGAAGAAATACAAAATCACTTTAGCTAAGACATTTGAATTGGAAGTATTATCTCTGTTTGACCAAGATCTCCCATATTTTGTCATTACAAGGTCAATTAGTAAGACTATTGTAATAGCTATTGCTTATGCATTAACTACTCCTGGATTCTTTTTATAGAAGACTGAAGTGAGAAAGGATTAATGTTCTACGGGTGCTTAAATAAAGCAAGTTTTCACATACTAGTCCTTCTAAAATCATTCCTCATCAAAGAACTCATTGAAACATTTTTTTTTTTGTACAAATTTTAAAAAGTTGAAGTCTACAGTCATCAGGCTGGTAGTCATAGACACACAAAAACCTGACAAGCTTGCTTTCTATGTCTACTTCTGAATGCCACTCAGGATCAAGTGAGATAATTGTATCAGGATTTTAGCTTAGTGATACATGGCGTTAATAAATTAAAATTCATCCTAAGGAATGTAGTGGGAAGAAATGATAATGTAATCAAGTTGAATTTAATTTGCTAGATATTTTATAATGACATTTTAAGTCATAAGCAACTGTAATATACTTTACTATTAGAAACTCTTTTAATTAATGCAGGCCACCTTATTCCCATGTGGTTATGCCGTGGCAGTATCTGTGAAAAATTCTTCAGAGCAGGTAATAGGGATATGTTACATCTCTTTTTATCTTCTTTTTTTTTCTGAGACAAGCTTGTCTATTTAACAGTCTTGGCTGTGTCCCTTTTTTACCTTTTATGTTAATTCTTTAAAAACAACTACTTCTTTATTTTATTTATTGTATTATGTGTAGTTGGAATTTCGCTTTGGGCCACCAAGAAACTCCCAAATAATTTATTATGAATGCTTCTTATTAATTATAAGTGCTTAGTCTTAGCTTAGGCTCGTCCTGCTAGCTTTTTGAACTTAATTTAACCTGTTTCTATTCATCTACATTTTTCCTTGGGGCTTTTTACCTTTCTTTTATTCTGTATGTCTTGGTTTCCTGCTTCCTCCATGTGTGTCTGATTGGCCACTGGTTTCTCCCTGGTATCTCTTTTTCTTTCTTCCTTTCTAAGCCTAAATTCCTCCTGCTACTCAGTTTCCCTGCCTGCAAGTCCTGCCTATACCTCTTTCTTGCTATTGGCCATTTAGCTTTTTGTTAGACTAATCAGGTGCCTTAGGCAGACAAGGTAAAACAGCAACACATTTTTACATATAATTCAACAAATGCAACACGTCTTTACATAGTTATACAAATATTTTGTAACAATGAAACATCATTTCTCCTTTTACTTTTTTTCTTCAAACCCGCTCTTATATGCCTCCTTGTTCCCTTTCAAATTCATGGATTTTTCATTAATTTTGTTACATGCATATGTGTATGTAACCTGCCCGATCTGTATGTTACTTGTCTGTATGCTCTCAGGGTTATAATTAGGTTGAAGGGAGATAAATACACAGGGAGAAAGGAGAGCAAAATAATAGTATGGATATGTGAAAAAAATCACAAGGATTCATACTGTTAAGTACCTAAGAAACTATAACACACGCATACTTTAATTTAGTATAATGTTATTTGTATGTATGATTCAGGGCTCACCATTTGGTATTGGATAAGCATTTCGTGTACTCTTCCCACAGTAGGACTAAAACTGTTTCTCCACTCCCGGCATTTGTGAGTTCCCTATAGTTCTTTGTGTAGGGCTGGTTGGCCCCTTGTCCCTTATAGATTGCCTCTTGTCCTTATTCAGCTCATACTTAAGCAGCCATGTTAATAAGATTTTATTGGTGTAGATTCTGACATTCCTAGGAGATACAATGTCACAGCAAACTCCATGATGCTCTGGCTCTTATAATCTATGTGGTGTCCCCTCCTTTACAATGTTTCGTGATACTTACGTGTAGTGATATTTCATTTGTATTTTAATAAAGAAAGTTTAGCTGAAGATCAGAGAGTAAGTGGTAGCACACACCTTTAATCTCAGTAGCCACACTAGTTTGCCATAGAAACCTGGCGGTGCACGCCTTTAATCCCAGTGGTGCACATCTTTAATCCCAACCTAAAGAATGGAATGCAAGACAGAAGGAGAAAGCTCTCAGACACAGTCTCATCACCCTGTTATTTGATTTCTCTGTTAGATTGCCTTCACATATGCATTTATTTCAGGAAGCATCGACTGTATCAATACCCATGCCACTGCACACTACTTCCGTGGCCTTAGTTTTAGCTGTTTCTCCCTGTATACACTCCCTCGTCCCTCTATTTCTCTCCTTGCACCTCCCCTCACCAGCCTGTACCTTTCTATTCTATTTCTTCTTTCCTGATGAGATGCTTCTCTCCTCCATAGTCTGTTACTCTATGCTTAATCTCTGTGATTCTGTATATCCACATGTAAGCTAATACATGCCACATTTGGTTTTCTGTGTCTGGGTACCTCACTCAGGGTGATTTCTCCCCCTAGTTCTACCCATTTACTGTGAATTTAATTCTTTTTAATGGCTGACTAATATTCATTTGTATAAAGGTTCCAATTTTTATCACGAGGTAGATCAGGTCCCATCTCTCTAAGGTAAATCCACACTCATTTCCATAGTGACTGTATGAGTCTGCACTCCTACCAGCAGTGGATGAGTGTACCCCTTATTCTATGTCCTTGCCAGCAGGAACTGTCACTCGTATTATTGATCCTAGGGATTCTGACAGGTGTAAAGTGGACTCTCAAAGCAGACTTGGTTTGCATTTCACTAATGACTGAGAATGTTGAACATTTAAGTCTTTCTCAGCCACTTAAGATTCCCTATTGAGAATTCTCTGTTTAAAAATTCCCAGTTTTAATTGAGTCATTTGTTTTCTTGATATCTAGCCTTTTGAGTTCTTTATACATTTTGTTTGAGTTTTTTTTGTATAATTTTGGATATTAGCCCTCTATTGGGTGTGTAGTTGATAAAAAAATATTTTACCATTCTGTAAGCTGCCACTTTGTCTGAATGATGGGATCTTTTGTCATGCAGAAGCTTTTCAGTTTCATGAGATCCCATTTATTAATTGTTGAAATTAGTGTCTGTGTTAATAGTGTTCTGCTCAGAAAGTCTTTTCCTATGTCATTGATTTCAGGGATCTTCCCTTCTTTTTCTTCTGTTAGGTTCAAGATATCTGGTTTTAGGTTGAGGTCTGTGTGGGAATTCCTTTCCATTAAATATTTTTTGGGATGTGGGGGTGTGTCAGCAATAGGGTGGCTTCTGTGTGCTGACATGATCTCTTATAAGGGAGAGAATGGTCTCCCATGTATTTCTGGTTTCTTCATCAAAGATCAGGAGTCCGTAGGCACTTGAATTACACCTGACTTCTCAGTGGAAACCATGAAAGCCAGAATGTCTTAGATAGATGTGCTGCCAACACTAAGAGACCATGAAGGCAATCCCAGAGTACTATTCGCAGCAAAGCTTGCATTCACCATCAATGGAGAAAAAAGATATTCCAGGACAAAAACAGATTTAAATAATAGGTAGCCACAAACCCAGCCTTACAGAAACTACTAGAAGGCAAAGCACAAACCAAGGAAGCTAAGAACACCCATAATAACACAGACATCTGACAACTCTCCACCACCACAACTCAAAGAAGGGAAACACACACTCTAATAGTAGGTTTCAACACTCCTCTCTCACCAATGGACAGGATAAATAGACAGAAACTTAATGGAGCAATAAGAGATATCACAGATGTAGTGAATCAAATGAAATTAATAGACACCTATAGAACATTCCACCCAACAGAAAAGAAAATACCTTCTTCTCAGCATCTCATGGAACCCTCTCAAAAATTGATCACATAATCAGTAACAAAGCAAACATTCACAGATACAAAAGAAAATGTAGTAACCAGCTGCATACTATTGGATTACCATGGAATAATGCTAGAATTCAACAACAATTCTACCCCCAGAATGCCTACAAACTCATGAAAACTGAACAGTCAACTACTCTCCAGAAGATGACATCAGATACCTTAGAATTAGAGATATAAGGGATTGTGGGCTGCCATATGGGTGCTGTTAACTGAACCTTTGTCCTCTGCAAGAGCAGCAAGTGCTCTTAATCATGGATTCATCATCCCAGCCCTAGCAGGTACTTCATTTTTCCTTTAAACCCAGATGTCATTAGGAAAGATCCTTTTACAGATGGTGCTGAGAAAACTGGGTATGTACCTGTAGAAGAATGAAATCAGGTCGAGTCTCAAACTACATGAAACATTGAAAATAGATCACAGACTTCATGTGAAGACAGGACATACTGAAACTTCAGGGAAGACACATCAACTATATCCCGTGTAAACAATCATCCTATGCAGAGGTAGGAACTTCTGAATGGACTGTGACAGCAGAGAACACAACCCAAGGACTGACACATGGATTATAGCAAACTAAAAACCTGCCTAACAATGGAAGGAACCTCACAACTGAAGAGACAGCTTACAGATTTGAGAAATCATTGCCAACTCTGTATCGCATAGGGTTCTATTATGTAAAAACAGCCAAGATTAAACCAAATCCAATCCATACATGAGGTAATGAGGTGAGCAGACAGTCCTCAAAGGAAGAAATAGAAATGGCAAATAATATTTGATGATGGGTTCAACATCCTAAGCCATCAGGGAAAGGTGAAATTAAAATGATTTATACTCTCACCTTACTAGCTCAGAATGACTTTCATCAAGAAAACAGAACAACAGATGCTGGCAGGAATTTGAGGAAAGAGGAAACTTTACTCACTGCTTGTGAGCATAAATTGCAGCTACTGAGGAAATCAGTAAGTAGGTTTGTCAAAAATGAGAAAGTGGTGGGACAGATGTCTCAGGGAAAAGCACTGGCTGCTCTTACAGAGGAACTGGGTTTGGTTCCCAGCACCCACTTGGTGGCTCAGAACCATCTATAACTCCAGTTCCAGGGAATCCCTTTCTGGCCTCCACAGTCACCACGGATGTACACATATATTGCAGGAAAAATATTCACACACAAAAATAAAAGATAAACAAATCTTTGAGAACGACAACCAAAACTATCACATGATCTGCCTATATGCCTCAGTGATAAAGAGCACTTCTTGTTCTTCCAGGGGACCAGCATTTGATTCCCAACACTCAAACCAGGCAGTTCACAACCACCTGTAACACAAGCCCCAGGAGGGTCTGACATCTCTCATCTCTGTGGTCACACACACACACACAGACACACACACACACATATACACAGATTTAAAAGTAAAAAAATGACATTTGTAGGAAAATGGGTGAAATTACAGTTCAGAATGTTAGCTGAAATAAACTGCATTCAGATAAGCACTATGTTTTCTCTCATGTGTGTATTCTTGATTGAAGTTTCTATGTGTGAGTGGGTCGGTGTCCATGTGTGGATGACTCATGAAACTAGAGAACTGTGAGAGGGAAAAAGAGACCTGAAGGATTAGGGTACAGGAACACTGACAGAAGATAATGCAATATTGTACTGGGAGAGCAGAAATTAGGTTGTTGTGGGCAATGGAAAAACAGCAAGAATGGGACAGAGGGGAGGGCAAGGCAAAGGCCAGAGGGCAGGGTGTGGAAGAAGAAAACATGTGTAAAAATGCCATTATGAAATCTACTACTTTGTAGCTAACTTAATAATCTTGTAATGGGAAATACTTGTTCCTGTAGCCATCGTCCCACTTGAAATGGAGTCCATGGGGCAGGTGTTGTGCTATATTAGTTCAGACATCTATTACAGTACCAGGCATATGGTCATGCGTAAAGCATTTGCTGAGCCAGTTGTTGCCATGCATGCATCTAATTCCAGCATTTAGAGGACTAAGGAAGGCCCAAAGATTCTGGCTAGAGACTCACCTAATCTGAGCAAGACCTTATCTTAAATAATAATTGCCTATTTGCCAAATACATTTTGATAGCAATTATTGAGCTTTGTATATTATGTCTGTCGGTGATTGGTTTGATTTTATTATGATGCCTATAAGTTGTTGTACACGCATATAGTAGCCTCTTGATAATTGTGTTTATTTTCTATGACAACTCTCATGTTTAAAAACCATCTGACCTTTAATTATTTGAAAGCATTCATCTGTAAAATAATTTGTTAATAAATCATTTTGTGAGAGTTAATATTTGATTTTTTTTGGTTATTTTGACTTTTCCATTTTGATATTTTATTGTTTATGCTGTAATCCCTCTTAATATCTATTTTCTAAAATTTAGAAAGGTTTTTGCTATACATACCAGGGTAACCTTGGACTTGTTATGTAGCTCAGGCTAACCTTGAACTCAAGATTCTCCTCTCAGCTTCCAGAGTGCTGGGATTACTGGCATGCACCACCATGTCTTGCTCAATTATTTTTAAAATAAATTATGTGTCTAGGTGTTTTGTAAACTTTGTACATCATGTGCACACAATGTTCAAGTAGGCCAGAAGAGGGCTTCAGATCCAGGGGACTGGAGTTACTGAGGGTTGTGATTGACCAAGCAGGTGCTGGCAATGAACACAGGCCCTTTGGAAGAACAAGTGCTCTTAACTGCTGAGCTACCTCTTCAGCCTCTCGTCAATTATTATGTACATGTATATTTATGCATATAAACATCTTCACTGCATGTAAGCATGTGTGTTGTGTGCTCCTAGATGAGAAGAACTGCAGTTACAGATGGTTTGAGTTTCTGTGTGAGTGCCAGAAATTGAATTCAGGTCCTCTGCAAGAGCAAACAGTTTTCTTAATCACAGAAAAAACACTCCAGTCCTACATACATATAGTTTTCTTTTCTTTTATTCTTCTTTTTTTTTTTTTGAGTCATGAGTTTACATAGCCCAGAACAATGGATTCTCCTGCTTTCCAAATCTGGGATTATAGGTATGTCCTACTGCACAAATATTTAGATCATCAACTCTTTTGGTTTTATGGGACAGGGTTTCTTTGTGTAGGCTTGGCTGTCTTGGAGCTCACTCTGTAGCCCAGGCTGGCCTCTAATGCATAGAGCTCTTCCTGCCTCTGGCTCCTGAGTGCTGGGATTAAAGGCATGTGCTCCCACCACTACCACCACCGGGCTTCATCAACTTTTTCTTCCTTCATTTCTTTTCCTTCCTTCCGTCCTTCCTTCCTTCCTTCCTTCCTTCCTTCCTTCCTTTCTTCCTTCCTTTTTCTCTTTAAAAACTTATTTTTATTTATATGAGTACTCTACCTGCACGTCCAACTTTATGTCAGACGAGGACATGGGATCACA
Source organism: Chionomys nivalis (assembly GCF_950005125.1). Taxonomy (NCBI): domain Eukaryota; kingdom Metazoa; phylum Chordata; class Mammalia; order Rodentia; family Cricetidae; genus Chionomys; species Chionomys nivalis. The sequence continues at coordinate 115,199,067 of NC_080090.1, read as the reverse complement.
CTATAGACAGTTGTGAGCCAGTATGTGGTTACTGGGAACTGAACTCAGCACCTCTGGAAGAGTAAGCAGTGTTCTTAGATGCTGAGCCACCTCTTCAGACCCTCATCAACATTTTCTTATAGACTGATTTTTGTTTAAATTTTTCATGACTCAAACTAACTTGCACTATTACTAAACATAGACCATTTTTCATTTTAAGATTTCCTGGCTGTTATGTATTTTAGATAGGGTCTTACTATGTGACCCTGCCTGACCTGGAACTTGGAATCCCCCCAGCATCTTATAACAAAGTGCTGGAATTGCTGATACAGGGCACACTCCTGACCTCTCTTTTATTGAGGAAGGTAAAAGGGTCTTCCTAGTAAAAAGTAGTTGTTTTGTTTTGTTCTTTTTGGTGGTACTGGGAATTGAGCCCAGGTCTGAAGCCACATGCTAAGAAAGTACTTTACCACAAGGCCGTCTTTGTAGCCCATGTCAGATGCCATAGAAATTGTTAACGGTGAGAACAACTTTGTGTGGATTACTTGAATAGCTATTTTTGTAAAATTGTGGGTTTTACTTATACATTGCTTTTAAAAAAAACAATAAAACTGGGTGGTAGTGGCTCACACCTTTAATCCCAGCAAATCCCAGCACTCCTGAGCCTGAGGCAGGCAGATGTCTGTGAGTTCTAGGCCAGCCTGGTCTACAGAGTGAGTTCCACTGACAGCCAGAGCTAGACAGAGAAACCCTGTCTCGGACAAACCAGAATTTAAACCACGCTGCAAAATCACTAAAATCAGACAATTTAATACCTTATATAGATGTTGGATATTTTTCTGAATAAATACTTTATCATGGATAGGTCTTGTATCCTTTATTTTTTTACAGCTGGAAATCATACCAAGTTGCATATTAAGAAGGCAATCAAAAACATTTCCTTCTGTGTTCAAGTCTGCATTATTTCAAGGCTATCCATCACACACACACAAACACACACACACAAATCGTAACAACAACATCAAACATTAGTCTTTGAGCTTTAAATAACTAAACACAATGCATTCCTTAAAGCAGGAAAGCATACCATGAGGTTACAGCAGTTTTAGGTATAAAATATGGGGGGAATGAAATGTACTTCTGTGACAGGGATATATCTCATTGTTTTGTTCAGCTTGTGCTCAATCCTCAGCACCACAAATAACAAACCAAATTTCCTTGTGCATGACATTATCAACACATATATTATCCTTAAAGGTGTGTTTCAGGCCCATAGATCTTTTCTGTACCAAGTAGTCTAAAGGCCTGTTCAATAACCTAAACACTTTCGTCTCTATTTATGCCCCTATAACTGCTCCCTTTTTTGTACTCCCTTGTTTGCCATTGTGCCTTAAGGGATAGTTGTCTTCGATTATCAAGAGTTAATACGCATGAGGAACTTAAGAGCAGTTGACCTATATAAACACTTAATAAATATTCAGAACTACTTGTAAAGGAGAGTCTGCCATTGTCTCCATTAAAAAACTGAAAAGTTCTATTTTATATTGTATGTATATTTTGTCTGCATAGGCATAACCACAAATGAACGAGAGTGCCTATGGAGGTCACAAAAGGGGCATCAGATCTCCTTGAGCTGGAGTCAGAGGTGGTTGTGACCTGCCCAATGTGGGTACTGGGAACTGAATTTGGGTCCTGTGGTAGAATAGGAATGACTCTAAACCAAGGAGCAATCTCCCAGTATCTCCACTCATTTTCTGTCTTTTTTTGAAAGACAGGTTTTTCTGTGTAGCTCTGGTTGTCTTGGAATTTCTGTGTTGACCAGGCTGGCCTCAAACCCAGAGATTAGACTACCTCCATTTAATTAAATATGTGCACCACCGCTCAACCTATCTCCATTCCTATACACAAGGGATTCAAAGTACAAAAAGGTGAGGTCATACCCCAGGTCCTACAAATAACAGACTGTTTCCTGTCAATCTGTATCAAACTTCCCCACCTCCAATCCAGACAACTGTTTATCTAGTCTAGTCATGTTCTTGAAGGTATATATATATCTAGGTATCACTACATCAAAACTAAGATGCTGTTTGTTCTTATCATGCTCATCCTTTCATGCATACATTGCTTCCTAGAGACTGGCTGCTCGGAAAGTCTGAATGCAGCAGCAGACATAGATTCTAACTGTCTTTCTTTAGTCAGATATTAAAGGGATCTGACGTTAAAAGGGGAGACCATGTTTTGCTGCCCAATGAAATTGTTTTGCATTGGAAATATTTTAACTTTATTACATTTATTATTTTGTGTGTGTGTGTGTGTGTGTAAGAGAGAAAGAGAGAGAGAGAGAGAGAGGTAGAGAGAGAGCAGCTGGTGGTCAGTAGCTGCTGAAGCAGCAGGTTCTCTTCTACCATGTGGGTCTGGGGATTGAAAGCAGGTGTTTGGGTTTGTTGATAAGTGCCTTTACCTGCTGAGTCATCTTGCTTACCCAGATTTTTTTTTTAATTAAAAGCATTGTAGGTGGTGGTGGCATGCACCTTTAATCAGAGCACTTTGGAGGCACAGACAGGTAGATCTCAAAGCTCGATGCTAGCCTGGTCTACAGAGTGAGTGCCAGGAAAGCTAGGGCTACATCGAGAAATCTCGTCTCCAAAAACCAAACCAAAACAAATAATAAACAAGTAAAGAAATAAAACCATTTTATTTTTGAAACCTTATAATGAGGTTGTTATTTTAAATTGAGTTTATATTGACATTTTCTTAGTTTAATTGCTAATATAATTAATACTGACAGACTTAGACAGTAAAACCAAAGCTCTCTGAAGGAATTACTAACCTTAGAGAGTGAGCGACTCACGTGTGGAACTAGAGAAGACCCACTTTACCATCTGAGTCTACAGTTTCTGAGAACTAGGTACAGAACGTGGCAGCATGCAGCTGAGATCCATAGTTGGAGGCACTTACGCTTGACGGGTATAAAGGTCTGGTTCATCGAGATCCTGAGATCTTAATTCCTGTGTGGAGAGGCAGCCAGCACCACTGGTGGAAATGGAATTGTGCTTCATGCTCAAAACCTAATTCATGATTTCAATATCAGAAAAATGTTCCAGATGCAAGTGGATCATTAAGCAATAATTATCACTTTTATTCTGAAGTAGAAGAGTAACGAAAAACTTAGTTATTGTATTCCTTTACAATATTATTTTCCCTGTGTGCTGTATTTGTTTGACATGTATACTTAAGTCCTCACTAAAGATAACACCTATGCAACTTCAAGTATTCAATACACTTGAGCAAGGCAATGCAAAAACGAACATATATGATTCCTGCATCACACGGCAATCCATGATCACAATATTTCAATGTGTTATCCCGAGTACATCCCTGGTATCTCTTATGTCTATTTCAATGGTAACTCACAGACTGCTTGACAAGAAATCTCAGGCTCCTTAACTCTCCTCAAAATGTTTCCTTTGGCTTCAAAATCAGGATTCATTCTCTTTTCCTAATATCTACTTTTCTTGCTTTATGTTTAACCCCATAGTTTAATACCCACTATTGTCTTTCTGGTTCTAATCTCCCTTTCAGTAAAGACAAGCAATCCGTTCCATAACATAATGTAGAGGCTGCTTCCATTCTCAAAATATTTTAGTATCATAAGCATACCTATGTCAGACCCTGTCTTCGTCTCTGCAACACTAGACGCTAGCCACTCAGCTTTTTCAGGTCCTGCCCTGGCTTCCTTCTAGGGTAAGACAGAACTCACTGTTGAAAATAAAATAATATATATATCAAAGAGAAGTCACGCTATGCAATAAGGCTTACATAGGAGGCTTATTGGAAGATGAGAGAGAAGGGACAGAGGAGGCAGAGAGGGGAGCAGACTAGTCCCATGGGGTAAAGAGTGCGGGAGAGAGAGGGAGGTAGACACAGGAGAATGGTGAGGTTAGGGGTAGGTCCACCTGTTAAAAGGAACCATAGCAACTGTGCCCAGAAGTGGCTACAGGTGAGGAATTTTCCTGTCAGGACCCTAAGGACAGGCAGGCCAATGCAGATGCCCAAATACTAACACCAAATACTAACACCCACTTTATTGTTTGTTTGAGCTGGTGACTTTAGCACAATAGGCTGTGCACTGAGTCACATCACTCCTTGTTTTGCTGCTTACATTCCACTTAGGTTTATTCTCAAGCCTTCAGTTTCCCAGACTTTTTCTTTTTATATGGCTTTTCAGATGCTGTATTACCACAGGAAAGCAGCGTTTTAACCTGTCCCTCCCAGGCAGTCCTCCCCTTCCCCCCCTCCCTGCGGAACACCTTGGTCAGCAATCAGCATCCTCTTTTCCCTCTCCAGGCTCTGCCCACACAAACTTACTGATCCCTGAACCCAGAGCCTGGCAGATGCCGCCCCAGGTCTCTGATGCCACAGAGTCTCTTAGCAGGAACAGAATTAACCCCATGCAAGCAGTTACCTTTCTCTCTGGTTCTTGACCCCCAGCTCCCACTTCTAGTAAAATGCACAACTGCTTAGGAAGACACCCACCAATGCCAACCAAGAGCCATTTGGATTTTAAAGTCTCCGCCCACGTGACTTCAGAATGCCTGTTGCAAGTACTCTTAGGCAAGAAGGCTATGCCCATTCCCAGACAGTGGTGGGAAGTCCTAGGGCAAAAGCTTAGATTTCTAAATCTTGCAGCTGTTGTGCCTCTGGCTAGAATTGTAGTTTTGTCCCTAGCAACCCTTTTGAGTTTCAGCCTTTCCTAGCCATCACTATGTCTCCTCATCTGTGTTTGAGACAATTAAGTACTTTTGCAGCAGTGCCGATTTGTTTTCCATAGTATCTTTTAATGTTGTTTTGTTTTGTAAAATATCCCTGGGGCTGGTGAAATGGCTCCATGGGTAAGAGCACTGCCTGCTCTTCCAAAGAAATGGGATAAATCCCCAGGACCCATAACTATAACTCTAATTTCAGGAGGTCTGATGCCCTCTTCTGGCCTTGGTGGGCACAAGACACACGTGTGGTATACAGACATACATGTACGCAAAACACTTTATACATAAAATAAAAATAATAAAGATATTTTTTTAAAAAAAGGCAAACAGAAAGTATTCCAGTACAGTTTACATTACTAAAAGTTCTTAAAATTCATTTCAACACTCATCATAGTTTCAAGATGCCTTAAGAAATACAAAATTTGCGGGTCAGTGGTGGTGCATTCCTTAACTCCCAGCACTCAAGAGGCAGCGGCAGGGGGATCTCTGTGAGTTTGAGAAGAGTCTACAGAAGAAATACAAAATCACTTTAGCTAAGACATTTGAATTGGAAGTATTATCTCTGTTTGGCCAAGATCTCACATATTTTGTCATTACAAATCAATTAGTAAGACTATTGTATTAGCTATTGCTTATGCATTAACTACTCCTGTATTCTTTTTATAGAAGACTGAAATGAGAAAGGATTAATGTTCTACGGGTGCTTAAATAAAGCAAGTTTTCACATACTAGTCCTTCTAAAATCATTCCTCATCAAAGCACTCATTGAAACATTTTTTTTGTACAAAGTTTAAAAAGTTGAAGTCTACAGTCATCAGGCTGGTAGTCATAGACACACAAAAACCTGACAAGCTTGCTTTCTATGTCTACTTCTGAATGCCACTCAGGATCAAGTGAGATAATTGTATCAGGATTTTAGCTTAGTGATACATGGCGTTAATAAATTAAAATTCATCCTAAGGAATGTAGTGGGAAGAAATGATATGTAATCAAGTTGAATTTTATTTGCTAGATATTTTATAATGACATTTTAAGTCATAAGCAACTGTAATATACTTTACTATTAGAAACTCTTTTAATTAATGCAGGCCACCTTATACCCATGTGGTTATGCCATGGCAGTATCTGTGAAAAATTCTTCAGAGCAGGTAATAGGGATATGTTACATCTCTTTTTATCTTCTTTTTTTTTCTGAGACAAGCTTGTCTATTTAACAGTCTTGGCTGTGTCCCTTTTTTACCTTTTATGTTAATTCTTTAAAAACAACTACTTCTTTATTTTATTTATTGTATTATGTGTAGTTGGAATTTCGCTTTGGGCCACCAAGAAACTCCCAAATAATTTATTATGAATGCTTCTTATTAATTATAAGTGCTTAGTCTTAGCTTAGGCTCGTCCTGCTAGCTTTTTGAACTTAATTTAACCTGTTTCTATTCATCTACATTTTTCCTTGGGGCTTTTTACCTTTCTTTTATTCTGTATGTCTTGGTTTCCTGCTTCCTCCATGTGTGTCTGATTGGCCACTGGTTTCTCCCTGGTATCTCTTTTTCTTTCTTCCTTTCTAAGCCTAAATTCCTCCTGCTACTCAGTTTCCCTGCCTGCAAGTCCTGCCTATACCTCTTTCTTGCTATTGGCCATTTAGCTTTTTGTTAGACTAATCAGGTGCCTTAGGCAGACAAGGTAAAACAGCAACACATTTTTACATATAATTCAACAAATGCAACACGTCTTTACATAGTTATACAAATATTTTGTAACAATGAAACATCATTTCTCCTTTTACTTTTTTTCTTCAAACCCGCTCTTATATGCCTCCTTGTTCCCTTTCAAATTCATGGATTTTTCATTAATTTTGTTACATGCATATGTGTATGTAACCTGCCCGATCTGTATGTTACTTGTCTGTATGCTCTCAGGGTTATAATTAGGTTGAAGGGAGATAAATACACAGGGAGAAAGGAGAGCAAAATAATAGTATGGATATGTGAAAAAAATCACAAGGATTCATACTGTTAAGTACCTAAGAAACTATAACACACGCATACTTTAATTTAGTATAATGTTATTTGTATGTATGATTCAGGGCTCACCATTTGGTATTGGATAAGCATTTCGTGTACTCTTCCCACAGTAGGACTAAAACTGTTTCTCCACTCCCGGCATTTGTGAGTTCCCTATAGTTCTTTGTGTAGGGCTGGTTGGCCCCTTGTCCCTTATAGATTGCCTCTTGTCCTTATTCAGCTCATACTTAAGCAGCCATGTTAATAAGATTTTATTGGTGTAGATTCTGACATTCCTAGGAGATACAATGTCACAGCAAACTCCATGATGCTCTGGCTCTTATAATCTATGTGGTGTCCCCTCCTTTACAATGTTTCGTGATACTTACGTGTAGTGATATTTCATTTGTATTTTAATAAAGAAAGTTTAGCTGAAGATCAGAGAGTAAGTGGTAGCACACACCTTTAATCTCAGTAGCCACACTAGTTTGCCATAGAAACCTGGCGGTGCACGCCTTTAATCCCAGTGGTGCACATCTTTAATCCCAACCTAAAGAATGGAATGCAAGACAGAAGGAGAAAGCTCTCAGACACAGTCTCATCACCCTGTTATTTGATTTCTCTGTTAGATTGCCTTCACATATGCATTTATTTCAGGAAGCATCAACTGTATCAATACCCATGCCACTGCACACTACTTCAGTGGCCTTAGTTTTAGCTGTTTCTCCCTGTATACACTCCCTCGTCCCTCTATTTCTCTCCTTGCACATCCCCTCACCAGCCTGTACCTTTCTATTCTATTTCTTCTTTCCTGATGAGATGCTTCTCTCCTCCTTAGTCTGTTACTCTATGCTTAATCTCTGTGATTCTGTATATCCACATGTAAGCTAATACATGCCACATTTGGCTTTCTGTGTCTGGGTACCTCACTCAGGGTGATTTCTCCCCCTAGTTCTACCCTTTTACTGTGAATTTAATTATTTTTAATGGCTGAGTAATATTCATTTGTGTAAAGGTTCCAATTTTTATTATCCATTCATATTCATGTCTTGAATATGTTATCCAATTTCTGGGCATTATTAATAGAGCAGCAATGGACATGGTTGAGTAAGCGTCTCTGTGGTAGGATGAAGTTTCCTTTGGGTAAATGCCCAAGAGTGATAGAGCTGGATCACGAGGTAGATCAGTTCCCATCTGTCTAAGTTGCCCCCACACTCATATCCATAGTGACTGTATGAGTCTGCACTCCCACCAGCAGTGGATGAGTGTCCCCCTTATTCTACGTCCTTGCCAGCAGGAACTGTCACTCGTGTTATTGATCTTAGGGATTCTGACAGGTGTAAAAAGGACTCTCAAAGCATACTTGGTTTGCATTTCACTAATGACTGAGAATGTTGAACATTTAAGTCTTTCCTAGCCACTTAAGATTCCCTATTGAGAATTCTCTGTTTAGATCTATACCCCAGTTTTAATTGAGTCATTTGTTTCTTGATATCTAGCCTTTTGAGTTCTTTATTCATTGTGTTTGATTTTTTTAATATAATTTTGGATATTAGCCCTCTATTAGGTGTGTAGTTGATAAAAAATATTTTACCATTCTGTAAGCTGCCACTTGTCTGTATGATGGGATCTTTTGCCATGCAGAAGCTTTTCAGTTTCATGAGATCCCATTTATTAATTGTTGAAATTAGTGTCTGTGTTAATAGTGTTCTGCTCAGAAAGTCTTTTCCTATGTCATTGATTTCAGGGATCTTCCCTTCTTTTTCTTCTGTTAGGTTCAAGATATCTGGTTTTAGGTTGAGGTCTGTGTGGGAATTCCTTTCCACCAAATTTATTTTGGGAGGTGAGGTGGAGTGTCTCAGCAATAGGGTGGCTTCTTTGTGCTGACATGATCTCTTATAAGGAAGAGGAATGGTCTTCCATGTATTTCTGGTTTCTTCATCAAAGATCAGGTGTCCGTAGGTGCTTGAATTACACCTGACTTCTCAATGGAAACCATGAAAGCCAGAATGTCTTGGATAGATGTGCTGGCAGACACTAAGAGACCGTGGAGGCAAGCCCAGAGTACTATTCCCAGAAAAGCTTGCATTCAACATCAATGGAGAAAAAAGATATTCCAGGACAAAAACAGATTTAAACAATAGGTAGCCACAAACCCAGCCTTACACAAAGTACTAGAAGGCAAAGCACAAACCAAGGATGCCAACAACTCCCATAATAACAGAGACATCTGACAACTCTCCACCACCACAACTCAAAGAAGGGAAACACACAAACACTACCACCAAAAAAATAAATAAAAATAACCAGAGTTGACATCCACTGGTCATTAATATCCCTCAATATCAAATGGACCTAAGAAACAAGCCAGTGTGGCTATACACAAGTTCTTTCCCCAAGCTCAGGCAGTTTTTAGACAAGCAAGGGTCTCCATTCATTCCCTTTGAGGAACTCTCAGGCCCTGACACTAACACATGACTGGTGCCTATTGTCAAGGCCAATGGTACACTCCTCAGCCCCTCCCTGACCTGACCTGACCTGAGGAGCCACACCCCAACCCAGTTCACAGGCTCCTCTTTATTTAACTAACTAACTAACTAACTAACTAACTTACTATACAGCGTAAGATGTGGAATCTCTTCTCAATGAAATGCTGTTCGCAGCCATTCGATGAATTTATTCTCAGATCAGATCAGATCCTGTCCAACAGGGGTGTCTTTTTTCCATGTTTCTTCTTCTTTTGTTTGTTGCAGTCAGTCTAGATGTGCTGGTCTATGGTGTGTGTGTGTGTGTGTGTGTGTGTGTATGTGTCTGAGAGAGAGAGAGAGAGTGAGAGAAAGAGAGAGAGAGAGAAAGAGAGAGAAACGGAATTGCTATTTATTTGAAGAGTTTTAATGATTTAATATTCAGCGATTTCCAGCCTTTTTTATCAGCACATTTATTATTACCAGTGAGCACCTTCCTCTGAAAACATTGGAACCCCCCATCTGTACATGTCATATTCGTGTGTGTGTGTGTGTGTGTGTGTGTCAAATTCCATTTCAGGAGCTGCTTTGCTGACACTCACCCAGCACCAGTGAGATGGAGGCCACCATTTTCTTAGCCAGTTATGTTTCAGGACAGTCAGGAGACAGAAAGAAAGAAGGAAGGAAGGAAAGAAGGAAGGAAGGAAAGAAATGATGTACATTCCCGATGAAAAAAAAATTAAGTAAATTTTAAAAAGTAAAAAAATAATTAAGAAAGTAAGTAAATACATACATAAAAATAGACAAATAAGCAAACAAAGAATGAATAAATGAATAAAATATTATTATTTAATTGAAACATTCAATAAGTAAATAAATGAGTCAGGCTGAGCAAATAAATAAACAGATGTATGAAAGAAGATAAGGAAGTGAAGGAATAAATGAACAAATAAGTAAGTAAGTAAGTAAATAACTAGGTGGGTCATTTTTTAAAGAAGTAAGTAAATGAGATGGGCTGAACAGATAGATAAGTAAGTAAGCAAGCAAAGAAATACACAAGAAGTCATTGCTCGATCAATCAATCAATAAGCAAGCAAGCAAGCAATAATGAAAAAAATGAGACACATCCATTAATCCATAAAAGACAAAACATGGAAATAAACATGTAAACTGGTCAACCCACCCACGTTCACTCTGACTCTAAGATTATAAGATACACATTGTGAGACATTGACCCCTCCCATGTGTCACATTCTGAGTCAGTGACCCCTCCCATGTGTCACATTCTGAGTCAGTGACCCCTCCCATGTGTCACATTCTGAGTCAGTGACCCCCTCCCATGTGTCACATTCTGAGTCAGTGACCCCTCCCATGTGTCACATTCTGAGTCAGTGACCCCTCCCATGTGTCACATTCTGAGTCAGTGACCCCTCCCATGTGTCACATTCTGAGTCAGTGACCCCCTCCCATGTGTCACATTCTGAGGCAGTGCTGCCCCCTCACGTGTGTCACATTCTGAGGCAGTGGCACCCACAAAGGGGAAGAGTAAGTCCAAAGGAATCTCAAACCTGGAGCCAGGATTGGGGTGTTTTTGAGCAAAGAGGAGATGACTTTTGAGTGACAGGTAAGGGCCTCGTACTGTTGCTGACCTAGTCATTTTCCTGTGATCAGAAGACACCTCTGGGCTCTGGAATCAGGTTGATCTACTCTGGACTGATGGCAGCAATTACAGAGCTTCAGAGGACAATGGAAGAACAAGCTTGCTGGCTGCAGCTCAGAGAGGGTGCCATAAATGGATCTGGAATTTAAGCTTGAAGGATGATTCTTTAAGGTTCCAACTTAAAAATATAAAACCATGAATGCATGAGTGGATGGTGTTGGGCTCAATACCACATTCAAATACTTAAAGCATAATAGGCACACACAGTGTCAAGTTGGGAGCATAGGCCCCAGTCCCTCACATCTGTCCCAGCCCCAAGGCCTGGTCTGGACTCCAAATCCCAGCAGGCCAGGTCCTGACCCCATCCCTGTAGCGAGCTGCATGAAGCCACACCTGATGGCAATGTAGAGAGCTGCGTGGAGTCGCACCTGATGGTGCTGGCTCCCGCCCTCCGCAATCCCGAAAGTGAGTGCTCTCTGTGATAATCAACTCCTATGGCTAAAGCCTGACTTATGCTATTATCATGCAATGACTGTCAGCTGCTTGCATATGCGTGGACCTATGGGCAGTGCCCACCTGGCAATCTGAGGTTGGCGGCCCAGGCCTACTTAAGGGCTGGGAGAGGTTTGCCCAGAGGAGAGAGGAAGAGACAGAAGGAGAGAAAGAGAAGGGAAAAGATTGCTGTGAATAAGTCCTGGAATAAACTGCTTAGCAAGAAGAGCTCCGGTGTTGCGCATCCTCCTTGCTGGTCGAGGGGGGCCGCGACACATCCCCAGGGTACTTAAGTGATTTCCAGAAAGAGGAACATTTGGTCTCCCTTTCTTCCTCTCAGGGGCTGTATTCCTGCAGCTTCCAGGTTCCCACTTGGGGCCATCTTAGAGTGCAGATCTGCTATTAAACCTGGATATTTCTTTTTTTTTTTCTTTTCTTTTTTTTTCTTTTTTGGATTTTCTGAGACTGGGTTTCTCCATAGCTTTTGGTTCCTGTCCTGGAACTAGCTCTTGTAGACCAGGCGGACCTCAAACTCACAGAGATCCACCTGCCTCTGCCTCTCGAGTGCTGGGATTAAATGCGTGCGCCACCACCATCTGGCTAAACCTGGTATTTCTTAATTTGGCTTGTTTTGATTTAACTTGATTGGGAATTTTTGCATCGCCGGAGAGCTTGCTTTATACAGTTCAAAGCCAGGTCCACTTTTCCCCCTGTAAGCCTCTTACCAAAATCTTTTTAAATTGAGCCTACTTTGTTCATTTGTATCAGACAGACTCAATTTAAAAAGATGTTTGTATATATATATATATATATATATATATATATATATATATATGTGCCCATGGTTTTTGGTCTCTGCACTTTCACCCCTCCCTTCCCTTAGTAGCCAGTCTCTCATAGCACCATGCTACCAGAGGCACTGGCCCCTCCCCCACTCCCTCAAGCCCACACTCCCCAACCCCCTCCTATGGAGCTACATTCTTTCCCCTTGCTTTCCCAATTTGGAGGTTCAACTTCCACCTTTCCCTTCCCCTACCACCTCACTGCTCCATGCTGAACTCTCTCTTTACACTGGGCTAGCCCCTCCCATGCTCCCTTTTCTCTTCCAAATCTCCCTCAGGTAGAAAAGCAGCTAGGTTTCTTTTCTACTAATCATTCTGTTTCCTCAGTCGGTACCAGATATTAGGAAAGAGTTTAAAAAAGTTGAGGATGGTCCCCAAACTCCTATATGGGAATTGGAGAATATGGCCTTTAAAGTTTTTAATGCCCGAGAGGAATCAGCTGAGTCTTCCCGACAGACAAAGCTACAACAATCTACAGGCCCAGGTCTTAGCAGCTGCCCTAAGGTCACAGGAAGGGGGACAAGGGAAGCCAACCACGGGGCTCTATCAAAGGTGGTCTAAATGGTCAAATGGCACGATATTGCACTACAGCTGCTCCGAGGTTGTGCCCTATCTGCCAGCAACCCAGACACTGGAAATCACAATGCCCCTGTGCTGGCTTGTCCTCTAGGCCATGCCATGGAGGTCTGGCCTCATCACCATTGGCAAGTGAAACTCTGCCAGCCTTCAAATGTCTCAGCCTGGCAGAGGATTGACGCTGCCCAGACTTGGTATATCCCGTAACCCTCTCCTAGCCTAGGGTCATGCTACAAGTGGTGGGTAAATCCATTATTTTTATTTTCACTTGGGCCTTTAGTTTCCCTCACCAATTTCAGCTATGGGGGTAGACAGGACCTGTTCCTCCCCACTTAAAACTCTGCCACTGCCCTACATTCTTGTAGGACAATTATATCCTTAGCCACTTCCCCAAAGCTTTGTTCCACTTCTTGGAGTCCCTTTTAACCCCGCCCATCTCCAAGATTCTATTTTACAGCTTCATTCCTCCTGCCAGATGTGTGCCCAGGCCAACCCACAAGGAGTTCTCCACATACACCAGCTGCGTGGACACCAACCGGGCAAAGATTGGCAGGTTAATTTCACTTAAATGCCTACTCATGAAAAAACTTCGTTATCTCTTAATACTTGTGGACACTTTTACAAGGTGGATAAAAGCATTTCCAGTCTCCAGGGAAACAGCAGATGTGGTGGAGCTCAACATCTCCTGGACAATGGGACTCATCAAACAACAACTGAGCAAGCTTTCCATTGAACTCAGGTTATCTTGGCCCTCGCCTCAGGGCCAACCGGCATTCCCCTATGGGCCTTAGCCCCTTTGGGCTGCTTTATGGCAGGCCCTTTCTCCTTAACCATCACCTTCCAGTTCAAACTCCTCCACTGGTGGGGTACCTACCCTACCTCTCCCTTTTAAGGTCCCTTCTCCATTCACACGCTGACAGTTGTCTTCCTGCCACCACACCAGTGGACCCTAATGCCCCTAAACCTGCCCTGCTCTCCCCAGGGCACAGAGTACCCCTCAAACAGTTAACTCCTAGGTCTCTTGAACCTCGATGGACAGGACCTCACATGGTAATCCTCACCACACCCTCAGCTGCCAAGCTCTTGGGACACTCATGCTGGTACCATCTCCCCAGGCTCAAGCGGGCACCTACTCAAGACACTTCGTCTGTCCAGCAGGCAAGACCCTCCACCCTCCATTTTTCCAGGATGCCACAATGAAGGGCCTACCTGCTCCTCATCCTGACACACTCATCTTTAGCAATAACAAGTTTTTTTTCCCTAGACACCTGCCTTCTCCTCTCCCCCAAGGCATCTGTTATGCCTGCCTTCTCCGGGATGACACTTCATGGGATGCCTTTCCAGCCACACCTCTTGCTAAACATGGACACCTGGCTCTCCCCTTCCCCACACTGCCCCATGCCTGCAGAAAGTAGCCAGATTTGAGTCTATGCCCTTTTTTCCCCAAAGAGCCCTATGGAAGGTAAGTGCCACTTAGCCACAGACCTGGAGTCCTGCCCAGGGGACTTACAGCCTACCTGGATTGTACTCTGCCTCATTATTTTCTTTTTTTAGGATCCTTGACAGCCTTGTAGGAGCCAGAAAAGACTTTTAAAGGCCTGTAAGAGAACCAAGCTCATGGATATCATGGCACAAGTGAGAAATGAGAGGTGGAGGGAACTCTGGCAGTTGACAGTCTTTCCTTCTGGGTGTCACTGATGTAAAATGTTGGGTTTTGACAATTTGGCAAGACATGTTCTTATGAGCATTATTCTTTCCCATATGTCAATTATGTGTCCACAGAGTTTAGAGAGAAAGGAACTCGCCCACACTGAGATTTGGGCTTTGGAAAGATAATCTGACAGTGTGTTTTGTTTTGTCTTAACTCACTTTCTTCCTTACTCTCTTTCTCTGTCCTTAACAAGCCTTCATTGGCTGTGTGTGTGTGTGTATGTGTGTGTGTGTCTGAGAGAGAGATAGAGAGAGAGAGAGAGAGGAGAGAGAGAGAGAGAGAGAGAGAGAGAGAGAGAGAGAGAGATGGGGGAATATTTCTGGGGATGGATCCCAATGCCTGTGTTTGCTCTCTAACAGATACACACCATTTAGCTTCACTTCCAAACTCTCACATACAGGAATCATGTATTTTTTCCAACCAGCAAGGATTTCAGACTGGCCAACCATGGTATGCACAAATGGAGACTGGTGACGGTTCTTGTGGGAGTGATGACCCATCTCAGGGGGCTTGGAAAATGCACTTATTGTCTGGTCAGAGACACCATTGCGCTACCACATACCACTGACAGGCCAAGCCACTAAGGATACCTTCCTGGAACTCATGAGTGCACGTTGTGGAAGCTACCCTGGCACTAAGCCTCTCCACATGCTGCAATGGAGATGGCTTGGAAGGAAACTAAGGCCATGCTCCTATTCCTACATCAGATGTCTCTGAGGTGAAAAATAGGGACCTGGAAGGGCTTTTCAAACAGCAGAGCTCAGAGCCTGCTGACTTTTCACAGGCATCGGCCTGAAGAAGGAAAGCAAGCCACAGCCAGGTCCTCTCTCCTGATCTCTCCAGCCTTGGAGTGTGTGAGCTCTTTGAATCTCCCTCATGATGCCCCTTTCCTTGCTGGTACAGATGTCTTAGGCAGTGCCTACCTTGCCTAGTCTTATTCCTTCCCACATGTTTCATCCACACTTCCCTAGACTCCCATCGGGTTACACACCACAGATGTTTTGGCCTAGCTATTCATGGAGGCTTGCTGACATCATGGCATGACTGATGGCTGACTATGAATACCTGCCTATGGCTTCTGGCTCATTCTGCGGGTAGACACATTACAAGTGTACAGCTCCAGAGGAATCTTATAAGATTATACTTGTATACTGAGGGAGTATACATGAAATACATGAAGACAAGAAGTGGGGATTGGATTCTCCAGATGCTCTGATTAAGATAAGCAGTGATGTAAAAAACAGAGATGGACTACACCAAGAAGGAGCAGACCCAAGATGCTGTGGCCTTTTGTTTTGTTTTTGGTGGGTGCAAGGGCTGTGTGTTCACATGAATATAGGTACTCTTGGAGGCCAGAGAGAGCATTGAATCCCACAGAACTGAAGTTACAAATTATTGTGTTCTGCCATATAGATGCTGGGAACTGAAATTCAGCCCTCTGCAAGAGCAGCAGGAGCTCAAACTCTTTTTAGAACTACACTTATTTATTTCAGGTGGGTGAATACCAGGTCATAATAATCCCTAAACATGATATAACTATTCCAAGAAGAAGGGAAACACATTATGTATTAGATCCGATCAAAATTATGACTAATTTTATTTAACTATTTCTATACAACTCCAAACACATTTTAAAATTACAGTAAGTGCCAATGTCCCTAGAGGGCCATTCTTTTAATACCTCAAGTTTAAGTATGATAACCATTGATATTCTCCTTTTTGGGCATGAGTTTATTTTTATTATTTTTTATTTTTACATCCCAATCAAAATTTCCCCTCCCTCCTCTCTTCTCAGTAACTCCCTCCTACCTCCACTGCTCCCACTCCCCATCCATTCCTCCTCCTCCTTTAACCTTCAGAAAAAGGTGGACTTCATATGGATACCTGCCAGACATATTCTATCAAGTAGTGGCGATATTAGGCATGTCCTCTTCTATTAAGAATGGATTTAGCAATCCTGTAGGAAGAATGGGTCCCTAAAGCAAGCAACAGGGACAGGCCCTGCACCCACTGTTAGGAGTCCCACAAGAACACCAAGTTACACAACTGTAACATGTATACAGGGGGCCTAGGTCAGTCCCATGCATGCTCTCTTGATGGTGGTTCATTCTCTGTGAGTCACTATCATCCCAGGTTAGTTAGTTCTGTGGGATTTCTTGTGGTGCTCCCGTCCCCACTGGCTCCTACAAAAATTTAATTTTATTTTTTAATTATTTTATATGTATTGGTGTTTTGCCTTCATGTATGCCTCTGTGAGAGTGTCAGATCCTCTGGAATTGGAGTTACAGACAGTTTTGAGCTGTCTATAATTTTTTTCATTATTATAAACATTTATTTCTCTATTTTGACATTTTTAAAAATATTTATTTATTTATTATGTATACAATATTCTGTTTGTGTGTCTGTCTGCCGGCCAGAAGAAAACACCAAACCCCATTACTGATGGTTGTGAGCCACCATGTGGTTGCTAGGAATTGAAATCAGGACCTTTGGAAGAGCAGGGAATGCTCTTAACCTCTGAGCCATCTCTCCAGCCCTCTATTCTACCATTTTAAAATAAATTTTCATATAATGAATGTGTGAAGATCTACTCTACTGATAGGCATTTGAAATAATAATATTATTTGTTTAATTATTTAGGGAGAGTAGGAATATATATATAATACATATTCACTAATATATTGATATTATATAATATATATTCATAAATATAAGGGTGTGTTTGTATATACTTCAAATGGGGAGCAACATCGATCAGTTAAATAAACAACCCAGAGTTTCCTGCCCTTTCACTAAGGCTACCAGCCCAGACCAGTGAGTGCCTGACTAGAGGGCAGGCCTCAAGGTCCCCACCAGGGGAAGCAGGCCCCTGCTGCTGGGGTTGCAGTCTCTGCTTGTGATCTCCTGGACCTGCTCTGCCTGCGCCCTACTTCCCTTTGTCCCTGGCTCTTTGGGGCATCCAGGAGTTCCTGTGTAGGTGCCAAGAAGTTTCATCGGGACGGGTGAGTGTGTGCTATCCTGGGGCAGACGTCCTGGTAGAGAGCACAAACGCCCCTCCCCCAGCTCCTGCTGCAGGGCTTTCTCTCCTACACACCCGCCCCCACCCCCACCCCAAGCCTGCCTTGTCTGCAAGGTCCTTAGCTGTGGAACAGTTTCCTGCCCTTTCACTAAGGCTACCAGCCCAGACCAGTGAGTGCCTGACTAGAGGGCAGGCCTCAAGGTCCCCGCCAGGGAAAGCGGGCCCCCCCGCTGCTGGGGCTGCAGTCTCTGCTGTGATCTCCTGGACCTGCTCTGCCTGCGCCCTACTTCCCTTAGTCCCTGGCTCATTGGGGCATCCAGGAGTTCCTGTGTAGGTGCCGAGAAGTTTCATCGGGACGGGTGAGTGTGTACTATCCTGGGGCGGACGGTCCCGGTAGAGAGCACAAACGCCCCTACACTAAGGCTACCCAACCAGAGCAGTGAGTGCCTGCCTAGCGGGCAGGCCTCAGTAACCCCCGAAAGGGAGTGCAGGCACCTCCAGCTTGTACTGCAGTGTCGCCTGTGTTCTACTCGACCCCGCCCGACCCCTTGCATTAGGCCTTCTTTACGCGGGTCATTGGAATACCATGCATACATGTTTTGGTGTTGAGGAGTTCATCTGGAAGGGAACGGTTCCTGCCCCTACACTGAGGAGATACACCTAGAGAGTTAGTCACAGCAAAGACTGGTCCAAGACATCAGGCCTCTCCTGGCTCCATTTGAAGGAAAAGATGGGCAGGCGCCAATGCAAGAATTCCCCCAACAACTTGAAAGGCAACGTGACATCACCAGGATCCAGGAATCCCGAAATGAGAAGTGTACACCCTAATCCACAAGAATTAGAAGAATTCGACTCAAAAGTGAATTTTATGAAAATAATAGAGGACCTTAAACAGGAGGTGAAAAACTGCCACAACCAATTAGAGATTACAAACAAAAAGGTAGAGGAAATGAATAAATCTCTCAAAGATACCCAAGAAAACCAAGAGAAACAAGAAAAAGTAATCAAACAGGTAAGGGAAACGGTTCAAGACTTGAAGAATGAAGAGGAAGTAATAAAGAAAACACAAACCGAGGGAAGGATGGAGATGGAAAATTTGAATAAACGAACAGGAACTACAGAGACAAGTACCACCAACAGATTACAAGAGATAGAAGAAAGAATCTCAGACACTGAAGATACCATAGAGAAAATAAACACTCTCATCAAAAAAAACAGCATAACCAACAAATTCTCATCACAAAACATTCAGGAAATCTGGGACACAATAAAAAGACCAAACCTAAGAATAATAGGGATAGAAGAAGGAGAAGATCTACAGCTAATGGTCCAGAAAATATATTTAATAAAATTATAGAAGAAAACTTTCCCAACCTTAAGAAAGATATTCCTTTGAAGGTCCAAGAAGCATACAGAACACCAAATCGACTGGATCAAAAAAAAACATCTCCTCGTCATATAATAATCAAAACACAAAACATACAGAATAAAGAAAGAATATTAAGAGCTGCAAAGGAAAAAGGTCAAGTTACCTATAAAGGTAAACCTATCAGACTTACACCTGATTTCTCTATGGAAACCATGAAAGCCAGAAGGTCCTGGATAGATATACTGCAGAAACTATGAGACCATGGATGCAAGCCCAGACTACTATACCCAGTCAAGCTTTCATTCACTATACATGGAGAAAACAAAATTTTCCAGGATAAAAACAAATTTAAACAATACGTAGCCACAAATCCAGCCCTTCAGAAAGTAATTGAAGGAAAATCACAAACCAAGGAGTCCAACAATGCCCACAATAACTCAGACATCTAATGACCCTTCACCAGCACAACTTGAAGAAGGGAAACACACAAACTCTACTACCAAAAGAAAGAAAGAAAGAAAGGAAAAATGACCGGAGTTAACAACCACTGGTCATTAATATCACTTAATATCAATGGACTCAACTCACCTATAAAGAGGCACAGGCTAAGAGACTGGATACGAAAACAGGATCCAACATTCTGTTGCTTACAAGAAACACACCTCAACCACAAAGACAGACATCTACTCAAAGTAAAGGGCTGGGAAAAGGTTTATCAAGCAAACGGACCTAAGAAACAAGCAGGTGTGGCCATACTAATTTCTAAGAAAGTTGACTTCAAACTAAAATCAATCAAAAGAGATGGAGATGGACATTTTTTACTCATAACAGGAACAATTCACCAGGATGAAGTCTCAATCCTGAATATCTATGCCCTTAATATAAAAGCACCCACTTATGTAAAAGAAACGTTACTAAAACTCAAGGCAGTCATCAAACCACACACACTAATAGTAGGAGATTTCAACACTCCTCTCTCACCAATGGACAGGTCAATCAGACAGAAACCTAACAGAGAAATAAGAGGATTAAGGGAGGTAATGAATCAAATGGACTTAACAGACATCTTTAGAACATTCCACTCAAATAAGAAAGAATATACCTTCTTCTCTGCAGCTCATGGAACCTTCTCGAAAATAGACCACATACTCGGTAACAAAGCAAACATACACAGTTACAAAAAATATCGGTAACCACCTGTGTCTTATCAGATCACCATGGATTAAAGTTAGAATTCAACAACAATGCTATCCCCAGAAAGCCTATGAACTCATGGAAATTGGACAGTCAACTACTGAACCACACCTGGATCAAGGAAGAAATAAAGAAAGAAATTAAAGTCTTTCTTGAATTCAATGAAAACGAAGACTCAACATACTCAAACCTATGGGACACTATGAAAGCAGTGCTAAGAGGAAAGTTCATAGCATTAAGTGCCCACATAAAGAAAACGGAGAAAGCACACATTGGAGGCCTAATAGCCCACCTTAAAGCTTTAGAAAGAAAAGAAGCAGACTCACCTAGGAGAAGTAGAAGACTGGAAATAATCAAATTGAGGGCTGAAATCAACAAAATAGAAACACAGAAAACAATCCAAAGAATCAATGAAACAAAAAGCTGGTTCTTGGAGAAAATCAATAAGATTGATAAACCCCTATCCAAACTAATCAAACGGCGGAGAGAGAATACGCAAATTAACAAAATCAGAAACGAAAAGGGAGACATAACCACAGACACAGACGAAATTCAGAGAATCATTAGATCTTACTACAAAAACCTGTATGCCACAAAATTGGAAAATGTAAAAGAAATGGACACTTTTTTAGATAAGTACCATATACCAAAGTTAAACCAGGACCAGGTGAACAATCTAAATAGACCTGTTAGTCGCGAAGAATTAGAAGTTGTTATAAAAAACCTCCCCACCAAAAAAAGCCCAGGTCCAGACGGCTTTAATGCAGAATTCTACCAGAACTTCCAAGAAGACCTAATACCTATACTCCTTAATGTATTTCACAATATTGAAACAGAGAAGTCATTGCCAAATTCCTTTTATGAAGCTGAAGTTACTCTGATACAAAAACCACACAAAGACACAACCAAGAAAGAGAACTACAGGCCAATCTCACTCATAAACATCGACACAAAAATACTCAATAAAATACTGGCAAACCGAATCCAAGAACACATTAGAAAAATTATCCATTATGATCAAGTAGGCTTCATCCCAGAGATGCAGGGCTGGTTCAACATACGAAAATCTATCAATGTAATCCATCATATAAATAATCTGAAAGAAAAAAACCATATGATCATTTCATTAGATGCGGAAAAAGCATTTGACAAAATTCAACATCCCTTTATGATAAAGGTCTTAGAGAGATTAGGAATACAAGGGTCATTCCTAAATATAATAAAAGCTATTTATAGCAAGCCGTCAGCTAACATCAAATTAAATGGAGAGAAACTCAAAGCTATTCCACTAAAATCAGGAACACGACAAGGTTGTCCACTCTCTCCATACCTCTTTAATGTAGTGCTTGAAATTTTAGCAATAGCAATAAGACAACATAAGGGGATCAAAGGGATTCAAATCGGAAAGGAAGAAGTTAAACTTTCATTATTTGCAGACGATATGATAGTGTACATAAGCGACCCCAAAAACTCCAGCAAAGAACTCCTTCAGCTGATAAACACCTTTAGTAGCGTTGCAGGATGCAAGATCAATTCCAAAAAATCAGTTGCCCTCCTATACACAAAGGATAAGGAAGCAGAGATGGAAATCAGAGAAGCATCACCCTTCACGATAGCCACAAATAGCATAAAATATCTTGGGGTAACCCTAACCAAGGAAGTAAAGGATCTATTTGACAAGAACTTAAAGTCAATGAAGAAAGAAATTGAGGAGGATACCAGAAAATGGAAGGATCTCCCTTGCTCTTGGATAGGGAGGATCAACATAGTAAAAATGGCAATTCTACCAAGGGCAATTTATAGATTCAATGCAATCCCCATTAAAATCCCATCAAAATTCTTCACAGATCTTGAGAGGACAATAATCAACTTTATATGGAGAAACAAAAAACCCAGGATAGCCAAAACAATCTTATATAATAAAGGATCGTCTGGAGGCATTACCATCCCTGACCTCAAACTCTATTACAGAGCCTCAGTATTGAAAACAGCTTGGTATTGGCATAAAAACAGAGAAGTCGATCAATGGAACCGAGTAGAAGACCCTGATTTTAACCCACAAACTTATGAACACCTAATTTTTGATAAAGGAGCTAAAAGTATTCAATGGAAAAAAGAGAGTATCTTCAACAAATGGTGCTGGCAGAACTGGTTGTCAACGTGTAGAAGAATGAAAATAGATCCATATCTATCATCATGCACAAAACTCAAGTCCAAATGGATTAAAGACCTCAATATTAGTCTGAACACACTGAACCTGATAGAAGAAAAAGTTGGAAGTACTCTACAACATATGGGTACAGGAGATCACTTCCTACGTTTATCCCCAGCAGCACAGACATTAAGGGCAACATTGAATAAATGGGACCTCCTGAAACTGAGTAGCTTCTGTAAAGCAAAGGACACTGTCACTAAGACAAAAAGGCAACCCACTGACTGGGAGAAGATCTTCACCAACCCTGCAACAGACAAAGGTCTGATCACCAAAATATATAAAGAACTCAAGAAACTAAACTTTAAAATGCTAATGAACCCAATAAAAAAATGGGGCACTGATCTGAACAGAGAATTCTCAACAGAAGAAATTCAAATGGCAAAAAGACACCTAAGGTCATGCTCAACCTCCTTAGAGATAAGGGAAATGCAAATTAAAACAACTTTGAGATACCATCTTATACCTGTCAGAATGGCTAAAATCAAAAACACCAATGATAGCCTTTGCTGGAGAGGTTGTGGAGAAAGAGGCACACTCATTCATTGCTGGTGGGAATGCAAACTTGTGCAACCACTTTGGAAATCAGTGTGGCGATTTCTCAGGAAATTTGGGATCAACCTACCCCAAGATCCAGTAATACCACTATTGGGAATATACCCAAGAGATGCCACATCAAATGACAAAAGTATCTGTTCAACTATGTTCATAGCAGCATTGTTTGTAATAGCCAAAACCTGGAAATAACCTAGATGCCCTTCAATGGAGGAATGGATGAAGAAAGTGTGGAATATATACATATTAGAGTACTACTCAGCAGTAAAAAACAATGACTTCTCGAATTTTGCGTGCAAATGGATGGAAATAGAAAACACTATCCTGAGTGAGGTATCCCAGACCCAAAAAGAGGAACATGGGATGTACTCACTCATAATCGGATTCTAGCCATAAATAAAAGACATTAAGCATATAATGTGTGATCCTATAGAAGTTAAATAAGAAAGTGAACCCAAAGAAAATCATATAGTCATCCGCATGGAGAGGGGGAAGTAGACAAGATTGCAGGGCAAAAACTGGGAACTTGCGGGTGAGGTGGCATGGGGCAAAGGGGAAATGGGATGAGAAATATGAAAAGGGGAGGATGGGAGGAGCTCGGGGGATTGGGATGGTTGGGATATAGGAAGGATGGATACGGGAGCAGCGAAGTATATATCCTATCTAAGGGAGCCATCTTAGGGTTGGCAAGAGACTTGACTCTAGAGGGGTTCGCAGGTGTCCAGGAATATGTCCCTAGCTGGTACCTTGGGCAACTAAGGAGAGGGAACCTGAAATGACCCTATCCTATACTGATGAATATCTTGCATATCACCTTAGAACCTTCATCTGGCGATGGATCGAGGTAGAGACAGATTCTCAATTTGGAGCAACGGTCTGGGCTCTTAAGGTCCAAATGAGGAGCAGAAGGAGGGAGAACAAGAGCAAAAAATCAGGACCACGAGGGATGCACCCACCCACTGTGACAGTGGAACTGATTTATTAGGAGCCCACCAAGGCCAGCTGGTCTGGGACTGAATAAGCATGGGTTGATTCCGGACTCTCTGAGCATGGCGGTCAATGAAGACTGATGAGAAGCCAAGGACAATGGCACTAGGTTTCAATCCTAATACATGAACTGGCTTTGTGGAAGCTTAGCCTGTTTAGAAGCTCACCTTCCTGGACGTAGATAGAAGACCTTCGTCTTCCCGCAGGGCAGAGAATTTGGACTGCTCTTCAGTATCGAGAGGGAGGGGGAATGGTGTGGGGGGGAGGAGAAGAGAAGTGGGGATAGGGGGAGGGGAGTGGGGGGAGGGGGCAATATTTGGGAAGAGGGGAGGGAAATGGGAAACGGGGAGCAGGTGGAAATTTTAATTAAAAAAGAATAAAAAATAAATAAAAGAAAAAATAAATAAATAACCCACTAGACTGAGACTAGATGTGTCAACACATGACTAATTCACTAAGAGGGAGAAGTCATAGAACAGTGAGGAACAAGGCAGTAAAGCATGCCGGAGGCTGTAGAGTGGGCAGTCCAAACACTTAGCATGTGTGGTTTAGAGTCAAGAAGACCTGAATTTGAATCTTTCCCTCCTACATTTCATAGCACTGTTGTCTATGAGTTACTTAATTTCCCCTGAGCCTCTGTTCCCCATTCTGTACAATGGGCATAAAAATGGTAACCATATTACAGGACTGTTAGAGGTTGAACTGAGATGACACCAGTAAGTCTGTTGATACAGGGCCTGCCATATCACCAGCATTCCATGCCTTGTTGGAATATCCACCTGATAACATGAGGTAACTTGGAAACTGTGATCACTTTGTAAAAATGAAAAAGAATTGACTTTCTGTCTGTAGGTATGCGTGTCTCTTGTCTGTAGGTCTCCATTCCTAGAGCACAAGGAGATGCTTTCGGTTTGTATTGTTTGATTGAGAGTTTTGCTTTTATTTTTGAGTTAGTATCTTATATAATCATAGTGTCCTCAAATTCACTATATAGCTGAGCATGGTCTTGATCTTGATCTTTCTGCCATCACCTACCAAATGCTGAGTTTTAGGTCTGTATCATAAAGTCCATCTGGTTCTAACTTCCTTTCTTTGTTTCAGAGTCTTATTATGTAGCCCTAGTGGGCCTTGGACTTGCTATGTAGAGCAGGCTGGCCTCAAGCTCAAAGAGATGCACCTGCATCTGCCTCCCAATTACTGCAATTCAGAGGTATTCACCATCACACCCTGGTTGTAACTTCTAGGAATACCATTCCTTTAGCCTGGAATTCATTGTACTCTTGAGGAACCATAGTCCTGTCACAAGGTTGGTGAATTCTGGGATCTTCTCTCCTGCCAAAGATACTTGGGCTAAGCTGACTGTAGGGACATAGCCCCACCCATTGGGGGCGTGTTTGTCTCGGGCTAATGTTTACGGATAAATCTGCCGGGCATGAGCCCAGCAGCCCCTTTTCTTTTGCTCCGCTTTTCCAGTACTCCGCGGGAACCTGTGGTCCTGTAAGTCTATTTCCTTATTAAAGCTGTATATATCTATATAATCTGTCTACATTCATTTGCGCCACCACATTTGGCATCCCAACGTCGGGCTATTTTGCCCCCGACCTGGCACAGGGGGGGCGCAAGCTCCACCTTTCCCGGCTAGTTGCCTGAGCTCAGGAAGGCGATTTACAGCACGCTCTGTGCTCGCTTTCCCTTCCCCCGCTCCAGGCCACTACAGTCGCAGAGCAGCGACCCCCACAGAGCAGTTAATAGCTCCTTGCTTCTTCCAAACCCTCACTGCCTGATTTAAGTAAAGCACCTGCGGTTTTGAAGCAAAAGCCGCCAACCCCTTCCCTTAACAGGCAGTACAATAATTTTTGTTTTGAGTTAATTGTTTCAGACCGGCTCTGGCTTAGACCACGTGGACTCAGGTGCATTTCTTTAGCCACCACTGACAGGAAAACTTCATTACAGGTACATAATTTTCTTTTATAAATAAGAAAAATGTCTAAAAACATTACCATTCAAGACTTTAACAGCCTTTTCAGTTGTACCATGTGGGAGATTTTACAAGAAGTGTCTGTCAGCCCACAGATATGGATCTTTCTGGGATTCGTAGTTTTCCTTGGTACTGTATGGTTTGATAATAAAAATATGATAAAGTCTTTACGAGACAAGGTTAAATGCTTAAAAACAATTGAGAATGACAACAATCTTCTCAAAAATCAGTTTAAAGTTCTCCAGACAGAGAACAGATCTTTGTTTAACACAACTCGACAAACTAAAAAAAATTTAAAAGAGGTACAGGCTGATGTTAAGGAAAAATTAATTACTATAAAAGAGAAAACAGCTGATTTGGATCATAAGCTTCAGTCCCTTTCAGTAGGAACTAAAGTATTAACGGCTGATATTAAAAAAAAATTATTACTATAAAAAAAACAGCTGATTTGGATCGTAAGCTTCAGTCCCTTTCAGTAGAAACAAAAACATTAACTAAGAGAATCAAAACTGATAAATGTAACAATCGGATTTTGTCTAAAGCTTATGACAGATTGACAAAAAGATTATCTATACAAAAAGGCACGGTATATGCTATAAAAATTATGTCCAAAGATGAGACGTTATCTCTAATGGACAAACTTCATACTTTAAAATCCTCAATAAAGGCTTTAAAACATAATTCTGGACAGGAGATTCAGACATTAAAAAAGACAATGGTAAGATACAAAATATCCCTAAGTGGATAAAACAGGATTGTCTTATCTTGCCAAGACAGGGTAGGATAGTCCTAAGAAAGTTCCTTGCCTTTAATAATGGTATGCCAGTTATGTTAGGCCTTAGCCAAAGTTGGTTGACTCAACATTACAAACGAGACTTTGGGTGATTGCCCAGGTAGTCAGTTGTCTCTGTCAATTGTTACACATTTTGGATATCTCTCGATTGTTAAGTAATATTTATTCCCTTCTCAGATCTTTGACGGAGTTAAAGATTATATAATTGTAGTTACTCTCTATGTTATTTAGACTCCTTAAGATAGAATGTTTAGCAAAAGTTTTGTTCTCAATATTGTTTGTTATATTTATTATTTGTTATTATTGTATATAGTTGTATTTGGTTTGGTTCTATCTTATTTAGACAAAAGGGGGAGATGTAGGGACATAGCCTCACCCATTGGGGGCGTGTTCGCCTCGGGCTAATGTTTACGGATAAATCTGCCGGGCATGAGCCCAGCAGCCCCTTTTCTTTTGCTCCGCTTTTCTAGTACTCCACGGGAACCTGTGGTCCTGTAAGTCTATTTCCTTATTAAAGCTGTATATATCTATATAATCTGTCTACATTCATTTGCGCCACCACAGCTGACCACCTAGATGAAGACCATCTAAGAGGCATCTTTGGCCTCCTTCACTAGTCAGGCAGGTTCATCCTTCTAGTGTTGTGGACTATTCTAGGTCACATTTTTCTTTTTTCTTTTTCTTTTGCCTTTCTGAAATGGAGTTTCTCAATGGAGCCCTGGCTTTCCTGGAACTTAACTTCACAGAGTATCACCTGCCTTTGCCTCCTGTGAACTGGGATTAAATTCATGGGCCACTTCCCACTATGGCATGTATGTGTGTGAGTGCATGTGTGTGGAGGTCAGAAGAAAACTTGAGTCAATTTTTCCTTCTGCCTTGGGGGTTCTGAGGACTGAACTCAGGTCATCAGACTTAGTGGCAAGCACCTTTATTTACTGACCCATCTATCTGCTCAGTCTCGTGTTCTGTACAGACATTCACATTGATTTTTCTCTTCTTTGTCTATTTTAGAAGATTTGGGTATCCCTTCTGTGTGACTAAGAAGTTAAGTTGGTTGTGCCTTACCCTGCCTTCTCCTTCCTGGGTCTTGAACTTGTATGCTAGCAACTTATTTTTACTTAAAAAAATTCTTTATATTGGGTCAAGCCTAGAATCCCAGCATTTCGCAGGCTGAGAGAGGAGGATTCTGGAGCCAGCCTGGGCCAGAGTGAGATCCTGTCTCAAACAATAACAAAAGGCTGGAAACTTAGCTCAGCAGATAAGAACACTGGCTCCTCTTCCAAGGACCCAGGTTCAATTCCCAGCACACACATGGCTGCTCAAAACTGCCTGTAATTCCAGTTTCAGGGAATCCAACACCTTCACCCAAACATTTCTGCAGGCAAAGCACAAATGCCCATTAAATATAAGTAAATAAATCATTAAAAAAAAAACGATAACAACAAAAATCACTGGAAGTATCCAGAAAGAAATGACAATAGATTTGCGGGGATTTCTGGTCTACTAACAGTTTAAGGTGGTATGGGAGAGAAATTTGACCATCTGATCCACAATTTTCAAAGGTTTATGTATTTGTTTTTGTCATTGTTAGAATTTTATTGATTTGTGCAGTTTGGTACTTTTTATTTATTTATTGGTGGCGTGTGTCCTGGAGGTCAAAGAACAACTTGCTGGAGTTTGTTCTTTCCTTTCATCATGAATATTCTGAGCACCAAACTCAGGTTGTCAGGCCTGGCAACAAGCGCCTTTACTTGCAGAGCCTTATTGCCAGCCCAGTCCTGTTTTTTTTGTTTGTTTGTTTGTTTCAACTTTTTTTGTAAAGATTTGTTGTTTTATTTCACATGTATGAGTGTGTCACTGTATGTAATATGTCCCCTGCATGTGAATAGAGCAGATGGTTTGACATCCTTAACCACCATGGAAACAAAAACTGTAACTACCTGGAGGTTTCATCTTATTCCATCCATAATGGCCCAGATGAAAGAAAGAAATGATAGCGCATGCTTCTGAGGATGTGGGGAAAGAGGAACACTTATCATTGCTGGTGGGAGTGCAAACTGGTACAGCCACTACTGAATCAGTGAGGAGGCTTCTCAGGGTTGAAAATAGATATACCTCTGAATCCAGCTCTACAACTCTTGGACATACACACAAAGGGCCTCACCTGCATCAGCACACCAATGTTCACTGCTTTTCTCTCCAGAAAGTGGAAACAGCTTAGATGTCTATCAAGAGAGGAAGGGATAATGGAAATATAATCCATTTATACAATGGGATATTATTCAGCTGTGAAAACAAAATGTAATTACAAAATTTGCAGGTAAACAATGGAATTGAAAAAATCCTACTAAGTGAGGTAACCAAGACCAAAACAGACAAATAATGTGTTTTTTCCCACTTTATACATGGATGCTATCTTTAAATGTGTGTTTCATTTAGGATATAAACAGAGGCCAGGTTCTACAAAGGGGTTGGTAGGGTAGGGGCTCTTCAAAAAAGAGAAAATTGAATAAAGTGTTACAACAGGATAAGGGAAGATTCAATGGAGGAGGTAGGTGGGTGGGCAAAGTAAAGGAAGGTATATGGGAAGTGTGGTCATTTGAATAAGAATGGCCCCCATAGGCTAATATATTTTTATATTTGACATCAGGAAGTGGCATTTTTGAAAGTATTAGGAGGTATAGTCTTATTGGAGTAGGTACAGCTTTGTTAGAGGAAGCGTGTCACTGGGGGTCCAGACCTGCTCGCTGCTGATCTAGATGTAGAACTTTCAGCTCCTCCAGCACCATGTCTGCCTGCATGCCACCATGCTTCCCACCATACTGATATTGGACTAAGCCTCTGAAAGTGTAAGCAAGCCCCATTAAATGCTTTCTTTTATAAGAGTTGTTATGGTTATGATGTCTTTATATGGCAATAGAATATTGGCTAAAACAGGGAGGTTGAAAAGCTCTATTGATACCTGGAACTCTAGAAGTTTCCTGAAATATGCACATATATAAAATATTTAAAGATGGTTACTATGTGATGGCGAAGACAGTACTCCAGTTAGATATCATATGCTATAAAATCAAATTTCCAGGACTAGGAATATGCTACATCTTATTGAGTTGTTCCTAAAGGACTCACATAGTACACCACCCAAATATCGTATGTTATTATGTATGCTGTTGTTAAACCTTTACAACCTGACAGTAAGGCCTAATTTCTAAAGATACTGTTCACTTAAGTCTCCATTTGCCTATGTCATCAAACATGAATAAATTGAGAATTTGAACTAGAGACATCAGTACTACTGACTAGTGAGGGTTCTGTTAGGAGCTATCACAACTGCCGACTTCATATTCTCCTGGCCACACAGGACCTAGTTTTAACAGCTCTTTGTTTGAGGGGTAAGAAATCAGCAGCCTGTGTTGAAGGCTGTCTACAGCCTTCTGTGTGCAAATGCTGAGCCCACCTGCCTGACCCCCAAGCTGGCTACTCTAAAATCAGAAACTGGGTCTGTTTACTTATGTAGTGGTTAAAAACTAGCTCCATTTCGAACTGAGTGTCAAACTAAGTTATGTGAAAAAAGAAAAACATTGGAGTCAGCAAGGCTTTATTCTCAGCCTAAGGATTATTAACCACAGGATGTCTGGACTACAACCCTAAGTCATGGCCCTCAGCATTTGAGTCTCAATAGCAATCTAAAGGGAAGACTGATCCCAGAGCCACCTGGATCGTTTCTCACAATTGTTCCGTACTGTATAATTGTTATTTTAAAATATTATTCAGATGCTCATTCTGCTTCTGTAATCTCACTTATCCTTGCGTGCTCTAAAAAACAAGAACAGGATAATTTCTCACATAGCAAAAATACCCCAGGAGTTGAGAAAATTGAGGTTTGTGCCTTTAAAAACTCTATCAAGCCTTCCCCTTTTGTAGTAGCTCTCAGATAGTCAAAGAAGGCTCTTGTGGCAATGTTACTATAAATACACTTGTATTGTTTTTCAATCTTTTAACTTAAAGGAAGTTTTGTCTGCTGGTCTCACTGAGGGTCACACATGGATGATGGGTGCAAGGGCCAACTGTCCGAGAGTGACAGAGCAAGACTGCCATAGGTGATACCTGGAGAACCAGTGGACTGCAGAGAGACCTAGAGGGCATGATTCTGCTGTGGCAAGGGATGATGGCCCTGGGGCCTTGATTGCTTGTTCTGCAGGAGTCTGAAGAGTAACAACCTGTTTATTTCTCAGGAAGGCCAGTCCCTGTGGGTCGGGAGGGGGAAACCCTTTTCAAAAAGAATACAATGAAACATTTAGTTAGAAGTCTCCCAAAGCCTGCTTAACAAACATCCTAGAAAACTGCTGAGAGGGTTTAAGAGTAAATGGATCCAGAACATCATAATTAAATTTACCTTAATTTTACCAGTTGTAGTCAAAAGAAAAAATAAAACTTAGAGAAAATATATTGGAGAGCTCTGTCTCAGTGGAGGGAAAGAAAAGAGAGGGACCACAGAAGGTAGAATGGTCTGGTTTGCTTTTTCAGGTACTTGAGGCCCTCCTGTCTTCCCCATCCCCTGCCCCCACCCCCTAGACCTCTCCCACAACACCTGCTCAGAAAAACTTGCTGGTCTCCTCCCACAGACTCTCCAGAGTGAATCTACCCACACTGGACCAGAAGTTAAGCGTTGGGGATGTAACACCCTCATGCCTTGTGCATGAGGATGCCACTGCCATCTCCAGCCATGGGAGTCCTGGCTTGCTTGCTAGTGCTATGCATAGTGGTTGGGACCAGAGCTGCCTCCCAACCTCCTAGCACAGAGCAGAGACTTGTGAGGAAACTGCCAGGTATGGACTGACTCGGTGTGCCTGGCTGCAGGGTGGGATACATGTGGGGTGATGATGTGGCCATCAGAAGCTTTGGGAATGGCAGATAGCCCCTGAGTGAGTAGGGGATGTCAGGTTGAGTAGCACCATGGGGAGCAGTGAGTTCGGTTCTTCTCTCAAATCTACAGATTGCTGTGTGTCAGTGTATGAGGCATCTGGAGTCTCAGGATCACTACAGAGTGTAAGGCACCCCATAGAATGGATCACTGTGACAGGGAACCTCAGGCTCCTCAGCCTAAGCAGTCAGAGTGCCACTTGCTGGGTTTCCATGATTCCCATTGTTGACAAAAACTGCCTGTTGTTGGTTTCCAAGGTCACCAGGACAGTTCTTGCTCATCTTAAGCCAAAATGAAGGCTGGAGTTTGGGGGTAGGCAGAGGACTCCGCCAAAGCTCAGCTTTTGTCACCCAGTGTCTCACATTATATGGTGACAGCTTCAGGTCTTCCACTCCTCTCTTTGCCTGTAGGTGTCTTGAGGGTGGTCTTTCAGAGGCATACCTCTGTAGACCACACTCTGGGAGGTGAGGGGCACTTGTCCCAGGATCGCAGCTCAGCTGCACAGACTGGCTGGCCAGCAAAGTCTGATGGGACACTGCATTCCATCAAACAAAGCCAGAGTCTGAGGCTTTACCTCCCCGAGGGAAATATGTGTACGGGCTCTTCCTAACCTCTGCCCCCTGCCCACTGTGCCTGGGCATGGTGTGGCAATGCAGGCCACTGGCCTGATGGTGCCACACAGTACATGGTGAGCTGTTTCCCCACTGGAGCAGATGTCCCAACAGTCGCTCCTTTGAACCTTGACTTTTGTACCCTGGTGGCACAGCTCGGCCTCTTTCTCCTCTACCCAGTTGATGGCAGCTCAGCTCAGGCTCCCAGGAAGGGGCAAGTGGGGGCGAGTAACTCAAGTACCTTTCTAACTCAGCAGCTGGGGGCTCCTGGAACTTTTTCTTTTTCCTTTTTTTTTTCCGAGACAGGGTTTTTCTCTAGCTATGGAGCCTATCTTGAAGCTAGCTCTTTTAGATCAAGTTTGGCTTGAACTCACAAAAATTTACCTGCCTCTGCCTCCCAAGTTCGGGGATTAAAGGCATGAGCCACCACTGCCTGGCCTGGAACTTTTTTTG
Organism: Chionomys nivalis; assembly: GCF_950005125.1. Classification (NCBI taxonomy): domain Eukaryota; kingdom Metazoa; phylum Chordata; class Mammalia; order Rodentia; family Cricetidae; genus Chionomys; species Chionomys nivalis. The sequence continues at coordinate 115,166,481 of NC_080090.1, read as the reverse complement.
GTGAATGGAAGTGGACTGGAAGGTTGAGTGTGTGTGCCATTCAGCTGCTATGACAGCATTTGTCAGGAAATCAGCACCCTCTTTGAGCCTCGGCTTGCATATTAGTGCTTCCCCAGCAGCCAAATGGCCAGTGACAGAGGACCATATCAATTTTAGAAGATATTGTTCCCTGTGTCTGGTGTCAGTGATCTCAGGTCCAGAGGAAAGCACAGACCCTCTCTGTGCTCCAGGCAATGAAGGTGGATTGGTGGAAATGCACCAGCCCTGCCCCACCCAGGGAGTTTACAGGCCAATAAACTGCATCCTATTCCTTAACTAGATGGGCCTGGCAATGAAAATACAAAGACATGGCTGACTCTCTCTGGGAACATAAATCACCAAGCAGGAGCTGGCTGGACCTAAGGGTTCTGGAGCAGGGCTAGGCCCCAACCACACTGGCCACTCCTGGTAGGCAGGGCAATCTGGGTTCTGGGTTCTCAGTAGGGGTAGAGAGTAGCCTCCAGTGGTTTTCAAGTTCCCTAATTAATTTTCCATTAACACAGTTCCTCATGTTATGGTAACCTCTAACCATTAAATTATTTTTATTGCTACTTCTTAACTGTTATTTTGCTAGTGTTATGAATTGTAATCTAAAATATCTGTGTTTTTGAAGGTCTCAAGGCTGATGGGGGTGTGAGGGCTCCATTAGACCATGATCTGATACTACCTCCTCAGCATATACCATATACTGTGTTGTCTCAAACCACATCCCACACTGTGTTTCCCTTATTACCTGCGTAACTCACAACACAGGCTCCTATAGGCCCTGTGACACTGGAATGGGATCACAGGGTTGGATTTGCTGTTGCCTGAGGCCCCCAAAGTCCAGGTATCTGGGTTGTGCTGGCTCCTAGTGGACAGTATGGGTGGATAGATCAAATGTCAGCTCAGCTGATTCAGGGCCATTTCCCTTCCCCACCTCATACAACCAGGCATTTGCCTCTCCATCCTATGGAATGTTGTGTCTTTCCCCAGTCACTCTCCTGATGAGAGGACTTGTGTGAATAGCTTGACCTTTTATCTTGCTCAGACTAAATCACAACTGTTGCTTTTGGGTCATGGTTGCCCTGAGGCCACTGACTAGACAGTTCTTGGTCTTCTTTGGTGCCTCAGGAAGCTTCCAGCATTGTATTGCCTCCATAGGACATGGCAGCAGGAGAACTGTAGGTCAGGATAGAAGATCCCTTACTGTGAGGCCCACTAAGGGACAAACAAAATCTTCCTGGCTCCATGGGACACAAGCTTCATGGATACTTTTGAGGACAGTCTCTCGGGCTGTTGGAATCTTGGTGGGATGACTCTGGAATGGGCAGCACTGGTATTGGTTTAGGTTGAATGGACATTTGGGCATTGAATGTAGGCTATGCATCTGCAGAATGGCAAGTGACATGTTAACCAGTCCATCTGAATCTAAGGAAGGAGGTCTAACCAGCAGGACTACCTGCTCCTGTCCTGGCCCCCGAGCCCATCTGTGCCTCTGATGGTCATTGTTAGGTCCTAGCAGGGAAATCTGGGTGGTGTGTCCCTAGGTGTGAGGTCTTTGGGTCTCCTCATGAGCTGGGCACCATCTGGGTAGGGGAGAGATATATGGCTACCTGTGTCTAACCACCCTAGAACTCCAGTTTCTTACCTCTCAGGATGGGTGACTATCTCCACTTGACTGTGATTCTAGCTCTGGTTGGCTCACATGGCCCCTCTGACATCCCCTAGCCAAAGCATGGTCCTCATTTGTGAAATGGGGACCCCAGGTATAGGAGTTTAAAGCTTCAGACATTCCAGGCAGGTGCTGTACCATAGAGCTGCCCCCACCCTTCTTGACATTTTCAGATCTTTCAGCTACCAGGAGTGCTGCTGTGTGTCAGGGCACACAGATGTGAGTCCATTCCACCTTGATTAGAGGTCAGAGAGTTTGAGCTTGTTTTGCTTTTTCAAAGTTGTTGACAACAAGTGACTACAAAACAAGAGGTCCTGACCTAGAGTGACTAATTGGTATTTTAACTACAGAGGTGTATCAGCTTCATCTTGAACAAAGATCAGAGGTGCTCTGTTTATTTGTTTCATCATGTTGATGAAGTCTGTTGCCTCCCCCTTTACCTCTTTGGAGTGGGGTGTGAAAAGACATATGGAAAATAAAGGAGTGGTTCAGTATTCACGAAATTTCCCTCCTGATGCTCTTCTGTGGTTTATCTTTTATTTCTCTCTCATCTCTGTTTCTCTTTGCTTAATAATTCTAATCATCACACTCCTACCCTGGAATGTGTGAATCCAATCTAGGCTTCTCCTAAGCAGCTGTGTCTCTTCCATATCATCCTTGGAAGACAGCTTCCTCCTCCAGGACAGAGACAGAAACCTTAACACACACCACTGACAGAGTTGAGGCACTCACACCCCTGGGCTCTTACTGAAATAGTCTGCCCACTCCTGGTTTGAACATTGTCTGGCAGAACCCCAAGCCCCAGGAGCATGGCCCTCACTTGCCTGCCACAGCTTTGCTAGTTTGCAAAGCAAAGTATGGGCCTTCAGCATGCTACTTTGAAGAATCTGTTTCACAACTTTCCATTTCATCCACAGAGGCCCCAGGCCCTGAGCCTAGCCAGCAAGAGCAAGTGGTCTTTGGCTGCGGGGACACCATGGAGCTGTTCTGCTCTGTGCCTGGAGGTGCCAGCACAGGCTGCACTGTCTGGTCTAAGGATGACACAGAGCTGATAGCTTCCCACCACATCCTGGTGGGGCCCCAGAGGTTACAAGTGCTGAACATTCTATTGTAATAATAGCGGCAGGGCTGCGTCCCCGACACCCGGCCGCCCGCATGGCTAGCTTATGCCCCGAAATAATTACATGGAAACTGTATTCTTTTAATCACTGCCTGGCCCATTAGTTCCAGCCTCTTATTGGCTAGCTCTTACATATTGATCTAACCCATTTCTAATATTCTGTGTAGTACCACGAGCTGGCTTACCAGGAAAGATCTTAACCTGCGTCTGTCTGGAGTGAGAGAATCATGGCGACTCCTGACTCGGCTTCTTTCTCCCAGCGTTCTGTTCTGTTTACTCCACCCACCTAAGGGCTGGCCTATAAATGGGCCAAGGCAGTTTCTTTATTAAATGAAAGTAATTCCTCCATCAGAATGTCTCCCATGACAATGCCGGGTTCTACATGTGCCAGCAGCAGCTCACTCAGGATGTCCTGTGCCGCTTCACTGTGCATGTGACAGGTAAGTTCTTGGTGGCTGGGGCTGACAACTGTGTTGAGCAGCTGCATTGCTAGGGAGGTCAGGGCAGTCCTAGGCAGCATGGCTCCAGTATCTCTCACTCAAGAGTGTTGCTGGCTTAATTCCCCACATCAGAGGGGATACCTCCAATTCTGTGCTATTTGAATGAATGGCCTTGCAAAGGCAGGGAGCAGTGGTCCCTAAAGATGGAGAGCAGTGTATTCTGAAAATAGGGAGCAGCAGGTCTGCAGATGTAGGAGCGTCACAGGACCACTGCTTGCTTATAACTATTGCGGATGCTCCATCCTCAGGAGATGAAGAAGATGGAGAGAATGTGGTTGAAGACACAGGTAAGATCAGAGCCTAGGCATACTGAGCTGGTCAGGATCAGGCTGCTTCCTTCCTGTAGTCCTGTTGTTAAGGGGCACTTCTACAGGTAGACAGTGCTCCAGGGGCAGTGAGGAGGCAGGGCTGCTTGGCAGGGATTTTGATAAGTTCTGGTGGGAAGGAACGTGAGTAAACCAAGCAAGGTGCTCAGGTTGTCACTGACGAGTACATAGATCCAGGGATTCATGCTGTCTGGGTTTCTTTCCTGCCTGGTTCCCATAATCATTAAGTCCCAAAGAAATCAAACAGAGGTCTACATTAGTTATAAACTGATTGGCCCATTAGCTCAGGCTGCTTATTAACTCATAACTTATATTAGCCCATTATTCTTATCTGCATTAGTCACATTGCTCAGTACCTTTTACAGAGAGGCATTCACATCTTGCTTCTTCTGTGTCAGGGCCAGGATGGCAGAAAGAGCTTTCCTCTTCCCAGAATTCTGTTCTCATTGACCCACCTCTACTTCTGTCCAGTTGTCCTGCCTATACTTTCCTGCCTGGCTACTCACCAACCAGCATTTTATTAAAATACAAGTGACAGGGTAGAAACCATTGTTCCACAGCAGATTCACAGAACTAGTGGCTGTTGCTGCAGACCAGCAGGAGGGGAGCAGTGCCATGCTGAGGCATACATTGTAAAGGGGGCACCACAGATTTGGTGTGAGTATATAAGTGCACATGGCAGTGCCCATGGTATGGGCTAGAACCATGGAGAGAGAGAGAGAGAGAGAGAGAGAGAGAGAGAGAGAGAGAGAGAGAGAGAGAGACCATCCGTAGTACTACGTGTACTATTACACTGCACCTGTATTGTGGAGCCTGCACTAAAGGACCATCCACGAGCCAGGCAAGGGCCTGGAGGTTTAAATACACAAAGACACACAGATGAAGACATGGGTCATCCTTGAAACAAGAATTCCCCTTTACTGTGTACCAGAGCCACTTATATATGGATCATTAACTGGTAGCCATGCCCCAGGCAAACCCACCAAAAACTACTCTCCTGCCATCAGGAACTCCTGAAGGTCTCATTCTCAGAGCAGCTACAAACACAGGAAAAACAAGTTGTTTTGCTCAGACAGAGCAGCTGCAAGCATAACAAGTTGTTTACAGGAAATTCAGGGTCTGGGCAGAGAGAGAGAGAGAGACAACATCATGGGTCCAGACATTGTATGTGGAGTGGTTATGACTCTGAGACTAGGCTGCTGTTAACTGAGTCCTCAGACCACCTAGAACCTTCTGGGGTACAGTGGACAAGGGACTGAGAGGAATCAGAGTGACAACTTAATGGGAAAACAGGGTAATGTGTCTTATGAGTGTGCGGGAGAAGAGAGAAGGTATAGGGACTTGTTTGAGGTTTCACAACCCTCATAGAAATGGACTTAGATTCTAGGACTGAAGCCATAAAAAGGTAGTAGTCCTGAGAAGTGGGTCAGTTTCTTATTTTCCCTTTCAACTTTGGCTATCAGGATGTTCAGAGCAGAATTTCTAACCCAGTTGGTCTCTAGCTTCTGCCCCAACAATTACCAATGTGTTTGTAATTTCCTGTTTTCTTCTGTCATCCTGGCCTTCTCAGGTTGTATTTAGTGTTTTTGCACCATAAACACTTAGGTAAGGTGCCTGAAGGGTCATCTTCTTGACCTTACCTGGCATTAGGCACCATTAAGTCGCTGTAGTCTCCCATTGTGGCACTCTTCTCTCAAGCCTACTGGCCAAATTTGGAGCCTGGAGGGACACCTCACCAGTGTCTACACACTTTTCTCCTACTTCATATGACTGTTCCTCCTCCCAGAGTTGCATAGGGTTCTCTGATTGAGTCACTGTGGAAGACCCTGCCCCTGCCTTTGTTCTCTGTTTTGGAAATTTGTTGCCTCCCTCAGCTTCCTCATGAGTCCAAACAATATGGCATCCTGTTGCTGGTTGCTTTTGCTCTACTCTTTGAGAGCCCACCGCCCAGCTCCAAATAAACACATGGACACTCTTTAGTTATGATTGTATGACCTTGACTTGGCTTATTTCTAGCCAACTTTTCTTAACTTAAATTATCCCATCTACACTTTGCTTCTGGGGTTTTATCTTTCTCGATTCTATATTCCTTTCTTTACTTCTTACTCTGTGGCTGTGTAGCTGGGTGACTGGACCTTTGCATCCTCCTCTTTCTTTTCTTGTTCCTTCTTAAACTTTCTCCTTCTCTTTATCCTCTCTGCCTGCGAGCCCTGCCTGTTTCCCTCTCTTGCCCTACTATTGGTCATTTAGCTCTTTATTAGACCAGACAGAGGAACACAGCTTCACCAAGTTAAGCAAATACAACATAAAAGAGTGAAACACATCTTTGCATCATGAAACAATTGTTCCACAACATATAAAAATGTAACTCATCTTCAATTGATATTCCACAACAGCATCCTCCACCCAGCCAAGAGGAAGGAGGGAACTCAGTGGAGGGGAAGCATGACCTGAAGGGTACCTGCCTTCACTGGGCACTATACAGGCTGACTCAGGTTTGGTGTACTGGTGGAATGACCTGGCCTAGTTGCCTCCCAGGATCTACATCCTACTGGGTTCTACTTCCTGGGTCCCTACACCTGTGAGTCTGACTCAGAGGGAGAGAAGAGAATAGCCCAAGACTGAGAGTGGGGTAGCTGTGGATGCAGTGTTCAGACAAAACAAAGGAGTCTCAATACAGATGAGGGATGAGGCTTGAGGAGGTGCTGGTAGGGTAGCTTCGCAAGGGTGTACTGATCATGCTGTTATGAGCACTTCTGCCATCAGGGGCCCCTTACTGGACTCGGCCAGACCGTATGGATATGAAACTGCTGGCTGTGCCAGCCACCAGCACTGTACGCTTCCACTGTGCAGCTGCTGGCAACCCCACCCCCTCCATCTCCTGGCTGAAGAATGGCAAGGAATTCCGAGGGGAGCATCACATGGGGGGCATCAAGGTAAGTCTGCGAAAGGGGCACAGATAGGTCGAGCCTGAATACAGAGGGTATAGCCCATATCATTTGTCATTGATCAGCCTTGACAAAAATACCTCTTGCCTGGGTAGGGGCATGAGATTTTAGAAATAGAAGTAAAGTAAAAAGTAATAAAACTGAAACCATAGAAAAGTACCAGGAGGGCATTCCAGTGAATACTGAAATTTTCCCTGTTTAGTTTTCCTTATATGTTTATATTCAAATACAAAAGGAGAAGGCGGCAACAAAAGACTTTTTTAACTTGATACAAACTACATGTAAAACAGTTAATTACTTTAACACTTTGAGGTGTCAAGTCATTAGCATTTTGTTGTTTAAGTAGCGAAGCCACTCTAGACCAAGTATCCTGAAAGCAGTCACTTCCTAAGTAACCTTATATTACAAAAGAAAGAGCAGAAGTATGTTTGCATAGCCTAACTATCTGTCAGGATGAAAACAGGCTCACATTTTTGGGCATCCACAGTCACTCACCTACTAAGTTTACCTGCAGCTTAGGCACCAGCACTGGAGCCTGGTCATGGAGAGTGGCTACTATACCTGCATGGTTAAGAACAAGTTTGGGAGCATCCAGCAGACTTACACACTGGATGTACTGGGTAAGAGCCAGACTGGGTGACTAAAGCAGGTCAGCCTCAGGGGATTGGACCCACTGCACCTGACCTGTCTGTGTCTTACAGAGCACTTCCCACATCGGCCCATTTTGCAGGCTGAGCTGCCAGAAAACCAGACAGCCACCCTAGGAAGTGATGTAGAGTTCCACTGCAAGGTGTACAGTGATGCCCAACCACACATCCAGTGGCTGAAGCATGTTGAGGTGAATGGCAGTAAGACAGGCCCGGATGGCAAGCCCTATGTCACTGTACTCAAGGTGGGCTCTGTTGTTGGCAGCTGGTTGGGTGGATGGGTTAGCTGGAAGTGCCTTGCCCTGGTCCTTAAGTCCCTCTTTGGCTGAGGAATACCTTGGGACTGGGACCCATGTGTTGGAGTTTCTGTGAAGGGGCACCTGAATCTCAGAACTTATCACCTGTTCTGAGCTGCAGGCAGGCTCTGTGTTACTTGTGCCCTCCCGTAGGACTTGTTTCCCTGTTTGCTCTGAGGCTTGGGTCTACAGAAGGCTTCTCTTGGGTGATAGTTTTGGTGCTCAGGACAGGAGGATGTCTGCTGTACTAGTGCCCTCTGACATCAGAGGACTGGCTGTCCACTCTCCCGCTGCCTGCACTGTAGCACTAGCTCCACCCTGCCTTGACGAACTCTTCCTGCCTCCCTCTGCCTGGAGCTTTGCTTCATAGCCTCAGGTGGGGGCCACGTGAGAGAGAGAGAGAGAGAGAGAGAGAGTTTGGGCTTTGCAGCACAGGAAAGAGAGACTTGGAGGTCTGATGGGAGAGAGGAACAGGTGTTGGCAGGAGTTGGTATCCTGGCTGTTGGGAGAGACCACTAGGGCCATGTCCAGTGTACCTCCCACTGTGGGTGTGTGGTTTCGTGAGCACAGGCTGATGTGATATGACCCTTGGGATGAAAATTTGAAGAGTATGGGTTCCCTTTCTCTCTCTCTCTCTCTCTCTCTCTCTCTCTCTCTCTCTCTCTCCTCTCTCTCTCTCTCTGTGTGTGTGTGTGTTTCTCTCCCTCTCCATGTGTATATGTGTGTGTGTGTATGTGTGTGTGTGTGTGTAGGGAGAGTGGACATGAAGGAGGCCAGTCTTTGAAACCACACCCACCACTGCCTTTATGTGCCTCACTTCAGGCAGCTTTCCAGTGCTTCCTTCCCCAACCCATTCTTTGGCATCTCCCTTGCCCTGTCTTGTCCTCATTTTCTTCTAGAGATGTCCTGGATCAGTGACAATCTGAAGGCAGATGCACACCTTTATCTTTCAGTGTGTCAGAATGGGATGGGGCAAGAACATTTGTTGAACCATCAATTTCATAAGCATGGCTGAGAAGGCATTTTGGTGGTATGTTCACAGTCCTCAAGTAGGTGATAACTGACCCACCTCTGACTCATCTTCTGCTTCTGATGCCTTGATAATACTGGTAGCTCCCAGCCAGCACTGACTTCCTACCTCCTTCAAAGCCCCTCAGGTCTGTGCTGTTCTCTTGCTTAGAAGTTTTCAGAACCTTCCAGGGGCTGAGCCCTGTGCTGCTTCAGAACATCAACTTCCCACCATTCTCTGGCTGACACCAATTTCCTCTGGTTTTCTCTCCATACATCTGTCTGCCCATCTTTTTTACTGTACTAACTCTGCATGTTGCTTCTTTGTGGCACCATGCTGCCCAAGTGCCCAATGCTTACCTTGGGACAGGGAACTATCCACCAATAGAGGGACTGGTTTTATGCTCTGTGCCTTGGTTCAGGATGCAGAGGGCATCCATTGCAGTGGTAGAGCTGTAGGTGTCAAGGTGGTAGCAGAGGTGGCATTTTCCTTGAAGCCTGTCTGATCATCTCTGTGTGGATGGTGCTGTGGTACCCAAAGGGATGTGCTGGTGCTTGCCTATTGATTTCTGTTCTCTCTTTGTAGACATCAGGCGTTAACACAAGCAACAAGGAGCTAGAAGTTCTCTCTTTGCGCAATATCACCTTTGAGGACTCAGGGGAGTACACCTGTCTGGCAGGCAATTATTTCAGATTTTCCCATCACTCTTCATGGCTGGAGGTACTGCCAGGTATTTGTTGTTGCTGCTGCTGCTCCATTTGTCCTCTTATGGTGCTGGCTTAGAACATAACAAAGCTGCCAGGGACAGGGACAGCAGGGGTGCACTTATGACTTACTGCAATCCATCCTGTGGTAATCACCCTGGCCTTGTGCTTGGTATGGGAGTGTCACCCTTCCTCATCTTGATCTTGCAAAGGCCTCCCCCATAGTCCTCTAGTTGGATTTCTACAGTCTAGCCTTGAGGCTCTGGCATCTCCTGGGAGCCTTGGTGGTGGTGTGGATGCTTCTGGCTCTGCCAGGCTTCTCTCCTGAGTCTGGTCCCTGCTGACTCATAGATATTTTGGGCTACCAATGTGAGTTGGGGACATAGGTAACCAAACTCTGAGTATCCCAGTAGCTTTGCTCCCCAACAGGTACCTAGAGCTCAGGGCAATGGGAGGTCCCACAAGGCTGGATGAGGCCCCAACTTTTATGTCTTTGCAGCTGAGAGAGAGCTGGCAGAGAGCAGTGCAGCTGGCAGGTTATCTGCAGGCACCATCAGCTTCTGGGTGGGCTTCTCCATCTTAGTCTTGACTGCAGCTGTGACACTCTGCTACCTGCGTAGAGTCTCAAGAAAGAACCTGGGGGCTCCCAGTGTTGACAATAGCTTCTGCTTCACACCTGAGCAACAGGTAACTGAAAGTAGATACCAAGTTTTGATCTCTCTGTTGTACCTTGAACGTCCTAAATTCCCAGCAGTACCTGTGGCCTGCTTAGTACTCATTTCTCTGCAGTCAGATGAGATGACCCTTCCATATTCCTATCCTCCACATGGATCCCAAGTTACTCAAAACAACTTTGAGTCTTCAGTAACCACTGTTTTAGCATCCCTCTTCTTGGCTCTACATACTGCCTCACATGGACTTGACCTTGCTACTCCTGGGAGTTACACCACTTCAATCCTTTCCCAAATACCAGCATCCATTGTCTGGCACCAACCTGTCCTCAATGATTCAAGCAGGTGACCTCCATGAACTCTGACATACCCTTGGTCCACATCATCCACCCAGTTTCAAGAGAACATACTGTAATGGCCAGTATTTCTGAGCTTGAGCTGCCAGCCAACCCAAAGTGGGAAATATCTAGAACTCAGTCAGTGCTGGTGGGGTTTTATGTATACTTGGAGGAGGTTCTGTGGCTGGGGGCTAGATGGCTACCAGGCAGAGGCCTGTTGGAGGTGGGGTCCAGGGTGAAATTCAGGTTACTCTGTCTTCATGAGCAAGAGCCCATTGCCAGCTATGAATGCAGTGGCACAGGGCCATGAGGGCTGGTGGTCCTGGGCACATACTCACTGCCTCTGCTTCTTCGGACAGGCTGACACTTGGTAATTCTCTAGAAGGCTGCTTTGGCCAGGTTTTTATGGCAGAGGCTGTTGGCTTTAACATGGACAACACTGTCAAGCCTGTCACTGTGGCTGTGTAAATGCTGAAAGGTGAGGAGGGAGAGAAGTAGCGCAGGGCAGTGGGGGCTGCAGGGCCACCACCTGACATTCCCGCTTTCAACACAGATGGTGCCAATGACCAGGACTTGTTGGACATGGTGTCTGAGATGGAGATGATGAAAGTTATTGGCAAGCACAAGAACATTATCAACCTGCTGGGGGCCTGCACACAGGGTGGTAAGTACAGCAGGTGGGTGGACAGTTAGATCGGGACCCCTGAGTCACACAACATCTCCGAGGTATCTGTGCTTCCAGGACCATTGTATGTGCAGATGGAATATGCTGCCAGGGGCAACCTCTAGGAGTTCCTGCAGGCACAAAGGGCCCTAAGCATGGAATATGATGGTGACTCCAGGCTGCCAGAAAAACAGCTTACCTGCAAAGATCTAGTGTCCTGTGCCTATCAGGTGGCCCGAGGTACCTGGCTTCTCAGAAGGTGAGCAGAGCTAGGGCACAGGCGAGGTAGGGTCTTTCTGAATGGAAGAGTGGATGTCAAGCTTGCTTAGGCTAGGGAGCTGTCAGTTTAGCACAGGTTCCTTTCATGCCTCTTCGGTGTATTCACAGAGACTTGGCTGCCAGAAACGTGTTGGTGACTGAGGACAATATGATGAAGATTGCAGATTTTGGCCTGGCCCGTGATGTGCACAATCTGGAATACTACAGGAAGACCACAGATGTGAGCCCCATTCCAGGGTGGTTTGGGTACGGTGCTCCACCAGGGGACACCTGACAGCCAACAACTCTCCCTCTGCCTAGGGCCGGCTACCTGTGAAGTGGATGGTACCAGCTTCCCTGTTTGACGGAGTCTACACCCACCAGAGTGATGTGTATGTGTCCCAACATAGGATGGGGATAGCAAGACTCAAGTCACACCTATCACAGCCTTTAGGGTTCTTGCCCACTCAGGCTGTATTCTGTCTTCTCATTTGAGACAACAGCATAGCCCTGCCATGCCTCTCATCCACATACCCTTCCTTGCCCATTGGTAACCTGTCCTGTTGTAAAACTGCTACAGTTATTGACCAGGAGTAACAGGCCTCTGCCCTCACTCCCATACAGATGGTCCTTTGGAGTCCTGCTTTGGGAGATCTTTACACTGGGGGGCTCACCATATCCTGGCATCCCAGTGGAAAAGCTTTTCAAGCTATTGAAAGATGGCTACCACATGCACAAGCCTGCCAACTGCACACATGACCTGTGAGCAAAGCATTCCTTACTTACTCCTCTAACTAATCCCTGGGAGTGGCTGGTTTCCTACCAGGGCTCCTGGTAGCCTTGGGTGAGGTAGGGATGGACAACAGGCCAAGAAACCACAGGCTGTGCTGGCTGCAGCAGGTGGAGGTTCCACTGAGATCTAGAAAGTGGGGATTTGTGAACAGGGTCCCTCAGTCCAAGGAGCATATTGGGGAAGGTAAAGTGTTTTTATTTTTCATCCCCAGAGATAACTCTGAGGGACTTCCTCCAAGAGATAAGCAAGTATAAAGAGGTAGGAGAGTGAATTGAAAGGCCTCAAAAAGTAACTGGAACTCTTAAAGCAACAAGGCATGGAAGTAACAAGGAAGACAGCCAAAGATTTTGTGCAGGAGGGGGTTTAAATGTTCCAGACTGGGAACAAACCAAGTCTGATTAAAAGGAGTATGTGTGTCTTCATCCCCAGAGATGCTCTGAGGGATGCCCTCTGGAAGATTAGCCAGTAGGGAAGAAATAAAGAGGAGGCAGGAACGTGAATTGAGGGCCTCAAAAGATAGAATGTGTAGAGATATATGTTATTGTGTTGATTGTGTTGTCTTTTGTGTTCTGGACTGGAGAAAGACATTTGATTCTGGGAACTGCTACAAAAGGTATTTTGACTTTAAAATACAGGCCTAAGGATTTGATACTTTGGAAAAGAGGTTCAGCTTTTGTCTCCACAGAGGATGAGAATCTGTGGATTCATTGCACATTTATGTGGTGTAAATCACTGAGAACTCCTGAAATGTTGATGTAAAATACTACCATGAATGCAGCGCCCCTGCTCAGCAGGAAGTAGCCAGACAAGTTGATGATGCCCAAATTCCCTAAAAAATTGATAAAGTGGGGCCCCTTCAATGGTTCCGGCGCAGGAGCAGTGAGCTTGCTTCCCCGAGTTCTGCTCCACTCCATGCAGCCGTTTGGATCCAGAGTGAGTGCGGCTGGGGCCAGAAGGCAGCTGGAGCAGAGCTTTGCCACCACAGCTACTGCTGCCAGACTTGCTCTCTCACAGACTGTGCAGACAGCTGAGACTGTCAACCAGCTTGCTGAAAGAGTCAGCAATGCATTGGACATTCAAAATGATCTTATTGGAAATATTCAATTGGGCATATTGACCTTGAACCAAGAAGTAGCTCTGGTTCAGGAGCAAGTGGATTATCTTTGGACTTTTCAACAGTTGTGAGTTACTCATGCACTGTATTGTGTGCTTCTGCTACTGTTATGGAATTCAACCATCATATGAGAGGGTTTGGAATACTGCTTTTGTTAATTTTACCATCCAGTTAGTGCATGCTAGATGGTTACAGTGCTGGTCTGGCTCCTTGGCACTGTCAGTCCTGGGGATACTTGGTTTAGGGCTATGTGTCTGGGTAGCCACAGATGGGCAATACTTTGGCAGCAGGATGCTACTTAATACAGGGAATATTAGATGGCTATTCCCCATGACAGGCAAGGTATTATAAAATAAAATGGGGGGAGTTGTTGTGATCCAGCTGCCCTCACTCCCCCTGACCCACAGGGGAACTTCCTTGTGGTCTGTTATTGACAAGGATGTTTGTGTTCTTTCTGGCCAGTGGGTCTCCACAGAAGGAGAAGAGGTATAAAAGGTTGCTGGGCAAAACAAAGGTTGCTGTGCTTCCACCTGAAAAGAAGCCTCTGTGTCTCAATCCCGGCACCCCCCACCAGTCTCAGCTATCCAGGCTGCGCTGGCTGCAGCACCAGTGACTGGGGTTCTGAGCATTTGGTCTATCACCACTGTCATCGAAACCTCGCTCGAGCCTGGGGAGAGAGTACATTGGGGCAAGGCATTGTCAGCATGGTGTGTGGAGTGGGGTTCATAATGGGAGAAGGACTATGCACACAACCATGTGCATCAACTGTCAGGGTCACAGGTATAATTTATGTCATCTCTTTTTATTAATTGTTACATGCATGTGTGTGGGAACTGCAGCCCCGAGTTGATATCCCTGCTCCCATTTGAGGTGCTTATCTGCAAGGAAAACATAATAAATTCCCTCTGCTCCTGGAGCGGGGGAAGGAAGGAATTTTGAGTGCATGGTGACCATTCCTTGATCCCTGCCAGGGTCAGGTTACAGTCCCTTCGCAGCCCCCTCCTCATTTGGTGCCATGGTATAAAACCAGCCCAGCAGACTATTAAGGAAGCTGTTCCACCTCAACCTCATGCTCTGTGTATTCATTCAACCTGGACACCCTCCACTGAGACTCTTGGTTCCAGCCCACGCTGGTGTGGCATCTGGAGGTCCCAACCGAGATCAGAAAGTGAGGTACAGTGGACTGGGTCATCCTGTACACCAGTGGGGACGGATTGGGGAGATATATATTTAAAAAATTAATTAAGAAATGGAAAATATCCCAGGTAAATGGGAGTTAAAGTTTCAGTTAAAGAGATTATTGAAAGAGCAGGGGACAGCTGTAAAAACTAAGACTTTAGAAGATTTTCTTAAAACTATAGAGACGTGGAGTTCCTGGTTCGTCACCAGTGGAGCCCTCAATATTTCTGAATGGGAACAGGTCCACAGGGATCTTCAGAAAACGTTGAGAAAGGAGGGGCCTGAGGTCCTGCCAATGGCCACATTCTCCCTTTGAAGACTGATCAGGGATACTTTGCTTACAGAGGAAAGTCTGGGTTAAGCAGGCTTTGGAAGCAACAAAAGAGGTATTATCTGAAATTCAAGAGAGTGAGACTAAGGCTTCCCTTTGTTCTGATAATGCCTCTGATGCAGAGGCCAAACTGCTCTCTCAGCCTGCTGAGGGGAGGCCCGACAAGGTAGAAGAGAGAAAGATTCAAAGAAAGCAAAAACCTCCAGACAGGGGGAAAGGGAAGTGAATCCTTGGACGGAGTTCCCAAGCAAAATTCTTCTGCGCAAACACGCCTCTACCCTTTTTGTCTGATTTTGAAGAGAGCTTGGGGGAATCAACAGGTTCAGAAGAAGAAGTTTTGGAGGGAGAAATCGCAGTGCTACAGCAGGAATTATGCAGGGCCCGTTTAAAAGAAAAGACAAAGGAGACCTCTGGGGAGCAGGACAAGCCCCCTCCCTATCCTCTTTCTGAGCAATTCAGGACCTCTCCAGTCCCTCCCATTTGGTTGGGCTAGGAGGAGGCTCCACTAGGAGGAGGCTCCACATGGAGGCGTTAAGTGCTGCCCAGTGATTGCCCCTGTGATAAAAATTCCCGACCCTAACAATCCAGGGCAGGGCTGCCAGTCTTCCAATTTGTCAAATGTATGTTGCAGCTTGTTTGGATCCACTTAGGCATAAGTTTTCCTCCTTCCATGTTGTCCTTTATTTGGATGATATATTTCTGGCAGCACCAATAAAAGAGGAAAGTTTATTAATGTTTGCAGAGTCACAGACCTTTCTGGAGGGACATGGGTTCATTTTGGCCCCAGAGAAGGTGCAGATGCAGGCACCCCCATTCCTATCTGGGCTTTCAAATCCAATTCATTGGGCTTCAGCCTCAGAGACTGCAGCTGGATTGCTCCCATTTACAGACCCTCCATGACTGGCAGAGATTATTGGGAGATGTTGAGTGGATCCATTCCTCCCTTTCCATTCCTACAGGAGCTCTTAAGCCCCTTTATGACATGCTGCCTGGGGACCCTTCCCCTGCCTCCCCCAGGATCATGACTCCAGCGGCAAAAGAAGTCCTATATGCCTTGCTTAATGCTCTTGAGTGAGCATATCTCCGTGGCCTTTTTATTTCATGGTCTTTTCTTCACAATTTTCACCTACTGGAGTTTTTTTTGCAAGGGGGACACATTTATTGGCTGCATTTATCCGTTTCCCCTAAGAAGGTGGAGACTCCTTATTATGAAATGGTGCTACAGCTCCTATGGAAGGCATATGATTTTAGTTTACAAGTTTTTGGCAGGATCCCAAATAAATTTCTAATCCCTTATCAAAAAGAGGAAATAACAAGGCTACAGAGGGTTCAAGATGGATGGACCACCACTTGTTCATCACCACCACTGGAGCCATTTTTGATAACCATTATCCTAATTCCCATTTAATTTCATTTTTTAAGAATCATCCTGTTATTTTTCCAAAAATTATTAAAACCTCCCCCCTTAAAGGAGTGTGGTCGGTGTTCACTGACGGTTCTTCCAAGGGCTATGTAATGGTAGTCTCTGATACAATTAAAGAAAAGCAGCCCCTAGGTCCAATTTCTGCCCAAGCTGCAGAACTCATGTCCTGCCTTATGGCCTTTTCTCTTTTCAAGGATCAACCCTTCAACTTGTATACTGATAGTATATATGTGGCAAGGATTGTCGGGCCATTGGAAACCTCACCATACATATTATCTACCTCTCAGGTTTTCCACCTTTTGGTTCAGCTACAAAGTCTTATATGCCAAAGAGTGTTTCCTGCCTTTGTTGGCCACATTCGGGCCCATACTGATCTGCCAGGGCCCTTGGCAGAGGGAAATAAGCTTGCTGATTCCCTCACCTGCCCAATGGCACTGTTCCTTTCTGAGGAACAACGAGCCTGTCATCTTCATGAAAAGTATCATTTAAATGCCTCTTCTCTAAAGTTTCACTCTGGGTGTTCTCTAGCCATGGCTATTCAAATCACGTCCCAATGTCCAGCTTGTGCTCCATTTCATAATGCCCACAACAAAGGTGTTAATCCTCCAGGCCTCCATCCTAACCACCTTTGGCAGATGGATGTTACCCATTTGTCCCAAGCTGGCAGACTTAAATTTGTACATGTCTCTGTAGATACTTATTCCAAGGTAATTTATGCCTCCCTACATTCAGGGAAAAAGATTAAGGACATTATTGCCCATTGCCTACAGGCTTTTGCCTATATGGGCATCCCAGACTTTCTCAAAACAGACAACGGACCAGCTTATACCAGCCAACAGTTTGCAAAATTTTGCCAAGAACAACAAATTATACATACCTTTGGAATTCCACATAATCCCACTGAACAGGCTATAACGGAGCACACACATGCTACCCTTAAACAGCTTTTTTTGTAAAATAAAGAAGGGGGAGTATATCACCTCCCCAAATACCCAATTATCTACAATTTTATACATTTTAAATTTTCTAACAGTAGATAAACAAGGTCTAACAGCAATGGAAAGACATTGGCAGAACCCTCCCAATCTCTGGGCTGGGTTATATGGAAAGATAGTATCATGGGACAATGGCAATCACCTACACCTATGTTGGCTAGGGTGAGGGGAGCCATTTGTGTCTTCCCTCCAGGAACCAAAAAAAACCCATCTGAGTGCTGGAGTGAAATGTTCGGCCAGTGGAGTCGGGCCCTACTGGCCCTGATAATATGGGTTCAAGTGAAGAACATCGAGGGAGGCCTGAGCTGGGCACTGGTGAGGAATCCACCCATACTGATGCCGGTAAGTAAAATAAGCTCTGTTTTTCCATCCTTTTACTCCACCAATTATACCTTGGGAGTTCCTGCAGCAAATACAGCATTAGAAAGATCCTCACTGGATAATTTAACATTTGATATATCCCATGCCCTCTGCTTCCGGAGGATTAACAATATTTCAGTGATGCCTAGTGTCTCCCTTTCTGGGCCATGTGTGGTCCTTAGTAATTATTCTCTGGGAGACTTTTCTTCTAAATATTCTGGGCATCCCTGTTTTGGATTGAGAGATATCTTTTACCCAATAAATTTTAAAAGAAATGTTTCTGGATTCCCTACCCCTCCGAGACCAGCTCCCTTATGTTGGAAGACACCACAATCCTTCAAATTATACTTACCATTGCCTTGGGGAAATTGTGCTCCTAAGGAACCACGGAAATTGGAGGGAGATAAATATTTATGGTGGTTTGGTCACCGACCTACCTTTAAAAACTCCTTGGGAGGGGCCTTTGATTTTTCCCATAGAAATCCAAATATGGCAGGAGTTTCACCTATGTTCACAGGCATGTTTCTCTGCGGCCCTCATGCATGTACAAATATTAGACCTTTAGCCCTTCAAAGGGGCTTGGCCTTCAGTGCTGCAGCCTGATGGAACACAAATTGGACATCTTTGAAACCTCCCTCCAGATTAATTATGCAGTGGGAATGAATTTCTCTATTGTCAGCCTAGCTTGTGTTCTACTTCCCTTTATGTTTGTCTCCTTTAATGGGTCGGTTGGGGAGGATGGTGTCCTTAATTGTTCTTCCAGCTCCTGCTTTTTGAGCAACTGCTGGTCCCCGACAGATGAGTCCATGCTGATGGTGAGAATTCCTGCCCTGGTTCCCCTGGTGGTAGAAGACCCACAAGATGGACGAGAGCTTATCTTGTAAAGAGAAAGGAGAGACTTTGGGATCACCACTACAGTCATCACAGCTATCGCCATATCAGCCACAGCCACCACCATTGCAAGAATCACCGTGTCCCAGAGTGCAGCTACTGCAGAGACTGTTAACACTCTTGCTGCCTATGTTACCCAGGCCTTAGAAACCCAAAATACCATTAACTCACATATTCAATTTGGCATGTTAAATTTATATCAGCAAACGGCCTTATTACAAGAACAGATTCATGTGTTGTGGATGGTACAACAAGCCTCTTGTTCTCATTTTTATCATTCTGCCTGTGTGACCCTTATGGAAGTAAAAAATATGTCCTTTGAGGTGCAATGCCTTAATGCTTACCTTAGGGGACCTTGGAATGATTCCTTTGTAAACTTTACCCACTCTTTGGTACATCAAATTATTGCAATTAATGAAACTCGTGTTAAACCTGTATCTGCTGAGGGATGGTGGAATACCATGGCCCAGATTGGGGGTTGGGCACAGCGATGGGGAGGTGCCTTATCCCTGGGGATCTTGGAACTAGTAGGGGTGGCAGTAGGCCTGCTCCTCTTAAAATGAGTCTTAAACATCTTCACCCTGACTGAGCTTGTCCACCATCAGGTGTTACTCAGTCTGGTGCATGACTCTCCCAGAAGTCATGAGGTGTGGCTGCAGATGCTGAAAATATGAGGGTCTCCAAGGACGGGCAACCTGTGGGGAGACTCCCCACCTAAGACAGGGCATGGGGGCCCTATGACTGGTAAGGGAAGGTACTTCTCCCACAGGACCTAAGACAGGATCCCTCATTATAAAATAAAGTAGGGGGAATTGTGGGAACTGCAGCCCCGAGTTGATATCCCTGCCCCCATTGAGGTGCTGATCTGCAAGGAAAACATAATAAATTCCCTCTGCTCCTGGGGTGGGGAAGGAAGGAATTTTGAGTGCATGGTGACCATTCCTTGTCAGGGTCAGGTTACAATCCCTTCGCAGCCCCCTCCTCATTTGGTGCCATGGTATAAAACCAGTCCAGCAGACAATGAAGGAAGCTGTTCCACCTCAACCTCATGCTCTGTGTATTCATTCAACCTGGACACCCTCCACTGAGACTCTTGGTTCCAGCCCACGCTGGCACGGCACATGTGTATATGCATGCAGTTATGTATTGCTAACTGTAAACCAGTCATTCTGTATAGCTAGCAAGTATGTTTTCAGGACTGGCTATTTGATAATGGATATCCAACTTGTATGCTCTTCCTTTGGCTTAGAAAGTTCTATAAAAAAAGAAGGAGGTTCCTAAGTCTCAGGCATTAAACCATGGCTGGGAAAACTGAAACTGATAAGATTAATAAGGCCCTTTCCCTTCCAAGGTTATATAGGTGCTGAGCAGGACAGCTGAAGCAGTGAGTCATGCAGAGATACTCAGGCTTCTGATTTTCATGAATCACCCATTTTAATATGAGCCTTGGTGATGCTGTTGCATTTGAGTCATTCATATTACTGTAAGTAATTGCTTACCTGTACTCCTGTTATTAACTTCAATAAACTCATTAATTTGAGGGACTAGGTTTTGCACTGTCTTCCCTGGGAGGCAGTCAGGTAATGAAAGGGGGAACTGGTAAATAATACCAATGGTCAATTTCTAGATTCCTTTTGATTTTCTATCCAAATACATTGCAGAAGGGTCGTGTTACCATCAACACAGATACAAAAGCATAGTGGGCTTTTTCCTCCACCTGCAGACTTCCTCTTCTAGTTGTTTGGTTCAGTACAGATAGATATGCTCAAGGTTAGTCCTGAAGATGTTTACCTGAAGCTGCAGGTGGTCATGACTCTTGTGAGTTAACTATGGCTGTGTCATGTCCAAAAGATAACATTTCACAGCAAGTACCCCATCCTCAGTCACAATATTCAGGACCTATTTCTATAATACTCTCTAAATCTATGGTGAGTGGCTTTTCTTCATGCCCCATACAGAACTTAGTGTTCATGGTCACTTCAGCATTTTGAGGTTTCGAGGCTGTGTATTTATGGCTACCTACTACAGAAAGAAGAACCTCTGACTAAGATTGAGAGCTGAAGAGATCTATTTTGTTTCACAAAGCAGAACTAGTAGTGTAATCTTAAAGGGCTATGACCCTTCCAGCCATGGTCTTTGAAAGACCCTACAGACCCCCTCCTCAGAACCCGCAGCTAGCAGGCTCACCGGGAGAACGTCCTGTTTGCTTGAAAGATTCTCAGGATCAGCAGCTAGCCTGCTCTCATGAGAGGAAAACAGGATATCTATAAGATAGGACATCTACAAAGCAGGATGACTTCAAAGTAGGATACCTATAAGATAAGAGCAGGATGTCTGCTGCCAGACATCCATGCTGGGAGAGGAAAACCATTCATGCCCCCCGCCTCATTCTGATAACCACGCTTCTGCTTCTGTAAATTGCTTTTTGCTGCCCTCTTTCCTATAAAAAGTCCTCCTCCCAGTCTGCAGGTGCGCAAGTCCTCCGAAAGACTTTGCCGCCCGCAGGTACCTGTGTCTACCTAATAAACCTCTTGCAGTTTGCATCCGACTCGTGGTCTCGGCCTGGTCTGTGGGTCCGGGGTCTCCACCTTAGGGAAGGTCCCTACCGGGGGTCTTTCAGTCTTCTGATCAGGTACTGTGTACTGTACTAATTTTTTGTAGTGCAGATCGGAAGGAAACTAATTATACACTAACTCTCATGTCACTGTTGCACCAGTGATTTTTTCATATTTTTTTGCCTTTTAATGAAAAGTTTTAATTTCATGAGATCTTATTTGTTAATTTTTTGTCACATTTCCTATTAGATGAGGATCCTATTCAGAAAACCCTTACCTGTGCTTAGAAGTGGGAATATTTTCTCTACCATATTATCCTGACCTGCGGGATATGAATGGGGGTCCTTGATAAACCTAGTGGAGAGGAATGAAAGGAGACATGAGAAATGATGGCAAGACAGGATTTCTGAAGCCGTTCCCTTTATTTCCTCTCAGAGGCTGTTATATAGCAAATGGGCAAAAATGGGGGAGAGGTGTCAGGAAACTCTGCTCTGCTGAAATTCCGGTCTGGAGACATACATTCCTAGCTGATAAGTAAATACTGAGGGTCTGCGATTGTTGACTAACAAAGGAAAATGCTAACTGATTCCAGAGCCTGGTGCCTGCAGGTCTCTGCTAGGAGATAAGAGGCCAGGTTGATTTCCCAGACCCTGCAGAGAGGATAGAAGTAAATTTTTTTCTTAACTTGTGAGCTCAAGTTGGCTGTAAACAAAATGCAAATTTTGAAATACAGGTCTCTCCCCCAACACCATGTCCTTTGGCATTTTCAGGGTGTCAGGTCTCATTCTGACATCCATGACCCATTTGTTGCAGAGCCTGTGTGGTAGAAGATAAGGGACAGAGTTTCATTTTCTGTATACTGAAAAGAGGTTTCCACAACCATCATATCTGAGACAGTATCTTCAAGTGCAAACATTCATATAATGAAACACAAATATGTATGCAACATTACACTAGGTACTCATGAGAGCATTCTGCTTATCAAATGTAATAAGTGGTCAAGCTCTGACCACTCAGAGGAATGCATGGCAACCACTTGCATTAGAATAAATTTACTTCCTAATGTGAACAAAGTATCCCACTTATAAACCACATTTCATGAGAAACAGCAGCACCACAACCACATGAAGATTCTTTGGGAAGCTGGGTGGAGCTGGTGACAAATGCTTGTAATCCTTGCAAGGAGGAGGCAGAGGGGAGGCCTACCAGGTGTTCAAGGGCAACTTCTGTTATAGAGCAAAGCAGAGAGCAACTTGTGCTATGAGAGATTCTTAAAACACCAATGGGCTCAGTAACTTTCACTTTCTTATGCTGAGCAGTAGGCTAGGAAGCTTTGTAGCTTGTAGAAACTGCTGGAACCAACACCATTGCTTGTTCTCTTGGTCAAGTGCATTGACAAAAACAAAAACAAAGCTCTCTCTGCAATCCTCATCTGTCACTCCATTTAGCTGTATTCTTTTGAGACTGGAGCCCTAGATGGGGCTGGCCTCAAATTCTTGCATCTGTTTTGTCAGCCTCTGCAGGGCTGGGATTCAAGGCAGGAATTGCATTCAGTCACCTCTGAATCTTCACAGAGGACATCTCACCCTCATGAGAACATGGGCTGTGAGGAGTCACAAGACTCTGAGGAGATGGTGGTCTACCAGCTGTGAGACCCACCAGTCAGAGGCCCTGAGTCAGGTCTCCATGGCCTAGGGGCTGCTCTCACCATGCTGAATTTCACAGACCTCCTTCTCCACTGCCTCAGCAGTTCCTTGGCAGCTCTTTTAACAGTCTCTAGTGTGCACATGCTCAGTGTTCCAGACCGAATGCACATGTTGAGGGAGAGGGGGTAGAACACTCCCTCCCTAGTTTCTCATTGGGCCAGAGTACCTCTGGGGTGGGCTTAAACCTCATGTTATTTATAGTGGATGTGTTTTGTGTGGCTCTATTTGGAGGCTGGCACTTTCTGGTGGGATGTAGTGTTGGTGGGAAGGATCTGGAGCATCTCAAGGGGGACAAACATTAAGGAGTATCTGAACACTGGGGGTCTGCACATTTGCAGGCCTCTGGCTCCACACAGGAAAAGTGAGACACTCTGGCCTTCCTGGCCTACTCATGAGTGACAAGCGAGGGCCTTGCGGTCAGCACTGCACACCTACCATCCCACAGTTCTTGCTCTGCTTCTCTTTACCTCCTCTCACCTCATCTCATTTCTCCCAGCCTCACAACACCTAGACCACAAAACCCCTTTGGCCATGTCTGGGAGGCTACCCTATAGCTCTGCTTTCTTGCAAAGAGGAGAAAATTAAAAGTAGCTAGTCACTTTCTCAACATCTTACTGCTTCTTGTATATGACAGGGACCCTAAGCAAGTCAAGTCCACACATAGGTAGAATAGACTTTGCTACTACTCTGCAGAACTGGCCAAACCTATTGTGTCAAGTTCCAGTGAGGATCCAGTACCTGATGTTGATTGTCATCAACTTGGTGTTCCTGTGACTCAGCATGGACCAGAAGCTTGCATGACTCAGCCTGCACCCATATCATTCCCCAGGCCCAGTAATTTGATAAACATTAGGAATGTAGAATGACATTGTCTTTCTTGTCTGAGAAATAACAAAAGCATAAGTTCGAGTGATTTTATGATAATTAAAATAGAAACTATCATTCCGAAGGAAAAAAGGAGAAAAAGGTTGTATCCTAATAAACTGATTTTTTAAAATTTACTGTGAGGGCCGGGCGGTGGTGGCGCACGCCTTTAATCCCAGCACTTGGGAGGCAGAGGCAGGCGGATCTCTGTGACTTCGAGACCAGCCTGGTCTACAGAGCTAGTTCCAGGACAGGCTCCAAAACCACAGAGAAACCCTGTCTTGAAAAACCAAAAAAAAAAAAAATTTACTGTGAGGTTGCTAAATTCTACCTTGTCTCTTCCATCTGGATCACTTTTAGGACTGAAGTCATTGTTAAACTGGTTGCCAAGATAGGGAAATGATTTGGGACTAGGGATAATGTTTAAAGGAGGAGACATGTGCCACGTTCATCAAAGTGGCTTATTAAGAACTTAGTCCTTGCAAACTTTCACTCTATATCAGCATGACACCATGAAAGGCACAAATACAAAGTTTTGAGAGAGAGGAAACTGGAAGATGCTGTTAGGTCGATTTAAGCTCTGTAGTTGCTTCTAGAGAGGGCAACCTAGTAGTAGTTATATAAGCTCACATTACATGTCCATTATAAATGCAAATTATATAGATCTGACAATCCACTTTGAGAAATACATTTATTGGGTATGATGGTACATGCTTCTAAACCCAGAAATTCTAAAGTTGAGGCAGAATGATTATAAATTTGAGACAAATTGAGAGTAAGATCCTACCTCAGATAACAGAAAACATGATATGATGAGGCATAATAACCAGGCTAACTTACTAATGAAATATGAAGCTTTAATGAAGAAAATAGCTTACAACACCAGTGATCCAGCGATGAAACCAGAAGTACAAAAGGGCCAGCAGGGTTCACACTGCCAGATTTATACATAAACATTAGCCCAAGGCAAACATGCCCCCTTGGGCTGGGCTTCCCCTACAATGATAGGGTGTCACATAAATGCTGTCACAACAACAGAGTAGCATTCAGTCTAATTTTAAAATATAAATCACAAACACCATGAAGCCTCTCAAGTTGTCTACTCCATCTTCCACCAAGGCCTCTTTTATGACAGAAGGTGTTGTTGAACCAGGTGACATTTATGAATGGGATATTGTAGGGGCCGGATTATACAAGCCTATATTCCTACGCTGTATGACAGTCAGAATGCTGAGCAACCTGGCAGGGCACAATTTGCACCTGCCACACAGACGGTGGTGGCTTAGACTTTTGATAGTGAGACAACCTGATGCTTTCCTAAGCAGGTGGTCAGGATATGCTAATATGTTTATCTGCTCCTTCTATTGTAATTTAGCTCTCAAGCATGGTTTTTCAGTCTATGTGACAGAACAGGCATAGATGTGGATGTGACCTAAGTCATTCTCCCTGCTACCTTGGAAACAGAATGCTAAACTTCTCCCTCAGTTTGCATTTTGATATAAAAGCTATTTGAATAATAAACGAGGATGAATTTTAGGATGTGAGTTTAGGATTTCATGAAGGATCCCTGAAACTCCCTCCCAGTATAGTTGTGTGAATTGTGTTTTCATTCCACACCTCCACTCTGGAATGAGAAAGAGTTTATGTCTGGGCTGATCCCTGAATATTGGCACCCCACAATGTGAGGCTGATAGATGAACCTCCAAACACATGGAAGAATCACCAGAAATATGGAGGAGAACGTGAGGAACCCATGAGAAAATTGCACCACAGATGGAAAGGTAAGGAATGAGTGCTCAGAAATAAGGGGTAGAATTTAAAAAAGCATGTAAGTGGGAGAATAAATCAGGAATAAAAATCATAAACTATAAGGTATATATATGTGACAAGGAGACAGTATTCAGTTATGTATGTTGGCAGCTAAAGGACGTTAAAGTGGAGCAGAAACAAAGGCAGAGATATTTAGAGTGTGTAGGCATTATGATCACAAAGATGCAGCTTTTAATGCTGCTGAATGGGTAGAAAGAATGAAGGGAATATGGCATTTGGCCCAAAAATGACCTAGGTTACCACTGAAATTGTCCTCGCACATGCACTGTAGCTAACTGAGTTTGACCCACACGAAGTAGTGAGCTGAGTCTAACCTGCCTGTATGTAAGGCAAGCAGGAGACAAAGTTCAGAGAGCTAATATTACCTCCCATAGTCAGCACCCAGAGTCGGCCAATAGGACAGAGGAGAAGATTCAGGAATTCTCCTAATTTTATGATTACAAGTTAACATAAATAAGAAAAGATAGCAAGAATCAGCACAGCTACACCCACTGGAGCTTGAATGAGGAATGAGCACCACCTGCTCCCTAGAAAGACAAAGACCCAGAAAGACAAAGCCAAGTGGCAGATGGAGGGAGCATGTCCTGCCAATATCAAGCTGTTTTCAGTACTGTGGCTCTGTAGTGAAGTTTAAAGTCAAGAGATTGTGATGCTTCAGAAGTTCCATTATTGTACAGGATTGTTTAGGCTATCCTGAGGTTTTGTTTTCATTATGAAGTTGAGGATTATTCTATTGCGGTCTGTGAAGAATTCTGCTATATTTTTAATGGGTGTTTGCATTGAATCTGCAGATTGCTTTTGATAAAATTGTCATTTGTTGCTATGTTGGTTCTACCATCCCAAGAGCATGGGAAATCTTTCCATTTTCTGATGTCTTAACTTTGTTTTTTCAAAGATTTAAAAGTTCTTGTCATACAGATTTTTTTCACTTGTTTAGAGTTACTCAAAGATATTTTATGCTATTTGTAGTTATTAGTAAAGGATGATGTTTCTCTGATTTCTATCTCAACTCATTTATCATCTGTGTAGAAGAGGTGAGTTTATGTTATTTTCAGGTTCTGGTTATGACAAAATAATTCTGTTAACATAGTTGAGCACATGTCCTTATGGTAAGGTGGAGAATCTTTTGTGTATAGGCCCAAAAGTTGTATTCCTGAGTTTTAAGGTAGTTTATTGTCTAATGTTCTGAGAAATTGCTGGAAAGATGGCTCAGTGGTTAAGAGCATTGCCTGCTCTTCCATAGGTCCTGAGTTCAATTCCCGGCAACAACATGGTGGCTCACAACCATTTGTAATGAGGTCTGGTGCCTTCTTCTGGCCTGCAGACATACATGCAGACAGATTGTTGTATATATAATATATATATATATATAATGTATATGTATATATATACATAATATATATATAAATTGTTATACTAGAATCCAAAGTGGCTGTGCCAATTTGCATTCCCACCAGCAGCACAGGAGTTTTTGCTTTACCCCGCATTCTCTTTAGCATAAGTTGACATCAGTGTTTTAAAACTTGGCCATTCTTATAGGTATAATATGGACTCTCAGAGTTGTTTGATTTGCATTCTTTAAAGGCTAAGGATGTTGAACATCTTTTAAATGTCTTTCAGTCATTTTAGATTCATCTGCTGAGAGTCTTCTGTTTAGGTCTGTACCCTGTACTTTTGTTGGATTAGTTTTTCTTTTGATGACCAATTTCTTGAGATCTTTGTATGCTTTGGAGTTGATTAGTAAAGATCTTTTCCCATTCTATAAGCTGTCATTTTATCTTGTTGAATGTATACTTTGCTTTAGAGAAGCTTCTCAGTTTTAAGAGATATTGTTTATTAGTTGTCTCAATGTCTGTGCCACTGGGGCTATATTTGAGATACACCAATGCATTTTAGTGTACTTGTAACCTATTCTTCTGTGAGGTTCAGTGTGTTTGGTTTTATGTTGAGGACTTTGATTCATTTAGACCTGAGTGTCACGCACAAAGATAAATATGGATCTATTTTCATTCTTCTACATGTTGATGCCCAGTTATGCCAGCACCATATTTTGAATGTGCTTTCTTATTTCTACTTTCTGTAAGCTAGGCAGACTTACAACTTATAAGGAGCATAGTTTAAAAACTTTTAAATAGATACAATGGCTAAAGTCTTCATAATATTCTTATTCCTATAGCCACTAAGTAAAATTCTTAGAGGAAGCATTGAGCCAATTTCCAATAGACAGCTTATAGAAGCTGCCAAACAGGTACTCAAGCAGATAGAATATACTATACAATAATCAAAGAGTACATTATATTAATTTTGATTCAGCCTTTGCAAGCATGTATATTGAATACAAAACTTACTTATATAGCAGTTTTATGAAAAAAAATGGTTTGCTTTTTATGACTGCACCTTCCCATTCTGCCAGTTAGACATTAAACTCTTAATTTAAAGCAGAGAATTGAACAGAACAAAAGAGCATATGGAATCTAGGGGATGTTTTAGCAGAGTACTGACTATGACTGATGTTTCTTATAATAAGCACTAAATTAATTGATAATTTTAAAGTAAAGATTCTTGGACAATTGTGTTTGTTCAATTAAAAGCCAGATTAATAATCTTTTCCCAGCTGATTGTTGCTGTTATTTGCACAGCTATATTTTGGTAAAGATTCTTTAAAGGATATTCTGCTAAATCTTACAGATGGTTCATCCAATGGAAGAACTGCATATATGGTTAATAATAAAAAGGAATTGGGAGTGTGCCTGTAACTTCTTGAAAACAGCTTAAATGGATAAACGTTGCAAACAGATTCTGACATGGTGGCACCAAAGTGACCTTTGTTAAGGCAAGGTGAAAAAAATGCTTGCGATGAATTACAAAAAGACCCAGCCCTATATTAATTTGGGGTCCAGAAAGTGTTTGTGCCTTTTTTCACAGAAAGAAAATAAAGCTGGATGAGATGAGTGCATGTACAGGAAAGGAGTGGCAGTCCCGATGACGTCATAGCTGATGACATCCCCATAGGGGAATCGGAGTGAAAGGAGTTGGATAAAAAGCCCACAGTCTTCTCCACCCCCATAGAGAAGAGTGCCTGATTCACAGGACCTGATGACAACACTCTGCATTGCTGGATGCCATTCTGAGCTGCTTCCAGATACTTGGGACACACACACAGTCACAGAGGTCCTGCTGTATGTTGACTACAACTTGTTTGCAGTCTGAATCCTGTTTACTTTGGAGCTCAAATGTAGACTGAACATTTGACTGTTTTAATCTTTGCGACACAGAACTCATTTTGATTAAAATATTGGACCTGCAAACTAAGACCTAAGCTTTCTCCTCATGGAAGAAAAGACACAAAATAAGAAATGATTGAAGCCCTTCTTCACTCAAGAGGGGGGCAGGCCTGAGGGTTTAACTGCGGCTCAGAGACTGGAACTGGTATTTGATAGCAGCAATGTCATTGGACTCTCACCTATCGAAAAATCTTTTATTGTCTTTTGATTACTATGGATTTAAAAAAAGTGTGATATGTTAAATTGTGGGTTTATTGTTAATTCCCATTCTAGAATTATAGTATTGACCTGATAATGTTTGTAACTGTTTATAAGATGTTGAGAAACGTTTTGACATGTCCTGTAAATGTTTGGACTTAATGCATGTGTTAAGAAGTCTAGATTTTGATAAAATTATCAAGAGGTGCTCTAGACCAGCAGAAGAAACATTTTCAACTCAGGCAATCTTCCTCTCCTTTAAATAGGAGACTATAGCCTTTAGGAGCATGATTATTCATAAACATTATGATCTCTCCTGACAAAAAAAAGTATGGCTCCGAGACACAGAGCCCAAAGGTATTCTCTCCCTTAATCTATTTTATTCACAAAGGTCAGAGATGGGTTTGAAGCTTCTCCCCAGATGCCTAAGACAGGAACTCGCATGATTAGAATGCTAGTTTCTGATGGTAAGCGTCGGTAGATCTTTGCCTAAGGCAAACACAGTCATCTACCCTGTTGCAGAAGCACAGGCTTTATTAAAGTTAATATAAGGGAATGGATTGTAGAGGGTGGATTATACAGGCCCATTTTCTTACATTGTATGGCATTCAGAATTCTGAGTGACCTGGCAAGGCACAATTTGCATCTACTACACAGAAAGGAGTCTCCTAGCCTTTTGAGAGTGAGACAACTTGACACCATCCTAAGTAAGTGGTCAGGCTATGCTGATGCCATTCTGTTCCTTCTATTGTGATTTAAGAGATCCCCTGGGGAAGAGGTGTTTTTCAGTCTATGTGACAGAGCAGGCATAGGTGTGGATGTGACCTAAGTCATTCTCCCTGCTACCTAGGAAATGGAATGTTAATAAACATTACCCTCAGTTTACATTTTGATATAAAAAATGGTTTAAATAGTAAATGCAGGTGAATTTCAGAATGTGAATTTAGGATTTCATGAAGGATCTCTGAAACTTCCTCCTTATAAAGTCATGTGAGTTGTATTTTTAATTCTACACCGAATAGTTTCAAGAATTGAATAGTTTGGGAAGATTATGAGACATACATGTCTTTATGGAAGTGTAGGGCTCACTTCTCTAGTTTCATTAGGAGCAGGATTATGAAGTTTCGAGGTTAATTTACATGTAACTTCAGGCTAACCTCCCCTTAGCTCTCCATATCTTCTTCAGTGCTTGTTGTTTGCAGCATAGTCTCGTTATAGTTTTCAGTGGTATTTCCCAAATGGGTAAAAATGTTGAATTATCTGCAGATATGCATATTTGTCACCTGTCAATCTTTTGTAACGAAGTATCTGTTCAGAATGTATGTCTACTTTTATTGGCCGGTATGCACATTTTTGTAGTAAATTTGTAGGCATAGGTTTAAAGTTTTCAAAGACCTCGTAGACATCTCATTCCTAAAAATTTCCTTTATGCTTTTGTTCAGCCTCTTGGCAACTCAAATGGCTTCATTTTTCTCATCCAGTGGCTCTCCAAAAAATAATCATCCTGCATACAGCTTAGTCCCTGAATGAGCTCAGAATGAGGTCACATAAAGTAAATCCCAGTAAACAAGGGTTAGTGAGATAGCTTATTGTGCAAAGGTGCATGCTGCCAAGCCTGACAAGCTGAATTCAAGTTCTAGGACCCAGATAGTGGTACAAAAGACCTGACACTAAATGTGCGATTTAGGAAATGTACATGTGTGTGCACACCCCCTGAGCACACACACTTAGACACAAAATTAATAAGCTAATTAAGTAATAAATTAATATGAAAAAGAGAATCTCTGTAAATAAATCTTTTCCATGTAGCTACTGGACTGATCAAGTGGTATAACTATCTGGAGAGGGTGTGGGCAAGAATCCCAAACCTCTTCCACCCCCTCCAGTGGTTTCTAGGGTGTTGTTTTTTGCATGGATTTCTTGTTTTCAATGCCAGAGTATAGTCTGTGCTATTAAAGCAAACTGGCAGCATGACCTAGAGTTTAAAGCAAACTAAAATGACATGATGGTTACAAGAATGAGGAACCCTTGTTTTCTGTAAATGATGTGTATATAATATATGCATTGTGAATGATTTAATAAATTGATAACAGTCCATTACTTCATATAGTCAACAATCATGAGAACATTTGAGATGCCCAATCTAACCCTTAGAATCTATAAGTGTGTTAATAGCACATGAAAAGTCAGAATTAAAGTTGTGTAAGGTTTCATTAGATGGCCCTTGGAATAGATTATCTGTGTGGGTTAAGTATAATCTCTAGGTTGCTTTTAAATGCAAGAGGGAAACATGAAGGGAGTGCCAATGTGATACCATATGAGAGATTCAACCAGACTCAACACTCTTGCCCTTTAAGGGGAAAGGGGCTGTTAACCAAAGAAGGCAGAAAGTTTCTAGAGATAGGAACATAGATTTTCTGCTAGAGTTTCAGAAAGTTCAGCCAACACCTTGACTTTAGTGATGAGAAATGAAGACTGATAGGCTTCATCTTACTTTCATACACAGTTATATGCAGAGTTCAGTATCTCAGTCTATTGGGCTGAGGACCTAGTTTCTTGTTGGCTCTTGACCAAACACTTCTCCCCATTCCCTGTCACATGTTCCAAGACATTTCACAGCATTGTAACTGACTTTAATCAGAGGAAAGGGAGAAAAAAACCAGTTTGTTTATAGCCTAATCTTATGAATTCTTTTTCTCACCCAGACTTTGATGGGAATAATTGACAATTAAATGTTGCATTTTATAAGTATAGCATATTTGATAGGCATGTGCATTGTTCTGAAGACGAAGGCTAGAAGCCTCTGAAAGCTACTGCTGTAGGGCTGTGCTGAGGGACTGGAGAATGAGATGACATCCAAGGGCAACAGCAACATGTTGATGTGCTCTCTGCAGAACAGTGGAGTTAGCATGTGATGGCTGTTTCTCCTCTTTCACACTTATGCTGTTGCATGGCACTGTTCCCATTCATCCTGGGTCCTCCCCTGTCCATTTACTGTCTTACATGTCAATCAACTCTAGAAATGCCTTCAAAGACACAGAGAGATGCTTTATTAATCTCACAGATCACTATCTAATCACATTGACGTTCAAGATGAGTCATTACACAGCCCAGGCATGGAGGTTAGAGATAACATTTGTCTTGAATGAAAGAGTTTCAAATTCACCTTGAGCCTGAGGATAAAGTTCAGGAATGTTTGTAAAACAGAGTGAGAGTGGCCTGTGCATGTGTACTCAAACCTCACAGCTCTCATGGGTCACAGATTCAGAAAATGTTGGTGTTAATGTGAGGTGAGGTCCCCAGGGGACACTTTGCACAGACTATGTGAAGGGTTGATGATTTTAACAGAGACATCCTTCACTCAATTCCTTCAACATTAACCATCACAGATGCCCTAGAAATGGATAAAGCATGACCATTCTGAGGTGGCTAGGTTTCCAACTAAAACTTTATTTCAAAAACTGGGAGAATAGTCCTTACTAAAGAGAAGAATAAGCTCTTTTAATTGGTACAATGACCGTCTAAGATGGGTGTTCTTATTCCCATTTTACAGATGAGTACACTGTAGCTCAGACTGGCTGAAGCAACCTGTTGCTAGCTGAAGGACAACCCTGCAGTCCTAAGAGGATTTGGCTCAGGCTCAGCTACTGCTTCCTACAATGTCCTGAACAATGTCTTTACTCTGTGCACATGGTTCCTTTTAGCTCCAACCTTCCGCAGTCACACAAGAAGTCTGAGGTAGCACAGCTTCAGAGATCCAGAACCTACACTTTCCCAGACAAGGATTACTCTAGGGCTTGTAGGAGTCTAAGTCCATGTTAGTAGACGCCTGGTCTCCATCACTCCCACAGAGGACCCTGACCTCAACTATTCCTGGGAGAACTTTATCCCCACTTCCATATGAGTCTTCATAGGCTTCATCCACCACTCTGCAGCATCCTATGGCCCCTGACCAGACTCCTAGAGGGGAAAGTGGACACTGTCCTGCTGAGTGTGGATCAAGAGTGGAGCATGGGGAAGCAGATGCTGCCAGGTTGTGCATGGATCAAGAGGCTAAAAGGTGATGAGGATGTTCAATGGTTTTTGCATGTCTGAACCTGCGTGTCTAGTCCCCCCCCCAGACCATCTGTGTTCTGCCTGCCTCTGACCTGAGCTGCAGACTGAGACAAAATACTTCCTTCACCTACCCACTATCACCCCCTTATGCCTTTGCATAATCCCCAGGGACACTGCCTGGCTAGCTCCCTAAAGCATCTATGAGGTCCATCCACCCAGCCCAGAATTTCCCTACTGTCACCATCACATCTAGGACACAGATGAAGAGTCAGAAATCTCAGGCCACATTTGGGGAGGAGACTCCATAGAAGAAACCACACACTCAAGGGTCAGCATGATCAGAAAGAGCAGCTAACTCATGCAAAGTAATTTGGACTGTAGCCTAAGTAAGTGGGGAGCCAGTGAAAGTCATTGTATAAAAGAGGGTTATGGCTCATTGGAAACCTCTTTGACTGTGGTGTGGAGCCGGATGGGGGAAGGGTGGGCAACAAGGGCCACAAGAACAAGTCCATTCTCCATTTTTCTCTCATCCCCAAAGTAGCTGAACAGTTTAAAGCAAGATTGCTTGAGGCATAGTAGGTGCTGAATAAACATCTCTTAGCTGATTCTATTTGCTTAAGTCAATATGATGTCACAAATATCCCAGAGGAAAAGCAGGAAGGACACTTGGCCTGAGGATACCTTATTCAAATGCTTAGCACCAGAAATGCTTCAAGTTTTATATGTGGGGTATTCTGCAAATAAATGATGAGGGATCTTCAGGGAAGGTTCAGGTGTAAGCGAGGAATGAACGTTTTTCATGCACACTGAAATACATAACCTGAGGTTGCTCTTATATAATGTGTTTAATAACTCCATGAAGCAAAGTGCTATTTAATCATCCACTTGTGTCTTGTGATGGTCCCAGAGCATTTGGATTACCTGTGCTAGAGAAGGTGGGGTTGAGACGCCTGATCCTTCACTGGTCAGCATTACCAGGCATTGTTGGACCCCCTGCTGCTTCTGGGACACCCTTTAGGCAACATGAGAGGAAAGTCTAATAAGCCAGCACTAAGATAGGAGGGTCATGGGAGCTAGCCTGTGTTTCTGGAAGTCAACGCATCTCCCACCTGGCCAGTTGAGATGGAAGAAGCAGTTTTCTGGGGTCCTGAGGGGTGGGAGGCCTAACTGGAGAGGGTCCTGATCTCCACTTACAGAAGGAAATAGGAATGGAACACTGGTGTTTCTGTCCCTGAATGGAATAAGAAATCAGGTGGGGTGATTTTCGTTACCTGTCCTGTGGAGCTGGGGACAGTGCAGTGTTCAGAGAGTGAGACAGTGGGAAATTCACCTGGAAAACCCCAGACCCAGTGTCTGGGAGATGTCTGGCCAAAAAAGACATCATTCTTCTGAGAGAACAACCCTGACCCATGGGGTGCTGCTTTCTCCAAAGG
Source organism: Chionomys nivalis (assembly GCF_950005125.1). Taxonomy (NCBI): domain Eukaryota; kingdom Metazoa; phylum Chordata; class Mammalia; order Rodentia; family Cricetidae; genus Chionomys; species Chionomys nivalis. The sequence goes on along the minus strand of NC_080090.1, from coordinate 115,132,295 downwards.
AGCCACCTAGCCACCAATGTCTTCCTGGTCCTGCAGGATAGGGGGTGAGTCAGGTGTGGTTTGTTGGGAGGAGGGAGGTGTTGTGCTGGTTAATTTGTCAACTTGATACAAAATGGTCTCACTTGGGAAGAGAGAATCTCAAGTGAGGTGTGGCCTCCACCAGATATACCTGTGGACATGTCTGTTGGCTATAGTCATCATGAATGATTGATGTGGGAGGGCCCAGCCCACTGTGGGCTAGTAAGGAAAGATGTGTGTTGTACAGAAGGTATATGGGACAGGTCTGAACTGAACTGGGTGTTCTCCTTTTTTTTTAAAGTTTTCTATGGGTGTTTGGTTTGCATGTGTGCCTGTGTACCTGTCGTGAGCTGGTGAGTTTAGCCACTTCAATCACTATGACTTCCTCAGCTCATTGTTCTCTTGTGCCCTTCTCCCCAGAGATCAGTGAGTAACCACGCCAAGTGAAAGAATTGTCTTTACCAGAAATTTCAATATCCAATGCATCAATGGGGTTTACAATCTTAATAGGCATGGGGGACTGATGAAGGGAAAACACAGGCAATTCAATATCACAATTATTAACCTTACTAATCCTAATACTTAAAACCAATTCATAACCTCAATTCAGCTCATCAATTATTCATGAAGCACTTCTTTAAGCTTAATGTAACTTATAAATTAACATTTCCTAATACTAATACCAAACATTAAACATATGTATTAAAATATTGATTTCCCTTAACATTTCATGCTCTAATATTAATACCATTGTTTCAATAACTTTTAACAACTCACACTCTAAACACATGTTACAAAGTGCCCTACTTAAATAATCCTGCTAACACACACACACACACACACACACACACACACACACACACACACACACACTATATGACCTGATCTGTTCTGTAAAGGGATGAAAGGGACTGTTAGGTTTCTTCCATCTGGAAGTCCAACTGCACTGTGTGCTTGATCATGAAGCTTGCTTGACAGCGTAGTCTGTGTGGTCTGGTGATAGTATCTTATCTTGGGATGCAGGACGTTTGGAGGATTCTGCTCTTGGGAGGCAGGCATTCGATGTTCTGCTCTCTGGCTGGTACTGGGTGCTGGATCATGAAGTTAGTCTGTATTCTGGTACCAGTCTTACCTCGGGATGCAGGGCCTTTGGAAGATTCTGCTCTTGGGTGGCAGAGTCCTGGAAGACAAGGCTTTTGGAGGATCCCTATGAGGCTCAGCAATTTGCCAGAGCCATCGTGATGGTGAGATGACTGTCTTACTTTTGCTTCTCTTTTATATACATTAGCAACTGCTTGTTTACTTGCCTTCCAATAGCCCGATATCCTAGGCTATTGATATCGACTGGGCACTGAGGGGAGAGGTCCCTCTCATGTCCATGTTTCTGGTAAACATGTTTCCTCCAAGTCTGTATCAGCTGGGCACAGAAGGGTGAGGCCCATCTTGTGTCTTACTGGAAAATACATTTACCTCAAAATGGCAAGGGTGTTTTTCATACATGTTTTACTTAACATTGCCTCTTAGTAATTTTCCACACCACACACAAGAAGAAATATTTTTATACTACACCAAGTTGCACTCATTCTTATTCTATAAATTTCCTGCTCTATCTACACTACAGATTTCTCTGTATTTATTCATCCAGAGGGATCTGTTTCTATGCTCATTACTGTACCACAGGTGTTCCTGGTACCCACGGTGGCCCAAAATGTCAGAGTTCTGAGACAGGAGCTATAGAAGGTTTTGAACTGTCATGTGGGTGCTGGAAATCAAACCTGGATCCTGTGAAAGAGCTGCCAATGAATGCCCTTAACTGTGGAAATATCCACCCCTAACACACACCGGGTGAGTTCTTGACAACTCTTTTACATCCCCTGAGCCTGCCTTACTCTCCTGGTGAGATGAGGATTCAGTAAGGCAAACAGGGCTATCCCTCGCTCCTCAGCAGCTGCCTTCATTTTCCATTGGTTGTTGATTAAACATCATGACAAAAAGAAGCTCAAGGAAAAGCCTTAGTTTACAGCTTATAGCAAGCAGTCCATCATCCCGGCAAGGCAGGAATCTGGAGGCAGGAACTGAGGCAGACATGATGGAGGAACTCTGCTCACTGGCTTGATCCTCATAGCTTGCTCAGGTTGCTTTCTTACGCACCCCAACACTACCTGCCCAGGAGTGTCACCACTCACTATGGGCTGGATCCTCCTGCATCAATCATCTGTCAAGAAGATGCTGTGATGGAGAAGTTTTCTCAGCTGAGACACCTCTTCCAAGATGGCACCAGCTTGTGTCAAATTAACAAAAAGCTAAACAGCATTACAGATATCTGAGAGACTGTGACCTCTCATGTCGTGGGAAGCCCTTTATTTTTGTCCCAGCCTCTTTTTATTTTGAGACAGGTTGTCATTAAATTACTCATGTGGCCTTGGAACTTGTGAGCTTCCTCCCTTAGTCTCCCAAGTAGGTGGGGTTATAGGAATATGCCTCTAGGGCCAGCTCACCCCTTTCTTGCACCAGGACTACTCTGAGCTCCCTGCCCCCCAGTGAGTCCCAGTACCTCAGGCAGGTGTGTGAAAAGCCAGACATATTGCGGTCCTCCTCTGGCCACAGCAACCCGGATAGGAATGAGCACCTGCCTCAGGCCAGTCTTCTATTGTAAGACTGAACTGTAGAAAAGGGAAACTGCTTTTGGCAGATGCTAGAGAAGGAACAGATGAGCCTGCTGACTGGCAGCTGCCCACAGAGACTTGTTTCTTGGTGCCTCATTCTGCAGGTCAGTGTGAAAAGTAAGACTGAAAGCCCTATGCATCTCAGCCATGGCAGTGATGCTGAGAGTCTGTGCCTTCCAGATGGCAAGCCTGATGTGTTGCATGAGCTCACCAGGGGATCCCTTTGAGTCCTGGAGCAGGAAGCAGAGATGAGGTCCCAGGGAGGAAGGACCCAGAGGGCATGAGACAGCATCCAAGTCCTGCTGCCGATCTGCTGGAGGCAATTCCTTAGTGGAGGTCCCCTCTTCTGGTGTATGCCTGGGTTTGTTTCAGGCTGCTAACTCTAACTGGCCCAGGATAAAGTGCCTGTTTTAGCTTCCTCTTTTCTTTTTTCTTTTATTGAAAAAAAATTTTCCGCCTCCTCCCCGCCTCACAATTCCCTCCCCCTCCTCCCGCCCCTCTCCTCCTCCCCCCACTTCTCTTCTCCTCCCTCTCCAGTCTGAAGAGCAGTCAGGGTTCCCTGCCCTGTGGAAAGTCCAAGGTCCTCCCCCCTCCATCCAGGTCTAGGAAGGTGAACATCCAAACTGTCTAGGCTCCCACAAAGCCAGAACATGAAGTAGGATCAAAACTCTGTGCCATTGTCCTTGGCCTCTCCTCAGCTCTCATTGTCCGCCATGGTCAGAGAGTCCGGTTTTATCCCATGTTTTTCAGTCACAGTCCAGCTGGCCTTGGTGAGCTCCCAATAGATCAGCCCCACTGTCTCAATGGGTGGGTGCACCCCTCGTGGTCCTGCCTTCCTTGTTCATGTTCTCTCTCCTTCTGCTCCTCGTTAGGACCTTGGGAGCTCAGTCTGGTGCTCCAGTGTGGGTCTCTGTCTCTATCTCCATCCATCGCTAGATGAAGGTTCTATGGTGATATGTAAGATATTCATCAGTATGGCTATAGGATAGGGTCATTTCAGGTTCCCTATGCTCAGGTGCCCAAGGAACTAACTGGGGACATTGCCCTGGGCACCTGGTAGCCACTCCAGGTTCAAGTCTCTTGCCAACCCTTAGGTGGCTCCCTTAACTAAGATATGTGCTTCCCTGCTCCCCTATCCAACCTTCCTTTATCCCCAATCATCCCATTTCCCCAAGTTCCCCCCATACTCTCCTTCACACTTTTCTCTCCCAATCTCCCCTTACCCCCATCCCACCCCACCCCCAAGATTCCAATTTTTTGCCCGGCAATCTTGTCTACTTCCCATAGCCAGGTGGATAACTATATGTTTTTCCTTGGGTTCACCCTCTTATTTAGCTTCTTTAGGATCACAAATTATAGGCTCAGTGGCCCCTATCCATGGCTAGAAACCAATTATGAGTGAATACATCCCATGATCTTCTTTTTGGGTCTGGGTTACCTCACTCAGGATAGTATTTTCTATTTCCATCCATTTTTAGCTTCCTCTTTTCATTATGCTTGTAACTACAGTAGTTGTGATCGTTTTGCTCTCAAATTACAGAAACCTGATCACAGGGTTTACACAGGATCTATTTATGTTACTTAATAAGTCCTTTTATTGTTAGTTCAGCTGTCAGAACCCTCCGAGATGCACCTTACTTTCTGTTTCCTCTCTGCTGTTCTTAGTGCATTAGCTTTTATGTGCACAGGTATCTTCTCTCCATTACAGAAAAGCTGCTGCTGCTGCTCCAGATATCACTCAAACACACTAGAGAGAAAGAAGGAAATGTAAGCTGTGTGCTGGAGAGACGGCTCCGTGGTTAAGAGCACTGGCTGCTCTTGGAGAGGACCTGGGTTCAATTCCTAGCACCCACATGGTAGGTGGACTCTCCAGATCCATGGGATCTGATTCCCTCTTCTGACCTCCAAGGACACCAGGAACATGCTGTGCACAGACACATGGACAGAACACTCATACACACAAAATAAAACAAATCCTTTTTCTTTCTTTCTTTCTTTCTTTCTTTCTTTCTTTCTTTCTTCTTTCTTTTGATTTTTTTATTTTTTTTTTGGCCTTCAAGACAGGATTTCTCTGTGTAGCTTTGGAACCTGGCCTGGAACTCACTTTGTAAACTAGACTGGCCTCAAACTCACAGAAATTCACTTGCTTCTGCCTCCCAAGTGCTGGAATTAAAGGTGTTCACCCAGCAATAAAATAAATCTTCAAAACTTTTTCTTTAAAAGTGTAAGCTTTTCAGACTTCCTCCTGTCAACCCCACTTCAATCTTGTTTAAGTTGAATGGTCTCACATAGCTACATGGGAATCATGTATGAAATAGGGAATGGACACCATTGACTCAGGCCACAGGCCCTCACCCCTGACTGTGTCTTCTAGAAATACTTTTAGTGTACTGACTGTACATGGTATTAACTGAGTCTGGCAGTTCTTAGTCAAGGGTGATTTGGAAAATTGGATTGGTTTTCAAAATCTGTGTGGTCATGTGTATGTATGTATATGTGTATGTATATGTATATGTATATGTGTTTGTGTCTGTACATGTGTACATTTGAGTATATGTATACATGTGTTTGTGTGTGTTTAGGGGGAGGAGGAAAAGAGGAGGAACGTGTTTTCCAGAGAACATGTGTGACAGTCAGAAGGCTACCTTGATGGTTGACTCTTATCTTCCAGTGGCTGGAGACTAGGCCTCTCTCTTACTTTTCCCCTGAGTGAGCCAGGTTAGCTGACCAGTGAGTGAGCTTTAGGGTTTCTATATCTTCACCTCCCATTATTTCCTGTAGGAGTGATTGGGTTACACATGTGTGCTGCCATGCTTGGATTCCAAACTCAGCTCTTCATGCTTGTGTGCTAAATTTGATTTACCCAATGAACCATCTCCTCAACCCCTGGGCACATTAAAATTTAAAAATAAAAAAAAAATTTTTAATAAAATGTACTTGCTTAGTGTGGAGGGGAGAAAGTTTGATTATTTCTTTCTCTCCCCTCCCCCCTTTTTTGAAGCAAGGTTATGTGAATCCAAAACTAGCCTCAAGTTCACTTGTAGCTGAGGACAGCCTTGAAATTCTGGTCCTTCTGCCTCTACTCCTACTAGGATTATAAACACAAACCACCATGCCCTGTTTAATGTGAGTTCTAGACCTAATTATAGATTCTAAAGGTTGAAACGTAACCAATATTCACTGTAGGGTTTAGAATATTTTTAAATTACCTTTTTATTTACATTTTTTCCCTGGAGTTTCAAATCACACCCCCACTTCATCACTTGCCTTGGACCATTTTATTCATACAGCCCCTTTGCTATACGGTATGAAACGCTCAGAAAAGAAGTCAGAGGAACTAAACTAGACAAAGGTCCTGGGGAACTGGGAGGCTGTTCCTTTCAATTAGATAGGGGGGGTACTGAAGGAATCTAGCTGATTCAGATTAGGAATATAAAGTAAATTTCTAAGACTACCTGTCAATCTATACTCTTGCTAAATCAACTAGTCAATCAGTATAGTCAAGGTTGTTCAATGTTTGTGTCAGTTTGTGAATAGTCTTAATGGAAGCTTCTATTCCTGCCCCTGACTTCCATATTCCTGGAGCAACCAACTTCTAATTTAAAAAGAAGCAAAGGCCTTCTTTTCACTTGCCAAACACATGGTGATTCAAACACTTTGCATTGACGGTGGTAGCCTGGACGTGATGTCACATGTCCAGTCAGTGATCCTCTTCCTATCTCTTCCAGTCTGTGCTTTTAAACGTGTTTAATGACCATGGGTATTTGTCATTATTGGCTGCCCAACAGCAGATCATGAAGGGCTTGGGTGGAAAGAAGGGGTAGAATGGTGTCTCATTTCAGAGCCCAGGTTGACCTCAAACTGCCAATCCTCCTGCCTCTGTCACTCCACCCATCTTAAAAACTGTTACGTTGCCGGGCGGTGGTGGCACACGCCTTTAATCCCAGCACTCAGAGAGGCAGAGGCAGGCGGATCTCTGTGAGTTCGAAACCAGTCTGGGCTACAAGAGCTAGTTCCAGGACAGGCTCCAAAGCCACAGAACCCTGTCTCGAAAAACCAAAAAAATAAAAAATAAAAAAAAATAAACAAAACTGTTAGGTGGATTATACTCAAGCTTCCTGGGTCTGGAAAGGAAACCCTTGACAACATGGACACGTGGATACAGCATGGTGGGAACACATGATGACCTCTGACACAGAACATCTGTCCCCATTCTAACTCCACACCTGAATCCCTCTGAACTCTGTGGAGGTGTAAGGGACTGTGGTGTGCTTCTCAGAGCTGACAGAGCACAGCAGACAGAGGACCTGGCCCACCAATCAGCCCTGCTGGAAAAAAGATCACATTCCCACAGATTCAGAGATTTCCCTTTCAGAATGTGGAACTTCTCCTGTCACCTCTGCCCAGGGCCATGCTGATTGCACTGCTCAGGCTTTAGGGTCTGTGATGCCAGCTCAAGCACTGATTGGTGAACTTTTAACTGAGGCAGAGTTTAGTGAAAGAGTTCCGACAAATGTATGCACTTGGACAGTTACCATTTTAGTTGGTTAATTTTCTCTTTGGGAAGGAGGAGTAAATTTTGATTTGGGATAATGCCCACATATTCCTGAATTTTCCCCCTTTTGATTTTTATGAAAACTTTTTGTGGTAAAATGTGTATTACAGAAAATATGCCATTGCTGACATCTAGCACTTTCTCAAGCAACCGCTGTCTAGCTCAGCATTCTCATCAGCCCAAAAGCAAGCCACACACTTAAGTAGCCAGTTCCCAATCCCTTGACTTTTTGTCTATTTAGCTTTTCCTATTGACAGCATTTTGCATCAATAGAGGATACAATACTGTCCCTTTGTGCATAGCCTTCATTTTCCACCCAGCACAATGATTTCAAGGTGGCATGTACCAGAAATTCACTTCTTTATATGGCTAGGTAACATTCTAGTAGATGAATGGATATGCCTCAATTTATTTATCCATATTCATTCATTGATAGGCATTTGAGTTGTTTCTACCTCTTAGTTTTGGGAAAGGTCACATATGAATTTCATGTGGCCATTTATTTTCAATTCTGAAAAGGATATTATTTCATTTAAGCAACTCCAGTGCAGTGGGTTATTGAGGTAACTGGCACTTAGGCCTTCTGGTCCATTCCCGTCACTGGTGAAACTGTCAAGGAAAAACTGTCAGCAGTGCTGATGTCATGCTGGGCAAGAACTCTGCCACCGAGTTGACAACTTTGATGGTGCTTGGAAAGAGGACATACATACAAATGGAAAGCAGGAAGGAGGGGCCACTGCCTTTCCAGTTGATAGAATCACACACTTTGCTAACATTGCATTTAAAAGGCTTTAATTCTGTGTAGATGTCCGGAGCCCTGGCCACTTGAAGCAAAGCAGCTTTTAGTGCCTGGTTACCTTCCAGACTGGAATGTACGACAGTTATAAAGTGACAGCTGTCCACTGAGCAGTCTGGTGACAGCTGATCCCACACTGACTGCAGTGGGCAGACTGTAGAGGGACAGAAGGAGCTAGAGGGGAAGTCTGGCCTCACCAGTGGAAGTGCTGCCTACGGGATATGTGTCTGGTAGTTAGGAGTCCCACTACCTCTCTGTCCTCAGACCTTGCAAAACAATCCCTTCCCCAAGCTTCAGGAGACAAAGAATTCAAGAGCTCCAAGAAGGAGCAATACTGGCTCTCCATTCACTCTGAGAATTCCATTTGCTCAGAACACAGCTACAGACAGATAAGATTTGGGATATGCACATGGGGGCTAGCAGCATCCTAGCTCAGCAGGTGTGTGTTGTGAGTCTTACTCTATGCAACTACCCAGCTCCCAGATCATGATACAGGGCCTTATTAATTATGAAAGTTTTGCTGATAGCTTAGGTTTGTTTCTAACTAGCCCTTATAACTTAAATAACCCATTTCTTTTAATCTACTTCTTTTATGTGACTTGGTTACCTTTACTTTGTAATGCCTATACTACTTTGTAATACGGCCCTGGCATTGGCTCCTCGCTACTCTATCCTTCTTCTTCCCAGCATCCTCTGTGCCTGGAAATCCTACCTAGATATTGGCCATTCAGCTTTTTATTAAACCAATCTGAGTGACACATCTTCACAGTGTACAAAATGATTATTCCACAGCAGGTGTGTTGGCCAGCTGGGTCTGTACAAGTGACCCCCTCCATTCCTATGGCTTTGGGTCTCCACAAACAGTTTCTTTTCCTATTGCTCAATTCAGGAGAGAGTCAATCCCATACAATAGGCCACTGGAAAGTTTCCTCAACTATAAGACATCATTACTGAAAGGCTCTACTGTTTAGGGTAAAGAGACAATTGATTAGCCTGTCTCCAGTACTCAGGAAGAGATGACATACCATCAGTATGTCTGCTGACAAAGTGGGCCAGGCACAGCCCTACTACAGATTTAGTAACCTCCTGGGCAGGGCTTGATGGAGCTCAGTGGTAAAGCCATTGCCTGGCATGTCCAAGACCCTGGATTTTATCTCAGCACAGCAAATACACAATAATAACAATTAACTTCCTGGGCACCCTGAGGTTTTTCTAGATAACCATAAATGGGAAAGATATGAGAAGGAACAATGTCCCCAAATGCTCATGTGTCTTGGACCAACTTGAATGGAAGCTTGCCTCTGTATCCCAGCTACTTTGAGTACACATGGCTGTAGCTCAATTGGGGGACATCCCAACTATGGAATCCCTAGGTTGTAATCATTACATAAGTGAGATCACACAATCATTCATTCATGCACTGATGAGGAATAATTTATGGGCCATTCACTATGTTTTTTCACCTCTTTATACCTCAGCTTGCTAGTCCATGAAATGATAATGTGACCGTGAGAGAGTCATCATGAATTTTAATGAATTGCTGTTGTCAAGTATTTACAAAAGTACAAAGTCAGCCTGAGGAGATAGTTCAGAGGGCGAAGGTGCTTGTTTTCCAAGCCTGGAAACCTGAGTTTGAGCCCTGGGACCCAAATATAGGTGGAAGGAGTGAGAAAGTTGTCCCTTTGACTTTCATATGCACATGTTGGTACGTGGGCACACCACACACACACACACACACACATACACAAAGAATAAATGAGTATTTGGGGTGTTGGTTCCTTTTTTAAAGTGAGGAGAGGAGGGAAAGAAGGAGGAGGCACAGGGCTGCATCAGCACTGACTCATGGTTTGGAAAAGGTTAAATGAGAAAAGAAACTGCTGAGGATGAGATCCAGAGCTTCCCTCTGGAGTGGAAGGCTTACATTCTGAAGTGTCTATTAAACATCAAAGTCAAGGCTGTAGATCAGGAACTCTCATACACATGCCTGGAAGTTGAGGGTTGGTCTCTATTGGATATAGAATCTATGGACGAGTAGCATTTAAGGCCAGTTGCTTTTTAAAGTCGTAAGATTGTGATTTCCAGTGGAGAGGGCATACAGAGAAGATCTATTCAAAGAGCAAGCCCTGGATGGCCTGAGGCTTAGGTGTTACAGATCTCAAAGACAGAAGAGCAAAGGAGTCTGAACAGGGACAATAGAAAGGGATAAACCCTGTAGAGCCAATGTCCTGGAAGTTCAGGACAGAAGAACTTTGCAAAAGTCAAGGAATGGAGTCAGTCACAGGATGTGGAGACTGGAGACTTAGGAGTTCAAGATCAGTTTCCATGTTATAATAAACTCAAGGTCAGCCTGGATTATATGCAATGATGTTTGAAAAAAAATGAAAGAAATAGGAAAAGGAGAGAGAGGGAGTGTGGGTTATGATGTTTGGTCCTATCCTAGGTGTCTGTGAAATACTGAGTAGTAATAATAGTGATCTTAGTAAGACCACTGGTTCTGTGGGGATGGTGGAAACCAGTGATATACTGCAGTGTGCTTAATAGAGAAAGGGAAACTGGTCAGGGTAGCACATGCCTTTAATCTCAGCACTCCTGAGGCAGAGGCAGGTGTGTCTCTATTGGTTCGAGGCCAGCCAGTCTATGAAGTGAGTTTCAGGACAGCCAGGTCTACACAGAGAAACCCTGTCTTGAAAAACAAAACAGAAAGCAGGGAGAAAGAGAGGGAGGGAAGGAGTCCTGAATTGGAGGCTGCAGTTCTGAGAACTTTTTTGAAGATATGAATGTAAAGGAGCTCAAAGAACTCGAGATTCTCCTGCTCCTGTGTCCCAAGTGCTGGGATCACAGGTGTGCATCTCTTCCTCTGAAAAGTATTTTCACCTAGTGAGTAAAGTGGGGAAGCTAATTCAAGTGGGTGAGCATACAAGCCACTAGTGTTCATTGCTGATGTTACAGAATCACTGATGAGTTCTGCCCATGATACATATCCATGTAATTGCTATGGCATACATTGTTCTATACCATACTTGGAAAAAGCAATATATGTGTTGGACAGATCTCTCAGCAGCTAAATGCACTGGCTGCTCTTCCAGAGAACCTGGGTTAAACTCTAGAGCCCACATAGTGGCTCACAACTCTTAGAAATTCTACTTCCTGAGGACCTGATACCCTCTTCTGACTTCCTTAGGCATCAAGCACACACATGGTGCACAGGCAAATACACAGGCAAAACATCCACACATAAAAATTCACTTAAAAAATAACTAAAAAGCACTGACAGTGTCATCATTATTGTCTAAGCAGGTGGTGCATGGTCAGAGTTGTATATATGCAGATAGCACACACATACCAGCTGCTCACTCAGTTCAAAACTCTTACGTAAAGAATGGAGACAGTGTGCTTTACTGGAGCCCATGACTATCACCAAAGTGAAATGGAACAGTGTTCTGGGGTCACTCTATGAAATAAATAAACACATCATTATCAAAGTTGTGACCTGTTATGGTATGGATGTAGAGTAGCCTCCTAAGGGCTCCTGTGCTTACTCTCTGTCTGGTGGCACCACTGAGAGGTGATTGAAGTGTGTTTGTGCTGACCTTCTCCATGGATGACCCATTGGTGACATCACAGCAACTGGGCTGTTAGGACATGGGTCCTAGTCAGAGGAAGTGGGTCTTAGGCTGTTCCTGTAAGGGAATTATCTTCCGCATCACTCCTCCATTTTCCTAGCAGTGAAGGGGCCTGGTGGTCAGCACTGTGCCTTTCTGTGCTGTATGTAGACTGCTTCAGACACTTTCATGGGGGACATGTTTATGGTTCCTGATGATCTGGGAAGAAACAAACAGACCTCGCCAAGAAGAATTTCTTCTAAAGGAGGGCTTTTTTTTTTTTTTTTTGGTTTTCTGCTGGGCTATTTTATTTCTTTTTTTTTATTTTTTAACAGTTTTATTTTTTTAATTTATTTATTTACTTATTTATTATTGGTTTTTCGAGACACAGTTTCTCTGTATAACAGCTCTAGATGACCTTGAACTCACTTTGTAGACCAGACTAGACTTGAACTCCCAGAGATCCACTTATCTCTGGGTACTGGTTTTCAGGCATGCTCCACCATCCCCGACCTTGGGGTTCTTTAAAGTGACTAAGAATGCAACATTTTCACCTTCCCTGGAGGCATATACAAGTAGTTGCTAGACACAGTGGCAAAGTACTTACAGGTTCTTATCCTAATTTTTTTTTTGGATCAAAATTTTATTTATTTTTTTTTATTCTTTTTTACTTAAAATTTCCAACTGCTCCCCGTTTCCCATTTCCCTCCCCCTCCTCCCACATATTGCCCCCTCCCCCCCTCCCCTCCCCCTATCCCCACTCCACTTCTCCTCCCCCTAGTCCACTCCCCCTCCCTCTCAATACTGAAGAGCAGTCCAAATTCCCTGCTCTACAGGAAGACCAAGGTCCTCCCACTTCTATCTAGGTCCAGGAAGGTGAGCATCCAAACAGGCTACGCTCCCACAAAGCCAGTTCATGTATTAGGATCGAAACCTAGTGCCATTGTCCTTGGCTTCTCATCAGCCTTCATTGTCAGCCTTGTTCAGAGAGTCCAGTTTCAACCCATGCTTATTCAGTCCCAGTCCAGCTGGCCTTGGAGAGCTCCCAATAGATCAGTTCCACTGTCACAGTGGGTGGGTGCACGCCTCGTGGTCCTGATTTCCTTGCTCATGTTCTCCTAAAGGAGGGCTTTTTAAAGGTATTTCCATGTATTCCCTTGTATGTGAAAGGTTTTTTTTTAAATTTTAACCAATTGTTGTGCTTTGCAACAAATGCTGTCCTTGAAAACTAGAAATGGCACTTGAAATTTTTCTAAGCCTTAATTAGACTTTGCGATATGTGACTGATGTAGAAGCCAGTCAAGCAAGCACCACAGGGCTACTCTTTAGTGTGATGTTTTTCAGTGTTTTTTTTGCCTGCCTGCCTGCCTGCCTTAGACTGTTTCCTCTGAGTCAGCAGGCTAAGCTCAAACTCTGACCCTCTGCCTCTGCATCATGTGCCAGGGTCTAGGCCTGCCCTGTGCGGGGATCCTTTTCATTTTACTCTAAGAGCACGCAGACATTCATGAGGATCTCAGAAGAAGCAGGTTTTCAAGCTGGTGATAACAGTCACTACTAGTTCTTTGTGTGGGATGGGATTTTTTCCCATGCACTTTCTGCAGCCATTTGTTCTGAGTGTCCAATGCTGATGTGAACTTGTGTCCTGCTCAGAAACCACTGTGGGGGTGGGGGTGAGGGCTGACAGCTACTGTTTACCATCACTGCATGGGAAAGCCTGCTTGCTTTTCTGTTTGACATTGATAAGTAGAAGTTATTTCTACATTAAGAATTCTCAGGTGACTTTGTTAACCACAGACTCCTTCATGCTAACCTAGAGGCAGACCTTTTTTGTTTTAAAACCAAAATGTGCTATATTTCTGTGGATCTCCAGGCAGGTTTGCATGGGGTTGGTCTAAGTACCAAAAGGAGAAGACACTTTCTGTCCCATCTTTCAAGGCTGCAAGCTGGTCATTTGTAGTCTGAGCCTTTGGGATCATCAGTTTGAACTTGATGGAGCACTGTGGTGGGTTGATTTTCACCCAGGCATCTCCTTCAGTGGAGACCAACACACTTGGAGTGTCCTGGCCTTGTTGTCATTTCTCTGGGAGCCTTTGGGTTTTTTGAATTTTTATTGAACTCTACATTTTTCTATGCTACCCTCCCTGCCTCTTCCCTCCTGTTCAGCCCTTCCCCATTGTTCCCATGCTCCCAGTTTCCTCAGGAGATCTTGTCTTATTCTACTTTCCATATACATTAGACTATGTATGTCTCTCTTAGTGCCCTCATTGTCTAAGTTCTCTGGGATTGTGATTTGTAGACTGGTTTTCTCTGCTTTATTTTTAAAATCAACTTATGGGTGTGTACCTGCGATAATTGTCTTTCTGTATCTGGGTTACCTATTCAAAATGATGTTTTCTAGCTCCACCCATTTGCCTGCAAAATTCAAGATGTCATTTTTTTTTCTGTCGTGTAGTACTCCAACGTGTAAATGTACCACATTTTCATTATCCACTCTTTGGTCGAGGGGCATTTAGGTTGTTTCCAAGTTCTGGCTATGAAAAACAAAGCTGCTATGAACATAGTTGAGCACATGTCCTTGTTGCATGATTGAGCATCCTTTGGATATAGGATATATACCCCAAAGTGGTATTACTGGGACTTGAGGAAGGTTGTTTCCTAGTTTTCTGAGAAATTACCACATTGACATCCAAAGGGACTGTACCAGCTTGCATTCCCACCAGCAACGCAGGAGTGTTCCCTTTTCCTCCGCAACCTCTCCAGCATAAGTTGTCATCAGTTTTTTTGATCTTGGCCATTCTTACAGGTGTTAGATAGATTCTCAGAGTTGTTTTGATTTGCATTTCTCTGATGACTAAGGATGTTGAGCATTTCCTTAAGTATCTTTCAGCCAATTTAGATTCCTCTGTTGAGAGTTCTCTGTTTATGTCTGTACTCCATTTTTTATTGAATTATGTTTTCTTTTAGTGACCAATTTCTTTAGTTCTTTGTATATTTTGGAGATCAAATCTCTGTCTGATGTGGGGTTAGTGAAGATCTTTTCCCATTCTGTGGGCTGTCGTTTTTTCTTGTTGACCGTGTCATTTGCTTTACAGAAGCTTTTCAGTTTCAGGAGGTCCCATTTATTAATTGTTTCTCTCAGTGTCAGTGCTGCTTAAGTTATATTTAGGAAGTGATTCCCTGTGCCAATGCATTCAAGTGTACTTCCCACTTTCTATTCTATAAGGTTCAGTGTGTCTGGCTTTATGTTGAGGTCTTTGATCCATTTAACTTGAGTTTTGTGCATGGTGATAGATATGGGTCTATTTGCATTCTACATGTTGATATCCATTATGTCAGCACCATTTGTTAAATATATTTTCTTTTTCCATTTTATATTTTTTGCTTTTTCATCAAAAATCAGGTGCTTGAAGGTGGGTGTATTAATATCCATGTCTTCAATTCAGGTCCATTGGCCCTCCTGTCTGTTCTTAGGCTAACACCAGGCTGTTTTCTGTACTGTAGCTCTGTAGTAGAGTTTGAAGTCAGGAATTGTGATGCTTCCAAAAGTTCTTTTATTGTACAGGATTGTTTTGGCTATCCTTGGTTTTTTGCTTTTCCATATGAAGTTGATTATCATTATTTTGAGGTTTGTAAAGAATTTTTCTGGGATTTTGATGGGCACTGCATTAAATTTGTAGATTGCTTTTGGTAAGATTGCCATTTTAGTATGTTAATTCTGCCTACCAATGAGCATGGGAGATCTTTCAACTTTCTGGTGTCTTCTTAAAATTCTTTCTTTTTTTCTTTATTTTTTATTTCTTTATAAATAATACCATTCAAAATTTCCACTTCCTCCCCTCCTCCCATTTCCCTCCTGCTCCACCAGTCATTCCTTCCCCCTCCAGTCCTAAGAGAGGGCAGGGTACCCTGCCTATAGGAAGTCCAAGGCCCTCTGTTTTCCCTCCAGGCTTAGGAAGGTATGCATCCAAATAGACTAAGATCTCAAAAAGCCAGTACATTCAGTAGAGACAAATCCCAGTGCCATTATCATTGGCTTCTCAATCTGCCCCAATTGTCATCCACATTCAGAGCATCCAGTTTGATCCCATGCTTGTTCAGTCCCAGTCCAGCTGGCTTTGGTGAGCTCCCATTAGATCAGGAACACTGTCTTAGTGAGTGGACCAACACCTCGCAGTCCTGATTTCCTTGTTTATATTTTCCCTCTTTCTGCTCTTCAACTGGACCTTGGGAGCTCAGTCTAGTGCTCCGATGTGGGTCTCTGTCTCCATCTCCATCTGTCTCTGGATGAAGGTTCTATGGTGATATTCAAGATAATCATCAGTCTGACTACAAGACAAGGCCATTTCAGGCATCCTCTCATCCACTGCAGGGTCCTAGCTGGGGACATCCCCATGGACACCTGGGAACCCCTCTAGAGCTAAGCCTCTTGCCAACTCCAAAATGGCTCCCTTAATTAAGATATATTTTCCCCTGCTCCCATATCAGTCCGTACTCCATCTCAGCCATCCCATTCCTCCAAGCTCTCCCCAACCCTCCCCTTCTCCCTTCTCTCTCCCCATCTCCCCTTCCCCCCATCCCACTCCCACCCCCATGCTCCCAACCTGGAGATCTTGTCTGCTTCCTATTTCTAGGAGAATGTATTTATGTTTTTCTTTGGGTTAACCTCATTACTTAGCTTCTCTAGGATCACGAACTATAGGCTCAGTGTCCTTTGTTTATGGCTAGAATTCACTAATGAGTGAGTACATACCATATTCATATTTTTGGGTTTGAGTTATCTCACTCATGATAGTATTTTTTATTTCCATCCATTTGCATGCAAAATTCAAGATGTTATTGTTTTTTACTGCTGAGTAGTAATCTAATGTGTAGATATGTAAAACTTTCTTTATCCATTCTTCCATTGAGGGGCATCTAAGTTGTTTCCAGGTTCTGGCTATTACAAATAATGCTGCTATGAACATGTTTTAACAAATGCTTTTGTAGTATGATAGGGCATTTCTTGGATATATTCCCAAGAGTGGTATTGCTGGATCCTGAGGTAGGTTGACTCCCAATTTTCTGAGAAACTGCCACACTGATTTCCAAAGTGGTTGCACAAGTTTGCATTCCCACCAGAAATGGATGAGTGTTCACCTTGTTGCTCTACATCCTTTCCAGCATAAGCTACCATTAGTGTTTTTTATCTTAGCCATTCTGGCAGGAGATGGTATATCAAAGTTGTTTTGATTTGCATTTCCCTGATAGCTAAGGAAGTTGAACATGTCCTTAAGTATCTTTTGGCCATTTGAAATTCTTTTGTTGAGAATTTTCTGTTTACTTCAGTACATCACTATTTAATTGGGTTATTTAGAATTTTAATGTCTACTTTCTTGAGTTCTTTATATATTTTGGAGATCAGAACATTGTCTGATGTGGGGTTGGTGAAGATCTCCCATTCAGATGCCTTTTTGTCTTAATGACTGTGTCTTTTGCTTTATGGAATTTTCTCAGTTTCAGGAGGTCCCATTATTCATTGTTACCCATATTGTCTGTGCTACTGGGTTTATATTTAGGAAGTGGTCTCCTGTGCCCATGTATTTTAGGCTACATCTCACTTTCTCTTCTATCATGTTCAGTGTGGTCAGAGTTATATTGAGGTCTTTAATCCATTTGGACTTGAGTCTTGTGCATGGTGATATATATGGATCTATCTTCATTCTTCTATAAGGTGACATCCAGTTATGCAGCACCATTTATTAAAGATGCTTACTTTCTTCCACTGTATAATTTTAGCTCCTTTATCAAAAATCTGGTGTTCATAGGTTTGTGGATTAATATCCAGGTCTTCAATTCGATTCCATTGGTCAACATCTCTGATTTTATGCCAATACCAAGCTGTTTTCATTACTGTAGTTCTGTAATAGAGTTTGATGTCATTGACGGTAATGCCTCTCGCAGTTCCTCAATTGTATAGGATTGTTTTGGCTATCCTGGGTGTTTTGTTTTTCCAAATAAAGTTGATTATTATTCTTTCAAGATCTGTGAAGAATTTTGTTGGGATTTTGATGGGGATTTCATTGAATCTATAGATTGCCTCTGGTAGAATTGCCATTCTTACTATGTTGATCCTTCCTATCCAAGAGCATGGGAGATCCTTCTATTTTTATGGTACCCTCTTCAATTTCTTTCTTCAAAGCCTTAAAGTTATTGTCAAATATATCTTTCACTTCCTTGGTTACTGTTACCCCAAGATACTTTATGCTATTTGTGGCTATCGTGAAAGGTGATGTTTCTCTGATTCCCTCTCTGCTTCTTTATCTCTTGTGTATAGGAGGGCTACTGATTTTTTTGACTTGCTCTTGTATCCTGCCACATCACTGAACATATTTATCAGCTGTAGGAGTTCTTTGGTAGAGTTTTGGGGGTTACTTATGTACACTATCATATCTTCTGCAAATAACAAAAGTTTGGCTTCTTCCTTTCCAATTTGAATCCCCTTGATCTCCTTATGTTGCCTTATTGCTATTGCTAGAACTTCAAGCACTATATTGAAGAGATATGGAGAGAATAGACAGCCTTGTCTTGTTCCTGATTTTAGTGGAATCGTTTGAGTTTCTCTCCATTTAGTTTGATGTTAGCTATTGGCTTGCTGTATATTGCTTTTATTATATTTAGGTATGATCCTTGTATCCCTAATCTCTCCAAGACCTTTATCATAAAGGGGGTGTTAAATATTGTCAAATGTTTTTCCAGCACCTAATGAAATGATCATGTGGTTTTTTTCTTTCGGTTTATTTATATAATGTATTACATTGATAAATTTTCATTATGTTGAACCTGGGATGAAGTCTACTTGATCATAATGGACAATTTTATTGATGTGTTCTTGGATTCAGTTTGCCAGTATTTTATTGAGAATTTTTGCATAGATGTTCATGAGTGAGATTGTTCTGTAATTCTCTTTCTTGGTTGAGTCTTTGTGTGGTTTTGGTATCAGGGTAACTGTAACTTCATAAAAAGAGTTTGGCAGTGACTCTTCTGTTTCTATTATGTGAAACACATTAAGGAGTATAAGTATTATCATCTGGTCCTGGGCTTTTTTTTTGTTGGGAGGTTTTTGATGACAGCTTCCATTTCCTTGCGACTTATAGGTCTATTTAAATTGTTCACCTGGTCTTGATTTAATTTTGGTGTGTGGTATTTATCTAAAAATTGTCCATTTCTTTTAACGACGGCAGAAGTCGTGTTATAGGTCCAGGCCCCACCAGCCACTGTTTTCATGCAGGAACCACAGTGCCAGATGCCGATGGCTCTTCTCTTAATCTTGTTCTTGCCACAGAAGGAGCACGTGTACTTGGTGTGCTGGCTGATTTCAATTTTCTTTGCCATTTTCCGGAGGGAGGCACCATAGCAGGTCCCACATTTCCTGACAATCCGGACCTCTTGGTGCATTTTGCCATGTCGCCTGTACCTAAGCCAAGCACGGAGAGCTGTTTTTAATTTTTGAGAAGGTTCCATGAGATGCTGAGAAGAAAATATATTCTTTTCTGTTTGGATGGAATATTTCAAATATGTCTGTTAAGTCATTTGAGTCATAACATGCTAGTTTTCTTATTTCTCTGTTCATTTTTTGTCTAACTGACCCGTCCAGTTGTGAGAAGGGAGTGTTGAAGTCTCCCACTATTAGTGTGTGGGGTTTAATGTCTGATTTAACCTTTAGAAGTGTTTCTTTTACATATAAGGGTGCCCTTGTATTTGAGGCATAGAGGTTCAGTATTGAGATTTCCTCTTGATGAATCTTTCCTGTGACTAATATGGAATGTCCTTCTTTGTTTCTTTTGATTGATTTTAGCTTGAAGTCTATTTTGTTAGCTATTAGGATAGCTATACCAGCTTGTTTCTTAGGTCCATTTGATTGGAATATTTTTCTCAGCCCTTTACTCTGTGATAATGTCTGTTTTTGAAGTTGAGATGTGTCTTGTATGCAGAAGAAGGAAGGATTCTGTTTTCATACCCAATCTGTTAGCCTGAGCCTTTTAATAGGTGAGTTGAGTCCATTTATATTTAGGGATATTAATGAGCAGTAATGGCTATCTCCTGTTAATTTAGTATTCATTTTTGGCAATATTAATTTGTGCATTTTTCCCTTCTTTGGGGTTTGCTGCTATGAGACCATCAATTGTCTGTTTTTATAAATTGATGTAGCCCACTTCCTTGGGTTGGAGTTTCCCTTCTAGTATTTTGTGTAGGGCTGGGTTTGTGGCTATTATTGGTTAAATCTGGTTTTGTCATGAAATATCTTGTGTTGTTCTTCTATGGTGATTGAAAGTTTTGCTGGGTATATTAGTCTGTGCTGGCATCCGTGGTCTCTTAATGCTTGACCAAGCCCTTCTGTCTTGCATTGTCTTCAATGAGAAAGCAGGTGTAATTCTGATAAGTCTACCTTTATATGTTACTTGGCCTTTCTTCTTTGCAGCTCTTAATATTCTTTCTTTACTCTGAATGTTTAGTGTTTTGATTATTATGTGGCGAGGGAATGTTTTTTTGGATCCAGTCTATTTGGTGTTCTGTAAACTTCTTGTATCTTCATAGGCATATCTTTCTTTAGGTTGGGAAAGTCTTCTTCTATGATTTTGTTAAATATATTTTCTGTGCCTCTTAGTTGAACTTCTTCACCTTCTTCTATACCTACTATTCTTAGATTTGGCCTTTTCATGGTGTCCCATATTTCCTGGATATTTTGGGTTAAGCTTTTGTTAGATTTAATATTTTCTTTAAATGATGAGTCTATTTTCTCCATTGTATCTTTAGCGCTTGAGAGTCTGTCTTCAATCTTTTGTATTCTGCTGTTCATGCTTGCATTTGTGGTTCCTGCTCATTTTCTCATGATTTCTGTTTCTATAATTCCCTTGGCTTGTGTTTTCCTTATTTTCTCTATTTCAGTTTTCATGTCTTGAGTGGTTTCTTTCATATGTTTGATTGCTTTTTCTTTGTTTTCTTTAAGGGATTTGCTGATTTTTTTGTTTGTCTTTTCCTCCATTTCTTTGAGGGAATTTCTCATTTCTTTAAGAGTTTCAAACATTCTTTTGAAGTTACTTTTAGATCATTTTCTTCTGCTTTATCTATATTTGGTTGTTCAAGTCTTGGTGTTGTAAGGTCTTTAGGTTTTACTGGTGTTGTGTTGTTCTTTGTGATGTTGCATGAGTTCTTGCCTTTTCTACTCATCTTTTCCTCTAATATGTGGTTGGGTCTGTGTGAGATTCTGTTGATTAATCTTCTATGTGTCAGTGCATCTAAATCTCAGATGGTTGTTCTTCATAGTACAGTCAGTGTCACAGTTCTAGTTACCCCATTGGTTACTTCATGTTCCTGGAGATAGTTCAGCACTCATGGGCTTTGCTCTGCTCCTTTGGAGTTTGCTTTCTCAAGCCTACTATGTCTTAAATTACCATCTTTGACCTGTTTCTGTAAATCCTGTTCTGGATGCACTCCTGCAGAGGTCTCTGGCTTGGAGTTGGTCCTGCAAAGGTCTCTGGCTCCAGTCTACTGCCTCAGAGTTCCCAGACTCAGGTGCACTCAGAACTTCAGAGGATCTGGCTCAGGCTGACTCCCTTAGAGGTCCCAGACTCAAGCTCGGATCTGCAGAGATCTCTGATTTCTGCCTATTCCCTTTGATGTCCAGGCCAATGCTGGGACCCACAGAGGTCCTGGCTCAGGCTTACTCCCTCTGAGGTCCCAGACTCATGCCTGGCCCTGCAGAGATCTCTGATTCCTGTCTATTGCCTCAGAGATTCCAGATTTCTTCCCAGACTGGCAGAGGTCCTGGCTCAGGCCTAGTTCCTCAGAAGTTCTAGATTCACACCCAGACTCACAGGGGTCCTGACTTAGGTCTACTTCCTTGAAGGTCCCAGATTCATGTGTGGATCCTCAGCAGTTACTCCCTGTACCTGTTCTGGTAGGGTTCACTGTTTCTAGGCTGCTCAGGATCAGGTCGCTGGCTCAATCCTGCTCTGCCAGTGTCCTGGGACTAGATTAGCTCCCAGCTCGCACTCCTATGGCACTTGCTTCCTCAGGCCCACTCAGACCTAGGTATAAGCCTTTGGGTTTTATCACACTGGTGAGGCATTGACTCGAGCCAAGGAAATGGCAGCTAGTCCATTTCACCTCCTCAATCCCACATCTTATGTTGGAAATCCTCGTAGCATTTTAGGCCTCAAGGCCTGTGTTTGAGGCTGTGTGTGTGTCCTATGATGAGCCAAGGCCCAGGTCATACTAGAGGTGAATTCTTTGCTACCTGTTCCATTCCTTCAGTAGCCTGGTGGCAGGATCAGGCCTGCTGGTCATTTTTCCTCTCACCTAATGTCATCTTCAAATGCTTGGTGACCACTAGTCATCACTCTTTCTTGAGTGGATGCCGCTAATGTTAATGTAGCATTTGCAGGTTGTCAAGCTTCTGATGTTGATGTCACTATTAGCCCCAGTTCTTAGCTGCAGCTAAAATCGGCAAAAGTTTCTAAGCAGGACAGGTGTCCCCTGGATGCATATGCATTGAGAGTACACACGCCCCATCCAGACCTCACTGGAGATAGGGATTCCAGGAGCCTCTTGGAGTTGCCTTCTTGCCCAGAGGCAACTTTTCCCAGTCAGCTGATACTGCCTAGAACACCCCCCCCAGAAGAGCAGGAGCATTGCAGAACCAACCACCATGGCCCACCCTCAGACAGTAGGCTTGGGAGGGACTGTCCATCCCAGGAGCTCTTGTTCCCTCATTGGTCTGGAAATGGACCAGGTGCCCTATAGGCCACTCTATGGGGGCCGATTTTACATCCCCTTGGCTCTCTGGCCTTCAGAAAACATGGAACTACCTAGCATCCAGACCCTCAGTGTCAGCCATATGTGCTTTACAGGGTTCTCCCTGCCGTTCTCACCATGGTCACTTCATCTATAGACACATGCACTGCTACTCAATGCCCTGCCAAATGTGGGCTCATTCTTGAGCCCCACAACCCAAGTAACCAAACCAGCCACTGGCCTCCATCCCGGAGCCAGGGAGCCTCTTCAGGCTCTTGGCTTCCTCAGCAGCCACACTTTACACCCCTGGCTACTGTTCCCAGAATACAGCAGAACTCTCTCATGTCAGCACAGAGATCTTCCACAGATACCAGTGACCCGAGGGAAGCACTGCTGAAGATCTTCCCTGACTCTGAGCAAAAGCTGAAGATCAACCAGACCCTGGTAGCTCATCCATACATGAAAGACCTGAATGCCCTTTCTGCCCTGGTACTGGACTGAAGGCTGAACTGCTGATGGGGACCAGAGAGAGCTGCCTACTGTGGAGCACCATAGTGGAAAGAAACCTTCCAGAGTGCACAGTGCTGCTCTGTGTATGTCTTGGCATTCCTCCCTATGTGGACTGCCTCTGCCTCCTGTGTATCCTGACATTTGGGTGAGGTGGTCAGTGTGGCTGAGGCTGGTCATTTTGGTCATTGGTCAAGGTGTCTGATGCTTACAGAGGTTGAAATTATAGTGTAGCTGATGGAATTCCAGCCACTGTGTGTTTTGTGCATGTGTGCATAGTGCATGTGTCGCTGTAGCTGTCCTGGTCCAGTGTGGTGGCACCATGGTTGGAAGACTCAACTGTGTTCCTGGGGCTTGCTGTGAGACAGGATGGAGATGTGTTTAAACAGATTTGTGAATGTGTAAAGCAAGAAAGAGGACTCCACCCCTTCTTGCCACTGCCAAGTACCTAGTCCCTCCCCCTGGTAGGGGCAACTGCTGCAGACCCTGTGCCCTCTGCACCATGCTCACCCAGGTCCTAACCTGCCTCTTATATCTCTTTCAATATTGCCCATCCTCAACATTCTGAGCCATCTCAGCTGGGTCCATTAGTGGCACTGTTTGCTGGCATTACTACCTTCCTGTTACCTTTGATCCTTGAGGTTAAAACACCCTGCATTTTGTTGCTAATGCTTTACTCTACCTTCCCACATTTTCACTCCCCAGTTTGCAAACTTGGCTTCTGTCCACCACATGGGAGTTGCCTGGGAAATCCCTGGTTACTGTTTTATTGGGAGTGTAATAGCTGTTACAGGGAGGGTTAGCTTACCTGCTTTGCTCTGTCCCACTTTCCTAGAGGATTCAGCAATGCTATCCTGGTCAAGTTTCCCGGACCTGGAATCCTGACCAGATGGAACCGTCCAAAGCAGACAGTTGACTTAGACTACACCCGCCAGTCTTTCTCAGAGATTTTCCCCATTGTGGCGGGAACCATGTGGTGACCTACCCATAGCCATTAGCACCATTTTTGGCCATGGGGAAAAACATGAGCAAGAGACTGGCCCTGCGTTCTGAACTCACTTTGTCAAGGAAACTTTCCTCAGGTGTAACAAGGCTCAGTATTCTCTAAGTGTGCCCTGTTGCTGAAGCAGTTTCATGTACTGTTGCTGTGGGAGGAGAGAGGAAGCACATTAGTTAGTTTGATTTGGTTTTAACAAATTTATGCTAAATAGTTTAGTCTGAGCTGGAAATGCTGACCTGAAACACTGTCCTTCGGCTTCTGCCTCAGCCTTCTGAGCACTGGGATGACAGGTGTGTGCCCAGCAGCTTTTGTGTGCTTTCATACACTCTTCATCTTGTAGTCCAGGCTGTCCTTGAATTCATAGCAGTCCTCCTGCCTCAGCCTTTTAAGTGTTGGAGTTACAGGTGAGACCCACCATGCTTTGCTCCACTGGTTTTGAGAACCAAAAGCAGCTCAGGTTTCCATTCTCCAGACACATGGACTTCTGGGGAGGAAGCTGAGCCAGAGTCCTTCAGCCAGTGCCAGAGATGCATCCCAGGGGCTGGACTTTCCCCTCCTGCCTCCTCCTGTTTGGTGGCTTTTGATGCAAATCAGGACTTTACACTGCAGACTGTAGCTTCTAGGGTTTTGCTTGTCATCTCTCTCCAGGGCCCCAGCTAGCCCCGCTCAACCACAGTCTGGAACCGAGACCTGAGTCAGACCCTTCCTCTGTCATTGCTCCCGGGAGAGGAACCAGACCTGTCCTGCTCTGCCACAGGCTGGCTCCTGATCAGGCTCAAGTTGCAACCACCCAAACAGGCAGCAGGAAGAAGGATCTTCTTGAGTGGCCTACAAGAGCTGAAAACAAGGTTGTGTATCCACAGCTTTCCCATCTATAGGGGCTACACCAGCAAGTCACTTGGGTCCTCTGAAAAGGGTTGGACACCTGCAGAAAACAGCCCCAATACCACCTCCACTCTGCATATGTATGCTTTATCTGTCCCCTGAGTCCCTTCTACCCAAAAGAAAACACAGAGACAGTACTGGAGGAAGGAAGGAGGCAGTCAGAATGACCCTAAGGTGAGTGTGTGGGCCCTGGTCTGACACACCTAGTGCTGTGTGACCCTGAGAAAGTAAACCCAGCCTCTCTGGAAGGCTTGGTGCTGACAGCTGTAGAGGGATAGCATGATGCTGCTGTGTGGGGAAGGCTTGTTTCCCTCCCAATGCTCAGCCAGCACTGCCTATCTATCAGCTCATAGTGACCCTGTTCTATAGTAACCAGAAGAAGAAGCTGAGCAGAAACAGTTCTCAGGCCAGGTGAGTAACAACTTTTCACTGGATTCGGAGGAGACTGCTGCATTCCTGCAGGTGTCTCTTATTTTCAGGGAAGCAGAAGTAATATCTTGGGCCAGAGCTGAGAGGAAATGGATACCTCTGCTGAGATGTTCCCTTAGGGGAGCAGAGCAGAAGAAATGGATACTTCTGTAGTGATACTTAGTTTGTGTTTTAACCAAAGCTTGCCTGAAGATCAGAGTGCAGAGCTAAGCCCCTAGAGGTCAGGCAGTGGTGGCACTAACCTTTAATCCCAGAACTCAGGAGACAGTGGCAGATGGATTTCTGTGAGTTCAAGGCCACTCAGGGATACACAAGATTGAATCTGTCTAAAAGAGAAACAGACCACACACAAAGGTGATCCCAGCACTTATGATCACACGCCTTTAATCCCAGCACAGGGAGGTGGAGACAGGAGCGATACAGCTGGGAGGAGAGAGGAATATAAGATGGGAAGAGACAGGATCTCAAGGCAGTCTGAGGAGACAGTCTGAGGACAAGATTGCCCCTTTGGTTTGAACATTGGTAGAGGTAAAACATCTCTTTAGTGACTGGCAGCAATGTTCTGATCCTTTAGCTTTCATCCCTTAATATATGACTCTGGATTTTATTTATTAAGAATAATTAGAATTTCTGCTATATACCTCAGCTGGGAAGCTCTCTTGGAAGGTTGGAGCAGAGCTCAGCTGTACCAGTGCACTCTAAGAGAGCTGTAGGATTTGCTACATCTGATGGGGAGACCATCCCTCACCATACCCCAGATTTAGGTATAGCCTGACTACCCGTCAAGTAGGATTCCTTTTTTCTCACAGCTGTAGGTGTCAAGGACACCTCCCTTCACTGCTATAGGTACAGCCTGACTCCCTGACAAGTCAGGATACTTTTCCCTCAGATCTGTAATACTTGCAGGTATAGCCTGACTTCCCAACAAGTCAGTGTACCTTTCCCTCTGGAGCTGTAGCACTTGTAATGTGTCTACCCGCTGAATGTGCCAGAAGCCATAGGCAGGTATTCATAGTCAGCCATCAGTCATGCCATGATGTCAGCAAGCCTCCATGAATAGCTAGGCCAAAACATCTGTGGTGTGTAACCCGATGGGAGTCTAGGGAAGTGTGGATGAAACATGTGGGAAGGAATCAGACTAGGCAAGGTAGGCACTGCCTAAGACATCTGTACCAGCAAGGAAAGGGGCATCATGAGGGAGATTCAAAGAGCTCACACACTCCAAGGCTGGAGAGATCAGGAGAGAGGACCTGGCTGTGGCTTGCTTTCCTTCTTCAGGCCGATGCCTGTGAAAAGTCAGCAGGCTCTGAGCTCTGCTGTTTGAAAAGCCCTTCCAGGTCCCTATTTTTCACCTCAGAGACATCTGATGTAGGAATAGGAGCATGGCCTTAGTTTCCTTCCAAGCCATCTCCATTGCAGCATGTGGAGAGGCTTAGTGCCAGGGTAGCTTCCACAACGTGCACTCATGAGTTCCAGGAAGGTATCCTTAGTGGCTTGGCCTGTCAGTGGTATGTGGTAGCGCAATGGTGTCTCTGACCAGACAACAAGTGCATTTTCCAAGCCCCCTGATATGGGTCATCACTCCCACAAGAACCGTCACCAGTCTCCATTTGTGCATACCATGGTTGGCCAGTCTGAAATCCTTGCTGGTTGGAAAAAATACATGATTCCTGTATGTGAGAGTTTGGAAGTGAAGCTAAATGGTGTGTATCTGTTAGAGAGCAAACACAGGCATTGGGATCCATCCCCAGAAATATTCCCCCATCTCTCTCTCTCTCTCTCTCTCTCTCTCTCTCTCTCTCTCTCAGACACACACACACACATACACACACACACAGCCAATGAAGGTTTGTTAAGGACAGAGAAAGGGAGTAAGGAAGAAAGTGA
The DNA here is from genome assembly GCF_950005125.1 of Chionomys nivalis. Taxonomy (NCBI): domain Eukaryota; kingdom Metazoa; phylum Chordata; class Mammalia; order Rodentia; family Cricetidae; genus Chionomys; species Chionomys nivalis. Next base: position 115,105,177 of record NC_080090.1, on the reverse strand, counting down.
GTCAAGACAAAACAAAACACACTGTCAGATTATCTTTCCAAAGCCCAAATCTCAGTGTGGGCGAGTTCCTTTCTCTCTAAACTCTGTGGACACATAATTGACATATGGGAAAGAATACTGCTCATAAGAACATGTCTTGCCAAATTGTCAAAACCCAACATTTTACATCAGTGACACCCAGAAGGAAAGACTGTCAACTGCCAGAGTTCCCTCCACCTCTCATTTCTCACTTGTGCCATGATATCCATGAGCTTGGTTCTCTTACAGGCCTTTAAAAGTCTTTTCTGGCTCCTACAAGGCTGTCAAGGATCCTAAAAAAAGAAAATAATGAGGCAGAGTACAATCCAGGTAGGCTGTAAGTCCCCTGGGCAGGACTCCAGGTCTGTGGCCAAGTGGCACTTACCTTCCATAGGGCTCTTTGGGGAAAAAAGGGCATAGACTCAAATCTGGCTACTTCCTGCAGGCATGGGGCAGTGTGGGGAAGGGGAGAGCCAGGTGTCCATGTTTAGCAAGAGGTGTGGCTGGAAAGGCATCCCATGAAGTGTCATCCCGGAGAAGGCAGGCATCTGTTCCTTGGGGGAGAGGAGAAGGCAGGTGTCTAGGGAAAAAAAACTACTTGTTATTGCTAAAGATGAGTGTGCCAGGATGAGGAACAGGTAGGCCCTTCATTGTGGCATCCTGGAAAAATGGAGGGTGGAGGGTCTTGTCTACTGGACAGACCAAGTGTCTTGAGTAGGTTCCCGCTTGAGCCTGGAGAGATGGTACCAGCATGGGTGTCCCAAGAGCTTGGCAGCTGAGGGTGTGGTGAGGATTACCATGTGAGGTCCTGTCCATCGAGGTTCAAGAGACCTAGGAGTTAACTGTTTGAGGGGTACTCTGTGCCCTGGGGAGAGCAGGGCAGGTTTAGGGGCATTAGGGTCCACTGGTGTGGTGGCAGGAAGACAACTGTCAGCGTGTGAATGGAGAAGGGACCTTAAAAGGGAGCCCTACCAGTGGAGGAGCTTGAACTGGAAGGTGATGGTTAAGGAGAAAGGGCCTGCCATAAAGCAGCCCAAAGGGGCTAAGGCCCATAGGGGAATGCCGGTTGGCCCTGAGGCGAGGGCCAAGATAACCTGAGTTCAATGGAAAGCTTGCTCAGTTGTTGTTTGATGAGTCCCATTGTCCAGGAGATGTTGAGCTCCACCACATCTGCTGTTTCCCTGGAGACTGGAAATGCTTTTATCCACCTTGTAAAAGTGTCCACAAGTATTAAGAGATAACGAAGTTTTTTCATGAGTAGGCATTTAAGTGAAATTAACCTGCCAATCTTTGCCCGGTTGGTGTCCCTGCAGCTGGTGTATGTGGAGAACTCCTTGTGGGTTGGCCTGGGCACACGTCTGGCAGGAGGAATGAAGCTGTAAAATAGAATCTTGGAGATGGGCGAGGTTAAAAGGGACTCCAAGAAGTGGAACAAAGCTTTGGGGAAGTGGCTAAGGATATAATTGTCCTACAAGAATGTAGGGCAGTGGCAGAGTTTTAAGTGGGGAGGAACAGGTCCTGTCTACCCCCATAGCTGAAATTGGTGAGGGAAACTAAAGGCCCAAGTGAAAATAAAAATAATGGATTTACCCACCACTTGTAGCATGACCCTAGGCTAGGAGAGGGTTACAGGATATACCAAGTCTGGGCAGCATCAATCCTCTGCCAGGCTGAGACATTTGAAGGCTGGCAGAGTTTCACTTGCCAATGGTGATGAGGCCAGACCTCCATGGCATGGCCTAGAGGACAAGCCCGCACAGGGGCATTGTGATTTCCAGTGTCTGGCAGATAGGGCACAACCTCAGAGCAGCTGTAGTGCAATATCGTGCCAATTGACCATTTAGACCACCTTTGATAGAGCCCCGTGGTTGGCTTCCCTTGTCCCCCTTCCTGTGACCTTAGGGCAGCTGCTAAGACCTGGGCCTGTAGATTGTTGTAGCTTTGTCTGTCGGGAAGACGCAGCTGATTCCTCTCGGGCATTAAAAACTTTAAAGGCCATATTCTCCAATTCCCATATAGAAGTTTGGGGACCATCCTCAACTTTTTTTAACTCTTTCCTAATATCTGGTACCGACTGAGGAAACAGAATGATTAGTAGAAAAGAAACCTAGCTGCTTTTCTACCTGAGGGAGATTTGGAAGAGAAAAGGGAGCATGGGAGGGGCTAGCCCAGTGTAAAGAGGGAGTTCAGCAGTGGAGCAGTGAGGTGGTAGGGGAAGGGAAAGGTGGAAGTTGAACCTCCAAATTGGGAAAGCAAGGGGAAAGAATGTAGCTCCATAGGAGGGGGTTGGGAAGTGTGGGCTTGAGGGAGTGGGGGAGGGGCCAGTGCCTCTGGTAGCATGGTGCTTTGAGAGACTGGCTACTAAGGGAAGGGAGGGGTGAAAGTGCAGAGACCAAAAACCATGGGCACATATATATATATACAAACATCTTTTTAAATTGAGTCTGTCTGATACAAATGAACAAAGCAGGCTCAATTTAAAAAGATTTTGGTAAGAGGCTTACAGGAGCAAAAGTGGACCTGACTTTGAACTGTGTAAAGCAAGCTCTCTGGCGATGCAAAAATTCCCCATCAAGTTAAATCAAAACAAGCCAAATTAAGAAATACCAGGTTTAGCCTGATGGTGGTGGCACACGCATTTAATCCCAGCACTCGAGAGGCAGAGGCAGCGGATCTCTGTGAGTTCGAGGTCCGCCTGGTCTACAAGAGCTAGGTCCAGGACAGGAACCAAAAGCTATGGAGAAACCCAGTCTCGGAAAATCCAAAAAAGAAAAAAAAAAGAAAAGAAAAAAAGAGAAATATCCAGGTTTAATAGAAGATCTGCGCTCTCAGATGGCCCCAAGTGGGAACCTGGAAGCTGCAGAAATACAGCCCCTGAGAGGAAGAAAGGGAGACCAAATGTTCCTCTTTCTGGAGATCACTTAAGTACCCTGGGGATGGGGTCAGGACCTGGCCTGCTGGGATTTGGAGTCCAGACCAGGCCTTGGGGCTGGGACAGATGTGAGGGACTGGGGCCTATGCTCCCAACTTGACACTGTGTGTGCCTATTATGCTTTAAGTATTTGAATGTGGTATTGAGCCCAACACCATCCACTCATGCATTCATGGTTTTATATTTTTAAGTTGGAACCTTAAAGAATCATCCTTCAAGCTTAAATTCCAGATCCATTTATGGCACCCTCTCTGAGCTGCAGCCAGCAAGCTTGTTCTTCCATTGTCCTCTGAAGCTCTGTAATTGCTGCCATCAGTCCAGAGTAGATCAACCTGATTCCAGAGCCCAGAGGTGTCTTCTGATCACAGGAAAATGACTAGGTCAGCAACAGTACGAGGCCCTTACCTGTCACTCAAAAGTCATCTCCTCTTTGCTCAAAAACACCCCAATCCTGGCTCCAGGTTTGAGATTCCTTTGGACTTACTCTTCCCCTTTGTGGGTGCCACTGCCTCAGAATGTGACACACGTGAGGGGGCAGCACTGCCTCAGAATGTGACACATGGGAGGGGTCACTGACTCAGAATGTGACACATGGGAGGGGTCAATGTCTCACAATGTGTATCTTATAATCTTAGAGTCAGAGTGAACGTGGGTGGGTTGACCAGTTTACATGTTTATTTCCATGTTTTGTCTTTTATGGATTAATGGATGTGTCTCATTTTTTTCATTATTGCTTGCTTGCTTGCTTATTGATTGATTGATCGAGCAATGACTTCTTGTGTATTTCTTTGCTTGCTTACTTACTTATCTATCTGTTCAGCCCATCTCATTTACTTACTTCTTTAAAAAATGACCCACCTAGTTATTTACTTACTTACTTATTTGTTCATTTATTCCTTCACTTCCTTATCTTCTTTCATACATCTGTTTATTTATTTGCTCAGCCTGACTCATTTATTTACTTATTGAAAGTATCAATTAAATAATAATATTTTATTCATTTATTTATACTTTGTTTGCTTATTTGTCTATTTTTATGTATATATTTACTTACGTTCTTAATTATTTTTTTACTTTTTAAAATTTACTTAATTTTTTTTTCGTTGGGAATGTACATCATTTATTTCCTTCCTTCCTTCCTTCTTTCCTTCCTTCCTTCTTTCTTTCTGTCTCCTGACTGTCCTGAAACATAACTGGCTAAGAAAATGGTGGCCTCCATCTCACTGGTGCTGGGTGAGTGTCAGCAAAGCAGCTCCTGAAATGGAATTTGACACACACACACACACACACGTATATGACATGTACAGATGGGGGTGTTCCAATGTTTTCAGAGGAAGGTGCTCACTGGTAATAATAAATGTGCTGGTAAATAAGGCTGGAAATCGCTGAATATTAAATCATTAAAACTCTTCAAATAAATAGCAATTCCGTTTCTCTCTCTCTCTCTCTTTCTCTCTCTCTCTCTCTCTCTCAGACACATACACACACACACATACACACACCATAGACCAGCACATCTAGACTGACTGCAACAAACAAAAGAAGAAGAAAAATGGAAAGAAGACACCCCTGCTGGACAGGATCTGATCTGATCTGAGAATAAATTCATCGAATGGCTGCGAACAGCATTTCATTGAGAAGAGATTCCACATTTTATGCTGTATAGTAAGTTAGTTAGTTAGTTAGATAAAGAGGAGCCTGTGAACTGTGTTGGGGTGTGGCTTCTCAGGTCAGGTCAGAGAGGGGCTGAGGAGTGTACCATTGGCCTTGACAATAGGCACCAGTCAGGTGTTAGTGTCAGGGCCTGAGAGTTCCTCAAAGGGAATGAATGGAGACACTTGCTTGTCTAAAAACTGCCTGAGCTTGGGGAAAGAACATATGTATAGCCACACTGGCTTGTTTCTTAGGTCCATTTGATATTGAGGGATATTAATGGCCAGTGGATGTCAACTCTGGTTATTTTTATTTTTTTTGGTGGTAGTGTTTGTGTGTTTCCCTTCTTTGAGTTGTGGTGGTGGAGAGTTGTCAGATGTCTGTGTTATTATGGGAGGTGTTGGCTTGTGCTTTGCCTTCTAGTACTTTGTGTAAGGCTGGGTTTGTGGCTACCTATTGTTTAAATCTGTTTTTGTCCTGGAATATCTTTTCTCTCCATTGATGGTGAATGCAAGCTTTGCTGGGAATAGTACTCTGGGCTTGCCTCCATGGTCTTTTAGTGTCTGCAAGCACATCTATCCAAGACATTCTGGCTTTCATGTTTTCCGTTGAGAAGTCAGGTGTAATTCAACTGCCTACGGACACCTGATCTTTGATGAGGAAACCAGAAATACATGGAAGATCATTCCTCTCCCTTATAAGAGATCATGTCAGCACAAAGAAGCCACCCTATTGCTGAGACACTCCACCTCCCAAAATAAATTTGGTGGAAAGGAATTCCCACACAGACCTCAACCTAAAACCAGATATCTTGAACCTAACAGAAGAAAAAGAAGGGAAGATTCCTGAAATCAATGACATAGGAAAAGACTTTCTGAGCAGAACACTATTAACACAGACACTAATTTCAACAATTAATAAATGGGATCTCATAAAACTGAAAACCTTCTACATGGCAAAAGATCCCAGCATACAGACAAGTGGCAGCTTACAGAATGGTAAAATATTTTTTATCAACTACACACCTAATAGAGGGCTAATATCCAAAATTATATAAAAAAAAACTCAAACAAAATGTATAAAGAACTCAAAAGGCTAGATATCAAGAAAACAAATGACTCAATTAAAACTGGGGTATAGATCTAATCAGAGAATTCTCAATAGGGAATCTTAAGTGGCTGAGAAAGACTTAAATGTTCAACATTCTCAGTCATTCGTGAAATGCAAACCAAGTCTGCTTTGAGAGTCCATTTTACACCTGTCAGAATCCCTAGGATCAATAATACGAGTGACAGTTCCTGCTGGCAAGGACGTAGAATAAGGGGTACACTCATCCACTGCTGGTAGGAGTGCAGACTCATACAGACACTATGGAAATGAGTGTGGATGTACCTTAGAGAGATGGGAACTGATCTACCTCGTGATCCAGCTCTATCACTCTTGGGCATTTACCCAAAGGAAACTTCATCCTACCACAGAGACGCTTACTCAACCATGTCCATTGCTGCTCTATTAATAATGCCCAGAAATTGATAACATATTCAAGACATGAATATGAATGGATAATAAAAATTGGAACCTTTACACAAATGAATATTACTCAGCCATTAAAAAGAATTAAATTCACAAAATGGGTAGAACTAGGGGAAGAAATCACCCTGAGTGAGGTACCCAGACACAGAAAGCCAAATGTGGCATGTATTAGCTTACATGTGGATATACAGAATCACAGAGATTAAGCATAGAGTAACAGACTAAGGAGGAGAGAAGCATCTCATCAGGAACGAAGAAATAGAATAGAAAGGAACAGGCTGGTGAGGGGAGGTGCAAGGAGAGAAATAGAGGGACGAGGGAGTGTATACAGGGAGAAACAGCTAAAACTAAGGCCACGGAAGTAGTGTGCAGTGGCATGGGTATTGATACAGTCGATGCTTCCTGAAATAAATGCATATGTGAAGGCAATCTAACAGAGAAATCAAATAACAGGGTGATGAGACTGTGTCTGAGAGCTTTCTCCTCCTGTCTTGCATTCCAGTCTTTAGGTTGGGATTAAAGATGTGCACCACTGGGATTAAAGGCATGCACCGCCAGGTTTCTATGGCAAACTAGTGTGGCTACTGAGATTAAAGGTGTGTGCTACCACTTACTCTCTGATCTTCAGCTAAACTTTCTTTATTAAAATACAAATGAAATATCACTACACGTAAGTATCACGAAACATTGTAAAGGAGGGGACACATAGACTATAAAAGCCAGAGCATCATGGAGTTTGCTGTGACATTGTATCTCCTAGGAATGTCAGAATCTACACCAATAAAATCTTATTAACATGGCTGCTTAAGTATGAGCTGAATAAGGACAAGAGGCAATCTATAAGGGACAAGGGGCCAACCAGCCCCACACAAAGAACTATAGGGAACTCACAAATGCCGGGAGTGGAGAAACAGTTTTAGTCCTACTGTGGGAAGAGTACACGAAATGCTTATCCAATACCGAATGGTGAGCCCTGAATCATACATACAAATAACATTATACTAAATTAAAGTATGTGTGTGTTATAGTTTCTTAGGTACTTAACAGTATGAATCCTTGTGATTTTTTTCACATATCCATACTATTATTTTGCTCTCCTTTCTCCCTGTGTATTTATCTCCCTTCAACCTAATTATAACCCTAACAGCATACAGACAAGTAACATACAGATCGGGCAGGTTACATAAACATATGCATGTAACAAAATTAATGAAAAATCCATGAATTTGAAAGGGAACAAGGAGGCATATAAGAGCGGGTTTGAAGAAAAAAAGTAAAAGGAGAAATGATGTTTCATTGTTACAAAATATTTGTATAACTATGTAAAGACGTGTTGCATTTGTTGAATTATATGTAAAAATGTGTTGCTGTTTTACCTTGTCTGCCTAAGGCACCTGATTAGTCTAACAAAAAGCTAAATGGCCAATAGCAAGAAAGAGGTATAGGCAGGACTTGCAGGCAGGGAAACTGAGTAGCAGGAGGAATTTAGGCTTAGAAAGGAAGAAAGAAAAAGAGATACCAGGGAGAAACCAGTGGCCAATCAGACACACATGGAGGAAGCAGGAAACCAAGACATACAGAATAAAAGAAAGGTAAAAAGCCCCAAGGAAAAATGTAGATGAATAGAAACAGGTTAAATTAAGTTCAAAAAGCTAGCAGGACGAGCCTAAGCTAAGACTAAGCACTTATAATTAATAAGAAGCATTCATAATAAATTATTTGGGAGTTTCTTGGTGGCCCTAAGGAAAATTCCAACTACACATAATACAATAAATAAAATAAAGAAGTAGTTATTTTTAAAGAATTAACATAAAAGGTAAAAAAGGGACACAGCCAAGACTGTTAAATAGACAAGCTTGTCTCAGAAAAAAAAAAGAAGATAAAAAGAGATGTAACATATCCCTATTACCTGCTCTGAAGAATTTTTCACAGATACTGCCACGGCATAACCACATGGGAATAAGGTGGCCTGCATTAATTAAAAGAGTTTCTAATAGTAAAGTATATTATACTTGCTTATGACTTAAAATGTCATTATAAAATATCTAGCAAATTAAATTCAACTTGATTACATTATCATTTCTTCCCACTACATTCCTTAGGATGAATTTTTTTCCCATTTTTTTATTATTATTCTTTTTTACTTAAAATTTCCAACTGCTCCCCGTTTCCCATTTCCCTCCCCCTCCTCCCACATATTGCCCCCTCCCCCTGCTCCCTTCCCCCTATCACCACTCCACTTCTCCTCCCCCTAGTCCACTCCCCCTCCCTCTCGATACTGAAGAGCAGTCCAAATTCCCTGCTCTACATGAAGACCAAGGTCCTCCCACTTCTATATAGGTCCAGGAAGGTGAGCATCCAAACAGGCTACGCTCCCACAAAGCCAGTTCATGTATTAGGATCGAAACCTAGTGCCATTGTCCTTGGCTTCTCATGAGCCTTCATTGTCTGCCTTGTTCAGAGAGTCCAGTTTCAATCCATGCTTATTCAGTCCCAGTCCATCTGGCCTTGGAGAGCTCCCAATAGATCAGTTCCACTGTCACAGTGGGTGGGTGCACCCCTCGTGGTCCTGATTTCCTTGCTCATGTTCTCCCTCCTTCTGCTCCTCATTTGGACCTTAAGAGCTCAGACGGTTGATCCAAATTGGGTCTCTGTCTCTCTCTCGATCCATCGCCAGATGAAAGTTCCTGTGCCATTCTCCTTGGCCTCTCGTCAGCTCTCATTGTCCACCACATTAAGAGAGTCCGGTTTTATCCCATGTTTTTTTCAGTAGCAGTCCAGCTGGCCTTGGTGGGCTCCCAATAGATCGGCCCCCCTGTCTCAGTGGTTGGGTGCACCCCTCATAGTCCTGACTACCTTGTTCATGTTCTCTCTCCTTCTGCTCCTCATTATAACCTTGGGAGCTCAGTCCGGTGCTCCAGTGTGGGTCTCTGTCTCTATCTCCATCCATCGCTAGATGAAGGTTCTATGGTGATATGCAAGATATTCATCAGTATGATTATAGGATAGGTTCATTTCAGGTTCCCTATCCTCAGGTGCCCCAATGAACTAACTGGGGACATTGCCCTGGGCTTCTGGTAGCCATTCCAGGTTCAAGTCTCTTGCCAACCCTTAGGTGGCTCCCTTAACTAAGGTATGAGTTTCCCTGCTCCCCCATCCAACCTTCCTTTACCCCCAATCACCCCGATTCCCCCAGTTCCCCTCATCCTCTCCTTCACACTTTTCTCTCCCCATCTCCCCTCATCCCCATCCCACCCCACCCCCCAAGATTCCCATTTTTTGCCCATCAATCTTGTCTATTTCCCATAGCTGGGAGGATATCTATATGTTTTTCCCTGGGTTTACCCTCTTGTTTAGCTTCTTTAGGATCACAAATTATAGACTCAGTGGCCCCTATCCATGGCTAGAAACCAATTATGAGTGAGTACATCCCATGATCTTTTTGGGTCTGGGTTACCTCACTCAGGATCGTATTTTCTATTTCCATCCATTTGCATGCAAAATTCGAGAAGTCATTGTGTTTTACCGCAGAGTAGTACTCTAATGTATATATATTCCACAGTTTCTTCATCCATTCTTCTATTGAAGGGCATCTAGGTTGCTTCCAGGTTCTGGCTATTACAAATAATGCTGCTATGAACATAGTTGGACAAATGCTTTTGTCATATGCTAGGGCATCTCTTGGGTATATTCCCAAGAGTGGTATTGCTGGGTCCAGGGGTAGGTTGATCCCAATTTTTCTGAGAAACCGCAACACTGATTTCCAAAGTGGTTGCACAAGTTTGCAGTCCCAACAGCAATGGATGAGGGTACCCCTTTCTCCAAAACCTCTCCAGCAAAGGCTATCCTTAGGATGAATTTTAATTTATTAACGCCATGTATCACTAAGCTAAAATCCTGATACAATTATCTCACTTGATCCTGAGTGGCATTCAGAAGTAGACATAGAAAGCAAGCTTGTCAGGTTTTTGTGTATCTTTGACTACCAGCCTGATGACTGTAGACTTCAACTTTTTAAACTTTGTACAAAAAAAATGTTTCAATGAGTTCTTTGATGAGGAATGATTTTAGAAGGACTAGTATGTGAAAACTTGCTTTATTTAAGCACCCGTAGAACATTAATCCTTTCTCACTTCAGTCTTCTATAAAAAGAATCCAGGAGTAGTTAATGCATAAGCAATAGCTATTACAATAGTCTTACTAATTGACCTTGTAATGACAAAATATGGGAGGTCTTGGTCAAACAGAGATAATACTTCCAATTCAAATGTCTTAGCTAAAGTGATTTTGTATTTCTTCTGTAGACTCTTCTCAAACTCACAGAGATCCCCCTGCCTCTGCCTCTTGAGTACTGGGAGTAAAGGAATGTACCACCACTGACCAGCAAATTTTGTACTTCTTAAGGCATCTTGAAACTAAGATGAGTGTTGAAATGAATTTTGAGAACTTAGGTCCTGATAAAACTGTACAAGAATACTTTTTATTTGCCTTTATTTTTTTAAAAAAGATCTTTATTATTTTTATTTTATGTATAAAGTGTTTTGCCTACATGTATGTCTGTATACCACACGTGTGTCTGGTGCCCACCAAGGCCAGAAGAGGGCATCAGACCTCCTGAAATTAGAGTTATAGTTATGGGTCCTGGGGATTTAACCCATTTCTTTGGAAGAGCAGGCAGTGCTCTTACCCATGGAGCCATTTCACCAGGCCCAGGGTTATTTTACAAAACAAAACAACAATAAAAGATACTATGGAAAACAACTGGGCACTGCTGCAAAAGTACTTGATTGTCTCAAATACAGATGAGGAGACACACTGATGGCTAGGAAAGACTGAAACTCAAAAGGGCTGCTAGGGACAAAACTACAATTCTAGCCAGAGGCACAACAGCTGCAAGATTTAGAAATCTAAGCTTTTGCCCTAGGACTTCCCACCACTGTCTGGGAACTGGCATAGCCTTCTTGCTTAAGAGTACTCGCAAGAGGCTTTCTGACGTCACGCAGGCGGAGACTTTAAAATCCAAATGGCTCTTGGTTGGCATTGGTGGGTGTCTTCCTAAGCAGTTGTGCATTTTACTGGAAGTGGGCGCTGGGGGTCAAGAACCAGAGAGAAAGGTAACTGCTGGCATGGGGTTAACTCTGTTCCTGCTAAGAAACTCTGTGGCATCAGAGACCTGGGGTGGCATCTGCCAGGTTCTGGGTTCAGGGATCAGTAAGTTTGTGTGGGCAGCGCCTGGAGAGGGAAAAGAGGATGCTGATTGCTGACCAAGGTGTTCCGCAGGGAGGGGGAGAAGGGGAGGACTGCCTGGGAGGGACAGGTTAAAACACTGCGTTCCTGTGGTAATGCAGCATCTGAAAAGCCATGTAAGAAGAAAAAGTCTGGGAAACTGAAGGCTTGAGAATAAGACCTAAGTGGAATGTAAGCAGTCGAACAAGGAGTGATGTGACTCAGTGCACAGCCTATTGTGCTAAAGTCCCCAGCTCAAACAAACAATAAAGTGGGTGTTATTATTTGGTGTTAGTATTTGGGAATCTGCATTGGCCTGCCTGTCCTTAGGGTCCTGACAGGAAACCTCCTCACCTGTAGCCACTAAGAGCACTTCACCTGTAGCCACTTCTGGGCACATTTGCTATGGTTCCTTGTAACAGGTGGACCTACCCCCTAACATCCCCCTTCTCCTGTGTCTACCTCCCTCTCTCCTGCACTCTTTACCCCATGGGAATAGTCTGCTCCCCTCTCTGCCTCCTCTGTCCCTTCTCTCTCATCTTCCAATAAGCCTCCTATATAAGCCTTATCGCATAGCGTGACTTCTCTTCACTACATATATATATATATATATATATATATATATATATATATATATATATATATAAATTTTATCAACAGTGAGTTCTGTCTTATCCTAGAAAGAAGCCAGGGCAGGACCAGAAAAAGCTGAGTGGCTAGCGTCTAGTGCTGCAGAGACGAAGACAGGGTCTGACATAGGTATGCTTATGATACTAAAATATTTTGAGAATGGAAGCAGCCTCTACATTATGTTATGGAACGGATTGCTTGTCTTTACTGAAAGGGAGATTAGAACCAGAAAGACAATAGTGGGTATTAAACTATGGGGTTAAACATAAAGCAAGAAAAGTAGATATTAGGAAAAGAGAATGAATCCTGATTTTGAAGCCAAAGGAAACATTTTGAGGAGAGTTAAGGAGCCTGAGATTTCTTGTCAAGCAGTCTGTGAGTTACCATTGAAATAGACATAAGAGATACCAGTGATGTATTCGGGATAACACATTGAAATTTTGCGATCATGGATTGCCGTGTGATGCAGGAATCATATATGTTCATTTTTGCATTGTCTTGCTCGAGTGTATTGAATACTTGAAGTTGCATAGGTGTTATCTTTAGTGAGGACTTAAGTATACATGACAAACAAATACAGCACACAGGGAAAATACTATCGTAAAGGAATAAACTTAGTTACTCTTCTACTTCAGAATAAAAGTGACAATTATTGCTTAATGATCCACTTGCATCTGGAACATTTTTCTGATATTGAAATCATGAATTATGTTCTGAGCATGAAGCGCAGTTCCATTTCCACCGGTGGTGCTGGCTGCCTCGCCACACAGGAATTAAGATCTCAGGACCTCGACGAACCAGACCTTTATACCCGTCAAGCGTAAGTGCCTCCAACTATGGATCTCAGCTGCATGCTGCCATGTTCTGTACCTAGTTCTCAGAAACTGTAGAATCAGATGGTGAAAGTGGGTCTTCTCTAGTTCCACACTTGAGTCGCTCACTCTCCAAAGGTTAGTAATTCCTTCAGAGAGCTTTGGTTTTACTGTCTAAGTCTGGCAGTATCAATTTTATGAGCAATTAAACTAAGAAAATGTCAATATAAACTCAATTTAAAATAACAATCTTATTATAAGGTTTCAAAACTAAAATGGTTTTATTTATTTATTTGCTTCTTTGTTTGTTTTGGTTTGTTTTGGAGACAAGATTTCTCGATGCAGCCCTAGTTTTCCTGGCATTCACTCTGTAGACCAGGTTAGCATCGAACTTTGGGATATACCTTTCTCTGCTTCCAAAGTGCTCAGATTAAAGGTGCGGGCCACCACCACCTACAATGCTTTTAATTTAAAAAAAAATCTGGGTAAGCAAGATGACTCAGCAGGTAAAGGCACTTATCAACAAACCCAAACACCTGCTTTCAATCCCCAGACACACATGGTAGAAGAGAACCTGCTGCATCAGCAGCTACTGACCACCAGCTGCTCACTCTCTTTCTGTCTCTCTCTCTCTCTCTCTCTCTCTCTCTCTCTCTCTCACACACACACACACACACACACAATAATAAATGTAATAAAGTTAAAATATTTCCAATGCAAAACAATTTCATTGGGCAGCAAAACATGGTCTCCCCTTTTAACGTCAGATCCCTTTAATATCTGACTAATGAAAGACAGTTAGAATCTATTCTGCTGCTGCATTCAGACTGTCCTAGCAGCCAGTCTCTAGGTAGCAATGTATGCGTGAAAGGATGAGCATGAGAAGAACAAACAACATCTTAGTTTTGATGTAGTGATACCTAGATATACATACCTTGGAGAACATGTCTAGTCTAGATCATCACTTGTCTGGATTGGAGGTGGGGAAGTTTGATACAGATTGACAGGAAACAGTCTGTTATTTGTATGACCTGGGGTATGACCTCACCTTTTTGTACTTTGAATCCCTTGTGTATAAGAACGGGGATAGGTTGAGCGGTGGTGCACGTATTTAATTAAACGGAGGCAGTCTAATCTCTGGGTTTGAGGCCAGCCTGGTCTACAGACAAATTCCAAGACAACCAGAGCTACACAGAAAAACCTGTCTTCCAAAAAAAGAAAGAAAAAGAGTGGAGATACTGGGAGATTGCTCAGTGGTTTAGAGTCGTTCCTATTCTACCACAGGACCCAAATTCAGTTCCCAGTACCCACATTGGGCAGGTAACAACCGCCTGTGACTCCAGCTCAAGGAGATCTGGTGCCCCTTTTGTGACCTCCATGGGCACTCTCGTGCATGTGTGGTTATGCCTATACAAACAAAATATACATAGAATATAAAATAGAACTTTTCACTTTTTTAATGGAGATAATGGCAGACTCTCCTTTACAAGTTGTTCTGAATATGTATTGAGTGTTTATATAGGTCAACTGCTCTTAAGTTCTTCATGCATATTAACTCTTGATACTCGGTGACAACTTTCCCTTAAGGCACAATGGCAAACAAGGAGTACAAAAAAGGGAGCAGTTATAGGGGCATAAACAGAGATGAAAGTGTTTAAGTTATTGAACAGGCCTTTAGACTACTTGGTACAGAAGATCTGTGGGCCTGAAACACACCTTTAAGGATAATATATGTGTTGATAATGTCATGCACAAGGAAATTTGGTTTGTTATTTGTGGTGCTGAGGATTGAGCACAAGCTGAACAAAACACTGAGATATATCCCTGTCACAGAAGTACATTTCATTCCCCCCATATTTTATACCTAAAACTGCTGTAACTTCATGGTATGCTCTCCTGCTTTAAAGAATGCATTGTCTTTAGTTATTTAAAGCTTAAAGACTAATGTTTGATGCTGTTGTTACGATGTGTGTGTGTGTGTGTGTGTGATGGATAGCCTTGAAATAATGCAGACTTGAACACAGGAGGAAATGTTTTTGATTGCCTTCTTAATATGCAACTTGGTATGTTTTCAAGTTCTAAAAAAATAAAGGATACAAGGCCTATCCATGATAAAGTATTTATTCAGAAAAATATCCAACATCTATATAAGGTATTAAATTGTCTGATTTGAGTGATTTTGCAGTGTGGCTTTAATTCTGGTTTGTCTGAGACAGGGTATCTCTGTCTAGATCTGGCTGTCAGTGGAACTCACTCTGTAGACCAGGCTGGCCTTGAACTCACAGACATCTGCCTGCCTCTGGCTCAGGAGTGCTGGGATTTGCTGGGCTTAAAGGTGTGAGCCACAAGCACCCAGTTTTATTGTTTTTTTAAAAGCAATGTATAAGTAAAACCCACAGTTTTACAAAAATAGCTATTCAAGTAATCCACACAAAGTTGTTTTCACCGTTAACAATTTCTATGGCATTTGACATGGGCTACAAACATGGCCCTGTGGTAAAGTACTTTCTTAGCATGTGGCTTCAGACCTGGGCTCAATTCCCAGTACCACCAAAAAGAACAAAACAAAACAAAACAACTACTTTTTACTAGGAAGACCCTTTTCCCTTCCTCAATAAAAGAGAGGTCAGGAGTGTGCCTTGTATCAGCAATTCCAGCACTTTCTTATCAGACACTGGGGGGATTGCAAGTTCCAGGTCAGGCAGGGTCACATAGTAAGACCCTATCTAAAATACATAACAGCCAGGAAATCTTAAAATGAAAAATGGTCTATGTTTAGTAATAGTGCAAGTTAGTTTGAGTCATGAAAAATTTAAACAAAAATCAGTCTATAAGAAAATGTTGATGAGGGTCTGAAGAGGTGGCTCAGCATCTAAGAACACTGCTTACTCTTCCAGAGGTGCTGAGTTCAGTTCCCAGTAACCACATACTGGCTCACAACTGTCTATAGTGTGATCCCATGTCCTCGTCTGACATAAAGTTGGACGTGCAGGTAGAGTACTCATATAAATAAAAATAGGTTTTTAAAGAGAAAAAGGAAGGAAGGAAGGAAGGAAGGAAGGAAGGAAGGAAGGAAGGAAGGAAAAGAAATGAAGGAAGAAAAAGTTGATGAAGCCCGGTGGTGGTAGTGGTGGGAGCACATGCCTTTAATCCCAGCACTCAGGAGCCAGAGGCAGGAAGAGCTCTATGCGTTAGAGGCCAGCCTGGGCTACAGAGTGAGCTCCAAGACAGCCAAGCCTACACAAAGAAACCCTGTCCCATAAAACCAAAAGAGTTGATGATCTAAGTATTTGTGCAGTAGGACATACCTATAATCCCAGATTTGGAAAGCAGGAGAATCCATTGTTCTGGGCTATGTAAACTCATGACTCAAAAAAAAAAAGAAGAATAAAAGAAAAGAAAAACTATATGTATGTAGGACTGGAGGGTTTTTTCTGTGATTAAGAAAACTGTTTGCTCTTGCAGAGGACCTGCTTTCAATTTCTGGCACTCACACAGAAACTCAAACCATCTGTAACTGCAGTTCTTCTAATCTAGGAGCAGACAACACACATGCTTACATGCAGTGAAGATGTTTATATGCATAAATATACATGTACATAATAACTGACGAGAGGCTGAAGAGGTAGCTCAGCAGTTAAGAGCACTTGTTCTTCCAAAGGGCCTGTGTTCATTGCCACCACCTGCTTGGTCAATCACAACCCTCAGTAACTCCAGTCCCCTGGATCTGATGCCCTCTTCTGGCCTACTTGAACATTGTGTGCACATGATGTACAAAGTTTACAAAACACCTAGACACATAATTTATTTTAAAAATAATTGAGCAAGACATGGTGGTGCATGCCAGTAATCCCAGCACTCTGGAAGCTGAGAGGAGAATCTTGAGTTCAAGGTTAGCCTGAGCTACATAACAAGTCCAAGGTTACCCTGGTATGTATAGCAAAAACCTTTCTAAATTTTAGAAAATAGATATTAAGATGGATTACAGCATAAACAATAAAATATCAAAATGGAAAAGTCAAAATAACCAGAAAAAAATCAAATATTATCTCTCACAAAAAGATTTATTAACAAATTATTTTACAGATGAATGCTTTCAAATAATTAAAGCTCAGATGGTTTTTAAACATGAGAGTTGTCATAGAACATAAACACAATTATCAAGAGGCTACTATATGCGTGTACAACAGTTATAGGCATCATAATAAAATCAAACCAATCACCGACAGACATAATATACAAAGCTCAATACTTGCCATCAAAATGTATTTGGCAAATAGGCAATTATTATTTAAGATAAGGTCTTGCTCAGATTAGGTGAGTCTCTAGCCAGAATCTTTGGGCCTTCCTTAGTCCTCTAAATGCTGGAATTAGATGCATGCATGGCAACAACTGGCTCAGCAAATGCTTTACGCATGACCATATGCCTGGTACTGTAATAGATGTCTGAACTAATATAGCACAACACCTGCCCCATGGACTCCATTTCAAGTGGGACGGTGGCTACAGGAACAAGTATTTCCCATTACAAAATTATTAAGTTAGCTACAAAGTAGTAGATTTCATAATGGCATTTTTACACATGTTTTCTTCTTCCACACCCTGCCCTCTGGCCTTTGCCTTGCCCTCCCCTCTGTCCCATTCTTGCTGTTTTTCCATTGCCCACAACAACCTAATTTCTGCTCTCCCAGTACAATATTGCATTATCTTCTGTCAGTGTTCCTGTACCCTAATCCTTCAGGTCTCTTTTTCCCTCTCACAGTTCTCTAGTTTCATGAGTCATCCACACATGGACACCGACCCACTCACACATAGAAACTTCAATCAAGGCTACACACATGAGAGAAAACATAGTGCTTATCTGAACGCAGTTTATTTCAGCTAACATTCTGAATTGAAATTTCACCCATTTTCCTACAAATGTCATTTTTTTTACTTTTAAATCTGTGTGTGTGTGTGTGTGTGTGTGTGTGTGTGTGTGTGTGACCACAGAGATGAGAGATGTCAGACCCTCCTGGGGCTTGTGTTACAGGTGGTTGTGAACTGCCTGGTTTGAGTGTTGGGAATCAAATGCTGGTCCTCTGGAAGAACAAGAAGTGCTCTTTATCACTGAGGCATATAGGCAGATCATGTGATAGTTTTGGTTGTCGTCCTCAAAGATTTGTTCATCTTTTATTTTTATGTGTGTGAATATTTTTTCCTGCAATATATGTGTACATCCGTGGTGACTGTGGAGGCCAGAAAGGGATTCCCTGGAACTGGAGTTATAGATGGTTCTGAGCCACCAAGTGGGTGCTGGGAACCAAACCCAGTTCCTCTGTAAGAGCAGCCAGTGCTTTTCCCTGAGACATCTGTCCCACCACTTTCTCATTTTTGACAAACCTACTTACTGATTTCCTCAGTAGCTGCAATTTATGCTCACTAGCAGTGAGTAAAGTTTCCTCTTTCCTCAAATTCCTGCCAGCATCTGTTGTTCTGTTTTCTTGATGAAAGTCATTCTGAGCTAGTAAGGTGAGAGTATAAATCATTTTAATTTCACCTTTCCCTGATGGCTTAGGATGTTGAACCCATCATCAAATATTATTTGCCATTTCTATTTCTTCCTTTGAGGACTGTCTGCTCACCTCATTACCTCATGTATGGATTGGATTTGGTTTAATCTTGGCTGTTTTTACATAATAGAACCCTATGCGATACAGAGTTGGCAATGATTTCTCAAATCTGTAAGCTGTCTCTTCAGTTGTGAGGTTCCTTCCATTGTTAGGCAGGTTTTTAGTTTGCTATAATCCATGTGTCAGTCCTTGGGTTGTGTTCTCTGCTGTCACAGTCCATTCAGAAGTTCCTACCTCTGCATAGGATGATTGTTTACACGGGATATAGTTGATGTGTCTTCCCTGAAGTTTCAGTATGTCCTGTCTTCACATGAAGTCTGTGATCTATTTTCAATGTTTCATGTAGTTTGAGACTCGACCTGATTTCATTCTTCTACAGGTACATACCCAGTTTTCTCAGCACCATCTGTAAACGGATCTTTCCTAATGACATCTGGGTTTAAGGGAAAAATGAAGTACCTGCTAGGGCTGGGATGATGAATCCATGATTAAGAGCACTTGCTGCTCTTGCAGAGGACAAAGGTTCAGTTAACAGCACCCATATGGCAGCCCACAATCCCTTATATCTCTAATTCTAAGGTATCTGATGTCATCTTCTGGAGAGTAGTTGACTGTTCAGTTTTCATGAGTTTGTAGGCATTCTGGGGGTAGAATTGTTGTTGAATTCTAGCATTATTCCATGGTAATCCAATAGTACGCAGCTGGTTACTACATTTTCTTTTGTATCTGTGAATGTTTGCTTTGTTACTGATTATGTGATCGATTTTTGAGAGGGTTCCATGAGATGCTGAGAAGAAGGTATTTTCTTTTCTGTTGGGTGGAATGTTCTATAGGTGTCTATTAATTTCATTTGATTCACTACATCTGTGATATCTCTTATTGCTCCATTAAGTTTCTGTCTATTTATCCTGTCCATTGGTGAGAGAGGAGTGTTGAAACCTACTATTAGAGTGTGTGTTTCCCTTCTTTGAGTTGTGGTGGTGGAGAGTTGTCAGATGTCTGTGTTATTATGGGTGTTCTTAGCTTCCTTGGTTTGTGCTTTGCCTTCTAGTAGTTTCTGTAAGGCTGGGTTTGTGGCTACCTATTATTTAAATCTGTTTTTGTCCTGGAATATCTTTTTTCTCCATTGATGGTGAATGCAAGCTTTGCTGCGAATAGTACTCTGGGATTGCCTTCATGGTCTCTTAGTGTTGGCAGCACATCTATCTAAGACATTCTGGCTTTCATGGTTTCCACTGAGAAGTCAGGTGTAATTCAAGTGCCTACGGACTCCTGATCTTTGATGAAGAAACCAGAAATACATGGGAGACCATTCTCTCCCTTATAAGAGATCATGTCAGCACACAGAAGCCACCCTATTGCTGACACACCCCCACATCCCAAAAAATATTTAATGGAAAGGAATTCCCACACAGACCTCAACCTAAAACCAGATATCTTGAACCTAACAGAAGAAAAAGAAGGGAAGATCCCTGAAATCAATGACATAGGAAAAGACTTTCTGAGCAGAACACTATTAACACAGACACTAATTTCAACAATTAATAAATGGGATCTCATGAAACTGAAAAGCTTCTGCATGACAAAAGATCCCATCATTCAGACAAAGTGGCAGCTTACAGAATGGTAAAATATTTTTTTATCAACTACACACCCAATAGAGGGCTAATATCCAAAATTATACAAAAAAACTCAAACAAAATGTATAAAGAACTCAAAAGGCTAGATATCAAGAAAACAAATGACTCAATTAAAACTGGGAATTTTTAAACAGAGAATTCTCAATAGGGAATCTTAAGTGGCTGAGAAAGACTTAAATGTTCAACATTCTCAGTCATTCGTGAAATGCAAACCAAGTCTGCTTTGAGAGTCCACTTTACACCTGTCAGAATCCCTAGGATCAATAATACGAGTGACAGTTCCTGCTGGCAAGGACATAGAATAAGGGGTACACTCATCCACTGCTGGTAGGAGTGCAGACTCATACAGTCACTATGGAAATGAGTGTGGATTTACCTTAGAGAGATGGGACCTGATCTACCTCGTGATAAAAATTGGAACCTTTATACAAATGAATATTACTCAGCCATTAAAAAGAATTAAATTCACAGTAAATGGGTAGAACTAGGGGGAGAAATCACCCTGAGTGAGGTACCCAGACACAGAAAACCAAATGTGGCATGTATTAGCTTACATGTGGATATACAGAATCACAGAGATTAAGCATAGAGTAACAGACTAAGGAGGAGAGAAGCATCTCATCAGGAAAGAAGAAATAGAATAGAAAGGTACAGGCTGGTGAGGGGAGGTGCAAGGAGAGAAATAGAGGGACGAGGGAGTGTATACAGGGAGAAACAGCTAAAACTAAGGCCACGGAAGTAGTGTGCAGTGGCATGGGTATTGATACAGTCGATGCTTCCTGAAATAAATGCATATGTGAAGGCAATCTAACAGAGAAATCAAATAACAGGGTGATGAGACTGTGTCTGAGAGCTTTCTCCTTCTGTCTTGCATTCCATTCTTTAGGTTGGGATTAAAGATGTGCACCACTGGGATTAAAGGCGTGCACCGCCAGGTTCCTATGGCAAACTAGTGTGGCTACTGAGATTAAAGGTGTGTGCTACCACTTACTCTCTGATCTTCAGCTAAACTTTCTTTATTAAAATACAAATGAAATATCACTACACGTAAGTATCACGAAACATTGTAAAGGAGGGGACACATAGATTATAAGAGCCAGAGCATCATGGAGTTTGCTGTGACATTGTATCTCCTAGGAATGTCAGAATCTACACCAATAAAATCTTATTAACATGGCTGCTTAAGTATGAGCTGAATAAGGACAAGAGGCAATCTATAAGGGACAAGGGGCCAACCAGCCCTACACAAAGAACTATAGGGAACTCACAAATGCCGGGAGTGGAGAAACAGTTTTAGTCCTACTGTGGGAAGAGTACACGAAATGCTTATCCAATACCAAATGGTGAGCCCTGAATCATACATACAAATAACATTATACTAAATTAAAGTATGCGTGTGTTATAGTTTCTTAGGTACTTAACAGTATGAATCCTTGTGATTTTTTTCACATATCCATACTATTATTTTGCTCTCCTTTCTCCCTGTGTATTTATCTCCCTTCAACCTAATTATAACCCTGACAGCATACAGACAAGTAACATACAGATCGGGCAGGTTACATACACATATGCATGTAACAAAATTAATGAAAAATCCATGAATTTGAAAGGGAACAAGGAGGCATATAAGAGCGGGTTTGAAGAAAAAAAGTAAAAGGAGAAATGATGTTTCATTGTTACAAAATATTTGTATAACTATGTAAAGACGTGTTGCATTTGTTGAATTATATGTAAAAATGTGTTGCTGTTTTACCTTGTCTGCCTAAGGCACCTGATTATTCTAACAAAAAGCTAAATGGCCAATAGCAAGAAAGAGGTATAGGCAGGACTTGCAGGCAGGGAAACTGAGTAGCAGGAGGAATTTAGGCTTAGAAAGGAAGAAAGAAAAAGAGATACCAGGGAGAAACCAGTGGCCAATCAGACACACATGGAGGAAGCAGGAAACCAAGACATACAGAATAAAAGAAAGGTAAAAAGCCCCAAGGAAAAATGTAGATGAATAGAAACAGGTTAAATTAAGTTCAAAAAGCTAGCAGGACGAGCCTAAGCTAAGACTAAGCACTTATAATTAATAAGAAGCATTCATAATAAATTATTTGGGAGTTTCTTGGTGGCCCAAAGGGAAATTCCAACTACACATAATACAATAAATAAAATAAAGAAGTAGTTGTTTTTAAAGAATTAACATAAAAGGTAAAAAAGGGACACAGCCAAGACTGTTAAATAGACAAGCTTGTCTCAGAAAAAAAAAAAGAAGATAAAAAGAGATGTAACATATCCCTATTACCTGCTCTGAAGAATTTTTCACAGATACTGCCACGGCATAACCACATGGGAATAAGGTGGCCTGCATTAATTAAAAGAGTTTCTAATAGTAAAGTATATTACAGTTGCTTATGACTTAAAATGTCATTATAAAATATCTAGCAAATTAAATTCAACTTGATTACATTATCATTTCTTCCCACTACATTCCTTAGGATGAATTTTAATTTATTAACGCCATGTATCACTAAGCTAAAATCCTGATACAATTATCTCACTTGATCCTGAGTGGCATTCAGAAGTAGACATAGAAAGCAAGCTTGTCAGGTTTTTGTGTGTCTATGACTACCAGCCTGATGACTGTAGACTTCAACTTTTTAAAATTTGTACAAAAAAAAATGTTTCAATGAGTTCTTTGATGAGGAATGATTTTAGAAGGACTAGTATGTGAAAACTTGCTTTATTTAAGCACCCGTAGAACATTAATCCTTTCTCACTTCAGTCTTCTATAAAAAGAATCCAGGAGTAGTTAATGCATAAGCAATAGCTATTACAATAGTCTTACTAATTGACCTTGTAATGACAAAATATGGGAGATCTTGGTCAAACAGAGATAATACTTCCAATTCAAATGTCTTAGCTAAAGTGATTTTGTATTTCTTCTGTAGACTCTTCTCAAACTCACAGAGATCCCCCTGCCTCTGCCTCTTGAGTACTGGGAGTAAAGGAATGTACCACCACTGACCAGCAAATTTTGTACTTCTTAAGGCATCTTGAAACTAAGATGAGTGTTGAAATGAATTTTGAGAACTTAGGTCCTGATAAAACTGTACAAGAATACTTTTTATTTGCCTTTATTTTTTTAAAAAAGATCTTTATTATTTTTATTTTATGTATAAAGTGTTTTGCCTACATGTATGTCTGTATACCACACGTGTGTCTGGTGCCCACCAAGGCCAGAAGAGGGCATCAGACCTCCTGAAATTAGAGTTATAGTTATGGGTCCTGGGGATTTAACCCATTTCTTTGGAAGAGCAGGCAGTGCTCTTACCCATGGAGCCATTTCACCAGGCCCAGGGATATTTTACAAAACAAAACAACAATAAAAGATACTATGGAAAACAACTGGGCACCGCTGCAAAAGTACTTGATTGTCTCAAATACAGATGAGGAGACACACTGATGGCTAGGAAAGACTGAAACTCAAAAGGGCTGCTAGGGACAAAACTACAATTCTAGCCAGAGGCACAACAGCTGCAAGATTTAGAAATCTAAGCTTTTGCCCTAGGACTTCCCACCACTGTCTGGGAACTGGCATAGCCTTCTTGCTTAAGAGTACTCGCAAGAGGCTTTCTGACGTCACGCAGGCGGAGACTTTAAAATCCAAATGGCTCCTGGTTGGCATTGGTGGGTGTCTTCCTAAGCAGTTGTGCATTTTACTGGAAGTGGGCGCTGGGGGTCAAGAACCAGAGAGAAAGGTAACTGCTGGTATGGGGTTAACTCTGTTCCTGCTAAGAAACTCTGTGGCATCAGAGACCTGGGGCGGCATCTGCCAGGTTCTGGGTTCAGGGATCAGTAAGTTTGTGTGGGCAGCGCCTGGAGAGGGAAAAGAGGATGCTGATTGCTGACCAAGGTGTTCCGCAGGGAGGGGGAGAAGGGGAGGACTGCCTGGGAGGGACAGGTTAAAACACTGCGTTCCTGTGGTAATGCAGCATCTGAAAAGCCATGTAAGAAGAAAAAGTCTGGGAAACTGAAGGCTTGAGAATAAGACCTAAGTGGAATGTAAGCAGTCGAACAAGGAGTGATGTGACTCAGTGCACAGCCTATTGTGCTAAAGTCCCCAGCTCAAACAAACAATAAAGTGGGTGTTAATATTTGGTGTTAGTATTTGGGAATCTGCATTGGCCTGCCTGTCTTTAGGGTCCTCACAGGAAACCTCCTCACCTGTAGCCACTAAGAGCACTTCACCTGTAGCCACTTCTGGGCACATTTGCTATGGTTCCTTGTAACAGGTGGACCTACCCCCTAACCTCCCCCTTCTCCTGTGTCTACCTCCCTCTCTCTCCCGCACTCTTTACCCCATGGGACTAGTCTGCTCCCCTCTCTGCCTTCTCTGTCCCTTCTCTCTCATCTTCCAATAAGCCTCCTGTATAAGCCTTATCGCATAGCGTGACTTCTCTTCACTACATATATATATATATATATATATATATATATATATATATATATAATTTTATCAACAGTGAGTTCTGTCTTATCCTAGAAAGAAGCCAGGGCAGGACCAGAAAAAGCTGAGTGGCTAGCGTCTAGTGCTGCAGAGACGAAGACAGGGTCTGACATAGGTATGCTTATGATACTAAAATATTTTGAGAATGGAAGCAGCCTCTACATTATGTTATGGAACGGATTGCTTGTCTTTACTGAAAGGGAGATTAGAACCAGAAAGACAATAGTGGGTATTAAACTATGGGGTTAAACATAAAGCAAGAAAAGTAGATATTAGGAAAAGAGAATGAATCCTGATTTTGAAGCCAAAGGAAACATTTTGAGGAGAGTTAAGGAGCCTGAGATTTCTTGTCAAGCAGTCTGTGAGTTACCATTGAAATAGACATAAGAGATACCAGTGATGTATTCGGGATAACACATTGAAATTTTGCGATCATGGATTGCCGTGTGATGCAGGAATCATATATGTTCATTTTTGCATTGTCTTGCTCGAGTGTATTGAATACTTGAAGTTGCATAGGTGTTATCTTTAGTGAGGACTTAAGTATACATGACAAACAAATACAGCACACAGGGAAAATACTATCGTAAAGGAATAAACTTAGTTACTCTTCTACTTCAGAATAAAAGTGACAATTATTGCTTAATGATCCACTTGCATCTGGAACATTTTTCTGATATTGAAATCATGAATTAGGTTCTGAGCATGAAGCGCAGTTCCATTTCCACCGGTGGTGCTGGCTGCCTCTCCACACAGGAATTAAGATCTCAGGACCTCGACGAACCAGACCTTTATACCCGTCAAGCGTAAGTGCCTCCAACTATGGATCTCAGCTGCATGCTGCCATGTTCTGTACCTAGTTCTCAGAAACTGTAGAATCAGATGGTGAAAGTGGGTCTTCTCTAGTTCCACACTTGAGTCGCTCACTCTCCAAAGGTTAGTAATTCCTTCAGAGAGCTTTGGTTTTACTGTCTAAGTCTGGCAGTATTAATTATATTAGCAATTAAACTAAGAAAATGTCAATATAAACTCAATTTAAAATAACAATCTTATTATAAGGTTTCAAAACTAAAATGGCTTTATTTATTTATTTGCTTCTTTGTTTGTTTTGGTTTGTTTTGGAGAAAAGATTTCTCGATGCAGCCCTAGTTTTCCTGGCATTCACTCTGTAGACCAGGTTAGCATCGAACTTTGGGATATACCTTTCTCTGCTTCCAAAGTGCTCAGATTAAAGGTGCGTGCCACCACCACCTACAATGCTTTTAATTTAAAAAAAAAATCTGGGTAAGCAAGATGACTCAGCAGGTAAAGGCACTTATCAACAAACCCAAACACCTGCTTTCAATCCCCAGACCCACATGGTAGAAGAGAACCTGCTGCATCAGCAGCTACTGACCACCAGCTGCTCGCTCTCTTTCTGTCTCTCTCTCTCTCTCTCTCTCTCTCTCTCTCTCTCTCTCTCACACACACACACAATAATAAATGTAATAAAGTTAAAATATTTCCAATGCAAAACAATTTCATTGGGCAGCAAAACATGGTCTCCCCTTTTAACGTCAGATCCCTTTAATATCTGACTAATGAAAGACAGTTAGAATCTATTCTGCTGCTGCATTCAGACTGTCCTAGCAGCCAGTCTCTAGGTAGCAATGTATGCATGAAAGGATGAGCATGAGAAGAACAAACAACATCTTAGTTTTGATGTAGTGATACCTAGATATACATACCTTGGAGAACATGTCTAGTCTAGATCAGCACTTGTCTGGATTGGAGGTGGGGAAGTTTGATACAGATTGACAGGAAACAGTCTGTTATTTGTATGACCTGGGGTATGACCTCACCTTTTTGTACTTTGAATCCCTTGTGTATAAGAATGGGGATAGGTTGAGCGGTGGTGCACGTATTTAATTAAACGGAGGCAGTCTAATCTCTGGGTTTGAGGCCAGCCTGGTCTACAGACAAATTCCAAGACAACCAGAGCTACACAGAAAAACCTGTCTTCCAAAAAAAGAAAGAAAAAGAGTGGAGATACTGGGAGATTGCTCAGTGGTTTAGAGTCGTTCCTATTCTACCACAGGACCCAAATTCAGTTCCCAGTACCCACATTGGGCAGGTCACAACCGCCTGTGACTCCAGCTCAAGGAGATCTGGTGCCCCTTTTGTGACCTCCATAGGCACTCTCGTGCATGTGTGGTTATGCCTATACAAACAAAATATACATAGAATATAAAATAGAACTTTTCACTTTTTTAATGGAGATAATGGCAGACTCTCCTTTACAAATTGTTCTGAATATTTATTGAGTGTTTATATAGGTCAACTGCTCTTAAGTTCTTCATGCATATTAACTCTTGATACTCGGTGACAACTTTCCCTTAAGGCACAATGGCAAACAAGGGAGTACAAAAAAGGGAGCAGTTATAGGGGCATAAATAGAGACGAAAGTGTTTAGGTTATTGAACAGGCCTTTAGACTACTTGGTACAGAAGATCTATGGGCCTGAAACACACCTTTAAGGATAATATATGTGTTGATAATGTCATGCACAAGGAAATTTGGTTTGTTATTTGTGGTGCTGAGGATTGAGCACAAGCTGAACAAAACACTGAGATACATCCCTGTCACAGAAGTACATTTCATTCCCCCCATATTTTATACCTAAACTGCTGTAACTTCATGGTATGCTCTCCTGCTTTAAGGAATGCATTGTCTTTAGTTATTTAAAGCTTAAAGACTAATGTTTGATGCTGTTGTTACGATGTGTGTGTGTGTGTGTGTTTGCGTGTGTGATGGATAGCCTTGAAATAATGCAGACTTGAACACAGAAGGAAATGTTTTTGATTGCCTTCTTAATATGCAACTTGGTATGTTTTCAAGTTCTAAAAAAATAAAGGATACAAGACCTATCCATGATAAA
The DNA here is from genome assembly GCF_950005125.1 of Chionomys nivalis. Taxonomy (NCBI): domain Eukaryota; kingdom Metazoa; phylum Chordata; class Mammalia; order Rodentia; family Cricetidae; genus Chionomys; species Chionomys nivalis. The sequence goes on along the minus strand of NC_080090.1, from coordinate 115,077,712 downwards.
GTATTTATTCAGAAAAATATCCAACATCTATATAAGGTATTAAATTGTCTGATTTGAGTGATTTTGCAGTGTGGTTTAAATTCTGGTTTGTCTGAGACAGGGTTTCTCTGTCTAGCTCTGGCTGTCAGTGGAACTCATTCTGTAGACCAGGCTGGCCCTGAACTCACAGACATCTGCCTGCCTCTGGCTCAGGAGTGCTGGGATTTGCTGGGATTGAAGGTGTGAGCCACTAGCATCCAGTTTTATTGTTTTTTTAAAAGCAATGTATAAGTAAAACCCACAGTTTTACAAAAATAGCTATTCAAGTAATCCACACAAAGTTGTTTTCACCGTTAACAATTTCTATGGCATTTGACATGGGCTACAAACATGGCCCTGTGGTAAAGTACTTTCTTAGCATGTGGCTTCAGACCTGGGCTCAATTCCTAGTACCATCAAAAAGAACAAAACAAAACAACTACTTTTTACTAGGAAGACCCTTTTCCCTTCCTCAATAAAAGAGAGGTCAGGAGTGTGCCTTGTATCAGCAATTCCAGCACTTTCTTATCAGACACTGGGGGGATTGCAAGTTCCAGGTCAGGCAGGGTCACATAGTAAGACCCTATCTAAAATACATAACAGCCAGGAAATCTTAAAATGAAAAATGGTCTATGTTTAGTAATAGTGCAAGTTAGTTTGAGTCATGAAAAATTTAAACAAAAATCAGTCTATAAGAAAATGTTGATGAGGGTCTGAAGAGGTGGCTCAGCATCTAAGAACACTGCTTACTCTTCCAGAGGTGCTGAGTTCAGTTCCCAGTAACCACATACTGGCTCACAACTGTCTATAGTGTGATCCCATGTCCTCGTCTGACAAAGTTGGACGTGCAGGTAGAGTACTCATATAAATAAAAATAAGTTTTTAAAGAAAAAAAGGAAGGAAGGAAGGAAAGAAGGAAGGAAGGAAGGAAAAGAAATGAAGGAAGAAAAAGTTGATGAAGCCCGGTGGTGGTAGTGGTGGGAGCACATGCCTTTAATCCCAGCACTCAGGAGCCAGAGGCAGGAAGAGCTCTATGCGTTAGAGGCCAGCCTGGGCTACAGAGTGAGCTCCAAGACAGCCAAGCCTACACAAAGAAACCCTGTCCCATAAAACCAAAAGAGTTGATGATCTAAATATTTGTGCAGTAGGACATACCTATAATCCCAGATTTGGAAAGCAGGAGAATCCATTGTTCTGGGCTATGTAAACTCATGACTCAAAAAAAAAAAGAAGAATAAAAGAAAAGAAAAACTATATGTATGTAGGACTGGAGGGTTTTTTCTGTGATTAAGAAAACTGTTTGCTCTTGCAGAGGACCTGAATTCAATTTCTGGCACTCACACAGAAACTCAAACCATCTGTAACTGCAGTTCTTCTCATCTAGGAGCACACAACACACATGCTTACATGCAGTGAAGATGTTTATATGCATAAATATACATGTACATAATAATTGACGAGAGGCTGAAGAGGTAGCTCAGCAGTTAAGAGCACTTGTTCTTCCAAAGGGCCAGTGTTCATTGCCAGCACCTGCTTGGTCAATCACAACCCTCAGTAACTCCAGTCCCCTGGATCTGATGCCCTCTTCTGGCCTACTTGAACATTGTGTGCACATGATGTACAAAGTTTACAAAACACCTAGACACATAATTTATTTTAAAAATAATTGAGCAAGACATGGTGGTGCATGCCAGTAATCCCAGCACTCTGGAAGCTGAGAGGAGAATCTTGAGTTCAAGGTTAGCCTGAGCTACATAACAAGTCCAAGGTTACCCTGGTATGTATAGCAAAAACCTTTCTAAATTTTAGAAAATAGATATTAAGAGGGATTACAGCATAAACAATAAAATATCAAAATGGAAAAGTCAAAATAACCAGAAAAAATCAAATATTAACTCTCAAAAAAGATTTTATTAACAAATTATTTTACAGATGAATGCTTTCAAATAATTAAATGTCTAATGGTTTTTAAACATGAGAGTTGTCATAGAAAATAAACACAATTATCAAGAGGCTACTATATGCGTGTACAACAACTTATAGGCATCATAATAAAATCAAACCAATCACCGACAGACATAATATACAAAGCTCAATAATTGCTATCAAAATGTATTTGGCAAATAGGCAATTATTATTTAAGATAAGGTCTTGCTCAGATTAGGTGAGTCTCTAGCCAGAATCTTTGGGCCTTCCTTAGTCCTCTAAATGCTGGAATTAGATGCATGCATGGCAACAACTGGCTCAGCAAACGCTTTACGCATGACCATATGCCTGGTACTGTAATAGATGTCTGAACTAATATAGCACAACACCTGCCCCATGGACTCCATTTCAAGTGGGACGATGGCTACAGGAACAAGTATTTCCCATTACAAGATTATTAAGTTAGCTACAAAGTAGTAGATTTCATAATGGCATTTTTACACATGTTTTCTTCTTCCACACCCTGCCCTCTGGCCTTTGCCTTGCCCTCCCCTCTGTCCCATTCTTGCTGTTTTTCCATTGCCCACAACAACCTAATTTCTGCTCTCCCAGTACAATATTGCATTATCTTCTGTCAGTGTTCCTGTACCCTAATCCTTCAGGTCTCTTTTTCCCTCTCACAGTTCTCTAGTTTCATGAGTCATCCACACATGGACACCGACCCACTCACACATAGAAACTTCAATCAAGAATACACACATGAGAGAAAACATAGTGCTTATCTGAATGCAGTTTATTTCAGCTAACATTCTGAACTGTAATTTCACCCATTTTCCTACAAATGTCATTTTTTTACTTTTAAATCTGTGTATATGTGTGTGTGTGTGTCTGTGTGTGTGTGTGTGACCACAGAGATGAGAGATGTCAGACCCTCCTGGGGCTTGTGTTACAGGTGGTTGTGAACTGCCTGGTTTGAGTGTTGGGAATCAAATGCTGGTCCCCTGGAAGAACAAGAAGTGCTCTTTATCACTGAGGCATATAGGCAGATCATGTGATAGTTTTGGTTGTTGTTCTCAAAGATTTGTTTATCTTTTATTTTTATGTGTGTGAATATTTTTCCTGCAATATATGTGTACATCCGTGGTGACTGTGGAGGCCAGAAAGGGATTCCCTGGAACTGGAGTTATAGATGGTTCTGAGCCACCAAGTGGGTGCTGGGAACCAAACCCAGTTCCTCTGTAAGAGCAGCCAGTGCTTTTCCCTGAGACATCTGTCCCACCACTTTCTCATTTTTGACAAACCTACTTACTGATTTCCTCAGTAGCTGCAATTTATGCTCACAAGCAGTGAGTAAAGTTTCCTCTTTCCTCAAATTCCTGCCAGCATCTGTTGTTCTGTTTTCTTGATGAAAGTCATTCTGAGCTAGTAAGGTGAGAGTATAAATCATTTTAATTTCACCTTTCCCTGATGGCTTAGGATGTTGAACCCATCATCAAATATTATTTGCCATTTCTATTTCTTCCTTTGAGGACTGTCTGCTCACCTCATTACCTCATGTATGGATTGGATTTGGTTTAATCTTGGCTGTTTTTACATAATAGAACCCTATGCGATACAGAGTTGGCAATGATTTCTCAAATCTGTAAGCTGTCTCTTCAGTTGTGAGGTTCCTTCCATTGTTAGGCAGGTTTTTAGTTTGCTATAATCCATGTGTCAGTCCTTGGGTTGTGTTCTCTGCTGTCACAGTCCATTCAGAAGTTCCTACCTCTGCATAGGATGATTGTTTACACGGGATATAGTTGATGTGTCTTCCCTGAAGTTTCAGTATGTCCTGTCTTCACATGAAGTCTGTGATCTATTTTCAATGTTTCATGTAGTTTGAGACTCGACCTGATTTCATTCTTCTACAGGTACATACCCAGTTTTCTCAGCACCATCTGTAAACGGATCTTTCCTAATGACATCTGGGTTTAAGGGAAAAATGAAGTACCTGCTAGGGCTGGGATGATGAATCCATGATTAAGAGCACTTGCTGCTCTTGCAGAGGACAAAGGTTCAGTTAACAGCACCCATATGGCAGCCCACAATCCCTTATATCTCTAATTCTAAGGTATCTGATGTCATCTTCTGGAGAGTAGTTGACTGTTCAGTTTTCATGAGTTTGTAGGCATTCTGGGGGTAGAATTGTTGTTGAATTCTAGCATTATTCCATGGTAATCCAATAGTACGCAGCTGGTTACTACATTTTCTTTTGTATCTGTGAATGTTTGCTTTGTTACTGATTATGTGATCGATTTTTGAGAGGGTTCCATGAGATGCTGAGAAGAAGGTATTTTCTTTTCTGTTGGGTGGAATGTTCTATAGGTGTCTATTAATTTCATTTGATTCACTACATCTGTGATATCTCTTATTGCTCCATTAAGTTTCTGTCTATTTATCCTGTCCATTGGTGAGAGAGGAGTGTTGAAACCTACTATTAGAGTGTGTGTTTCCCTTCTTTGAGTTGTGGTGGTGGAGAGTTGTCAGATGTCTGTGTTATTATGGGTGTTCTTAGCTTCCTTGGTTTGTGCTTTGCCTTCTAGTAGTTTCTGTAAGGCTGGGTTTGTGGCTACCTATTATTTAAATCTGTTTTTGTCCTGGAATATCTTTTTTCTCCATTGATGGTGAATGCAAGCTTTGCTGCGAATAGTACTCTGGGATTGCCTTCATGGTCTCTTAGTGTTGGCAGCACATCTATCTAAGACATTCTGGCTTTCATGGTTTCCACTGAGAAGTCAGGTGTAATTCAAGTGCCTACGGACTCCTGATCTTTGATGAAGAAACCAGAAATACATGGGAGACCATTCTCTCCCTTATAAGAGATCATGTCAGCACACAGAAGCCACCCTATTGCTGACACACCCCCACATCCCAAAAAATATTTAATGGAAAGGAATTCCCACACAGACCTCAACCTAAAACCAGATATCTTGAACCTAACAGAAGAAAAAGAAGGGAAGATCCCTGAAATCAATGACATAGGAAAAGACTTTCTGAGCAGAACACTATTAACACAGACACTAATTTCAACAATTAATAAATGGGATCTCATGAAACTGAAAAGCTTCTGCATGACAAAAGATCCCATCATTCAGACAAAGTGGCAGCTTACAGAATGGTAAAATATTTTTTTATCAACTACACACCCAATAGAGGGCTAATATCCAAAATTATACAAAAAAACTCAAACAAAATGTATAAAGAACTCAAAAGGCTAGATATCAAGAAAACAAATGACTCAATTAAAACTGGGAATTTTTAAACAGAGAATTCTCAATAGGGAATCTTAAGTGGCTGAGAAAGACTTAAATGTTCAACATTCTCAGTCATTCGTGAAATGCAAACCAAGTCTGCTTTGAGAGTCCACTTTACACCTGTCAGAATCCCTAGGATCAATAATACGAGTGACAGTTCCTGCTGGCAAGGACATAGAATAAGGGGTACACTCATCCACTGCTGGTAGGAGTGCAGACTCATACAGTCACTATGGAAATGAGTGTGGATTTACCTTAGAGAGATGGGACCTGATCTACCTCGTGATAAAAATTGGAACCTTTATACAAATGAATATTACTCAGCCATTAAAAAGAATTAAATTCACAGTAAATGGGTAGAACTAGGGGGAGAAATCACCCTGAGTGAGGTACCCAGACACAGAAAACCAAATGTGGCATGTATTAGCTTACATGTGGATATACAGAATCACAGAGATTAAGCATAGAGTAACAGACTAAGGAGGAGAGAAGCATCTCATCAGGAAAGAAGAAATAGAATAGAAAGGTACAGGCTGGTGAGGGGAGGTGCAAGGAGAGAAATAGAGGGACGAGGGAGTGTATACAGGGAGAAACAGCTAAAACTAAGGCCACGGAAGTAGTGTGCAGTGGCATGGGTATTGATACAGTCGATGCTTCCTGAAATAAATGCATATGTGAAGGCAATCTAACAGAGAAATCAAATAACAGGGTGATGAGACTGTGTCTGAGAGCTTTCTCCTTCTGTCTTGCATTCCATTCTTTAGGTTGGGATTAAAGATGTGCACCACTGGGATTAAAGGCGTGCACCGCCAGGTTCCTATGGCAAACTAGTGTGGCTACTGAGATTAAAGGTGTGTGCTACCACTTACTCTCTGATCTTCAGCTAAACTTTCTTTATTAAAATACAAATGAAATATCACTACACGTAAGTATCACGAAACATTGTAAAGGAGGGGACACCACATAGATTATAAGAGCCAGAGCATCATGGAGTTTGCTGTGACATTGTATCTCCTAGGAATGTCAGAATCTACACCAATAAAATCTTATTAACATGGCTGCTTAAGTATGAGCTGAATAAGGACAAGAGGCAATCTATAAGGGACAAGGGGCCAACCAGCCCTACACAAAGAACTATAGGGAACTCACAAATGCCGGGAGTGGAGAAACAGTTTTAGTCCTACTGTGGGAAGAGTACACGAAATGCTTATCCAATACCAAATGGTGAGCCCTGAATCATACATACAAATAACATTATACTAAATTAAAGTATGCGTGTGTTATAGTTTCTTAGGTACTTAACAGTATGAATCCTTGTGATTTTTTTCACATATCCATACTATTATTTTGCTCTCCTTTCTCCCTGTGTATTTATCTCCCTTCAACCTAATTATAACCCTGACAGCATACAGACAAGTAACATACAGATCGGGCAGGTTACATACACATATGCATGTAACAAAATTAATGAAAAATCCATGAATTTGAAAGGGAACAAGGAGGCATATAAGAGCGGGTTTGAAGAAAAAAAGTAAAAGGAGAAATGATGTTTCATTGTTACAAAATATTTGTATAACTATGTAAAGACGTGTTGCATTTGTTGAATTATATGTAAAAATGTGTTGCTGTTTTACCTTGTCTGCCTAAGGCACCTGATTAGTCTAACAAAAAGCTAAATGGCCAATAGCAAGAAAGAGGTATAGGCAGGACTTGCAGGCAGGGAAACTGAGTAGCAGGAGGAATTTAGGCTTAGAAAGGAAGAAAGAAAAAGAGATACCAGGGAGAAACCAGTGGCCAATCAGACACACATGGAGGAAGCAGGAAACCAAGACATACAGAATAAAAGAAAGGTAAAAAGCCCCAAGGAAAAATGTAGATGAATAGAAACAGGTTAAATTAAGTTCAAAAAGCTAGCAGGACGAGCCTAAGCTAAGACTAAGCACTTATAATTAATAAGAAGCATTCATAATAAATTATTTGGGAGTTTCTTGGTGGCCCAAAGGGAAATTCCAACTACACATAATACAATAAATAAAATAAAGAAGTAGTTGTTTTTAAAGAATTAACATAAAAGGTAAAAAAGGGACACAGCCAAGACTGTTAAATAGACAAGCTTGTCTCAGAAAAAAAAAAAGAAGATAAAAAGAGATGTAACATATCCCTATTACCTGCTCTGAAGAATTTTTCACAGATACTGCCACGGCATAACCACATGGGAATAAGGTGGCCTGCATTAATTAAAAGAGTTTCTAATAGTAAAGTATATTACAGTTGCTTATGACTTAAAATGTCATTATAAAATATCTAGCAAATTAAATTCAACTTGATTACATTATCATTTCTTCCCACTACATTCCTTAGGATGAATTTTAATTTATTAACGCCATGTATCACTAAGCTAAAATCCTGATACAATTATCTCACTTGATCCTGAGTGGCATTCAGAAGTAGACATAGAAAGCAAGCTTGTCAGGTTTTTGTGTGTCTATGACTACCAGCCTGATGACTGTAGACTTCAACTTTTTAAAATTTGTACAAAAAAAAATGTTTCAATGAGTTCTTTGATGAGGAATGATTTTAGAAGGACTAGTATGTGAAAACTTGCTTTATTTAAGCACCCGTAGAACATTAATCCTTTCTCACTTCAGTCTTCTATAAAAAGAATCCAGGAGTAGTTAATGCATAAGCAATAGCTATTACAATAGTCTTACTAATTGACCTTGTAATGACAAAATATGGGAGATCTTGGTCAAACAGAGATAATACTTCCAATTCAAATGTCTTAGCTAAAGTGATTTTGTATTTCTTCTGTAGACTCTTCTCAAACTCACAGAGATCCCCCTGCCTCTGCCTCTTGAGTACTGGGAGTAAAGGAATGTACCACCACTGACCAGCAAATTTTGTACTTCTTAAGGCATCTTGAAACTAAGATGAGTGTTGAAATGAATTTTGAGAACTTAGGTCCTGATAAAACTGTACAAGAATACTTTTTATTTGCCTTTATTTTTTTAAAAAAGATCTTTATTATTTTTATTTTATGTATAAAGTGTTTTGCCTACATGTATGTCTGTATACCACACGTGTGTCTGGTGCCCACCAAGGCCAGAAGAGGGCATCAGACCTCCTGAAATTAGAGTTATAGTTATGGGTCCTGGGGATTTAACCCATTTCTTTGGAAGAGCAGGCAGTGCTCTTACCCATGGAGCCATTTCACCAGGCCCAGGGATATTTTACAAAACAAAACAACAATAAAAGATACTATGGAAAACAACTGGGCACCGCTGCAAAAGTACTTGATTGTCTCAAATACAGATGAGGAGACACACTGATGGCTAGGAAAGACTGAAACTCAAAAGGGCTGCTAGGGACAAAACTACAATTCTAGCCAGAGGCACAACAGCTGCAAGATTTAGAAATCTAAGCTTTTGCCCTAGGACTTCCCACCACTGTCTGGGAACTGGCATAGCCTTCTTGCTTAAGAGTACTCGCAAGAGGCTTTCTGACGTCACGCAGGCGGAGACTTTAAAATCCAAATGGCTCCTGGTTGGCATTGGTGGGTGTCTTCCTAAGCAGTTGTGCATTTTACTGGAAGTGGGCGCTGGGGGTCAAGAACCAGAGAGAAAGGTAACTGCTGGTATGGGGTTAACTCTGTTCCTGCTAAGAAACTCTGTGGCATCAGAGACCTGGGGCGGCATCTGCCAGGTTCTGGGTTCAGGGATCAGTAAGTTTGTGTGGGCAGCGCCTGGAGAGGGAAAAGAGGATGCTGATTGCTGACCAAGGTGTTCCGCAGGGAGGGGGAGAAGGGGAGGACTGCCTGGGAGGGACAGGTTAAAACACTGCGTTCCTGTGGTAATGCAGCATCTGAAAAGCCATGTAAGAAGAAAAAGTCTGGGAAACTGAAGGCTTGAGAATAAGACCTAAGTGGAATGTAAGCAGTCGAACAAGGAGTGATGTGACTCAGTGCACAGCCTATTGTGCTAAAGTCCCCAGCTCAAACAAACAATAAAGTGGGTGTTAATATTTGGTGTTAGTATTTGGGAATCTGCATTGGCCTGCCTGTCTTTAGGGTCCTCACAGGAAACCTCCTCACCTGTAGCCACTAAGAGCACTTCACCTGTAGCCACTTCTGGGCACATTTGCTATGGTTCCTTGTAACAGGTGGACCTACCCCCTAACCTCCCCCTTCTCCTGTGTCTACCTCCCTCTCTCTCCCGCACTCTTTACCCCATGGGACTAGTCTGCTCCCCTCTCTGCCTTCTCAGTCCCTTCTCTCTCATCTTCCAATAAGCCTCCTGTATAAGCCTTATCGCATAGCGTGACTTCTCTTCACTACATATATATATATATATATATATATATATATATATATATATATATATATATAATTTTATCAACAGTGAGTTCTGTCTTATCCTAGAAAGAAGCCAGGGCAGGACCAGAAAAAGCTGAGTGGCTAGCGTCTAGTGCTGCAGAGACGAAGACAGGGTCTGACATAGGTATGCTTATGATACTAAAATATTTTGAGAATGGAAGCAGCCTCTACATTATGTTATGGAACGGATTGCTTGTCTTTACTGAAAGGGAGATTAGAACCAGAAAGACAATAGTGGGTATTAAACTATGGGGTTAAACATAAAGCAAGAAAAGTAGATATTAGGAAAAGAGAATGAATCCTGATTTTGAAGCCAAAGGAAACATTTTGAGGAGAGTTAAGGAGCCTGAGATTTCTTGTCAAGCAGTCTGTGAGTTACCATTGAAATAGACATAAGAGATACCAGTGATGTATTCGGGATAACACATTGAAATTTTGCGATCATGGATTGCCGTGTGATGCAGGAATCATATATGTTCATTTTTGCATTGTCTTGCTCGAGTGTATTGAATACTTGAAGTTGCATAGGTGTTATCTTTAGTGAGGACTTAAGTATACATGACAAACAAATACAGCACACAGGGAAAATACTATCGTAAAGGAATAAACTTAGTTACTCTTCTACTTCAGAATAAAAGTGACAATTATTGCTTAATGATCCACTTGCATCTGGAACATTTTTCTGATATTGAAATCATGAATTAGGTTCTGAGCATGAAGCGCAGTTCCATTTCCACCGGTGGTGCTGGCTGCCTCTCCACACAGGAATTAAGATCTCAGGACCTCGACGAACCAGACCTTTATACCCGTCAAGCGTAAGTGCCTCCAACTATGGATCTCAGCTGCATGCTGCCATGTTCTGTACCTAGTTCTCAGAAACTGTAGAATCAGATGGTGAAAGTGGGTCTTCTCTAGTTCCACACTTGAGTCGCTCACTCTCCAAAGGTTAGTAATTCCTTCAGAGAGCTTTGGTTTTACTGTCTAAGTCTGGCAGTATTAATTATATTAGCAATTAAACTAAGAAAATGTCAATATAAACTCAATTTAAAATAACAATCTTATTATAAGGTTTCAAAACTAAAATGGCTTTATTTATTTATTTGCTTCTTTGTTTGTTTTGGTTTGTTTTGGAGACAAGATTTCTCGATGCAGCCCTAGTTTTCCTGGCATTCACTCTGTAGACCAGGTTAGCATCGAACTTTGGGATATACCTTTCTCTGCTTCCAAAGTGCTCAGATTAAAGGTGCGTGCCACCACCACCTACAATGCTTTTAATTTAAAAAAAAAATCTGGGTAAGCAAGATGACTCAGCAGGTAAAGGCACTTATCAACAAACCCAAACACCTGCTTTCAATCCCCAGACCCACATGGTAGAAGAGAACCTGCTGCATCAGCAGCTACTGACCACCAGCTGCTCGCTCTCTTTCTCTCTCTCTCTCTCTCTCTCTCTCTCTCACACACACACACACACAATAATAAATGTAATAAAGTTAAAATATTTCCAATGCAAAACAATTTCATTGGGCAGCAAAACATGGTCTCCCCTTTTAACGTCAGATCCCTTTAATATCTGACTAATGAAAGACAGTTAGAATCTATTCTGCTGCTGCATTCAGACTGTCCTAGCAGCCAGTCTCTAGGTAGCAATGTATGCATGAAAGGATGAGCATGAGAAGAACAAACAACATCTTAGTTTTGATGTAGTGATACCTAGATATACATACCTTGGAGAACATGTCTAGTCTAGATCAGCACTTGTCTGGATTGGAGGTGGGGAAGTTTGATACAGATTGACAGGAAACAGTCTGTTATTTGTATGACCTGGGGTATGACCTCACCTTTTTGTACTTTGAATCCCTTGTGTATAAGAATGGGGATAGGTTGAGCGGTGGTGCACGTATTTAATTAAACGGAGGCAGTCTAATCTCTGGGTTTGAGGCCAGCCTGGTCTACAGACAAATTCCAAGACAACCAGAGCTACACAGAAAAACCTGTCTTCCAAAAAAAGAAAGAAAAAGAGTGGAGATACTGGGAGATTGCTCAGTGGTTTAGAGTCGTTCCTATTCTACCACAGGACCCAAATTCAGTTCCCAGTACCCACATTGGGCAGGTCACAACCGCCTGTGACTCCAGCTCAAGGAGATCTGGTGCCCCTTTTGTGACCTCCATAGGCACTCTCGTGCATGTGTGGTTATGCCTATACAAACAAAATATACATAGAATATAAAATAGAACTTTTCACTTTTTTAATGGAGATAATGGCAGACTCTCCTTTACAAGTTGTTCTGAATATTTATTGAGTGTTTATATAGGTCAACTGCTCTTAAGTTCTTCATGCATATTAACTCTTGATACTCGGTGACAACTTTCCCTTAAGGCACAATGGCAAACAAGGGAGTACAAAAAAGGGAGCAGTTATAGGGGCATAAATAGAGACGAAAGTGTTTAGGTTATTGAACAGGCCTTTAGACTACTTGGTACAGAAGATCTATGGGCCTGAAACACACCTTTAAGGATAATATATGTGTTGATAATGTCATGCACAAGGAAATTTGGTTTGTTATTTGTGGTGCTGAGGATTGAGCACAAGCTGAACAAAACACTGAGATACATCCCTGTCACAGAAGTACATTTCATTCCCCCCATATTTTATACCTAAACTGCTGTAACTTCATGGTATGCTCTCCTGCTTTAAGGAATGCATTGTCTTTAGTTATTTAAAGCTTAAAGACTAATGTTTGATGCTGTTGTTACGATGTGTGTGTGTGTGTGTGTTTGCGTGTGTGATGGATAGCCTTGAAATAATGCAGACTTGAACACAGAAGGAAATGTTTTTGATTGCCTTCTTAATATGCAACTTGGTATGTTTTCAAGTTCTAAAAAAATAAAGGATACAAGACCTATCCATGATAAAGTATTTATTCAGAAAAATATCCAACATCTATATAAGGTATTAAATTGTCTGATTTGAGTGATTTTGCAGTGTGGTTTAAATTCTGGTTTGTCTGAGACAGGGTTTCTCTGTCTAGCTCTGGCTGTCAGTGGAACTCATTCTGTAGACCAGGCTGGCCCTGAACTCACAGACATCTGCCTGCCTCTGGCTCAGGAGTGCTGGGATTTGCTGGGATTGAAGGTGTGAGCCACTAGCACCCAGTTTTATTGTTTTTTTAAAAGCAATGTATAAGTAAAACCCACAGTTTTACAAAAATAGCTATTCAAGTAATCCACACAAAGTTGTTTTCACCGTTAACAATTTCTATGGCATTTGACATGGGCTACAAACATGGCCCTGTGGTAAAGTACTTTCTTAGCATGTGGCTTCAGACCTGGGCTCAATTCCTAGTACCATCAAAAAGAACAAAACAAAACAAAACAAAACAAAACAACTACTTTTTACTAGGAAGACCCTTTTCCCTTCCTCAATAAAAGAGAGGTCGGGAGTGTGCCTTGTATCAGCAATTCCAGCACTTTCTTATCAGACACTGGGGGGATTGCAAGTTCCAGGTCAGGCAGGGTCACATAGTAAGACCCTATCTAAAATACATAACAGCCAGGAAATCTTAAAATGAAAAATGGTCTATGTTTAGTAATAGTGCAAGTTAGTTTGAGTCATGAAAAATTTAAACAAAAATCAGTCTATAAGAAAATGTTGATGAGGGTCTGAAGAGGTGGCTCAGCATCTAAGAACACTGCTTACTCTTCCAGAGGTGCTGAGTTCAGTTCCCAGTAACCACATACTGGCTCACAACTGTCTATAGTGTGATCCCATGTCCTCGTCTGACAAAGTTGGACGTGCAGGTAGAGTACTCATATAAATAAAAATAAGTTTTTAAAGAAAAAAAGGAAGGAAGGAAGGAAAGAAGGAAGGAAGGAAGGAAAAGAAATGAAGGAAGAAAAAGTTGATGAAGCCCGGTGGTGGTAGTGGTGGGAGCACATGCCTTTAATCCCAGCACTCAGGAGCCAGAGGCAGGAAGAGCTCTATGCGTTAGAGGCCAGCCTGGGCTACAGAGTGAGCTCCAAGACAGCCAAGCCTACACAAAGAAACCCTGTCCCATAAAACCAAAAGAGTTGATGATCTAAATATTTGTGCAGTAGGACATACCTATAATCCCAGATTTGGAAAGCAGGAGAATCCATTGTTCTGGGCTATGTAAACTCATGACTCAAAAAAAAAAAGAAGAATAAAAGAAAAGAAAAACTATATGTATGTAGGACTGGAGGGTTTTTTCTGTGATTAAGAAAACTGTTTGCTCTTGCAGAGGACCTGAATTCAATTTCTGGCACTCACACAGAAACTCAAACCATCTGTAACTGCAGTTCTTCTCATCTAGGAGCACACAACACACATGCTTACATGCAGTGAAGATGTTTATATGCATAAATATACATGTACATAATAATTGACGAGAGGCTGAAGAGGTAGCTCAGCAGTTAAGAGCACTTGTTCTTCCAAAGGGCCTGTGTTCATTGCCAGCACCTGCTTGGTCAATCACAACCCTCAGTAACTCCAGTCCCCTGGATCTGATGCCCTCTTCTGGCCTACTTGAACATTGTGTGCACATGATGTACAAAGTTTACAAAACACCTAGACACATAATTTATTTTAAAAATAATTGAGCAAGACATGGTGGTGCATGCCAGTAATCCCAGCACTCTGGAAGCTGAGAGGAGAATCTTGAGTTCAAGGTTAGCCTGAGCTACATAACAAGTCCAAGGTTACCCTGGTATGTATAGCAAAAACCTTTCTAAATTTTAGAAAATAGATATTAAGAGGGATTACAGCATAAACAATAAAATATCAAAATGGAAAAGTCAAAATAACCAGAAAAAATCAAATATTAACTCTCAAAAAAGATTTTATTAACAAATTATTTTACAGATGAATGCTTTCAAATAATTAAATGTCTAATGGTTTTTAAACATGAGAGTTGTCCTAGAAAATAAACACAATTATCAAGAGGCTACTATATGCGTGTACAACAACTTATAGGCATCATAATAAAATCAAACCAATCACCGACAGACATAATATACAAAGCTCAATAATTGCTATCAAAATGTATTTGGCAAATAGGCAATTATTATTTAAGATAAGGTCTTGCTCAGATTAGGTGAGTCTCTAGCCAGAATCTTTGGGCCTTCCTTAGTCCTGGAATTAGATGCATGCATGGCAACAACTGGCTCAGCAAACGCTTTACGCATGACCATATGCCTGGTACTGTAATAGATGTCTGAACTGATATAGCACAACACCTGCCCCATGGACTCCATTTCAAGTGGGACGATGGCTACAGGAACAAGTATTTCCCATTACAAGATTATTAAGTTAGCTACAAAGTAGTAGATTTCATAATGGCATTTTTACACATGTTTTCTTCTTCCACACCCTGCCCTCTGGCCTTTGCCTTGCCCTCCCCTCTGTCCCATTCTTGCTGTTTTTCCATTGCCCACAACAACCTAATTTCTGCTCTCCCAGTACAATATTGCATTATCTTCTGTCAGTGTTCCTGTACCCTAATCCTTCAGGTCTCTTTTTCCCTCTCACAGTTCTCTAGTTTCATGAGTCATCCACACATGGACACCGACCCACTCACACATAGAAACTTCAATCAAGAATACACACATGAGAGAAAACATAGTGCTTATCTGAATGCAGTTTATTTCAGCTAACATTCTGAACTGTAATTTCACCCATTTTCCTACAAATGTCATTTTTTTACTTTTAAATCTGTGTATATGTGTGTGTGTGTGTCTGTGTGTGTGTGTGTGACCACAGAGATGAGAGATGTCAGACCCTCCTGGGGCTTGTGTTACAGGTGGTTGTGAACTGCCTGGTTTGAGTGTTGGGAATCAAATGCTGGTCCCCTGGAAGAACAAGAAGTGCTCTTTATCACTGAGGCATATAGGCAGATCATGTGATAGTTTTGGTTGTCGTTCTCAAAGATTTGTTTATCTTTTATTTTTATGTGTGTGAATATTTTTCCTGCAATATATGTGTACATCCGTGGTGACTGTGGAGGCCAGAAAGGGATTCCCTGGAACTGGAGTTATAGATGGTTCTGAGCCACCAAGTGGGTGCTGGGAACCAAACCCAGTTCCTCTGTAAGAGCAGCCAGTGCTTTTCCCTGAGACATCTGTCCCGCCACTTTCTCATTTTTGACAAACCTACTTACTGATTTCCTCAGTAGCTGCAATTTATGCTCACAAGCAGTGAGTAAAGTTTCCTCTTTCCTCAAATTCCTGCCAGCATCTGTTGTTCTGTTTTCTTGATGAAAGTCATTCTGAGCTAGTAAGGTGAGAGTATAAATCATTTTAATTTCACCTTTCCCTGATGGCTTAGGATGTTGAACCCATCATCAAATATTATTTGCCATTTCTATTTCTTCCTTTGAGGACTGTCTGCTCACCTCATTACCTCATGTATGGATTGGATTTGGTTTAATCTTGGCTGTTTTTACATAATAGAACCCTATGCGATACAGAGTTGGCAATGATTTCTCAAATCTGTAAGCTGTCTCTTCAGTTGTGAGGTTCCTTTCATTGTTAGGCAGGTTTTTAGTTTGCTATAATCCATGTGTCAGTCCTTGGGTTGTGTTCTCTGCTGTCACAGTCCATTCAGAAGTTCCTACCTCTGCATAGGATGATTGTTTACACGGGATATAGTTGATGTGTCTTCCCTGAAGTTTCAGTATGTCCTGTCTTCACATGAAGTCTGTGATCTATTTTCAATGTTTCATGTAGTTTGAGACTCGACCTGATTTCATTCTTCTACAGGTACATACCCAGTTTTCTCAGCACCATCTGTAAAAGGATCTTTCCTAATGACATCTGGGTTTAAGGGAAAAATGAAGTACCTGCTAGGGCTGGGATGATGAATCCATGATTAAGAGCACTTGCTGCTCTTGCAGAGGACAAAGGTTCAGTTAACAGCACCCATATGGCAGCCCACAATCCCTTATATCTCTAATTCTAAGGTATCTGATGTCATCTTCTGGAGAGTAGTTGACTGTTCAGTTTTCATGAGTTTGTAGGCATTCTGGGGGTAGAATTGTTGTTGAATTCTAGCATTATTCCATGGTAATCCAATAGTACGCAGCTGGTTACTACATTTTCTTTTGTATCTGTGAATGTTTGCTTTGTTACTGATTATGTGATCGATTTTTGAGAGGGTTCCATGAGATGCTGAGAAGAAGGTATTTTCTTTTCTGTTGGGTGGAATGTTCTATAGGTGTCTATTAATTTCATTTGATTCACTACATCTGTGATATCTCTTATTGCTCCATTAAGTTTCTGTCTATTTATCCTGTCCATTGGTGAGAGAGGAGTGTTGAAACCTACTATTAGAGTGTGTGTTTCCCTTCTTTGAGTTGTGGTGGTGGAGAGTTGTCAGATGTCTGTGTTATTATGGGTGTTCTTAGCTTCCTTGGTTTGTGCTTTGCCTTCTAGTAGTTTCTGTAAGGCTGGGTTTGTGGCTACCTATTATTTAAATCTGTTTTTGTCCTGGAATATCTTTTTTCTCCATTGATGGTGAATGCAAGCTTTGCTGCGAATAGTACTCTGGGATTGCCTTCATGGTCTCTTAGTGTTGGCAGCACATCTATCTAAGACATTCTGGCTTTCATGGTTTCCACTGAGAATTCAGGTGTAATTCAAGTGCCTACGGACTCCTGATCTTTGATGAAGAAACCAGAAATACATGGGAGACCATTCTCTCCCTTATAAGAGATCATGTCAGCACACAGAAGCCACCCTATTGCTGACACACCCCCACATCCCAAAAAATATTTAATGGAAAGGAATTCCCACACAGACCTCAACCTAAAACCAGATATCTTGAACCTAACAGAAGAAAAAGAAGGGAAGATCCCTGAAATCAATGACATAGGAAAAGACTTTCTGAGCAGAACACTATTAACACAGACACTAATTTCAACAATTAATAAATGGGATCTCATGAAACTGAAAAGCTTCTGCATGACAAAAGATCCCATCATTCAGACAAAGTGGCAGCTTACAGAATGGTAAAATATTTTTTTATCAACTACACACCCAATAGAGGGCTAATATCCAAAATTATACAAAAAAACTCAAACAAAATGTATAAAGAACTCAAAAGGCTAGATATCAAGAAAACAAATGACTCAATTAAAACTGGGAATTTTTAAACAGAGAATTCTCAATAGGGAATCTTAAGTGGCTGAGAAAGACTTAAATGTTCAACATTCTCAGTCATTCGTGAAATGCAAACCAAGTCTGCTTTGAGAGTCCACTTTACACCTGTCAGAATCCCTAGGATCAATAATACGAGTGACAGTTCCTGCTGGCAAGGACATAGAATAAGGGGTACACTCATCCACTGCTGGTAGGAGTGCAGACTCATACAGTCACTATGGAAATGAGTGTGGATTTACCTTAGAGAGATGGGACCTGATCTACCTCGTGATAAAAATTGGAACCTTTATACAAATGAATATTACTCAGCCATTAAAAAGAATTAAATTCACAGTAAATGGGTAGAACTAGGGGGAGAAATCACCCTGAGTGAGGTACCCAGACACAGAAAACCAAATGTGGCATGTATTAGCTTACATGTGGATATACAGAATCACAGAGATTAAGCATAGAGTAACAGACTAAGGAGGAGAGAAGCATCTCATCAGGAAAGAAGAAATAGAATAGAAAGGTACAGGCTGGTGAGGGGAGGTGCAAGGAGAGAAATAGAGGGACGAGGGAGTGTATACAGGGAGAAACAGCTAAAACTAAGGCCACGGAAGTAGTGTGCAGTGGCATGGGTATTGATACAGTCGATGCTTCCTGAAATAAATGCATATGTGAAGGCAATCTAACAGAGAAATCAAATAACAGGGTGATGAGACTGTGTCTGAGAGCTTTCTCCTTCTGTCTTGCATTCCATTCTTTAGGTTGGGATTAAAGATGTGCACCACTGGGATTAAAGGCGTGCACCGCCAGGTTTCTATGGCAAACTAGTGTGGCTACTGAGATTAAAGGTGTGTGCTACCACTTACTCTCTGATCTTCAGCTAAACTTTCTTTATTAAAATACAAATGAAATATCACTACACGTAAGTATCACGAAACATTGTAAAGGAGGGGACACCACATAGATTATAAGAGCCAGAGCATCATGGAGTTTGCTGTGACATTGTATCTCCTAGGAATGTCAGAATCTACACCAATAAAATCTTATTAACATGGCTGCTTAAGTATGAGCTGAATAAGGACAAGAGGCAATCTATAAGGGACAAGGGGCCAACCAGCCCTACACAAAGAACTATAGGGAACTCACAAATGCCGGGAGTGGAGAAACAGTTTTAGTCCTACTGTGGGAAGAGTACACGAAATGCTTATCCAATACCAAATGGTGAGCCCTGAATCATACATACAAATAACATTATACTAAATTAAAGTATGCGTGTGTTATAGTTTCTTAGGTACTTAACAGTATGAATCCTTGTGATTTTTTTCACATATCCATACTATTATTTTGCTCTCCTTTCTCCCTGTGTATTTATCTCCCTTCAACCTAATTATAACCCTGACAGCATACAGACAAGTAACATACAGATCGGGCAGGTTACATACACATATGCATGTAACAAAATTAATGAAAAATCCATGAATTTGAAAGGGAACAAGGAGGCATATAAGAGCGGGTTTGAAGAAAAAAAGTAAAAGGAGAAATGATGTTTCATTGTTACAAAATATTTGTATAACTATGTAAAGACGTGTTGCATTTGTTGAATTATATGTAAAAATGTGTTGCTGTTTTACCTTGTCTGCCTAAGGCACCTGATTAGTCTAACAAAAAGCTAAATGGCCAATAGCAAGAAAGAGGTATAGGCAGGACTTGCAGGCAGGGAAACTGAGTAGCAGGAGGAATTTAGGCTTAGAAAGGAAGAAAGAAAAAGAGATACCAGGGAGAAACCAGTGGCCAATCAGACACACATGGAGGAAGCAGGAAACCAAGACATACGGAATAAAAGATAGGTAAAAGCCCCAAGGAAAAATGTAGATGAATAGAAACAGGTTAAATTAAGTTCAAAAAGCTAGCAGGACGAGCCTAAGCTAAGACTAAGCACTTATAATTAATAAGAAGCATTCATAATAAATTATTTGGGAGTTTCTTGGTGGCCCAAAGGGAAATTCCAACTACACATAATACAATAAATAAAATAAAGAAATAGTTGTTTTTAAAGAATTAACATAAAAGGTAAAAAAGGGACACAGCCAAGACTGTTAAATAGACAAGCTTGTCTCAGAAAAAAAAAAAGAAGATAAAAAGAGATGTAACATATCCCTATTACCTGCTCTGAAGAATTTTTCACAGATACTGCCACGGCATAACCACATGGGAATAAGGTGGCCTGCATTAATTAAAAGAGTTTCTAATAGTAAAGTATATTACAGTTGCTTATGACTTAAAATGTCAGTATAAAATATCTAGCAAATTAATTTCAGCTTGATTACATTATCATTTCTTCCCACTACATTCCTTAGGATGAATTTTAATTTATTAACGCCATGTATCACTAAGCTAAAATCCTGATACAATTATCTCACTTGATCCTGAGTGGCATTCAGAAGTAGACATAGAAAGCAAGCTTGTCAGGTTTTTGTGTGTCTATGACTACCAGCCTGATGACTGTAGACTTCAACTTTTTAAAATTTGTACAAAAAAAATGTTTCAATGAGTTCTTTGATGAGGAATGATTTTAGAAGGACTAGTATGGGCAGGCAGGCCCGGGCAGCGGAGGCACCAGCGCGCAGGCAAGTCCTGGCGTCAGAGGCACCGGCGTGCAGGCGGGCCCGGGTGGCGGGGGCGCCGGCGGTCAGGCCTGGCAGGCAGGCCTAGGCAGCGGAAGCACCGGCGCACAGACAGGCCCGGGCAGCGGAGGCACCAGCACGCAGGCAGGTCCGGGCGGCAGAGGCACCGGCGTGCAGGCAGGCCCGGGTGGCGGAGACACTGGCAGTCTGGCCCAGCAGGCAGACCTGGGCAGCGGAAGCACCGGCGCACAGACAGTTCCGGGTGGTGGAGGCACCGGCAGGCAGGCCTAGGCGGCGGAAGCACCGGCGCGCAGGCAGGCCCGGGCGGCGGAGGCACCAGCGCGCAGGCAGGTCCGGGCGGCAGAGGCACCGGCGTGCAGGCAGGCCCGGGTGGCGGAGGCACTGGCGGTCAGGCCCGGCAGGCAGGCCTGGGCGGCGGAGGCACCGGCGCACGGACAGTTCCGGGTGGCGGAGGCACCAGCAGGCAGGCCTGGGCGGCGGAGGCACCAGCGCGCAGGCAGGCCCGGGCGGCGGAGGCACCGGCGCGCGGGCCGGTCCGGGCGGCGGAGGCGCCGGCGTGCGGGCGGGCCCGGGTGGCGGAGGCGCCGGCGGTCGGGCCCTGCCGGAAGCACCGGCGCGCAGGCAGGCACAGGTGGCGGAGGCACCGGCAGGCAGGCCTGGGCGGCGGAAGCACCGGCGCACAGACAGTTCCGGGCGGCGGAGGCACCGGCAGGCAGGCCCGGGCGGCGGAGGCACTGGATGCAGGATAGTGCGGGCAAGAAACAGTGAAGCCTGCACTGAGAACAGATTGCCCCTCTACAATTAAATCAAACCCAATAGATAGCATCGGTAAGAGGAGATAGGCAGACGCCAAGGCAAGAATTCACCCAACAATCTGAAAAACAACATGAAAACACCAGAACCCAATGATCTTACAACACAAGGACTTGAACACCCTATCAGAGGAGAAGAGGAAAAAACAGACTTTTTGAAAGCAATAGAGTCCCTTAAACAACATGTAAAAAATGCCCTCATAGAAATGGATGAGAAGTATAACAAAAAGTTTGAAGAAATGAGTAAATACGTAAATGATACCCTGGGAAGCCAAGAAAAAACAATCAAACAGGTAATGGAAACAGTCCAAGAATTGAAAACTGAAATGGAAGCAAGGAAGAAAACACAAACTGAGGACCAGCTGGATATGGCAAATATAGGTCAACGAGCAGAGACTACAGAAACAAGCATAATCAATAGAATACAAGAGATAGAAGAAAGAATCTCAGATTCTGAAGACAACATAGAGAAAATAAACGGACTGATCAAAGAAAACACCAAAACCAACAAATTCTCATCAGAAAACATTCAGGAAATATGGGACACAATAAAAAGACCAAACCTAAGAATAATAGGGATAGAAGAAGGAGAAGAGGCACAGCTCAAAGGTCCAGAAAACATTTTTAACAAAATTATGGAAGAAAACTTCCCCAACATAAAGAAAGATATTCCTTTGAATATTCAAGAAGCATACAGAACACCAAACAGACTGGATCAAAAAAAAACATCCCCTCGCCATATAATAATCAAAACACAAAATATACAGATTAAAGAAAGAATATTAAAAGCTGCAAAGGAAAAAGGCCAAGTAACTTATAAAGGTAAACCGATCAGACTTACACCTGACTTCTCTATGGAAACCATGAAAGCCAGAAGGTCCTGGATAGAGGTACTACAGAAACTAAGAGACCATGGATGCAAACCCAAACTACTATACCCAGCCAAGCTATCGTTCACTATCAATGGAGAAAACAAGACATTCCAGGATAAGAACAAATTTAAACAATACGTTGCCACAAATCCAGCCCTACAGAAAGTAATAGAAGGAAAATCACAACCCAAGGAATCCAACATTGCCAACACTGCCTACAATAACCCAGACATCTAGCGACCCTTCAACAGCACAACTCAAAGAAGGGAGACACACAAACTCTTCTACCAAAAGCAGTAAGAATAACCGGAGTTAACAACCACTGGTCATTAATATCACTTAATATTAATGGTCTCAATTCACCAATAAAAAGGCACAGGCTAAGAGATTGGATACGAAAACAGGATCCAACAGTCTGCTGTTTGCAAGAAACTCATCTCAACCACAAAGACAGGCATCTACTCAGAGTAAAGGGTTGGGAAAAGGTTTTTCAAGCAAATGGTCCTAAGAAAAAAGCAGGTGTGGCCATACTAATTTCTAACAAAACTGACTTCAAACTAAAATCAATCAGAAGAGATCGACAGGGACACTTTATACTCATAACAGGAACGATTCAGCAGGATGAAGTCTCAATCCTGAATATCTATGCCCCTAATATAAAAGCACCCACTTATGTAAAAGAAATATTGCTAAAACTCAAGGCAGACATCAAATCACACACACTAGTAGTAGGAGACTTCAACACACCTCTCTCACCAATGGACAGGTCAATCAGACAGAAAACTAAGAGAGAATTAAGAGAATTGTTGGAGGTAATGAATCAAATGGACTTAACAGACATCTATAGAACACTCCACCCAAATAGGAAAGAATACACCTTCTCTGCAGCTCATGGAACCTTCTCGAAAATTGACCACATACTTGGAAACAAAGGAAACCTCCACAGATACAAAAAAATATCAGTGTCCACCTGTGTCTTATCAGATCACCACGGATTAAAGTTAGAAGCCACCAACAAAGCTACCCCCAGAAAGCTGACAAACTCATGGAAACTGAACAGTCAACTACTGAACCACACCTGGGTCAAGGAAGAAATTAAGAAAGAAATTAAAGTCTTCCTTGAATTTAATGAAAACAAAGAGACAGCATACTCAAACCTATGGGACACCATGAAAGCAGTGCTAAGAGGAAAGTTCATAGCACTAAGTGCCCACTTAAAGAAAACGGAGAAAGCATACATTGGGGACTTAACAGCACACCTGAAAGCTCTAGAAAAAAAAGAAGCAGACGCGCCCAGGAGGAGTAGAAGACTGGAAATAATCAAACTGAGGGCAGAAATCAACAAAATAGAAACACAGAAAACAGTCCAAAGAATCAATGAAACAAAAAGTTGGTTCTTGGAGAAAATCAACAAGATTGACAAACCCCTATCCAAACTAATTAAACGACAGAGAGAGAACACGCAAATAAATAAGATCAGAAATGAAAAGGGGGACATAACCACAGACACAGAGGAAATTCAGAGAATCATTAGATCTTACTACAAAAGCCTGTATGCCACAAAACTGGAAAATGCAAAAGAAATGGACACTTTTTTAGATAAGTACCATATACCAAACCTAAACCAAGACCAGGTGAACGATCTAAATAGACCTGTTAGTCGCGAAGAATTAGAAACAGTTATCAAAAATCTCCCTTCCAAAAAAAGCCCAGGGCCAGATGGTTTCAATGCAGAATTCTACCAGAACTTCCAAGAAGAGCTAATACCTATACTTCTTAATGTATTTCACAATATAGAAACAGAAGAGTCATTGCCAAATTCCTTTTATGAAGCTACAGTTACCCTGATACCAAAACCACACAAAGACCCAACCAAGAAAGAGAATTACAGGCCTATCTCACTCATGAACATCGACGCAAAAATTCTCAATAAAATACTGGCAAACCGAATCCAAGAACACATTAGAAAAGTTATCCATTATGATCAAGTAGGCTTCATTCCAGAGATGCAGGGCTGGTTCAACATACGCAAATCTATCAATGTAATCAACCATATAAATAAACTGAAAGAAAAAAACCATATGATCATTTCATTAGATGCTGAAAAAGCATTCGACAAAATTCAACACTCCTTTATGATAAAGGTCTTGGAGAGATTAGGGATACAAGGGGCATACCTAAATATAATAAAAGCTATTTACAGCAAGCTGACAGCTAACATTAAATTAAATGGAGAAAAACTCAAAGCCATCCCACTAAAATCAGGAACACGACAAGGATGTCCACTCTCTCCATACCTCTTCAATATAGTGCTTGAAGTTCTAGCAATAGCAATAAGACATAAGGGGATCAAGGGGATCCGTATTGGAAAGGAAGAAGTTAAGCTTTCATTATTTGCAGATGATATGATAGTATACATAACCGACCCCAAAAACTCTACCAAAGAACTCCTACAGCTGATAAACACCTTTGGTAATGTGGCAGGATACAAAATCAACTCCAAAAAATCAGTTGCCTTCCTATACACTAAGGATAAGGAAGCAGAGAGGGAAATCAGAGAGGCATCACCTTTCACGATAGCCACAAATAGCATAAAATACCTTGGGGTAACTCTGACCAAGGAAGTGAAAGATCTATTTGGCAAGAACTTTAAGTCTTTGAAGAAAGAAATTGAAGAGGACACCAGAAAATGGAAGGACCTCCCTTGCTCTTGGATTGGGAGGATCAACATAGTAAAAATGGCAATTCTACCAAAAGCAATCTATAGATTCAACGCAATCCCCATCAAAATCCCATCAAAATTCTTCACAGATCTGGAGAAGACAATAATCAACTTTGTATGGAAAAACAAAAAACCCAGGATAGCCAAAACAATCTTATACAATAAAGGATTGTCTGGAGGCATTACCATCCCTGACTTCAAACTCTATTACAGAGCTACAGTACTGAAAACGGCTTGGTACTGGCATAAAAACAGAGAAGTCGACCAATGGAATAGAATAGAAGACCGACTTTAGCCCACAAACCTATGAACACCTGATTTTCGATAAAGGAGCTAAAAGTATACAATGGAAAAAAGAGAGCATCTTCAACAAATTGTGCTGGCAAAACTGGAAGTCAATCTGTAGAAGAATGAAAATAGATCCATATATATCACCATGCACAAAACTCAAGTCCAAATGGATTAAAGACCTCAATATCAGTCCAAACACACTGAATCTGATAGAAGAGAAAGTGGGAAGTACTCTACAACACATGGGCACAGGAGAACACTTCCTACGTACAACCCCAGCAGCACAAACACTAAGGACATCATTGAATAAATGGGACCTCCTGAGACTGAGAAGCTTCTGTAAAGCAAAGGACACTGTCACTAAGACAGAAAGGCAACCCACTGACTGGGAGAAGATCTTCACCAACCCCGCAACTGACAAAGGTCTGATATCCAAAATATACAAAGAACTCAAGAAATTAGACCGTAAAAGGTTAATCAATCCAATTATAAAATGGGGCACTGAGCTGAACAGAGACTTTTCAACAGAAGAAGTTCAAATGGCCAAAAGTCACTTAAGATCATGCTCAACTTCCTTAGCAATCAGGGAAATGCAAATCAAGACAACATTAAGATACCATCTTACACCGGTCAGAATGGCTATAATCAAAAACACCAATGATAGCCTCTGCTGGAGAGGTTGTGGAGAAAGGGGCACTCTCATCCATTGCTGGTGGGAATGCAAACTTGTGCAACCACTTTGGAAAGCAGTGTGGCGGTTTCTCAGGAAAGTCGGGTTCAACCTACCTCTAGACCCAGCAATACCACTATTGGGAATATACCCAAGAGATGCCCAAACATACAACAAAAGTATATGCTCAACTATGTTCATAGCAGCATTGTTTGTAATTGCCAGAACCTGGAAACAACCTAGATGTCCTTCAATAGAAGAATGGATGAAGAAAGTATGGAATATATACATATTAGAGTACTACTCAGCAGTAAAAAACAATGACTTCTTGAATTTTGCATACAAATGGACGGAAATAGAAAACACTATCCTGAGTGAGGTAAGCCAGACCCAAAAAGAGGAACATGGGATGTACTCACTCATATTTGGTTTCTAGCCATAAATAAAGGACATTGAGACTATAAATCGTGACTCTAGAGAAGCTAAATAAGAAGGTGAACCCAAAGAAAAACATATAAGCATCCCCCTGAATATTAACCTTCATCAGGCGATGAAAGAAGACAGAGACAGAGACCAACATTGGAGCACTGGACTGAAGTCTCACGATCCAAAGGAGGAGCAGAAGGAGAGTGAGCACGAGCAAGGAACTCAGGACGGCGAGGGGTGCACCCACACACTGAGGCAATGGGGATGTTCTATCGGGAACTCACCAAGGCCAGCTGGCTGGGGACTGAAAAAGCATGGGACAAAACTGGTCTCGCTGAACATAATGGACAATGAGGACTACTGAGAACTGAAGAACAATGGCAATGGGTTCTTGATCCTATTGCATGTAATGGCTTTGTGGGAGCCCAGGTAGTTTGGATGCTCACCTTAATAGACCTGGATGGAGGTGGGTGGTCCTTGGACCTCGCACAGGGCAGAGAAACCTTCTGGCTCTTTGGGCTGAGGAGGAAGGAAGAATTGATTGGGGGAGGGGGAGGGAATGGGAGGTGGTGGCGGGGAAGAGGCAGAAATCTTTAATAATTAAATTAATTAATTAATAAAAAAAATCAGCAAGAAAAAAAAAGAAAATATATTCTACATACAAGTCACTGACTATATACACATTTTAATAGATACTGTCTTCTGATCTACAACTTTCTTTTCAAAAAATTTTTCTGTAGAACCATGGGCTGAATTTTAGCCAACAGGCATGTTGGGAAAGAATATACCACTGAGTAAATCACCAAAAAAAAAAAGGAGGACTAGTATGTGAAAACTTGCTTTATTTAAGCACCCGTAGAACATTAATCCTTTCTCACTTCAGTCTTCTATAAAAAGAATCCAGGAGTAGTTAATGCATAAGCAATAGCTATTACAATAGTCTTGCTAATTGACCTTGTAATGACAAAATATGGGAGATCTTGGTCAAACAGAGATAATACTTCCAATTCAAATGTCTTAGCTAAAGTGATTTTGTATTTCTTCTGTAGACTCTTCTCAAACTCACAGAGATCCCCCTGCCTCTGCCTCTTGAGTACTGGGAGTAAAGGAATGTACCACCACTGACCAGCAAATTTTGTACTTCTTAAGGCATCTTGAAACTAAGATGAGTGTTGAAATGAATTTTGAGAACTTAGGTCCTGATAAAACTGTACAAGAATACTTTTTATTTGCCTTTATTTTTTTAAAAAAGATCTTTATTATTTTTATTTTATGTATAAAGTGTTTTGCCTACATGTATGTCTGTATACCACACGTGTGTCTGGTGCCCACCAAGGCCAGAAGAGGGCATCAGACCTCCTGAAATTAGAGTTATAGTTATGGGTCCTGGGGATTTAACCCATTTCTTTGGAAGAGCAGGCAGTGCTCTTACCCATGGAGCCATTTCACCAGGCCCAGGGATATTTTACAAAACAAAACAACAATAAAAGATACTATGGAAAACAACTGGGCACTGCTGCAAAAGTACTTGATTGTCTCAAATACAGATGAGGAGACACACTGATGGCTAGGAAAGACTGAAACTCAAAAGGGCTGCTAGGGACAAAACTACAATTCTAGCCAGAGGCACAACAGCTGCAAGATTTAGAAATCTAAGCTTTTGCCCTAGGACTTCCCACCACTGTCTGGGAACTGGCATAGCCTTCTTGCTTAAGAGTACTCGCAAGAGGCTTTCTGACGTCACGCAGGCGGAGACTTTAAAATCCAAATGGCTCCTGGTTGGCATTGGTGGGTGTCTTCCTAAGCAGTTGTGCATTTTACTGGAAGTGGGCGCTGGGGGTCAAGAACCAGAGAGAAAGGTAACTGCTGGTATGGGGTTAACTCTGTTCCTGCTAAGAAACTCTGTGGCATCAGAGACCTGGGGCGGCATCTGCCAGGTTCTGGGTTCAGGGATCAGTAAGTTTGTGTGGGCAGCGCCTGGAGAGGGAAAAGAGGATGCTGATTGCTGACCAAGGTGTTCCGCAGGGAGGGGGAGAAGGGGAGGACTGCCTGGGAGGGACAGGTTAAAACACTGCGTTCCTGTGGTAATGCAGCATCTGAAAAGCCATGTAAGAAGAAAAAGTCTGGGAAACTGAAGGCTTGAGAATAAGACCTAAGTGGAATGTAAGCAGTCGAACAAGGAGTGATGTGACTCAGTGCACAGCCTATTGTGCTAAAGTCCCCAGCTCAAACAAACAATAAAGTGGGTGTTAATATTTGGTGTTAGTATTTGGGAATCTGCATTGGCCTGCCTGTCTTTAGGGTCCTCACAGGAAACCTCCTCACCTGTAGCCACTAAGAGCACTTCACCTGTAGCCACTTCTGGGCACATTTGCTATGGTTCCTTGTAACAGGTGGACCTACCCCCTAACCTCCCCCTTCTCCTGTGTCTACCTCCCTCTCTCTCCCGCACTCTTTACCCCATGGGACTAGTCTGCTCCCCTCTCTGCCTTCTCTGTCCCTTCTCTCTCATCTTCCAATAAGCCTCCTGTATAAGCCTTATTGCATAGCGTGACTTCTCTTCACTACATATATATATATATATATATATATATATATATATATATATATATATAATTTTATCAACAGTGAGTTCTGTCTTATCCTAGAAAGAAGCCAGGGCAGGACCAGAAAAAGCTGAGTGGCTAGCGTCTAGTGCTGCAGAGACGAAGACAGGGTCTGACATAGGTATGCTTATGATACTAAAATATTTTGAGAATGGAAGCAGCCTCTACATTATGTTATGGAACGGATTGCTTGTCTTTACTGAAAGGGAGATTAGAACCAGAAAGACAATAGTGGGTATTAAACTATGGGGTTAAACATAAAGCAAGAAAAGTAGATATTAGGAAAAGAGAATGAATCCTGATTTTGAAGCCAAAGGAAACATTTTGAGGAGAGTTAAGGAGCCTGAGATTTCTTGTCAAGCAGTCTGTGAGTTACCATTGAAATAGACATAAGAGATACCAGTGATGTATTCGGGATAACACATTGAAATTTTGCGATCATGGATTGCCGTGTGATGCAGGAATCATATATGTTCATTTTTGCATTGTCTTGCTCGAGTGTATTGAATACTTGAAGTTGCATAGGTGTTATCTTTAGTGAGGACTTAAGTATACATGACAAACAAATACAGCACACAGGGAAAATACTATCGTAAAGGAATAAACTTAGTTACTCTTCTACTTCAGAATAAAAGTGACAATTATTGCTTAATGATCCACTTGCATCTGGAACATTTTTCTGATATTGAAATCATGAATTAGGTTCTGAGCATGAAGCGCAGTTCCATTTCCACCGGTGGTGCTGGCTGCCTCTCCACACAGGAATTAAGATCTCAGGACCTCGACGAACCAGACCTTTATACCCGTCAAGCGTAAGTGCCTCCAACTATGGATCTCAGCTGCATGCTGCCATGTTCTGTACCTAGTTCTCAGAAACTGTAGAATCAGATGGTGAAAGTGGGTCTTCTCTAGTTCCACACTTGAGTCGCTCACTCTCCAAAGGTTAGTAATTCCTTCAGAGAGCTTTGGTTTTACTGTCTAAGTCTGGCAGTATTAATTATATTAGCAATTAAGCTAAGAAAATGTCAATATAAACTCAATTTAAAATAACAATCTTATTATAAGGTTTCAAAACTAAAATGGTTTTATTTATTTATTTGCTTCTTTGTTTGTTTTGGTTTGTTTTGGAGACAAGATTTCTCGATGCAGCCCTAGTTTTCCTGGCATTCACTCTGTAGACCAGGTTAGCATCGAACTTTGGGATATACCTTTCTCTGCTTCCAAAGTGCTCAGATTAAAGGTGCGTGCCACCACCACCTACAATGCTTTTAATTTAAAAAAAAAATCTGGGTAAGCAAGATGACTCAGCAGGTAAAGGCACTTATCAACAAACCCAAACACCTGCTTTCAATCCCCAGACCCACATGGTAGAAGAGAACCTGCTGCATCAGCAGCTACTGACCACCAGCTGCTCGCTCTCTTTCTGTCTCTCTCTCTCTCTCTCTCTCTCTCTCTCTCTCTCTCTCACACACACACACACACACAATAATAAATGTAATAAAGTTAAAATATTTCCAATGCAAAACAATTTCATTGGGCAGCAAAACATGGTCTCCCCTTTTAACGTCAGATCCCTTTAATATCTGACTAATGAAAGACAGTTAGAATCTATTCTGCTGCTGCATTCAGACTGTCCTAGCAGCCAGTCTCTAGGTAGCAATGTATGCATGAAAGGATGAGCATGAGAAGAACAAACAACATCTTAGTTTTGATGTAGTGATACCTAGATATACATACCTTGGAGAACATGTCTAGTCTAGATCAGCACTTGTCTGGATTGGAGGTGGGGAAGTTTGATACAGATTGACAGGAAACAGTCTGTTATTTGTATGACCTGGGGTATGACCTCACCTTTTTGTACTTTGAATCCCTTGTGTATAAGAATGGGGATAGGTTGAGCGGTGGTGCACGTATTTAATTAAACGGAGGCAGTCTAATCTCTGGGTTTGAGGCCAGCCTGGTCTACAGACAAATTCCAAGACAACCAGAGCTACACAGAAAAACCTGTCTTCCAAAAAAAGAAAGAAAAAGAGTGGAGATACTGGGAGATTGCTCAGTGGTTTAGAGTCGTTCCTATTCTACCACAGGACCCAAATTCAGTTCCCAGTACCCACATTGGGCAGGTCACAACCGCCTGTGACTCCAGCTCAAGGAGATCTGGTGCCCCTTTTGTGACCTCCATAGGCACTCTCGTGCATGTGTGGTTATGCCTATACAAACAAAATATACATAGAATATAAAATAGAACTTTTCACTTTTTTAATGGAGATAATGGCAGACTCTCCTTTACAAGTTGTTCTGAATATGTATTGAGTGTTTATATAGGTCAACTGCTCTTAAGTTCTTCATGCATATTAACTCTTGATACTCGGTGACAACTTTCCCTTAAGGCACAATGGCAAACAAGGGAGTACAAAAAAGGGAGCAGTTATAGGGGCATAAATAGAGACGAAAGTGTTTAGGTTATTGAACAGGCCTTTAGACTACTTGGTACAGAAGATCTATGGGCCTGAAACACACCTTTAAGGATAATATATGTGTTGATAATGTCATGCACAAGGAAATTTGGTTTGTTATTTGTGGTGCTGAGGATTGAGCACAAGCTGAACAAAACACTGAGATACATCCCTGTCACAGAAGTACATTTCATTCCCCCCATATTTTATACCTAAACTGCTGTAACTTCATGGTATGCTCTCCTGCTTTAAGGAATGCATTGTCTTTAGTTATTTAAAGCTTAAAGACTAATGTTTGATGCTGTTGTTACGATGTGTGTGTGTGTGTGTGTTTGTGTGTGTGATGGATAGCCTTGAAATAATGCAGACTTGAAAAGAGGAGGAAATGTTTTTGATTGCCTTCTTAATATGCAACTTGGTATGTTTTCAAGTTCTAAAAAAATAAAGGATACAAGACCTATCCATGATAAAGTATTTATTCAGAAAAATATCCAACATCTATATAAGGTATTAAATTGTCTGATTTGAGTGATTTTGCAGTGTGGTTTAAATTCTGGTTTGTCTGAGACAGGGTTTCTCTGTCTAGCTCTGGCTGTCAGTGGAACTCATTCTGTAGACCAGGCTGGCCTTGAACTCACAGACATCTGCCTGCCTCTGGCTCAGGAGTGCTGGGATTTGCTGGGATTAAAGGTGTGAGCCACTAGCATCCAGTTTTATTGTTTTTTTAAAAGCAATGTATAAGTAAAACCCACAGTTTTACAAAAATAGCTATTCAAGTAATCCACACAAAGTTGTTTTCACCGTTAACAATTTCTATGGCATTTGACATGGGCTACAAACATGGCCCTGTGGTAAAGTACTTTCTTAGCATGTGGCTTCAGACCTGGGCTCAATTCCCAGTACCATCCAAAAGAACAAAATAAAACAAAACAAAACAACTACTTTTTACTAGGAAGACCCTTTTCCCTTCCTCAATAAAAGAGAGGTCAGGAGTGTGCCTTGTATCAGCAATTCCAGCACTTTCTTATCAGACACTGGGGGGATTGCAAGTTCCAGGTCAGGCAGGGTCACATAGTAAGACCCTATCTAAAATACATAACAGCCAGGAAATCTTAAAATGAAAAATGGTCTATGTTTAGTAATAGTGCAAGTTAGTTTGAGTCATGAAAAATTTAAACAAAAATCAGTCTATAAGAAAATGTTGATGAGGGTCTGAAGAGGTGGCTCAGCATCTAAGAACACTGCTTACTCTTCCAGAGGTGCTGAGTTCAGTTCCCAGTAACCACATACTGGCTCACAACTGTCTATAGTGTGATCCCATGTCCTCGTCTGACAAAGTTGGACGTGCAGGTAGAGTACTCATATAAATAAAAATAAGTTTTTAAAGAAAAAAAGGAAGGAAGGAAGGAAAGAAGGAAGGAAGGAAGGAAAAGAAATGAAGGAAGAAAAAGTTGATGAAGCCCGGTGGTGGTAGTGGTGGGAGCACATGCCTTTAATCCCAGCACTCAGGAGCCAGAGGCAGGAAGAGCTCTATGCGTTAGAGGCCAGCCTGGGCTACAGAGTGAGCTCCAAGACAGCCAAGCCTACACAAAGAAACCCTGTCCCATAAAACCAAAAGAGTTGATGATCTAAATATTTGTGCAGTAGGACATACCTATAATCCCAGATTTGGAAAGCAGGAGAATCCATTGTTCTGGGCTATGTAAACTCATGACTCAAAAAAAAAAAAGAAGAATAAAAGAAAAGAAAAACTATATGTATGTAGGACTGGAGGGTTTTTTCTGTGATTAAGAAAACTGTTTGCTCTTGCAGAGGACCTATTCAATTTCTGGCACTCACACAGAAACTCAAACCATCTGTAACTGCAGTTCTTCTCATCTAGGAGCACACAACACACATGCTTACATGCAGTGAAGATGTTTATATGCATAAATATACATGTACATAATAATTGACGAGAGGCTGAAGAGGTAGCTCAGCAGTTAAGAGCACTTGTTCTTCCAAAGGGCCTGTGTTCATTGCCAGCACCTGCTTGGTCAATCACAACCCTCAGTAACTCCAGTCCCCTGGATCTGATGCCCTCTTCTGGCCTACTTGAACATTGTGTGCACATGATGTACAAAGTTTACAAAACACCTAGACACATAATTTATTTTAAAAATAATTGAGCAAGACATGGTGGTGCATGCCAGTAATCCCAGCACTCTGGAAGCTGAGAGGACAATCTTGAGTTCAAGGTTAGCCTGAGCTACATAACAAGTCCAAGGTTACCCTGGTATGTATAGCAAAAACCTTTCTAAATTTTAGAAAATAGATATTAAGAGGGATTACAGCATAAACAATAAAATATCAAAATGGAAAAGTCAAAATAACCAGAAAAAATCAAATATTAACTCTCAAAAAAGATTTTATTAACAAATTATTTTACAGATGAATGCTTTCAAATAATTAAATGTCTAATGGTTTTTAAACATGAGAGTTGTCATAGAAAATAAACACAATTATCAAGAGGCTACTATATGCGTGTACAACAACTTATAGGCATCATAATAAAATCAAACCAATCACCGACAGACATAATATACAAAGCTCAATAATTGCTATCAAAATGTATTTGGCAAATAGGCAATTATTATTTAAGATAAGGTCTTGCTCAGATTAGGTGAGTCTCTAGCCAGAATCTTTGGGCCTTCCTTAGTCCTCTAAATGCTGGAATTAGATGCATGCATGGCAACAACTGGCTCAGCAAATGCTTTACGCATGACCATATGCCTGGTACTGTAATAGATGTCTGAACTAATATAGCACAACACCTGCCCCATGGACTCCATTTCAAGTGGGACGATGGCTACAGGAACAAGTATTTCCCATTACAAGATTATTAAGTTAGCTACAAAGTAGTAGATTTCATAATGGCATTTTTACACATGTTTTCTTCTTCCACACCCTGCCCTCTGGCCTTTGCCTTGCCCTCCCCTCTGTCCCATTCTTGCTGTTTTTCCATTGCCCACAACAACCTAATTTCTGCTCTCCCAGTACAATATTGCATTATCTTCTGTCAGTGTTCCTGTACCCTAATCCTTCAGGTCTCTTTTTCCCTCTCACAGTTCTCTAGTTTCATGAGTCATCCACACATGGACACCGACCCACTCACACATAGAAACTTCAATCAAGAATACACACATGAGAGAAAACATAGTGCTTATCTGAATGCAGTTTATTTCAGCTAACATTCTGAACTGTAATTTCACCCATTTTCCTACAAATGTCATTTTTTTACTTTTAAATCTGTGTATATGTGTGTGTGTGTGTGTCTGTGTGTGTGTGTGTGACCACAGAGATGAGAGATGTCAGACCCTCCTGGGGCTTGTGTTACAGGTGGTTGTGAACTGCCTGGTTTGAGTGTTGGGAATCAAATGCTGGTCCCCTGGAAGAACAAGAAGTGCTCTTTATCACTGAGGCATATAGGCAGATCATGTGATAGTTTTGGTTGTCGTTCTCAAAGATTTGTTTATCTTTTATTTTTATGTGTGTGAATATTTTTCCTGCAATATATGTGTACATCCGTAGTGACTGTGGAGGCCAGAAAGGGATTCCCTGGAACTGGAGTTATAGATGGTTCTGAGCCACCAAGTGGGTGCTGGGAACCAAACCCAGTTCCTCTGTAAGAGCAGCCAGTGCTTTTCCCTGAGACATCTGTCCCACCACTTTCTCATTTTTGACAAACCTACTTACTGATTTCCTCAGTAGCTGCAATTTATGCTCACAAGCAGTGAGTAAAGTTTCCTCTTTCCTCAAATTCCTGCCAGCATCTGTTGTTCTGTTTTCTTGATGAAAGTCATTCTGAGCTAGTAAGGTGAGAGTATAAATCATTTTAATTTCACCTTTCCCTGATGGCTTAGGATGTTGAACCCATCATCAAATATTATTTGCCATTTCTATTTCTTCCTTTGAGGACTGTCTGCTCACCTCATTACCTCATGTATGGATTGGATTTGGTTTAATCTTGGCTGTTTTTACATAATAGAACCCTATGCGATACAGAGTTGGCAATGATTTCTCAAATCTGTAAGCTGTCTCTTCAGTTGTGAGGTTCCTTCCATTGTTAGGCAGGTTTTTAGTTTGCTATAATCCATGTGTCAGTCCTTGGGTTGTGTTCTCTGCTGTCACAGTCCATTCAGAAGTTCCTACCTCTGCATAGGATGATTGTTTACACGGGATATAGTTGATGTGTCTTCCCTGAAGTTTCAGTATGTCCTGTCTTCACATGAAGTCTGTGATCTATTTTCAATGTTTCATGTAGTTTGAGACTCGACCTGATTTCATTCTTCTACAGGTACATACCCAGTTTTCTCAGCACCATCTGTAAAAGGATCTTTCCTAATGACATCTGGGTTTAAGGGAAAAATGAAGTACCTGCTAGGGCTGGGATGATGAATCCATGATTAAGAGCACTTGCTGCTCTTGCAGAGGACAAAGGTTCAGTTAACAGCACCCATATGGCAGCCCACAATCCCTTATATCTCTAATTCTAAGGTATCTGATGTCATCTTCTGGAGAGTAGTTGACTGTTCAGTTTTCATGAGTTTGTAGGCATTCTGGGGGTAGAATTGTTGTTGAATTCTAGCATTATTCCATGGTAATCCAATAGTACGCAGCTGGTTACTACATTTTCTTTTGTATCTGTGAATGTTTGCTTTGTTACTGATTATGTGATCGATTTTTGAGAGGGTTCCATGAGATGCTGAGAAGAAGGTATTTTCTTTTCTGTTGGGTGGAATGTTCTATAGGTGTCTATTAATTTCATTTGATTCACTACATCTGTGATATCTCTTATTGCTCCATTAAGTTTCTGTCTATTTATCCTGTCCATTGGTGAGAGAGGAGTGTTGAAACCTACTATTAGAGTGTGTGTTTCCCTTCTTTGAGTTGTGGTGGTGGAGAGTTGTCAGATGTCTGTGTTATTATGGGTGTTCTTAGCTTCCTTGGTTTGTGCTTTGCCTTCTAGTAGTTTCTGTAAGGCTGGGTTTGTGGCTACCTATTATTTAAATCTGTTTTTGTCCTGGAATATCTTTTTTCTCCATTGATGGTGAATGCAAGCTTTGCTGCGAATAGTACTCTGGGATTGCCTTCATGGTCTCTTAGTGTTGGCAGCACATCTATCTAAGACATTCTGGCTTTCATGGTTTCCACTGAGAAGTCAGGTGTAATTCAAGTGCCTACGGACTCCTGATCTTTGATGAAGAAACCAGAAATACATGGGAGACCATTCTCTCCCTTATAAGAGATCATGTCAGCACACAGAAGCCACCCTATTGCTGACACACCCCCACATCCCAAAAAATATTTAATGGAAAGGAATTCCCACACAGACCTCAACCTAAAACCAGATATCTTGAACCTAACAGAAGAAAAAGAAGGGAAGATCCCTGAAATCAATGACATAGGAAAAGACTTTCTGAGCAGAACACTATTAACACAGACACTAATTTCAACAATTAATAAATGGGATCTCATGAAACTGAAAAGCTTCTGCATGACAAAAGATCCCATCATTCAGACAAAGTGGCAGCTTACAGAATGGTAAAATATTTTTTTATCAACTACACACCCAATAGAGGGCTAATATCCAAAATTATACAAAAAAACTCAAACAAAATGTATAAAGAACTCAAAAGGCTAGATATCAAGAAAACAAATGACTCAATTAAAACTGGGAATTTTTAAACAGAGAATTCTCAATAGGGAATCTTAAGTGGCTGAGAAAGACTTAAATGTTCAACATTCTCAGTCATTCGTGAAATGCAAACCAAGTCTGCTTTGAGAGTCCACTTTACACCTGTCAGAATCCCTAGGATCAATAATACGAGTGACAGTTCCTGCTGGCAAGGACATAGAATAAGGGGTACACTCATCCACTGCTGGTAGGAGTGCAGACTCATACAGTCACTATGGAAATGAGTGTGGATTTACCTTAGAGAGATGGGAACTGATCTACCTTGTGATCCAGCTCTATCACTCTTGGGCATTTACCCAAAGGAAACTTCATCCTACCACAGAGACGCTTACTCAACCATGTCCATTGCTGCTCTATTAATAATGCCCAGAAATTGGATAACATATTCAAGACATGAATATGAATGGATAATAAAAATTGGAACCTTTATACAAATGAATATTACTCAGCCATTAAAAAGAATTAAATTCACAGTAAATGGGTAGAACTAGGGGGAGAAATCACCCTGAGTGAGGTACCCAGACACAGAAAGCCAAATGTGGCATGTATTAGCTTACATGTGGATATACAGAATCACAGAGATTAAGCATAGAGTAACAGACTAAGGAGGAGAGAAGCATCTCATCAGGAAAGAAGAAATAGAATAGAAAGGTACAGGCTGGTGAGGGGAGGTGCAAGGAGAGAAATAGAGGGACGAGGGAGTGTATACAGGGAGAAACAGCTAAAACTAAGGCCACGGAAGTAGTGTGCAGTGGCATGGGTATTGATACAGTCGATGCTTCCTGAAATAAATGCATATGTGAAGGCAATCTAACAGAGAAATCAAATAACAGGGTGATGAGACTGTGTCTGAGAGCTTTCTCCTTCTGTCTTGCATTCCATTCTTTAGGTTGGGATTAAAGATGTGCACCACTGGGATTAAAGGCATGCACCGCCAGGTTTCTATGGCAAACTAGTGTGGCTACTGAGATTAAAGGTGTGTGCTACCACTTACTCTCTGATCTTCAGCTAAACTTTCTTTATTAAAATACAAATGAAATATCACTACACGTAAGTATCACGAAACATTGTAAAGGAGGGGACACATAGATTATAAGAGCCAGAGCATCATGGAGTTTGCTGTGACATTGTATCTCCTAGGAATGTCAGAATCTACACCAATAAAATCTTATTAACATAGCTGCTTAAGTATGAGCTGAATAAGGACAAGAGGCAATCTATAAGGGACAAGGGGCCAACCAGCCCTACACAAAGAACTATAGGGAACTCACAAATGCCGGGAGTGGAGAAACAGTTTTAGTCCTACTGTGGGAAGAGTACACGAAATGCTTATCCAATACCAAATGGTGAGCCCTGAATCATACATACAAATAACATTATACTAAATTAAAGTATGCGTGTGTTATAGTTTCTTAGGTACTTAACAGTATGAATCCTTGTGATTTTTTTCACATATCCATACTATTATTTTGCTCTCCTTTCTCCCTGTGTATTTATCTCCCTTCAACCTAATTATAACCCTGACAGCATACAGACAAGTAACATACAGATCGGGCAGGTTACATACACATATGCATGTAACAAAATTAATGAAAAATCCATGAATTTGAAAGGGAACAAGGAGGCATATAAGAGCGGGTTTGAAGAAAAAAAGTAAAAGGAGAAATGATGTTTCATTGTTACAAAATATTTGTATAACTATGTAAAGACGTGTTGCATTTGTTGAATTATATGTAAAAATGTGTTGCTGTTTTACCTTGTCTGCCTAAGGCACCTGATTAGTCTAACAAAAAGCTAAATGGCCAATAGCAAGAAAGAGGTATAGGCAGGACTTGCAGGCAGGGAAACTGAGTAGCAGGAGGAATTTAGGCTTAGAAAGGAAGAAAGAAAAAGAGATACCAGGGAGAAACCAGTGGCCAATCAGACACACATGGAGGAAGCAGGATACCAAGACATACAGAATAAAAGAAAGGTAAAAAGCCCCAAGGAAAAATGTAGATGAATAGAAACAGGTTAAATTAAGTTCAAAAAGCTAGCAGGACGAGCCTAAGCTAAGACTAAGCACTTATAATTAATAAGAAGCATTCATAATAAATTATTTGGGAGTTTCTTGGTGGCCCAAAGGGAAATTCCAACTACACATAATACAATAAATAAAATAAAGAAGTAGTTGTTTTTAAAGAATTAACATAAAAGGTAAAAAAGGGACACAGCCAAGACTGTTAAATAGACAAGCTTGTCTCAGAAAAAAAAAAAGAAGATAAAAAGAGATGTAACATATCCCTATTACCTGCTCTGAAGAATTTTTCACAGATACTGCCACGGCATAACCACATGGGAATAAGGTGGCCTGCATTAATTAAAAGAGTTTCTAATAGTAAAGTATATTACAGTTGCTTATGACTTAAAATGTCATTATAAAATATCTAGCAAATTAAATTCAACTTGATTACATTATCATTTCTTCCCACTACATTCCTTAGGATGAATTTTAATTTATTAACGCCATGTATCACTAAGCTAAAATCCTGATACAATTATCTCACTTGATCCTGAGTGGCATTCAGAAGTAGACATAGAAAGCAAGCTTGTCAGGTTTTTGTGTGTCTATGACTACCAGCCTGATGACTGTAGACTTCAACTTTTTAAAATTTGTACAAAAAAAATGTTTCAATGAGTTCTTTGATGAGGAATGATTTTAGAAGGACTAGTATGTGAAAACTTGCTTTATTTAAGCACCCGTAGAACATTAATCCTTTCTCACTTCAGTCTTCTATAAAAAGAATCCAGGAGTAGTTAATGCATAAGCAATAGCTATTACAATAGTCTTACTAATTGACCTTGTAATGACAAAATATGGGAGATCTTGGTCAAACAGAGATAATACTTCCAATTCAAATGTCTTAGCTAAAGTGATTTTGTATTTCTTCTGTAGACTCTTCTCAAACTCACAGAGATCCCCCTGCCTCTGCCTCTTGAGTACTGGGAGTAAAGGAATGTACCACCACTGACCAGCAAATTTTGTACTTCTTAAGGCATCTTGAAACTAAGATGAGTGTTGAAATGAATTTTGAGAACTTAGGTCCTGATAAAACTGTACAAGAATACTTTTTATTTGCCTTTATTTTTTTAAAAAAGATCTTTATTATTTTTATTTTATGTATAAAGTGTTTTGCCTACATGTATGTCTGTATACCACACGTGTGTCTGGTGCCCACCAAGGCCAGAAGAGGGCATCAGACCTCCTGAAATTAGAGTTATAGTTATGGGTCCTGGGGATTTAACCCATTTCTTTGGAAGAGCAGGCAGTGCTCTTACCCATGGAGCCATTTCACCAGGCCCAGGGATATTTTACAAAACAAAACAACAATAAAAGATACTATGGAAAACAACTGGGCACTGCTGCAAAAGTACTTGATTGTCTCAAATACAGATGAGGAGACACACTGATGGCTAGGAAAGACTGAAACTCAAAAGGGCTGCTAGGGACAAAACTACAATTCTAGCCAGAGGCACAACAGCTGCAAGATTTAGAAATCTAAGCTTTTGCCCTAGGACTTCCCACCACTGTCTGGGAACTGGCATAGCCTTCTTGCTTAAGAGTACTCGCAAGAGGCTTTCTGACGTCACGCAGGCGGAGACTTTAAAATCCAAATGGCTCCTGGTTGGCATTGGTGGGTGTCTTCCTAAGCAGTTGTGCATTTTACTGGAAGTGGGCGCTGGGGGTCAAGAACCAGAGAGAAAGGTAACTGCTGGTATGGGGTTAACTCTGTTCCTGCTAAGAAACTCTGTGGCATCAGAGACCTGGGGCGGCATCTGCCAGGTTCTGGGTTCAGGGATCAGTAAGTTTGTGTGGGCAGCGCCTGGAGAGGGAAAAGAGGATGCTGATTGCTGACCAAGGTGTTCCGCAGGGAGGGGGAGAAGGGGAGGACTGCCTGGGAGGGACAGGTTAAAACACTGCGTTCCTGTGGTAATGCAGCATCTGAAAAGCCATGTAAGAAGAAAAAGTCTGGGAAACTGAAGGCTTGAGAATAAGACCTAAGTGGAATGTAAGCAGTCGAACAAGGAGTGATGTGACTCAGTGCACAGCCTATTGTGCTAAAGTCCCCAGCTCAAACAAACAATAAAGTGGGTGTTAATATTTGGTGTTAGTATTTGGGAATCTGCATTGGCCTGCCTGTCTTTAGGGTCCTCACAGGAAACCTCCTCACCTGTAGCCACTAAGAGCACTTCACCTGTAGCCACTTCTGGGCACATTTGCTATGGTTCCTTGTAACAGGTGGACCTACCCCCTAACCTCCCCCTTCTCCTGTGTCTACCTCCCTCTCTCTCCCGCACTCTTTACCCCATGGGACTAGTCTGCTCCCCTCTCTGCCTTCTCTGTCCCTTCTCTCTCATCTTCCAATAAGCCTCCTGTATAAGCCTTATTGCATAGCGTGACTTCTCTTCACTACATATATATATATATATATATATATATATATATATATGTATATATATAATTTTATCAACAGTGAGTTCTGTCTTATCCTAGAAAGAAGCCAGGGCAGGACCAGAAAAAGCTGAGTGGCTAGCGTCTAGTGCTGCAGAGACGAAGACAGGGTCTGACATAGGTATGCTTATGATACTAAAATATTTTGAGAATGGAAGCAGCCTCTACATTATGTTATGGAACGGATTGCTTGTCTTTACTGAAAGGGAGATTAGAACCAGAAAGACAATAGTGGGTATTAAACTATGGGGTTAAACATAAAGCAAGAAAAGTAGATATTAGGAAAAGAGAATGAATCCTGATTTTGAAGCCAAAGGAAACATTTTGAGGAGAGTTAAGG
This sequence comes from Chionomys nivalis, assembly GCF_950005125.1. NCBI lineage: Eukaryota > Metazoa > Chordata > Mammalia > Rodentia > Cricetidae > Chionomys > Chionomys nivalis. Next base: position 115,035,874 of record NC_080090.1, on the reverse strand, counting down.
AGCCTGAGATTTCTTGTCAAGCAGTCTGTGAGTTACCATTGAAATAGACATAAGAGATACCAGTGATGTATTCGGGATAACACATTGAAATTTTGCGATCATGGATTGCCGTGTGATGCAGGAATCATATATGTTCATTTTTGCATTGTCTTGCTCGAGTGTATTGAATACTTGAAGTTGCATAGGTGTTATCTTTAGTGAGGACTTAAGTATACATGACAAACAAATACAGCACACAGGGAAAATACTATCGTAAAGGAATAAACTTAGTTACTCTTCTACTTCAGAATAAAAGTGACAATTATTGCTTAATGATCCACTTGCATCTGGAACATTTTTCTGATATTGAAATCATGAATTAGGTTCTGAGCATGAAGCGCAGTTCCATTTCCACCGGTGGTGCTGGCTGCCTCTCCACACAGGAATTAAGATCTCAGGACCTCGACGAACCAGACCTTTATACCCGTCAAGCGTAAGTGCCTCCAACTATGGATCTCAGCTGCATGCTGCCATGTTCTGTACCTAGTTCTCAGAAACTGTAGAATCAGATGGTGAAAGTGGGTCTTCTCTAGTTCCACACTTGAGTCGCTCACTCTCCAAAGGTTAGTAATTCCTTCAGAGAGCTTTGGTTTTACTGTCTAAGTCTGGCAGTATTAATTATATTAGCAATTAAACTAAGAAAATGTCAATATAAACTCAATTTAAAATAACAATCTTATTATAAGGTTTCAAAACTAAAATGGCTTTATTTATTTATTTGCTTCTTTGTTTGTTTTGGTTTGTTTTGGAGAAAAGATTTCTCGATGCAGCCCTAGTTTTCCTGGCATTCACTCTGTAGACCAGGTTAGCATCGAACTTTGGGATATACCTTTCTCTGCTTCCAAAGTGCTCAGATTAAAGGTGCGTGCCACCACCACCTACAATGCTTTTAATTTAAAAAAAAAATCTGGGTAAGCAAGATGACTCAGCAGGTAAAGGCACTTATCAACAAACCCAAACACCTGCTTTCAATCCCCAGACCCACATGGTAGAAGAGAACCTGCTGCATCAGCAGCTACTGACCACCAGCTGCTCGCTCTCTTTCTGTCTCTCTCTCTCTCTCTCTCTCTCTCTCACACACACACACACACACACACACAATAATAAATGTAATAAAGTTAAAATATTTCCAATGCAAAACAATTTCATTGGGCAGCAAAACATGGTCTCCCCTTTTAACGTCAGATCCCTTTAATATCTGACTAATGAAAGACAGTTAGAATCTATTCTGCTGCTGCATTCAGACTGTCCTAGCAGCCAGTCTCTAGGTAGCAATGTATGCATGAAAGGATGAGCATGAGAAGAACAAACAACATCTTAGTTTTGATGTAGTGATACCTAGATATACATACCTTGGAGAACATGTCTAGTCTAGATCAGCAGTTGTCTGGATTGGAGGTGGGGAAGTTTGATACAGATTGACAGGAAACAGTCTGTTATTTGTATGACCTGGGGTAGGACCTCACCTTTTTGTACTTTGAATCCCTTGTGTATAAGAATGGGGATAGGTTGAGCGGTGGTGCACGTATTTAATTAAACGGAGGCAGTCTAATCTCTGGGTTTGAGGCCAGCCTGGTCTACAGACAAATTCCAAGACAACCAGAGCTACACAGAAAAACCTGTCTTCCAAAAAAAGAAAGAAAAAGAGTGGAGATACTGGGAGATTGCTCAGTGGTTTAGAGTCGTTCCTATTCTATCACAGGACCCAAATTCAGTTCCCAGTACCCACATTGGGCAGGTCACAACCGCCTGTGACTCCAGCTCAAGGAGATCTGGTGCCCCTTTTGTGACCTCCATAGGCACTCTTGTGCATGTGTGGTTATGCCTATACAAACAAAATATACATAGAATATAAAATAGAACTTTTCACTTTTTTAATGGAGATAATGGCAGACTCTCCTTTACAAGTTGTTCTGAATATGTATTGAGTGTTTATATAGGTCAACTGCTCTTAAGTTCTTCATGCATATTAACTCTTGATACTCGGTGACAACTTTCCCTTAAGGCACAATGGTAAACAAGGGAGTACAAAAAAGGGAGCAGTTATAGGGGCATAAATAGAGACGAAAGTGTTTAGGTTATTGAACAGGCCTTTAGACTACTTGGTACAGAAGATCTATGGGCCTGAAACACACCTTTAAGGATAATATATGTGTTGATAATGTCATGCACAAGGAAATTTGGTTTGTTATTTGTGGTGCTGAAGATTGAGCACAAGCTGAACAAAACACTGAGATACATCCCTGTCACAGAAGTACATTTCATTCCCCCCATATTTTATACCTAAACTGCTGTAACTTCATGGTATGCTCTCCTGCTTTAAGGAATGCATTGTCTTTAGTTATTTAAAGCTTAAAGACTAATGTTTGATGCTGTTGTTACGATGTGTGTGTGTGTGTGTTTGCGTGTGTGATGGATAGCCTTGAAATAATGCAGACTTGAACACAGAAGGAAATGTTTTTGATTGCCTTCTTAATATGCAACTTGGTATGTTTTCAAGTTCTAAAAAAATAAAGGATACAAGACCTATCCATGATAAAGTATTTATTCAGAAAAATATCCAACATCTATATAAGGTATTAAATTGTCTGATTTGAGTGATTTTGCAGTGTGGTTTAAATTCTGGTTTGTCTGAGACAGGGTTTCTCTGTCTAGCTCTGGCTGTCAGTGGAACTCATTCTGTAGACCAGGCTGGCCCTGAACTCACAGACATCTGCCTGCCTCTGGCTCAGGAGTGCTGGGATTTGCTGGGATTGAAGGTGTGAGCCACTAGCACCAAGTTTTATTGTTTTTTTAAAAGCAATGTATAAGTAAAACCCACAGTTTTACAAAAATAGCTATTCAAGTAATCCACACAAAGTTGTTTTCACCGTTAACAATTTCTATGGCATTTGACATGGGCTACAAACATGGCCCTGTGGTAAAGTACTTTCTTAGCATGTGGCTTCAGACCTGGGCTCAATTCCTAGTACCATCAAAAAGAACAAAACAAAACAAAACAAAACAACTACTTTTTACTAGGAAGACCCTTTTCCCTTCCTCAATAAAAGAGAGGTCAGGAGTGTGCCTTGTATCAGCAATTCCAGCACTTTCTTATCAGACACTGGGGGGATTGCAAGTTCCAGGTCAGGCAGGGTCACATAGTAAGACCCTATCTAAAATACATAACAGCCAGGAAATCTTAAAATGAAAAATGGTCTATGTTTAGTAATAGTGCAAGTTAGTTTGAGTCATGAAAAATTTAAACAAAAATCAGTCTATAAGAAAATGTTGATGAGGGTCTGAAGAGGTGGCTCAGCATCTAAGAACACTGCTTACTCTTCCAGAGGTGCTGAGTTCAGTTCCCAGTAACCACATACTGGCTCACAACTGTCTATAGTGTGATCCCATGTCCTCGTCTGACAAAGTTGGACGTGCAGGTAGAGTACTCATATAAATAAAAATAAGTTTTTAAAGAAAAAAAGGAAGGAAGGAAGGAAGGAAGGAAGGAAGGAAAAGAAATGAAGGAAGAAAAAGTTGATGAAGCCCGGTGGTGGTAGTGGTGGGAGCACATGCCTTTAATCCCAGCACTCAGGAGCCAGAGGCAGGAAGAGCTCTATGCGTTAGAGGCCAGCCTGGGCTACAGAGTGAGCTCCAAGACAGCCAAGCCTACACAAAGAAACCCTGTCCCATAAAACCAAAAGAGTTGATGATCTAAATATTTGTGCAGTAGGACATACCTATAATCCCAGATTTGGAAAGCAGGAGAATCCATTGTTCTGGGCTATGTAAACTCATGACTCAAAAAAAAAAGAAGAATAAAAGAAAAGAAAAACTATATGTATGTAGGACTGGAGGGTTTTTTCTGTGATTAAGAAAACTGTTTGCTCTTGCAGAGGACCTGAATTCAATTTCTGGCACTCACACAGAAACTCAAACCATCTGTAACTGCAGTTCTTCTCATCTAGGAGCACACAACACACATGCTTACATGCAGTGAAGATGTTTATATGCATAAATATACATGTACATAATAATTGACGAGAGGCTGAAGAGGTAGCTCAGCAGTTAAGAGCACTTGTTCTTCCAAAGGGCCTGTGTTCATTGCCAGCACCTGCTTGGTCAATCACAACCCTCAGTAACTCCAGTCCCCTGGATCTGATGCCCTCTTCTGGCCTACTTGAACATTGTGTGCACATGATGTACAAAGTTTACAAAACACCTAGACACATAATTTATTTTAAAAATAATTGAGCAAGACATGGTGGTGCATGCCAGTAATCCCAGCACTCTGGAAGCTGAGAGGACAATCTTGAGTTCAAGGTTAGCCTGAGCTACATAACAAGTCCAAGGTTACCCTGGTATGTATAGCAAAAACCTTTCTAAATTTTAGAAAATAGATATTAAGAGGGATTACAGCATAAACAATAAAATATCAAAATGGAAAAGTCAAAATAACCAGAAAAAATCAAATATTAACTCTCAAAAAAGATTTTATTAACAAATTATTTTACAGATGAATGCTTTCAAATAATTAAATGTCTAATGGTTTTTAAACATGAGAGTTGTCATAGAAAATAAACACAATTATCAAGAGGCTACTATATGCGTGTACAACAACTTATAGGCATCATAATAAAATCAAACCAATCACCGACAGACATAATATACAAAGCTCAATAATTGCTATCAAAATGTATTTGGCAAATAGGCAATTATTATTTAAGATAAGGTCTTGCTCAGATTAGGTGAGTCTCTAGCCAGAATCTTTGGGCCTTCCTTAGTCCTCTAAATGCTGGAATTAGATGCATGCATGGCAACAACTGGCTCAGCAAATGCTTTACGCATGACCATATGCCTGGTACTGTAATAGATGTCTGAACTAATATAGCACAACACCTGCCCCATGGACTCCATTTCAAGTGGGACGATGGCTACAGGAACAAGTATTTCCCATTACAAGATTATTAAGTTAGCTACAAAGTAGTAGATTTCATAATGGCATTTTTACACATGTTTTCTTCTTCCACACCCTGCCCTCTGGCCTTTGCCTTGCCCTCCCCTCTGTCCCATTCTTGCTGTTTTTCCATTGCCCACAACAACCTAATTTCTGCTCTCCCAGTACAATATTGCATTATCTTCTGTCAGTGTTCCTGTACCCTAATCCTTCAGGTCTCTTTTTCCCTCTCACAGTTCTCTAGTTTCATGAGTCATCCACACATGGACACCGACCCACTCACACATAGAAACTTCAATCAAGAATACACACATGAGAGAAAACATAGTGCTTATCTGAATGCAGTTTATTTCAGCTAACATTCTGAACTGTAATTTCACCCATTTTCCTACAAATGTCATTTTTTTACTTTTAAATCTGTGTATATGTGTGTGTGTGTGTGTCTGTGTGTGTGTGTGTGACCACAGAGATGAGAGATGTCAGACCCTCCTGGGGCTTGTGTTACAGGTGGTTGTGAACTGCCTGGTTTGAGTGTTGGGAATCAAATGCTGGTCCCCTGGAAGAACAAGAAGTGCTCTTTATCACTGAGGCATATAGGCAGATCATGTGATAGTTTTGGTTGTCGTTCTCAAAGATTTGTTTATCTTTTATTTTTATGTGTGTGAATATTTTTCCTGCAATATATGTGTACATCCGTAGTGACTGTGGAGGCCAGAAAGGGATTCCCTGGAACTGGAGTTATAGATGGTTCTGAGCCACCAAGTGGGTGCTGGGAACCAAACCCAGTTCCTCTGTAAGAGCAGCCAGTGCTTTTCCCTGAGACATCTGTCCCACCACTTTCTCATTTTTGACAAACCTACTTACTGATTTCCTCAGTAGCTGCAATTTATGCTCACAAGCAGTGAGTAAAGTTTCCTCTTTCCTCAAATTCCTGCCAGCATCTGTTGTTCTGTTTTCTTGATGAAAGTCATTCTGAGCTAGTAAGGTGAGAGTATAAATCATTTTAATTTCACCTTTCCCTGATGGCTTAGGATGTTGAACCCATCATCAAATATTATTTGCCATTTCTATTTCTTCCTTTGAGGACTGTCTGCTCACCTCATTACCTCATGTATGGATTGGATTTGGTTTAATCTTGGCTGTTTTTACATAATAGAACCCTATGCGATACAGAGTTGGCAATGATTTCTCAAATCTGTAAGCTGTCTCTTCAGTTGTGAGGTTCCTTCCATTGTTAGGCAGGTTTTTAGTTTGCTATAATCCATGTGTCAGTCCTTGGGTTGTGTTCTCTGCTGTCACAGTCCATTCAGAAGTTCCTACCTCTGCATAGGATGATTGTTTACACGGGATATAGTTGATGTGTCTTCCCTGAAGTTTCAGTATGTCCTGTCTTCACATGAAGTCTGTGATCTATTTTCAATGTTTCATGTAGTTTGAGACTCGACCTGATTTCATTCTTCTACAGGTACATACCCAGTTTTCTCAGCACCATCTGTAAAAGGATCTTTCCTAATGACATCTGGGTTTAAGGGAAAAATGAAGTACCTGCTAGGGCTGGGATGATGAATCCATGATTAAGAGCACTTGCTGCTCTTGCAGAGGACAAAGGTTCAGTTAACAGCACCCATATGGCAGCCCACAATCCCTTATATCTCTAATTCTAAGGTATCTGATGTCATCTTCTGGAGAGTAGTTGACTGTTCAGTTTTCATGAGTTTGTAGGCATTCTGGGGGTAGAATTGTTGTTGAATTCTAGCATTATTCCATGGTAATCCAATAGTACGCAGCTGGTTACTACATTTTCTTTTGTATCTGTGAATGTTTGCTTTGTTACTGATTATGTGATCGATTTTTGAGAGGGTTCCATGAGATGCTGAGAAGAAGGTATTTTCTTTTCTGTTGGGTGGAATGTTCTATAGGTGTCTATTAATTTCATTTGATTCACTACATCTGTGATATCTCTTATTGCTCCATTAAGTTTCTGTCTATTTATCCTGTCCATTGGTGAGAGAGGAGTGTTGAAACCTACTATTAGAGTGTGTGTTTCCCTTCTTTGAGTTGTGGTGGTGGAGAGTTGTCAGATGTCTGTGTTATTATGGGTGTTCTTAGCTTCCTTGGTTTGTGCTTTGCCTTCTAGTAGTTTCTGTAAGGCTGGGTTTGTGGCTACCTATTATTTAAATCTGTTTTTGTCCTGGAATATCTTTTTTCTCCATTGATGGTGAATGCAAGCTTTGCTGCGAATAGTACTCTGGGATTGCCTTCATGGTCTCTTAGTGTTGGCAGCACATCTATCTAAGACATTCTGGCTTTCATGGTTTCCACTGAGAAGTCAGGTGTAATTCAAGTGCCTACGGACTCCTGATCTTTGATGAAGAAACCAGAAATACATGGGAGACCATTCTCTCCCTTATAAGAGATCATGTCAGCACACAGAAGCCACCCTATTGCTGACACACCCCCACATCCCAAAAAATATTTAATGGAAAGGAATTCCCACACAGACCTCAACCTAAAACCAGATATCTTGAACCTAACAGAAGAAAAAGAAGGGAAGATCCCTGAAATCAATGACATAGGAAAAGACTTTCTGAGCAGAACACTATTAACACAGACACTAATTTCAACAATTAATAAATGGGATCTCATGAAACTGAAAAGCTTCTGCATGACAAAAGATCCCATCATTCAGACAAAGTGGCAGCTTACAGAATGGTAAAATATTTTTTTATCAACTACACACCCAATAGAGGGCTAATATCCAAAATTATACAAAAAAACTCAAACAAAATGTATAAAGAACTCAAAAGGCTAGATATCAAGAAAACAAATGACTCAATTAAAACTGGGAATTTTTAAACAGAGAATTCTCAATAGGGAATCTTAAGTGGCTGAGAAAGACTTAAATGTTCAACATTCTCAGTCATTCGTGAAATGCAAACCAAGTCTGCTTTGAGAGTCCACTTTACACCTGTCAGAATCCCTAGGATCAATAATACGAGTGACAGTTCCTGCTGGCAAGGACATAGAATAAGGGGTACACTCATCCACTGCTGGTAGGAGTGCAGACTCATACAGTCACTATGGAAATGAGTGTGGATTTACCTTAGAGAGATGGGAACTGATCTACCTTGTGATCCAGCTCTATCACTCTTGGGCATTTACCCAAAGGAAACTTCATCCTACCACAGAGACGCTTACTCAACCATGTCCATTGCTGCTCTATTAATAATGCCCAGAAATTGGATAACATATTCAAGACATGAATATGAATGGATAATAAAAATTGGAACCTTTATACAAATGAATATTACTCAGCCATTAAAAAGAATTAAATTCACAGTAAATGGGTAGAACTAGGGGGAGAAATCACCCTGAGTGAGGTACCCAGACACAGAAAGCCAAATGTGGCATGTATTAGCTTACATGTGGATATACAGAATCACAGAGATTAAGCATAGAGTAACAGACTAAGGAGGAGAGAAGCATCTCATCAGGAAAGAAGAAATAGAATAGAAAGGTACAGGCTGGTGAGGGGAGGTGCAAGGAGAGAAATAGAGGGACGAGGGAGTGTATACAGGGAGAAACAGCTAAAACTAAGGCCACGGAAGTAGTGTGCAGTGGCATGGGTATTGATACAGTCGATGCTTCCTGAAATAAATGCATATGTGAAGGCAATCTAACAGAGAAATCAAATAACAGGGTGATGAGACTGTGTCTGAGAGCTTTCTCCTTCTGTCTTGCATTCCATTCTTTAGGTTGGGATTAAAGATGTGCACCACTGGGATTAAAGGCATGCACCGCCAGGTTTCTATGGCAAACTAGTGTGGCTACTGAGATTAAAGGTGTGTGCTACCACTTACTCTCTGATCTTCAGCTAAACTTTCTTTATTAAAATACAAATGAAATATCACTACACGTAAGTATCACGAAACATTGTAAAGGAGGGGACACATAGATTATAAGAGCCAGAGCATCATGGAGTTTGCTGTGACATTGTATCTCCTAGGAATGTCAGAATCTACACCAATAAAATCTTATTAACATGGCTGCTTAAGTATGAGCTGAATAAGGACAAGAGGCAATCTATAATGGACAAGGGGCCAACCAGCCCTACACAAAGAACTATAGGGAACTCACAAATGCCGGGAGTGGAGAAACAGTTTTAGTCCTACTGTGGGAAGAGTACACGAAATGCTTATCCAATACCAAATGGTGAGCCCTGAATCATACATACAAATAACATTATACTAAATTAAAGTATGCGTGTGTTATAGTTTCTTAGGTACTTAACAGTATGAATCCTTGTGATTTTTTTCACATATCCATACTATTATTTTGCTCTCCTTTCTCCCTGTGTATTTATCTCCCTTCAACCTAATTATAACCCTGACAGCATACAGACAAGTAACATACAGATCGGGCAGGTTACATACACATATGCATGTAACAAAATTAATGAAAAATCCATGAATTTGAAAGGGAACAAGGAGGCATATAAGAGCGGGTTTGAAGAAAAAAAGTAAAAGGAGAAATGATGTTTCATTGTTACAAAATATTTGTATAACTATGTAAAGACGTGTTGCATTTGTTGAATTATATGTAAAAATGTGTTGCTGTTTTACCTTGTCTGCCTAAGGCACCTGATTAGTCTAACAAAAAGCTAAATGGCCAATAGCAAGAAAGAGGTATAGGCAGGACTTGCAGGCAGGGAAACTGAGTAGCAGGAGGAATTTAGGCTTAGAAAGGAAGAAAGAAAAAGAGATACCAGGGAGAAACCAGTGGCCAATCAGACACACATGGAGGAAGCAGGAAACCAAGACATACAGAATAAAAGAAAGGTAAAAAGCCCCAAGGAAAAATGTAGATGAATAGAAACAGGTTAAATTAAGTTCAAAAAGCTAGCAGGACGAGCCTAAGCTAAGACTAAGCACTTATAATTAATAAGAAGCATTCATAATAAATTATTTGGGAGTTTCTTGGTGGCCCAAAGGGAAATTCCAACTACACATAATACAATAAATAAAATAAAGAAGTAGTTGTTTTTAAAGAATTAACATAAAAGGTAAAAAAGGGACACAGCCAAGACTGTTAAATAGACAAGCTTGTCTCAGAAAAAAAAAAAGAAGATAAAAAGAGATGTAACATATCCCTATTACCTGCTCTGAAGAATTTTTCACAGATACTGCCACGGCATAACCACATGGGAATAAGGTGGCCTGCATTAATTAAAAGAGTTTCTAATAGTAAAGTATATTACAGTTGCTTATGACTTAAAATGTCATTATAAAATATCTAGCAAATTAAATTCAACTTGATTACATTATCATTTCTTCCCACTACATTCCTTAGGATGAATTTTAATTTATTAACGCCATGTATCACTAAGCTAAAATCCTGATACAATTATCTCACTTGATCCTGAGTGGCATTCAGAAGTAGACATAGAAAGCAAGCTTGTCAGGTTTTTGTGTGTCTATGACTACCAGCCTGATGACTGTAGACTTCAACTTTTTAAAATTTGTACAAAAAAAATGTTTCAATGAGTTCTTTGATGAGGAATGATTTTAGAAGGACTAATATGTGAAAACTTGCTTTATTTAAGCACCCGTAGAACATTAATCCTTTCTCACTTCAGTCTTCTATAAAAAGAATCCAGGAGTAGTTAATGCATAAGCAATAGCTATTACAATAGTCTTACTAATTGACCTTGTAATGACAAAATATGGGAGATCTTGGTCAAACAGAGATAATACTTCCAATTCAAATGTCTTAGCTAAAGTGATTTTGTATTTCTTCTGTAGACTCTTCTCAAACTCACAGAGATCCCCCTGCCTCTGCCTCTTGAGTACTGGGAGTAAAGGAATGTACCACCACTGACCAGCAAATTTTGTACTTCTTAAGGCATCTTGAAACTAAGATGAGTGTTGAAATGAATTTTGAGAACTTAGGTCCTGATAAAACTGTACAAGAATACTTTTTATTTGCCTTTATTTTTTTAAAAAAGATCTTTATTATTTTTATTTTATGTATAAAGTGTTTTGCCTACATGTATGTCTGTATACCACACGTGTGTCTGGTGCCCACCAAGGCCAGAAGAGGGCATCAGACCTCCTGAAATTAGAGTTATAGTTATGGGTCCTGGGGATTTAACCCATTTCTTTGGAAGAGCAGGCAGTGCTCTTACCCATGGAGCCATTTCACCAGGCCCAGGGATATTTTACAAAACAAAACAACAATAAAAGATACTATGGAAAACAACTGGGCACTGCTGCAAAAGTACTTGATTGTCTCAAATACAGATGAGGAGACACACTGATGGCTAGGAAAGACTGAAACTCAAAAGGGCTGCTAGGGACAAAACTACAATTCTAGCCAGAGGCACAACAGCTGCAAGATTTAGAAATCTAAGCTTTTGCCCTAGGACTTCCCACCACTGTCTGGGAACTGGCATAGCCTTCTTGCTTAAGAGTACTCGCAAGAGGCTTTCTGACGTCACGCAGGCGGAGACTTTAAAATCCAAATGGCTCCTGGTTGGCATTGGTGGGTGTCTTCCTAAGCAGTTGTGCATTTTACTGGAAGTGGGCGCTGGGGGTCAAGAACCAGAGAGAAAGGTAACTGCTGGTATGGGGTTAACTCTGTTCCTGCTAAGAAACTCTGTGGCATCAGAGACCTGGGGCGGCATCTGCCAGGTTCTGGGTTCAGGGATCAGTAAGTTTGTGTGGGCAGCGCCTGGAGAGGGAAAAGAGGATGCTGATTGCTGACCAAGGTGTTCCGCAGGGAGGGGGAGAAGGGGAGGACTGCCTGGGAGGGACAGGTTAAAACACTGCGTTCCTGTGGTAATGCAGCATCTGAAAAGCCATGTAAGAAGAAAAAGTCTGGGAAACTGAAGGCTTGAGAATAAGACCTAAGTGGAATGTAAGCAGTCGAACAAGGAGTGATGTGACTCAGTGCACAGCCTATTGTGCTAAAGTCCCCAGCTCAAACAAACAATAAAGTGGGTGTTAATATTTGGTGTTAGTATTTGGGAATCTGCATTGGCCTGCCTGTCTTTAGGGTCCTCACAGGAAACCTCCTCACCTGTAGCCACTAAGAGCACTTCACCTGTAGCCACTTCTGGGCACATTTGCTATGGTTCCTTGTAACAGGTGGACCTACCCCCTAACCTCCCCCTTCTCCTGTGTCTACCTCCCTCTCTCTCCCGCACTCTTTACCCCATGGGACTAGTCTGCTCCCCTCTCTGCCTTCTCTGTCCCTTCTCTCTCATCTTCCAATAAGCCTCCTGTATAAGCCTTATTGCATAGCGTGACTTCTCTTCACTACATATATATATATATATATATATATATATATATATATAATTTTATCAACAGTGAGTTCTGTCTTATCCTAGAAAGAAGCCAGGGCAGGACCAGAAAAAGCTGAGTGGCTAGCGTCTAGTGCTGCAGAGACGAAGACAGGGTCTGACATAGGTATGCTTATGATACTAAAATATTTTGAGAATGGAAGCAGCCTCTACATTATGTTATGGAACGGATTGCTTGTCTTTACTGAAAGGGAGATTAGAACCAGAAAGACAATAGTGGGTATTAAACTATGGGGTTAAACATAAAGCAAGAAAAGTAGATATTAGGAAAAGAGAATGAATCCTGATTTTGAAGCCAAAGGAAACATTTTGAGGAGAGTTAAGGAGCCTGAGATTTCTTGTCAAGCAGTCTGTGAGTTACCATTGAAATAGACATAAGAGATACCAGTGATGTATTCGGGATAACACATTGAAATTTTGCGATCATGGATTGCCGTGTGATGCAGGAATCATATATGTTCATTTTTGCATTGTCTTGCTCGAGTGTATTGAATACTTGAAGTTGCATAGGTGTTATCTTTAGTGAGGACTTAAGTATACATGACAAACAAATACAGCACACAGGGAAAATACTATCGTAAAGGAATAAACTTAGTTACTCTTCTACTTCAGAATAAAAGTGACAATTATTGCTTAATGATCCACTTGCATCTGGAACATTTTTCTGATATTGAAATCATGAATTAGGTTCTGAGCATGAAGCGCAGTTCCATTTCCACCGGTGGTGCTGGCTGCCTCTCCACACAGGAATTAAGATCTCAGGACCTCGACGAACCAGACCTTTATACCCGTCAAGCGTAAGTGCCTCCAACTATGGATCTCAGCTGCATGCTGCCATGTTCTGTACCTAGTTCTCAGAAACTGTAGAATCAGATGGTGAAAGTGGGTCTTCTCTAGTTCCACACTTGAGTCGCTCACTCTCCAAAGGTTAGTAATTCCTTCAGAGAGCTTTGGTTTTACTGTCTAAGTCTGGCAGTATTAATTATATTAGCAATTAAACTAAGAAAATGTCAATATAAACTCAATTTAAAATAACAATCTTATTATAAGGTTTCAAAACTAAAATGGCTTTATTTATTTATTTGCTTCTTTGTTTGTTTTGGTTTGTTTTGGAGAAAAGATTTCTCGATGCAGCCCTAGTTTTCCTGGCATTCACTCTGTAGACCAGGTTAGCATCGAACTTTGGGATATACCTTTCTCTGCTTCCAAAGTGCTCAGATTAAAGGTGCGTGCCACCACCACCTACAATGCTTTTAATTTAAAAAAAAAATCTGGGTAAGCAAGATGACTCAGCAGGTAAAGGCACTTATCAACAAACCCAAACACCTGCTTTCAATCCCCAGACCCACATGGTAGAAGAGAACCTGCTGCATCAGCAGCTACTGACCACCAGCTGCTCGCTCTCTTTCTCTCTCTCTCTCTCTCTCTCTCTCTCTCTCACACACACACACACACACACACACACACACAATAATAAATGTAATAAAGTTAAAATATTTCCAATGCAAAACAATTTCATTGGGCAGCAAAACATGGTCTCCCCTTTTAACGTCAGATCCCTTTAATATCTGACTAATGAAAGACAGTTAGAATCTATTCTGCTGCTGCATTCAGACTGTCCTAGCAGCCAGTCTCTAGGTAGCAATGTATGCATGAAAGGATGAGCATGAGAAGAACAAACAACATCTTAGTTTTGATGTAGTGATACCTAGATATACATACCTTGGAGAACATGTCTAGTCTAGATCAGCAGTTGTCTGGATTGGAGGTGGGGAAGTTTGATACAGATTGACAGGAAACAGTCTGTTATTTGTATGACCTGGGGTAGGACCTCACCTTTTTGTACTTTGAATCCCTTGTGTATAAGAATGGGGATAGGTTGAGCGGTGGTGCACGTATTTAATTAAACGGAGGCAGTCTAATCTCTGGGTTTGAGGCCAGCCTGGTCTACAGACAAATTCCAAGACAACCAGAGCTACACAGAAAAACCTGTCTTCCAAAAAAAGAAAGAAAAAGAGTGGAGATACTGGGAGATTGCTCAGTGGTTTAGAGTCGTTCCTATTCTACCACAGGACCCAAATTCAGTTCCCAGTACCCACATTGGGCAGGTCACAACCGCCTGTGACTCCAGCTCAAGGAGATCTGGTGCCCCTTTTGTGACCTCCATAGGCACTCTCGTGCATGTGTGGTTATGCCTATACAAACAAAATATACATAGAATATAAAATAGAACTTTTCACTTTTTTAATGGAGATAATGGCAGACTCTCCTTTACAAGTTGTTCTGAATATTTATTGAGTGTTTATATAGGTCAACTGCTCTTAAGTTCTTCATGCATATTAACTCTTGATACTCGGTGACAACTTTCCCTTAAGGCACAATGGCAAACAAGGGAGTACAAAAAAGGGAGCAGTTATAGGGGCATAAATAGAGATGAAAGTGTTTAGGTTATTGAACAGGCCTTTAGACTACTTGGTACAGAAGATCTATGGGCCTGAAACACACCTTTAAGGATAATATATGTGTTGATAATGTCATGCACAAGGAAATTTGGTTTGTTATTTGTGGTGCTGAGGATTGAGCACAAGCTGAACAAAACACTGAGATACATCCCTGTCACAGAAGTACATTTCATTCCCCCCATATTTTATACCTAAACTGCTGTAACTTCATGGTATGCTCTCCTGCTTTAAGGAATGCATTGTCTTTAGTTATTTAAAGCTTAAAGACTAATGTTTGATGCTGTTGTTACGATGTGTGTGTGTGTGTGTGTTTGCGTGTGTGATGGATAGCCTTGAAATAATGCAGACTTGAACACAGAAGGAAATGTTTTTGATTGCCTTCTTAATATGCAACTTGGTATGTTTTCAAGTTCTAAAAAAATAAAGGATACAAGACCTATCCATGATAAAGTATTTATTCAGAAAAATATCCAACATCTATATAAGGTATTAAATTGTCTGATTTGAGTGATTTTGCAGTGTGGTTTAAATTCTGGTTTGTCTGAGACAGGGTTTCTCTGTCTAGCTCTGGCTGTCAGTGGAACTCATTCTGTAGACCAGGCTGGCCCTGAACTCACAGACATCTGCCTGCCTCTGGCTCAGGAGTGCTGGGATTTGCTGGGATTGAAGGTGTGAGCCACTAGCACCAAGTTTTATTGTTTTTTTAAAAGCAATGTATAAGTAAAACCCACAGTTTTACAAAAATAGCTATTCAAGTAATCCACACAAAGTTGTTTTCACCGTTAACAATTTCTATGGCATTTGACATGGGCTACAAACATGGCCCTGTGGTAAAGTACTTTCTTAGCATGTGGCTTCAGACCTGGGCTCAATTCCTAGTACCATCAAAAAGAACAAAACAAAACAAAACAAAACAACTACTTTTTACTAGGAAGACCCTTTTCCCTTCCTCAATAAAAGAGAGGTCAGGAGTGTGCCTTGTATCAGCAATTCCAGCACTTTCTTATCAGACACTGGGGGGATTGCAAGTTCCAGGTCAGGCAGGGTCACATAGTAAGACCCTATCTAAAATACATAACAGCCAGGAAATCTTAAAATGAAAAATGGTCTATGTTTAGTAATAGTGCAAGTTAGTTTGAGTCATGAAAAATTTAAACAAAAATCAGTCTATAAGAAAATGTTGATGAGGGTCTGAAGAGGTGGCTCAGCATCTAAGAACACTGCTTACTCTTCCAGAGGTGCTGAGTTCAGTTCCCAGTAACCACATACTGGCTCACAACTGTCTATAGTGTGATCCCATGTCCTCGTCTGACAAAGTTGGACGTGCAGGTAGAGTACTCATATAAATAAAAATAAGTTTTTAAAGAAAAAAAGGAAGGAAGGAAGGAAGGAAGGAAGGAAGGAAGGAAGGAAGGAAGGAAAAGAAATGAAGGAAGAAAAAGTTGATGAAGCCCGGTGGTGGTAGTGGTGGGAGCACATGCCTTTAATCCCAGCACTCAGGAGCCAGAGGCAGGAAGAGCTCTATGCGTTAGAGGCCAGCCTGGGCTACAGAGTGAGCTCCAAGACAGCCAAGCCTACACAAAGAAACCCTGTCCCATAAAACCAAAAGAGTTGATGATCTAAATATTTGTGCAGTAGGACATACCTATAATCCCAGATTTGGAAAGCAGGAGAATCCATTGTTCTGGGCTATGTAAACTCATGACTCAAAAAAAAAAAGAAGAATAAAAGAAAAG
This sequence comes from Chionomys nivalis, assembly GCF_950005125.1. Lineage (NCBI taxonomy): Eukaryota > Metazoa > Chordata > Mammalia > Rodentia > Cricetidae > Chionomys > Chionomys nivalis. Next base: position 115,019,338 of record NC_080090.1, on the reverse strand, counting down.
AAAAACTATATGTATGTAGGACTGGAGGGTTTTTTCTGTGATTAAGAAAACTGTTTGCTCTTGCAGAGGACCTGAATTCAATTTCTGGCACTCACACAGAAACTCAAACCATCTGTAACTGCAGTTCTTCTCATCTAGGAGCACACAACACACATGCTTACATGCAGTGAAGATGTTTATATGCATAAATATACATGTACATAATAATTGACGAGAGGCTGAAGAGGTAGCTCAGCAGTTAAGAGCACTTGTTCTTCCAAAGGGCCTGTGTTCATTGCCAGCACCTGCTTGGTCAATCACAACCCTCAGTAACTCCAGTCCCCTGGATCTGATGCCCTCTTCTGGCCTACTTGAACATTGTGTGCACATGATGTACAAAGTTTACAAAACACCTAGACACATAATTTATTTTAAAAATAATTGAGCAAGACATGGTGGTGCATGCCAGTAATCCCAGCACTCTGGAAGCTGAGAGGACAATCTTGAGTTCAAGGTTAGCCTGAGCTACATAACAAGTCCAAGGTTACCCTGGTATGTATAGCAAAAACCTTTCTAAATTTTAGAAAATAGATATTAAGAGGGATTACAGCATAAACAATAAAATATCAAAATGGAAAAGTCAAAATAACCAGAAAAAATCAAATATTAACTCTCAAAAAAGATTTTATTAACAAATTATTTTACAGATGAATGCTTTCAAATAATTAAATGTCTAATGGTTTTTAAACATGAGAGTTGTCATAGAAAATAAACACAATTATCAAGAGGCTACTATATGCGTGTACAACAACTTATAGGCATCATAATAAAATCAAACCAATCACCGACAGACATAATATACAAAGCTCAATAATTGCTATCAAAATGTATTTGGCAAATAGGCAATTATTATTTAAGATAAGGTCTTGCTCAGATTAGGTGAGTCTCTAGCCAGAATCTTTGGGCCTTCCTTAGTCCTCTAAATGCTGGAATTAGATGCATGCATGGCAACAACTGGCTCAGCAAATGCTTTACGCATGACCATATGCCTGGTACTGTAATAGATGTCTGAACTAATATAGCACAACACCTGCCCCATGGACTCCATTTCAAGTGGGACGATGGCTACAGGAACAAGTATTTCCCATTACAAGATTATTAAGTTAGCTACAAAGTAGTAGATTTCATAATGGCATTTTTACACATGTTTTCTTCTTCCACACCCTGCCCTCTGGCCTTTGCCTTGCCCTCCCCTCTGTCCCATTCTTGCTGTTTTTCCATTGCCCACAACAACCTAATTTCTGCTCTCCCAGTACAATATTGCATTATCTTCTGTCAGTGTTCCTGTACCCTAATCCTTCAGGTCTCTTTTTCCCTCTCACAGTTCTCTAGTTTCATGAGTCATCCACACATGGACACCGACCCACTCACACATAGAAACTTCAATCAAGAATACACACATGAGAGAAAACATAGTGCTTATCTGAATGCAGTTTATTTCAGCTAACATTCTGAACTGTAATTTCACCCATTTTCCTACAAATGTCATTTTTTTACTTTTAAATCTGTGTATATGTGTGTGTGTGTGTGTCTGTGTGTGTGTGTGTGACCACAGAGATGAGAGATGTCAGACCCTCCTGGGGCTTGTGTTACAGGTGGTTGTGAACTGCCTGGTTTGAGTGTTGGGAATCAAATGCTGGTCCCCTGGAAGAACAAGAAGTGCTCTTTATCACTGAGGCATATAGGCAGATCATGTGATAGTTTTGGTTGTCGTTCTCAAAGATTTGTTTATCTTTTATTTTTATGTGTGTGAATATTTTTCCTGCAATATATGTGTACATCCGTAGTGACTGTGGAGGCCAGAAAGGGATTCCCTGGAACTGGAGTTATAGATGGTTCTGAGCCACCAAGTGGGTGCTGGGAACCAAACCCAGTTCCTCTGTAAGAGCAGCCAGTGCTTTTCCCTGAGACATCTGTCCCACCACTTTCTCATTTTTGACAAACCTACTTACTGATTTCCTCAGTAGCTGCAATTTATGCTCACAAGCAGTGAGTAAAGTTTCCTCTTTCCTCAAATTCCTGCCAGCATCTGTTGTTCTGTTTTCTTGATGAAAGTCATTCTGAGCTAGTAAGGTGAGAGTATAAATCATTTTAATTTCACCTTTCCCTGATGGCTTAGGATGTTGAACCCATCATCAAATATTATTTGCCATTTCTATTTCTTCCTTTGAGGACTGTCTGCTCACCTCATTACCTCATGTATGGATTGGATTTGGTTTAATCTTGGCTGTTTTTACATAATAGAACCCTATGCGATACAGAGTTGGCAATGATTTCTCAAATCTGTAAGCTGTCTCTTCAGTTGTGAGGTTCCTTCCATTGTTAGGCAGGTTTTTAGTTTGCTATAATCCATGTGTCAGTCCTTGGGTTGTGTTCTCTGCTGTCACAGTCCATTCAGAAGTTCCTACCTCTGCATAGGATGATTGTTTACACGGGATATAGTTGATGTGTCTTCCCTGAAGTTTCAGTATGTCCTGTCTTCACATGAAGTCTGTGATCTATTTTCAATGTTTCATGTAGTTTGAGACTCGACCTGATTTCATTCTTCTACAGGTACATACCCAGTTTTCTCAGCACCATCTGTAAAAGGATCTTTCCTAATGACATCTGGGTTTAAGGGAAAAATGAAGTACCTGCTAGGGCTGGGATGATGAATCCATGATTAAGAGCACTTGCTGCTCTTGCAGAGGACAAAGGTTCAGTTAACAGCACCCATATGGCAGCCCACAATCCCTTATATCTCTAATTCTAAGCTATCTGATGTCATCTTCTGGAGAGTAGTTGACTGTTCAGTTTTCATGAGTTTGTAGGCATTCTGGGGGTAGAATTGTTGTTGAATTCTAGCATTATTCCATGGTAATCCAATAGTACGCAGCTGGTTACTACATTTTCTTTTGTATCTGTGAATGTTTGCTTTGTTACTGATTATGTGATCGATTTTTGAGAGGGTTCCATGAGATGCTGAGAAGAAGGTATTTTCTTTTCTGTTGGGTGGAATGTTCTATAGGTGTCTATTAATTTCATTTGATTCACTACATCTGTGATATCTCTTATTGCTCCATTAAGTTTCTGTCTATTTATCCTGTCCATTGGTGAGAGAGGAGTGTTGAAACCTACTATTAGAGTGTGTGTTTCCCTTCTTTGAGTTGTGGTGGTGGAGAGTTGTCAGATGTCTGTGTTATTATGGGTGTTCTTAGCTTCAATGGTTTGTGCTTTGCCTTCTAGTAGTTTCTGTAAGGCTGGGTTTGTGGCTACCTATTATTTAAATCTGTTTTTGTCCTGGAATATCTTTTTTCTCCATTGATGGTGAATGCAAGCTTTGCTGCGAATAGTACTCTGGGATTGCCTTCATGGTCTCTTAGTGTTGGCAGCACATCTATCTAAGACATTCTGGCTTTCATGGTTTCCACTGAGAAGTCAGGTGTAATTCAAGTGCCTACGGACTCCTGATCTTTGATGAAGAAACCAGAAATACATGGGAGACCATTCTCTCCCTTATAAGAGATCATGTCAGCACACAGAAGCCACCCTATTGCTGACACACCCCCACATCCCAAAAAATATTTAATGGAAAGGAATTCCCACACAGACCTCAACCTAAAACCAGATATCTTGAACCTAACAGAAGAAAAAGAAGGGAAGATCCCTGAAATCAATGACATAGGAAAAGACTTTCTGAGCAGAACACTATTAACACAGACACTAATTTCAACAATTAATAAATGGGATCTCATGAAACTGAAAAGCTTCTGCATGACAAAAGATCCCATCATTCAGACAAAGTGGCAGCTTACAGAATGGTAAAATATTTTTTTATCAACTACACACCCAATAGAGGGCTAATATCCAAAATTATACAAAAAAACTCAAACAAAATGTATAAAGAACTCAAAAGGCTAGATATCAAGAAAACAAATGACTCAATTAAAACTGGGAATTTTTAAACAGAGAATTCTCAATAGGGAATCTTAAGTGGCTGAGAAAGACTTAAATGTTCAACATTCTCAGTCATTCGTGAAATGCAAACCAAGTCTGCTTTGAGAGTCCACTTTACACCTGTCAGAATCCCTAGGATCAATAATACGAGTGACAGTTCCTGCTGGCAAGGACATAGAATAAGGGGTACACTCATCCACTGCTGGTAGGAGTGCAGACTCATACAGTCACTATGGAAATGAGTGTGGATTTACCTTAGAGAGATGGGACCTGATCTACCTCGTGATAAAAATTGGAACCTTTATACAAATGAATATTACTCAGCCATTAAAAAGAATTAAATTCACAGTAAATGGGTAGAACTAGGGGGAGAAATCACCCTGAGTGAGGTACCCAGACACAAAAAACCGAATGTGGCATGTATTAGCTTACATGTGGATATACAGAATCACAGAGATTAAGCATAGAGTAACAGACTAAGGAGGAGAGAAGCATCTCATCAGGAAAGAAGAAATAGAATAGAAAGGTACAGGCTGGTGAGGGGAGGTGCAAGGAGAGAAATAGAGGGACGAGGGAGTGTATACAGGGAGAAACAGCTAAAACTAAGGCCACGGAAGTAGTGTGCAGTGGCATGGGTATTGATACAGTCGATGCTTCCTGAAATAAATGCATATGTGAAGGCAATCTAACAGAGAAATCAAATAACAGGGTGATGAGACTGTGTCTGAGAGCTTTCTCCTTCTGTCTTGCATTCCATTCTTTAGGTTGGGATTAAAGATGTGCACCACTGGGATTAAAGGCGTGCACCGCCAGGTTTCTATGGCAAACTAGTGTGGCTACTGAGATTAAAGGTGTGTGCTACCACTTACTCTCTGATCTTCAGCTAAACTTTCTTTATTAAAATACAAATGAAATATCACTACACGTAAGTATCACGAAACATTGTAAAGGAGGGGACACATAGATTATAAGAGCCAGAGCATCATGGAGTTTGCTGTGACATTGTATCTCCTAGGAATGTCAGAATCTACACCAATAAAATCTTATTAACATGGCTGCTTAAGTATGAGCTGAATAAGGACAAGAGGCAATCTATAAGGGACAAGGGGCCAACCAGCCCTACACAAAAAACTATAGGGAACTCACAAATGCCGGGAGTGGAGAAACAGTTTTAGTCCTACTGTGGGAAGAGTACACGAAATGCTTATCCAATACCAAATGGTGAGCCCTGAATCATACATACAAATAACATTATACTAAATTAAAGTATGCGTGTGTTATAGTTTCTTAGGTACTTAACAGTATGAATCCTTGTGATTTTTTTCACATATCCATACTATTATTTTGCTCTCCTTTCTCCCTGTGTATTTATCTCCCTTCAACCTAATTATAACCCTGACAGCATACAGACAAGTAACATACAGATCGGGCAGGTTACATACACATATGCATGTAACAAAATTAATGAAAAATCCATGAATTTGAAAGGGAACAAGGAGGCATATAAGAGCGGGTTTGAAGAAAAAAAGTAAAAGGAGAAATGATGTTTCATTGTTACAAAATATTTGTATAACTATGTAAAGACGTGTTGCATTTGTTGAATTATATGTAAAAATGTGTTGCTGTTTTACCTTGTCTGCCTAAGGCACCTGTGTGTGTGTCTGTGTGTGTGTGTGTGACCACAGAGATGAGAGATGTCAGACCCTCCTGGGGCTTGTGTTACAGGTGGTTGTGAACTGCCTGGTTTGAGTGTTGGGAATCAAATGCTGGTCCTCTGGAAGAACAAGAAGTGCTCTTTATCACTGAGGCATATAGGCAGATCATGTGATAGTTTTGGTTGTCATCCTCAAAGATTTGTTTATCTTTTATTTTTATGTGTGTGAATATTTTTCCTGCAATATATGTGTACATCCGTGGTGACTGTGGAGGCCAGAAAGGGATTCCCTGGAACTGGAGTTATAGATGGTTCTGAGCCACCAAGTGGGTGCTGGGAACCAAACCCAGTTCCTCTGTAAGAGCAGCCAGTGCTTTTCCCTGAGACATCTGTCCCACCACTTTCTCATTTTTGACAAACCTACTTACTGATTCCCTCAGTAGCTGCAATTTATGCTCACTAGCAGTAAGTAAAGTTTCCTCTTTCCTCAAATTCCTGCCAGCATCTGTTGTTCTGTTTTCTTGATGAAAGTCATTCTGAGCTAGTAAGGTGACAGTATAAATCATTTTAATTTCACCTTTCCCTGATGGCTTCACCTTTCCCTCTCCATTGGTGAGAGAGGAGTATTAAAGTCTCCTACTATTAATGTGTGCGGTTTGATGGCTGCCTTGAGTTTTAACAATGTTTCTTTTATGTACGTGGGTGCTTTTATATTAGGGGCGTAGATATTCAGGATTGAGATTTCATCCTGATGAATTGTTCCTGTTATGAGTAGAAAATGTCCCTCTCCATCTCTCCTGATTGATTTAAGTTTGAAGTCAACTTTGTTAGAAATTAGTATGGCCACACCTGCTTGTTTCCTAGGTCCATTTACTTGATAAGCCTTATCCCAGGCCTTTACTCTGAGTAGGTGCCTGTCTTTGTGGTTGAGGTGTGTTTCTTGTAAACAGCAGAATGTTGGATCCTGTTTTCGTATCCAATCTCTTTTCTGTGCCTTTTTATAGGTGAGTTGAGTCCATTGACATTAAGTGATATTAATGACCAGTGGTTGTTAACTCCGGTCATTTTTTTAGTAGTAGATTTTGTGTGTTTCCCTTCTTTGAGATGTGCTGGTAAAGGATCTCTAGATGTCTGAGTTACTGTGGTCATTGTTGGACTCCTTGATTAGTGATTTTCCTTCTATTACTTTCTGTAAGGCTGAATTTGTGGCTACGTATTGTTTAAATTTGTTTTTATACTGGAAAATTTGTTTTCTCCATTTATAGTGAATGAAAGCTTGGCTGGGTATAGTAGTCTGGGCTTGCATCCATGGTCTCTTCGTTTCTGCAGTACATCTATCCTGGACCTTCTGGCTTTCTTGGTTTCCATAGAGAAGTCAGGTGTATGTCTGATAGGTTTACCTTTATAAGTAACTTGGCCTTTTTCCTTTGCTGCTCTTAGTATTCTTTCTTTATTCTGTATGCTTTGTGTTTTGATTATTATATGGCGAGAGGATGTTTTTTTTTGATCCAGCCTATTCGGTGTTCTCTATGCTTCTTGAACCTTCATAGGTATATCTTTCTTTAGGTTGGGAAAGTTTTCTTCTATAATTTTATTAAATATATTTTCTGGACCATTGAGCTGTGCTTCTTCTCCTTCTTCTATTCCTATTATTCTTAGGTTTGGTCTTTTTATTGTGTCCCATATTTCCTGAATGTTTTGTGATGAGAATTTGTTGGCCTTGCTGTTTTCTTTGATCAGCGTGTTTATTTTCTCTATGGTATCTTCAGAATCTGAGATTCTTTCTTCTATCTCTTGTATTCTGTTGGTTATGCTTGCTTCTTTAGTCTCTATTCGTTTACCTAGATTTTCCCTGTCCAGCTGGCCTTCTGTTTGTGTTTTCTTCTTTGCCTCCATTTCAGTTTTTAAGTCTTGAACTGTTTCCATTATCTGTTTGATTGTTTTTCCTTGGTTTCCTAGGGTATCATTCACTGATTTACTCAATTCTTCAAACTTTCTGTTATACTTCTCCTCCATTTCTATAAGGGCATTTTTTACATGCTGTTTAAGGGCGTCAATCACTTTCATAAAGTCAATTTTATCTACTTCTTCACGATTAAGGTGTTCATGTCCTCGTGTTGGGAGGTCGCTGTGTTCTGGTGGTTTCATATAGTTTTTCAGATTGTTGGGTGAATTCTTGCATTGGCGCCTGCCCATCTCTTTCTCTGAATGCTCCCCTATGGATCTTCTTTTAATGGATCAGGTCTCCTTGCCTACTGATGTACTTTCCCAGTGATGGCACCCTGCAGTGATAGCTCTCCTGGTGCTCCAGTGATGTCTCTCCTGGTACCAATATCAGATCTCCGTGCCCAAAGACGGCTCTCCTGGTACCCATATTAGCTCTCCCACTGATGGCTCTCCTGGTGCCAAGATCAGATCTCCGTGCAGGTTGGGTAGTTCGTAAACAAAGCTCCTACCTTGCTTGGTGCAGGCAGGCCAGTGAACCAAAGGAAGTCTCGCCTGCCTACTTGCCCTGAGGATTTTCCCCCAGCACCAGACAGACTGAGCTGGATGGTGTTATGTGCCCAAAGAGGAAAGGGGGCAGAAGGAAGAAGGGTTCTTGATGCAAGCTGGGTGGGACAAGAAGAGAGAGGCAGTATGCAGGGTGTAGAGCCCCTGCAGGGAGCCCAGGGAGTATAGGGTGGGGGATGAGGAACTTCAGAGTTCCCTGTCCAGGGCTGCTTCCCCTGCTGCCGGTCCGGTCACAAACTCACCCTGCTGCTGTCTCTCCTGGTGCCTAGATCAGATCTCCGTGCAGGTTGGGTAGTTTGTAAACAAAGGCCTTACCTTGCTTGGTGCGGGCAGGCTGGAGAAACAAAGGAAGTCTCGCCTGCCTACTTGCCCTGAGGATTTGCCCCTAGCGCCAGACAGACTGAGCTGGATGGTGTTATGTGCCCAAAGAGGAAAGGGGGCAGAAGGAAGAAGGGTTCTGGATGCAAGCTGGGTGGGACAAGAAGAGAGAGGCAGTATGCAGGGTGTAGATCCCCTGCAGGGAGCCCAGGGAGTATAGGGTGGGGGATGAGGAACTTCAGAGTTTCCTGTCCAGGGCTGCTTCCGCCGCCGCCGGTCAGGTCACAAACTCACCCTGCTGCTGTCTCTCCTGGTGCCTAGATCAGATCTCCTTGCAGGTTGGGTAGTTTGTAAACAAAGGCCTTACCTTGCTTGGTGCGGGCATGTTGGAGAAACAAAGAAATCTCGCCTGCCTACTTGCCCTGAGGATTTGCCCCCAGCGCCAGACAGACTGAGCTGGATGGTGTTATGTGCCCAAAGAGGAAAGGGGGCAGAAGGAAGAAGGGTTCTGGATGCAAGCTGGGTGGGACAAGAAGAGAGAGGCAGTATGCAGGGTGTAGATCCCCTGCAGGGAGCCCAGGGAGTATAGGGTGGGGGATGAGGAACTTCAGAGTTTCCTGTCCAGGGCTGCTTCCGCCGCCGCCGGTCAGGTCACAAACTCACCCTGCTGCTGTCTCTCCTGGTGCCTAGATCAGATCTCCTTGCAGGTTGGGTAGTTTGTAAACAAAGGCCTTACCTTGCTTGGTGCGGGCAGGCTGGAGAAACAAAGGAAGTCTTGCCTGCCTACTTGCCCTGAGGATTTGCCCCCAGCACCAGACAGATTGAGCTGGATGGTGTTATGTGCCCAAAGAGGAAAGGGGGCAGAAGGAAGAAGGGTTCTGGATGCAAGCTGGGTGGGACAAGAAGAGAGAGGCAGTATGCAGGGTGTAGAGCCCCTGCGGGGAGCCCAGGGAGTATAGGGTGGGGGATGAGGAACTTCAGAGTTCCCTGTCCAGGGCAAGGATTACCTTTATAACAAGACCATGCCTTCAAGCTCCCATTTTTTTGGAATAGATTCATTCATAGGGCTCTCACCTGCCTGAAGTCTCATGTCTTTGTATCATTAGTATCTGACTCTGGGGACTAAGTTACCAACATGAATTCTGCAGAATAAACATTCAAATTGTCCTAGTCCATTATAACAGAAGTTTAGGTGATAGAACGTAAAGCACAAACCATGAGGAACATAATGTACAGCCTGGTATGGCCTTTTATCCCAGAATTCCAAAGGCCAAGGCAAATAGATCCTCTGAATTCAATGCTACCCTGATCTACATGATCAATACCAGGCCAGCCAAAGCTACTCAGTCCTGTTCTCAAGAAAACATAAAGTGCAGCCTGGGTACCATTGTTTATAGTTGCAAAACCATAGCATTAAGGTCTGATGAAAACGATGAGATTGTCTTATTTTGATTTCCTGATACTTGAATAAAACACAGAATAAAACTAATGAAGGGGGCTGGAGAGATGGCTAAGAGCACTGTCTGCTCTTCCAGAGGACCCCAGTTCAATTACCAGCAACTACATGGTGGCTCACAACCAGCACATTGTATGCATAGGAGATAAATAAATCTTTCAAAAAAAAAACACTAACAGAGGGAAGAGTTTATTACATTAATCATCAAGGGAATTAAGGGCAGAAACTCAAGCAGGAGCAGAGGTGGGAACTATGAAGCCAAGCTGTTTACTGACTCGTTCTCCATAGTTTGCTCAGCTTGCTTTCTACTACAGTCCAGTATTACCTACTTGGGTGGCACTGCCCACAGAGGACTAGCCCTCTCCCATCAGTCATGAGTTAAAGGAGTGCTTCATAGATATGCCCATGGGCCAGCCTAATGGAGACTTTTCCTTTATTGAGGTTCCATCTTTCCAGATGACTCTAGTTTGTATCTGGTTGACAAAGCTAACCAGCAGAGAGATGAAGTTTAAAAGTATTATAAAGAAAGACAAGCACAGATCAGATGTGGTGCTGCACATGTGTGATCCCAACACTTCAGGAAACTGAGGAAGGAAAGCTGTTTGTTTGGAGACACAGGGACGAAAGGAGATTTAGTGACAGATAATGACTAATGTACTTATAGAAGTACATTGAATGTAGGAAAATGAAAAGGTTTTTGAGGAGAATCCTATACTCAGCTGTTAAACACTGTGCAAAGTAATTTGTGTAATGTGAACGAATACACAAAAATCAATGATGAATAAGATCTTCAGAGTAGACTCAAATATCTTCAAACAGGTATGCATGCAGTGTAGCTTTAAAATACACTTTTACTGTAGCCTTTATGCTTGCTAACACGGTTGCTCGTTATCTTCCTGTTTCTCATAGGTATCTCTTTGCACTATCCAAGAGCTCCCTCTATGCAGTGGAAGCCCCTCATACCTGGCCTAACATCCTGGCAGCCTTGGTATGGCTGATAGACTGCATCAAGGTATTTGATTGATAGTTTAAATCTTACCTTTAAACGTTTAGTTTTTGTTTTGTTTTGTTTTTCCTCACAATGAATTTCTATTCTCTCCCTATCTGACTTTTGCAACTTGTCTCCAAACCTGCTTCTGCTTTCAAAGCACGTCTGATTTGAAGTTCTTCAAACTGTTAGTGTAAGAACGGTGAGCAGGGAGAAGCTCTGCTTGACAAATTGTTTTCCTGGGGTGTTAGAGTTTAGACAAAAATGAACCCATCGTTTTTCTTTGAGAAATTCATTTTGTCATTTTTTAAAAATAGAATCAGTGTTAATCACAAAAAATAGGGAAATATAGAATGAATATTTTCCCAACTTACAGATAACTTTTAAGTCATTTTCTTTGGATATAGCTTGCTTTCTTTCTTTCTTTCTTTCCTTCCTTCTTTCTTTCTTTGGTATTAGGTGTTGAACCATGGGTCGCTCTACCATTGAGGTGCACTTCAGCCCTGGATATTGGTTTCAAAGTCCTGTTTACTCTAAAACTGTGTACAGTCATGTTTTACTTGCTGATGTTCTGTCACTGATGGATGGCATGGTGATCCCATAAGATTATTACAGATATGAACTAATTTCTGTCACTTAGTGATGGAGCCATTGCAAAATTGCTCATCTCTGGTGATGCTGATATAAACCTGTGCTGCAGCCATATAAGAGTATAACACATAAGTTAATGTTGCCTGACATGTTTACCCTACTTATTTTATAGAGTGTATGACATTTTTTTAAACAAATGTTTTTTTTATTGTAAAACAGTGCCATGTAAATCTGTAGCAGCCTCTTTTTTCTACATATTAACAAGTTTTCCTCCAAGGAAACTTATAGCAATTAAAAATACTCAGCCTCCAGATGTGATAGCACACTTTTTTGAGTCCTAGCACTTGGGGCAGAGGCAGGCAGATCTCTGAGTACAGGGACAGCCTGGTCTATGCAGAGACAGCCCTTCTCTACACAGCCATGGGTGAGCATTGTGTGCCTATGGAGAGGCATTACTGTTTCAGACTCTACCTATGTGGAAACTTTAAAGCTGTTTGTTTTCTCAGTTTTATATCCCGCTACGTGATTTTGCTATTAATTTGAAACTTTTCTTTTTTGGTTGGTTGGTTGGTTTTTTCTGTGAGTGAATCTCACCAAGTTGCCTAGTCTGTACTCTGGGGTCAAAGGTCAAATAATCTTCCCACTGCAATCTGGTAAATAGCTGGAACTACAGGTATGTGCCACTGCATCCAGCTTTTAATCCAGCATTTTATTTGAACCTTTTTGTATGAAATTCTTTCTGTCTCAAACTGAGCCAATGATTTGGGAAGGAATATTGTTGGGTTTGGTTTGGTTTTGTTGTCAGGTTGCTGTGCCTTTGAGAAAGGAATGGCTGGGATATGGTGAGTGGGTGTTTTGGTTCATCATTTTGGAATAGAAACTGTATTTCACTGGTAGTCTTAACTGGGATCACCAGTCCTTGGCATTATATCCAGGTTTGGTTTTTGTTGTTGTTTTTTGTTGTTGTTGTTTTTGTTGTTGTTGGTTTTTGGAGTGGACTTCGTATTCCCTAGATTTATGGTCCCCCATGTTAGTGTTAGAGCCTCTTTTATTCTGTGTAGGCACTCTTCAGCTGAACCGCACTTCCCAGTCCTGATGATGCCTTTGAAGGCTTTAACTTGTTATTTCTGTGTGTGTGAGCGATGTGTAAACATACTTATCCTGTGGCACACATGTGAAAGTCATAGCATAATATTTTGGAGTTGGTTACTGAGTCTGGTCTGTTGTTCATGTTTTTAATAACTGACAACATGAAAAAAAGAATATTGCTATTTTTTATATTTTTATTTTTTTTTAAAGTTGAACTTCAAAGTTTCACACAAGAGTAATTGCCTGGGCTGGAGAGATGGCACAGAGGATAAAAGCATTGACTGCTTTTTCAGAGGTCCTGAGTTCAATTCCAGCAACCCCATGGTGGCTCACAACCATTATAAGATCTGATGCCCTCTTCTGACATGCAGACAGAACACTGTATACATAGCAAATAAATCTTTTTTTTTTTTTTGGCTGTTGAAGTCACAAGGGCTCAGTCTTTAATGAGAGGCAAGGGGAGGGAAGGAGAGGGAAGGAAACTGGTGCACTCTGGGGTGCTCCAGGCATCTTCCTGCAACCTCCTGCAAGGGATCTCGGGGTCCAGGGATGTCCTGTTTCAGGTCCCGAGCTTGAAGCCTCTCTGGGCATGGCCCAGGCGCTGGAGTCCTGGTCCATATCTGCCCAGAGTCCGGAGGCCTCCTGAGTGTTCTGTGTCCGCCGGGGTGGGGGGGTGAGGGGGTTGGGGGGATGAGGGGTGGAGGGGTGGGAGTGTGATGGGGGTGAGGGGATAAGGGGGAGGGGCCTTGACACCACTGCAGCTCACCTGAGCTCTGGTACCCAGAGCACCATCAGCTTATACCTGTGTGAAGCCTCTGTGTGAAGTACCTGTGTGACCTGGACCTTGGATCCCCTGCGGTGATTGCAGCTCCTCCTCTGGTTGCACAAGTGGAGGCAGAGGCTGCAGAGCAGCAGCAAGGGGAAAAGCCGCGGTTTTTTTGTTGTTGTCGTTCTTTTTTCTTCTTTTTCTGCTTCTCCCGCGCACTGGGAGCCAGCTACAAGCGTGGCAGGAAAAAAAAATAATTGCCTTTTTTCCTTTTGCAATGATGCAAAAAATAATGATATTACTGTGTATTTGCATGTGCATGGGCACATGTACACATGCTACAACATATATGTGGAATCAAGCCCAGGTTGCCAAAACTGTATATCATGCTTTTACCTCCTTCTCGCTAGCACTTTTTTTCCTTTTATCTTATCAATTTACAAAAACTTATCTCCACTTCCTACTACTGGAACTGCAAATGCTCATCTCCACATTCAGCTTTTACATGGTTACCTTAGCACAAATTCAAATAAATACCTGCAGTCAGCTATGAGGGTAAGCTGAGCAATCCAAGAACAGAGTGGCCAGGCACTAGAGAGAACTTTAACTTCTACCAATGCTTAGACCTAAGGGGCAATCCTCTCCTTGGGCTCCCTCCTCAGGCTCTCTCCTCAGACTAAAGGGACAATCCTCAGAATACTCTGAGCTCTTGTCTCCTCCCCTCTTATATTCCTCTCTCCATCCAGCCCTATCACTCCTGTCTCCACCTCTCTAGTGGTGGGATTGAAGGTGTGGGATCACCTCTGCAGGAGCTCTGTTTCTCTTTTAGACATTCAGTCATGTGTAACCCAGAGTGGTCTTGAACTAACAGATCCCTCTGTCTCTTTCTCCTTAGTCCTGGGATTAAAGGTATGTGCCTTCTAGTGGTTTACTCTGCACTCTGATCTTCAGGCAAGCTTTCTTTTTTAAAACATAAAAAAACCCATCACAATAGTTATTGGGCCTCCAAACTCAATTCGTCATGTTTGTATGGTAAGCATTTTATCCACAGAACATTTTCCCAGCCTATCGATATTATTTAAAATTCTGTGTTTTGCTTCCCCCTCCCCCATTGGCTTCAAATTGCATTCATAAACATTAGGGAAACATTCCCATCTTGACAATATTTAACGTTAACATTTGGGGAAGTATTGATTTTCTCATTTATTCATCTCTATTTCTTCAGTAAGATATAGCTTTCTTAATATCAAGTATCATGTTTTTAAGTTCCATTTGTTTTGATGTTTTCTTAACTATATTTCTATGCTGAGACTTGTAGTGATATTTCAAGACTTTCTTGTCTCACTAGTCTTAATAAACTATCTTACCCCATTCTAAATCATTTTCTATTACTACCACTGTTTAAAAAGAAAGGTTTTTTTTGTATGTAACAAAAATTATGATATATTCAGATAAAAGGTAGTGTTTTCCCTACAGAAGTGGATGTGCTGTTATCTCAAAAATGGCTTATTAAGCCAGGCTTAGTGATTCTGGCCTGTAATCTCATCTAATTAGGAAGCTAAGGCAGAAGAATCACAGGTATCTGTCCTTACAGGTGCTTCTACAAAGAGAGGTTTAAGCCAGCCTGTGCAACTTAGATCCTGTCACAAGATAAAAAGGAAAAGAGAACTTAAGAATAGCTCAGTGATAGTTTGCTCATCTAGCATACATATGACTGTTAATTCAGCGCCCCCAACCCCAATGAAGTTACTGCTGGCTGGTGATGGAAGAGAGTATAGGGAGCTTGTCTAAGCAAGTATTAGATCCTGACATAATGGTTGTAGGAACAATTGAAAATGTTCCTTTAAAATATTATTTTTACTTATCTTTGCTTGTGAAAATCTGTGTGAGGCCAGAAGAGAGCACTGGGTCCACTAGAACCAATGTCACAGGCATTTGTGAGATATACGAACTTGAGTCCTCAAGAAAAGCACCAAGCACTCTTAACAATTTGAGCCCTCTCTCCAATTCTGAATATATTATTATTCTCTTCACCTCCATATATAATATATTGACTGATGGCCTCTGTCCATTATTTGTTATTTTTTCTGATCCCAAATTGCTTCATAATATTTTATAAGTGGCTTGATAGTTTCTCTCATTCTTCACTGTGCCTCTTTGCTCACTTGACACACAGTCTGTCTGCATAGCAGCAATTTGACCATGGCCCCATCTCTTTTAGAGACTAAATAAAAAGGTTGCATGAGCTCCAAAATCAATTTTGGTTAGGGCCTGGCTTGGATTTCCTGTGCCCTGAACAATGCTCAGAAATAGTATTTTGTTAGAGAATACCACCTTCACCTGGTGGGAGCTCCATTCTATAGCATTAGGTGAAGACTCTATCTCAAAACAATGTTATCAAAGTACTTGCGAGATGACTTGATTAAGAGAACTTCCTACCCTTCTGAGAACCAGAGTCCCCGCACCCACACCAGGTAGCTCTTAATTACCTATAACTCCAGCTACAGTGAGTCCAGTGCCCTCTTCTGACCTTGTAGAACACTGTATATATAATAAACAAATCTTTAAAAAAGAATGAATTTTACAAACTATTAAACCACTAATCTAGTGTGCTGTTTGTTTACTATTTAGATTTATCGTGCCAAGAAAGAAAGCACACCTTGTGGAGAAGAAACAGAAGATGGAATTAAGCATGATAAGGTACTATAAATTACTATAAACAATATATAAAGAGGATACTTTTATATTCTTCACTAAAAGGTGTTCTTTTCTAAGTTCCAGGAGAGTCAAGGCTTCACAGAGAAACCCTGTTTCAGGGGAAAAAAAGAAAGAGGGGGGAGGCTAGAGGAAGTTAACAAGTCATTATATTTTCATGTAAATTATTTTTCTCTCAGTGTTATGTAGTGATGGGGGAATATCACTTTGACACCTATGGCACAAAAGATCAGTGGGGAAAACCAACATTCCTCAAGATGCACTAGGGATGTAAGAGTAGAGAACAGTTCAGCTGTTGTAACTATCCTCCATCTGTCCAGGGAGCACATGAACATAAAAATGTCAAGTGTAGCAGCTGGAAAGGTCGAGACTTGAGATCCCTAGAGCGTGTCAGCCAGCCAAACTGATCAAACCAGGGAGAGATCTTATCTAAGACATTAGATGAAAGCAGCTGAGTAAGGCTCACAATGTAACCTCTGACTTCTGTATGCACACATGCATACTCATGACCACATAAACACGCATAACACACACAAGGGAAAATTCATTGTGATCTAATGTGGAAAACATTTAGTGAGTTATTTAATATTTCTCTATATAATTAAATATATAAATTAATCTACTCAGATATTTTTTACATACCTACTGTGTGCCAGGCACCAAAAATGCAGTAATAAAGAACAGAAAATTTTGACTTTATTCTGTTAGAAAGAAAGTAATGATAATTAAATGAGGAACCATTAGGCAAATAACAACAGGTGCTATGAAAGAAAGCTGAAGCAGGTTGAGGGCCATAAGCTATTCCATGGAGTAAAATAACACTTGCTATTTTAGAAGGTAGTATCTACTGCATTGGGGGAAGGCAAAGGATAAAGTACTGAAAACCTGAAGGATGCTGTAGGTTGATTCTGATGAAGTGTTTGGGCTCTTTTCCAGAGGATTTATATAATGACTCCAAGCTGGAGTCATTAGAGGCAGAAAACAAAGCACTCCATGAAGAGATTGCAAGATTGGAGAAAGAAAGAGAAAAAGAACAAGTTAGTAACCATGTTTTTGAACTTACTTGACAACTCTTTAGACTTTTGAGCCTGTTTGAGAAGACCTTCTTATGAAAGGTGTTTTTAAATGGGTTAACAAATAAGCTTCTTAGAGGTAAAATAGTATAGACTTTCAGTGAAGCCATGTGTGGTATCTGCGGTACTTTGTTTTCCCTTGTGGTCTATCAGTCGTGGACTAATGGTGCTCAGAATATGATGAAGGACTCCTGCCTGTTTATATAAGGCCCAAACTACCCTTTGGACAGGGTCCCTGGGGTATTTACTTGCAAGGAGCATTGTTTTCAAGAGGTTCTGAGTTTAGGTAGTGAAAACACGGTGGTATAGTGTATACATATAGAGTATACTGTAATATGCATGATTTTATAAAAGCAAGATGATAATGTGGGTGTTTATTTAAATATGTAAGGGTATTTTGCCTACATGTATATCTGTGTACCACATTCACACTGTGCCAGTGGAGAAGAGAAGAAGATGTCAAATCTGAACTCAAGATACAGAGAGTTGTTAAATTGAATTCAGGTCCTGTGAAAGCGGGCATTGCTTGTAACCCTGATAACAGAATCTAACTTTATCTTGGTTTTATTAGTGGAGCACCTAGATTGTTCTGAAAAGTAATCAGATATTAAGTATTTGAGTTTCTACTTTATACTTGGTTTTTCCCTATCTGGAACTGAAGTCTTTCATTAAATTATTACGTTACAGTAGTAATACCAAAGTTTTTTTTTTTTTTTTTTTTAGTTCTTTTGACTGATTCTAAGGTAAGTGTAAATAATATTGCTTTCTTAAAAATACAGAATGCTTCTTGGTAAAAATAACTAATTTAGTACTTTTTTTCTTCAAGAATTGTCTACTATCATTAAAGAAATTGAACACTTCCTTGTAGTCAGATGTTGAAAAGTGTAAAGCATACATGAGCAGTTTGGAGTCACATTTCTCCATCCTAGATAAGAAACTGAGTGGCCTCGATGAGGAAATTAGTAGATTAGGTAAGCAAAGCTAAGGGATCATTTAGATTGTCCTATGGGCTTCTGTAAATAGCTATGTGATCTTTTCCTTCTTTGATAACTTTCTGTAGTAGTTATGAAGTTTTCAGTATTAGTTCTTTCAACCAGGCATAGGAGCACACACCTTTAATCCTAGCATGTGGGAAGCAGAGGCAGGTTGATCTCTGTGAGGCTGAAGCCAGCCTGGTCTACAAAATGAGTTCCAGAGTTGTATCGTGAGACCCTGTCTCAAAAAAAACCAAACTAATAATTGTCTGCATTTTCATCCTGCCTGGTTTCTGTCCTCCCACCAGGTCCCACAGACATTTATCCCCAAAGAAATCACACAGAGGTCTATAGTAATGACAAACTGATTGGCCCATCAACTCAGGCTTCTTATTAACTCTTATAACTTATATTAACACATTATTTTTATCTATGTTGGCCACATGGCTCAGTTCAGCTGAGCAATCACATCTTCCTTCTTCTGTGGTTGGGACAGGACTGGGGAGGAATGAATTCTTCTTTTCTGTTTTACCCACCTCTACTTCCTGACTGGATACTGGCCAATCAACGTTTATTTAAAACATGATTGAAGAACTCTACAGCCTTACTAAGGAATCTTCATCTGCCTCCCCACAGACTATTTTCCATCCATTCAAATACATTTTCTTTTGTCTTGCCATTTCCCTAAGTCACTTATGTTCTTTGCTGAAGATGTTGTATCAGTTGAAATTCTAAGCAACCCTCTGAGAATTCTTTATCTTCTAAGTTGCTCCAGTGTGCCCCCTGCCGTGTGTGTGTGTATGTGTACATGTGTGAGTGTGCATGTGCGTGTGCGCAAATGTGTGTGTGTTCATATATTTGTATCTACTTGTAATTTCTTTTTTTTATTGAAAAAATTTTCTGCCTCCTCCCCGCCTCCCATTTCCCTCCCCCTCCTCCCAGCCCTCCCCCTCCCCCCACTCCTCTTCTCCTCCCTCTCCAGTCCCAAGAGCAGTCAGGGTTCCCTGCCCTGTGGAAAGTCCAAGGTCCTCCCCCCTCCATCCAGGTCTAGGAAGGTGAACATCCAAACTGTCTATGCTCCCACAAAGCCAGAACATGAAGTAGGATCAAAACCCGTGCAAGAGTTGTCTCCAGAGGTTATGTTTGTCTTTGTAAATATATACCTTGATTTAAGCACATAGGGGGCAGGTAGCTTTTCTTTATGTGCTAATTTTAAATTATCTGTGATTCAATAGTCTCTTATAATTAGAGGAAGACATAGTCAATGCTTCCATAAAAACAAGTACTAAATTGTTAGGATGAAAAGGGAAGATGGCCTTGTGGGATGATGAAATTCCGTAGCTTGCTTCTGCAGGCAGATGCAATGGAGTCCTATTCGTCTATGAACACTCCTACAAAACCCCCCAAAGACCATGAATCTTCCCACCTCTAACCCCTTACCTGTTTTGTGTATCCAGAGATGATTATGAATATAATAAACAAATGACAACATGAAAAAAATAAAACATGATTGACCGAATATATACAATTGTCCCGCAACAAATAATAATTATTTTTTCTCTCATACCTCCAAATGTAATCTAAGAGTCAATAATATGTGCTTGCCAAAGGACTCAGGAAGAATCTGTTTTTTTTCCAGCTTTTAGGGGTGATAGCTTATGTGGG
Source organism: Chionomys nivalis (assembly GCF_950005125.1). NCBI lineage: Eukaryota > Metazoa > Chordata > Mammalia > Rodentia > Cricetidae > Chionomys > Chionomys nivalis. Next base: position 114,999,563 of record NC_080090.1, on the reverse strand, counting down.
TTTATGTCCACATCACTCTAATCTCTACCTTCATCTTCTTACTGTCTTTTTTCTGCATCCTCTTTTTTCTTCCTTTTTAAGGCTATATTTGTATCCCATGCTGGTTTTGAATTGAAGATCCTCTGGCCCCAGCATCCAGGGCTCATAATAATACATAACCTAAGCTCACCTCAAACTCAAAATATTGCCTCCAAAAATCAGAATTATAAATTGCCACCACATCCTTCTCTTTTCTCCCCTCTCTCTGTCTTTTCTTTTTTCTTTTTTTTCCTTTTGGTTTGTTGGTTTGTGTTTTTTCTTCCAAGATAGGGTTTCCCTTTGTAGTGTTGGCTACCCTGGAACTCTCTTTGTAGACTAGGCTGGCCTTGAACTCACAGAGATCTGCCTCCCGAGTGCTGGGATTAAAGGTGTGTGCCATCACTGCCCACCTTTTTTTTTAAGTTTTATATGTATGTTAAGTTTATGTGTACCACTTGTGTACCTGATATCCTCAGGTCAGAAGAGGGTGTCAGATCTGCTGGAACTGGAGTTACAGATGGTTGTAAGCTACCCATGTAGGCTCTGGGAACTAAACCTGGGCCCTATGGAAGAGCACTATGTTCTTCAAATGTTGTGCATCTCTCTGGTCCCTAAGTCATCATCTTCCTATCTGCATGAATTCTCCGTTTACCTCTATCTTACAGTGGTACCTATGGTGATGTTTAAGGCACACCTGCATAATCGAGGGTTCTCTCATGTCAGCATTCCCAATCACTTGCGTGAGGACCATTTTCCAGATTAGGCAATTTTTACAAATTCAAGAGATGTGGAGACCTTCCCAGCCCACTGTACTTCCAGCGTTCTCAGTACATGACATTTTTAGTTTTGAACAGTCTAACTGAGCAAACCCGTTTGACAGTACACTTATCTCAGGGTCTCAAGTACTAGGATTATAAGTGAGAGCATTGTTCTTTTTCTCTGTAAAAGCTTTACTTTGAAACATAATCAAGCTGAAGTTAGAGCAGTGTTCCTTTTCTCTGTATGATTTAGTGAGAAACACACATGTGTTTCTCTGGAAAGAGAAGCATTTGTTTGGGACATGTCAAAGGATTGTTAGAGGTGAGAGAAGTTTTGGTTTTCTCTGTAAAAGCTTTATTTTGATAGATAATCACGTTCTTTTGTAAGTGTACTAATTTCATGAGAAGCTTTATTGAGAAATGCACATATGTTTCTCTGAAAAGAGAAGTAGTTGTTTGGAACAGTTCAAAAGATTGTTAGAAGCACGAGCAGTGTTCCTTTTCTCTTTACAAGCTTGAATTTGAAGGATAATCAGGTACTTTTGAAAGTGTATTAATTTCATGACAATCTCTAGTGAGGAACGCACACGTGTTTCTCTGAAAATAGAATCAGTTGTTTGGGACATGTAAAAGTATTGTTAGAATCGAGTCTAGAGTTTCTTTTCTCTGTACAAGCTTTACTTTGAAAGATAACCATGTTCTTTTCAAAGTGTATTAATTTCATGAAAAGCTCTAGTGAATAATGCACATGTGTTTTTCTGACAAGAAAAGCAGTTGTTTCGGCCACGTGAAAGCATTGTTAGAAATGATAGAAGTGGGCTTTACTCTGTACAAGCTTTCCTTTGAAACATCATCACATTGTTTTGAAATTGCATATATTTCAGGAAAAGCTTTAGTGAGGAACGCACATGTATTTCTCTGAAAAGAGAAGCCGTTGTTTGGGACATGGCAAAGCATTGTTAGAGGTGAGAGCAGTGGGCTTTTCTCTGTACAAGCTTTATTTTGAAAGATAATCACGTTCATTTGAAAGTGTATTAATTTCATGAAAAGCTTTAGTGAGAAAAACACAAGAGTTTTTCTGAGAAGAGAAGCAGTTGTTTGGGACATGTCTAAGGAGAGTTCAAAGTGAGAGCCGAGATCCTTTTCTCTGTACAAGCTTTACTTTGAAAGATAATGACGATCTGTTTAAAGTACATTAATTTAATGAAATGCTTTAGTGAGAAACTCACATGTGTTTCTCTGGAAAGAGAAGCAATTGTTTGAGTCATGTTAAAGCATTGTTAAAAGTGAGAACAGTGGGCTATTCTCTATACAGCTTTACTTTGAAAGATAATCTCATTCTTTTGAAAGTGTATTAATTTCATGAGAAGCTTTAGTGAGAAATGCACATGTGTTTCTTTGAAAAGAGAAGCAATTGTTTGGGACATGTCAAAGGACTGTTAGAATTGAGAGCGTTGTTTCTTTTCTCTGTAGAAGCTTTACTTTGAAAGATAATCATGCTCTTTTGAAAGTGTACTAATTTTATGAGAAGCTTTAGTGAGAAATGCATATGTGTTTCTCTGAAAAGAGAAGCAGTTGTTTGGGACATGTCAAAACATTGTTTGAAGTGAGAACAGTGTGCTTTTTTCTCTACAAGCTTTACTTTGAAAGATAATACATTCTTTTGAAAGTGTATTAATTTCATGAAAATCGTTAGTGAGAAACGCACATGTGTTTTTCAGAAAAGAGAAGCATTTCATTGGGTCATGTCAAAGGATTGTTAGAAGAGAGAGCCATTAGCATTTCTGTGTACAAGCTTGAATTTGAAGGATAATTAGTTTCTTGGAAATTATATGAATTTAATGAGAAGCTTTAGTGAGAAATGCCCATGTGTTTCTTTGAAAACGGCAGCAGTTGTATTGTGAAATGTCAAAGCATTTTGAGAAGTGAGAGTTTTACCTTTTCTGTGTACATGTTTGAATTTGAAGGATAATCAGGTACTTTTGAAAGTGTATTAATTTCATGAAAATCTCTAGTGAGAAACACACAAGTGTTTCTCTGAAAAGAGAATCGGTTGTTTGCAACATTTAAAATATTGATAGAATTGAGTGTAGAGTTGCTTTTCTCTGTACAAGCTATGATTTGAAAGATACACACGCCCTTTTGAAAGTGTATTAATTTCATGAAAAGCTCTAGTAAGAAACACACATGTATTTCTCTGAAATAGAAGCACTTGTTTGGGAAATATCAAAGGATTGTTAGAAGTAAGAGCCATTCGTGTTTTTGTGTACAAGCTTGAATTTGAAAGATAATCACTTTCTTTGAAAGTGTATGAATTTCATGAGAAGTTTTAATGAGGAATGCACATGTTTGTCTCTGAAAAGAGAAGTAGTTGTTTCGGGAAATTTCAAATCATTGTGAGAAGTGAGAGCCAATACCTTTTCTGCGTACAAGCTTGAATTTAAGGATAATCACGTTTTTTGGATATGTATTAATTTCCTGAAAATCTCTTCTGAGAAACGCACATGTGTTTCTTTGAAAAAAGATGCAGTTGTTTAGGCTATGTCAAAGGATTGTTAGATGTGAGATCAGTGTTCTTTTTCTCTGTACAAGCTTAACTTTGAAAGATAATCAGTTTCTTAGATAGTGCATGAATTTCATGAACAGCTTAAGTTAGAAACGCATATGTGATTCTCTGAAAAGAGAAGCAATTGTTTGAGAAATGGCAAAACATTGTTAGAAGTGAGAACAGTGGGCTTTTCTCTGTACAAGCTTTACTTTGAAAGATATGTTGTTTTGAAAGTGTATAAATTTCATGAAATGCTTTATTGAGAATCACAAGTGTTTTTCTGAAAAGAGCAGCCGTTTTTGGGGGCATGTCAAAGGATAGTTAGAAGTAAAAGCAGAGATCCTTTTCTCTGAACAAGCTTTACGTTGAAAGATAATCTTGTTCTTTTAAAAAGTGTACTAATTCTATGAGTAGCTTTAGTGAGAAACGTGCATGTGGTTCTCTGAAAGGAGAATCAATTTTTGGGACATCTCAAAGGGTTGTTAGAAGTGAGAGCCTTATTCTTTTTCTCTGTGCAAGATTTACTTTGAAAGATAATCACGTTCTTTGAAAGTGTTTTAATTTAATGAGACGCTCTAGTCAGAAACGCACATGTGTTTTTCTGAAAAATGAAGCAGTTGTATGGGACATGTCAAAGGATTGTTAGAATTGAGTGTAGAGTTCCTTTTCTCAGTTCAAACTTTACTTGGAAAGATAATGACTTTCATTTAAAAGTGTATTAATTTCACGAAATGCTTTAGTGAGAAACGTACATGTGTTTCTCTGAAATAAAAGCAGTTGTTTGTGATATGTCAAAACATTGTTAGATGCAAGAACGTTGTTAGTTTTCTCTGTAGAAGCTTTACAATGAAAGATAATCTCATCCTTTTGAAAGTGCACTAATTTCATGAGAAGCTTTAATGAGAAATGCACATGTGTTTCTCTGAAAAGAGAAGCAGTTGTTTGTGCCATGTCAAAGGATTGTTAGAAGTGAGAGCAGTGTTCCTTTTCTCTATACAAGCTTGAATTTGAAGGATAATCATGTTCTTTTGAAAGTGTATCAATTTCATAAACATTTCTAGTCAGAAACGCACACGTGTTTCTCTGAAATGAGAATTAGTTGTTTGGGACATGTAAAAGTATAGATATAACTGAGTGTAGAGTTGCTTTTCTCTGTACAAGCTTTACTTTGAAAGATAATCACGTTCTTTTGAAAGTGTATTAATTTCATAAAAAGCTCTAGTGAGAAAGGCACATGTGTTTCTCTGACAAAAAAAGCAGGTGTTTCGGCCATGTGAAAGCATTGTTAGAAATGACAGCATTGGGCTTTTCTCTGTACAAGCTATCATTCTTTTGACATTGTATATATTTCATGAAAACCGTTAGTGAGGAACGCACATGTATTTCTCGGAAAAACGAAGCAGTTGTTTGGGACATGGCAAAGCATTGTTAGAAGCGAGAGCAGTGGGCTTTTTTCTGTACAAGCTTTACATTGAAAGATAATCACATTCTTTTGAAAGTGTATTAATTTCATGAAAAGCTTTAGTGAGAAACACACAGGTGTTTTTCTGAGAAGAGAAGCAGTTGTTTAGGACATATCAAAGGATAGTTTGAAGTGAGAGCCGAAATCCTTTTCTCTGTATAAGCTTTACTTTGAAAGATAATGACGTTCTTTTTATAGTGTATTAATTTCATGAAATGCCTTAGTGAGAAACGCACTTGTGTTTCTCTGAAAAGATAAGCAGTACTTTGGGCATTGGGAAACCATTGTTACAGGTGATAGCATTGTTACTTTTCTCTGTAGAAGTTTTTCTTTGAAAGAAATCACATTTATTTGAAAGTGTACTAATTTCATGAGAAGCTTTAGTGAGAAACGCACATGTGTTTCGCTGAAAATAGAAGCAGTTGTTTGGGATATGTCAAAGGATTGATAAGTGAGAGCATTGCTACTTTTCTCTGTAGAAGCTTTCCTTTGAAAGATAATGATGTTCTTTTTAAAGTGTATTAATTTCACGAAATGCTTTAGTGAGAAACGCGCATGTGTTACTCTGAAAAGAGAAGCAGATGTTTGGGCAAAGGGAAAGCATTGTTAGAGGTGAGAGCATTGTTACTTTTCTCTGTAGAAGCTTTCCTTTGAAAGATAATCACATTCTTTTGAAAGTGTACTAATTTCATGAGAATATTTAGTGAGAAACTCACATGCGTTTCTCTGAAAAGAGAAGCAGTTGTTTGGGATATGTCAAAGGATTGTTAGAAGTGAGAGCACTGTTCCTTTTCTCTGTACAAGCTTAAATTTGAAGTATAATCACGTTCTTTTTAAAGTGTATTAATTTCATGAAATTCTTTATTGAGAAATGAACATGTGTTTCTCTGAAAAGGGAAGCCGTTGTTTGGGACATGACAAAGGATTGATATAAGAGAGAGCATTGTTACTTTTCTCTGTAGAAGGTTTCCTTTGAAAGATAATGACATTCTTTGAAAGTGTACTAATTTCATGAGATGCTATATTGAGTAACACACATGAGTTTCTCTGAAAAGAGAAGCAGTTGTTTGGGACATGTCAAAGGGTTGATAGAAGTGAGACCATTGTTACTTTTCTCTGAAGAAGCATTAATTTGAAAGATAATTACATTCTTTAGAAATTATTTTGGTTTCATGAGAAATTTTTGTGAGAAACACACATGTCTTTCTCTGATAAAAGAAGCAGTTGTTTGGTACATGTCAAAGGATTGTTAGACATGAGAGAAAGTATGCTCTTCTCTGTACAAGCTTTACAAGAAAAATAATCAGTTGCTTTGAAAGTCTATGAATTTCATAACAAGCTTTAGTGAAAAAAACACATGTGTTATTCTGAAAAGAGAAGCAGTTGTTTTGGCCATTTAAAAGCATTGTGAGAAGTGAGAGCTATTAGCTTTTCATTGTACAACTTTTACTTTGAAAGATAATCGTGTTGTTTTGAAATTGTATTAATTTCATGGAAAGCTTTCATGAGAAGCACACATGTGTTTCTCTGAAAAGAGAAGCAGTTTCTTGGGCATTGTGAAAACATTGTTAGATGTGAGAGCAGTGGGCTTTTCTCTGTACTAGCTTTACTTTGAAAGTTAATCTCGTTCTGTTGAAAGTGTACTATTTTCATGAGCAGCTTGAGGGAGAAATGCACAGGTGTTTCTCTGAAAAGAGAAGGAGTTGTTTGGGACATATCAAAGGATTTTTAGAATTGACATCCTTGTTACTTTTCTCTGTAGAAGCTTTCTTTGAAAGATAATGACGTTCTTTTTAAAGTGTATTAATTTCACAAAATGCTTTAGTAGAAACGCACCTGTGTTTCTCTGAAAAGAGAAGCAGTTGTTTGGGCAATGGGAAAGCATTGTTAGAGGTGAGAGCATTATTCTTTTTCTCTGTAGAAGCTTTCCTTTGAAAGATAATCACATTCTTTTGAAAGTATACTAATTTCATGAGAATATTTAGTGAGAAACACACATGTGTTTCTCTGAAAAGAGAAGCAGTTGTTTGGGACATGTTAAAGGATTGTTAGAAGTGAGAGCACTATTCCTTTTCTCTGTACAAGCTTAAATTTGAAGTATAATCACGTTCTTTTGCAAGTTTATTAATTTCATGAAAATCTCTAGTGAGAAGCACACATGAGTTTCACTGAAAAGAGAATCAGTTGTTTGGGACATGTAAAAGTAATGTTAGAATTGAGTGTAGTTGTGCTTTTCTCTGTACAAGCTTTACCTAAAAGATAATCTTGTTCTTTTTAAAGTGTACTAATTTCATGAGAAGCTATTGTGAGTAACACACATGTGTTTCTCTGAAAAGAGAAGCAGTTGTTTGGGACAAGACAAAGCATTGTTATAAGAGAGAGCATTGTTACTTTTCTCTGTAGAAGCTTTCCTTCGAAAAATAATCACGTTCTTTTGAAAGTGTACTGATTTCATGAGAAGCTATTGTGAATAACACACATGTGTTTCTCTGAAAAGAGATGCAGTTGTTTGGGACATGTCAAAGGATTGATAGAAGTGAGAGCATTGTTACTTTTCTCTGTAGTAACTTTAATTTGAAAGATAATCATATTCTTTAGAAAGTATACTAGTTTCATGAGATGTTTTAGTGAGAAATGTACATGTCTTTCTCTGAAGAAAGAAGCAGTTGTTTGGCACAAGTCAAAGGATTGTTAGAAGTGAGAGAAGGTATGCTTTTCTCTGTACAAGCTTTACATGAAAGATAATTAGTTGCTTTGAAATCTATGAATTTCATAAGAAGCTTTAGTGAGAAAAGCACATGTGTTATTCTGAAGAGAAGCAGTTGTTTCTGCCATGTCAAAGCATTTTTAGAAGTGAGAACCATTAGCTTTTATTTGTAAACGTTTTACTTTGAAAGATAATCATGTTGTTTTGAAATTGTATTACTTTCATGGAAAGCTTTCCTGAGAAATACACATGTGTTTCTCTGAAAAGAGAAGCAGTTTTTTGGGCAATGTGAAAACATTGTTAGAAGTGAGAGCATTGTTACTTTTCTCTGTAGAAGTTTTCCTTTGAAAGATGATCACGTTCATTGAAAGTGTACCAATTTCATGAAAATCTCTAGTGAGAAACTCACACGTGTTTCTCGGAAAGGAGAAGTAGTTGTTTGGGAAATGTAAAAGTATTGTTATAATTGAGTGTAGAGTTGCTTTTCTCTGTACAAGCTTTAATTTGAAAGATAATCTCGTTCTTTTGAAATTGTGTAATTTAATGAAAAGCTTTCGTGAGAAGCGCTCATGTGTTTCTCTGAGAAGAGAAGCAGTTTGGGACATGGTGAGAAAAGCACATGTGTTTCTCTCAAAAAAAAACGCAGTTGTTTGTGACATGTCAAAGCATTGTTAAAAGGGAGACCATTGTTCCTTTTCTCTGTAGAAGCTTTACTTTGAAAGATAATCATGTTCTTTTGAAAGTGTATTAATTTCATGAAAGCTTTAGTAAGAAACACATATGTGTTTCTTTGTAAAGAGAAGAATCATTTGGGACATGTCAATGGATTATTAGAAATGAGAGCAGTGTTCCCTTTCTCTGTACAAGCTTGAATATGAACAATAATCACATTCTTTTGAAAATGTATTAATTTAATGAAATGCTTTAGTGAGAAAAGCACATGTATTTCTATGAAAAGAGAAGAATTTGTTTGGGACATGACAAAGGATTGTTAGAAGTGAGAGCAGTTTTCCTTTTCTCTGTACTAATTTCATGAGAAGCAGTTGTTACGGCCATGTCCATGCATTGTTAGAAGTGAGAGCCTTTAGCTTTTCTTTGTACAAGTTTTACTTTGAAAGCTAATCACAGTGTTTTAAAATTGTATTAATTTCGTGGAAAGTTTTCATGAGAAATGCAGATTTGTTTCTCTGAAAAGAGAAGCAATTGTTTGGGATGTGTCAAAGGATTGATAGAAGTGAGAACGTTGTTACCTTACTTTTCTCTGTAGAAGATTTCCTTTGAGACATAATCACGATCTTTTGAAAGAGTACTATTTTATGAGAAGCTTTAGTGAGAAACGCACATGTGTTTCTCTGAAAAGAGAAGCAGTTGTTTGGGATATGTCAAAGGATTGCTTAAGTGAGAGCAGTGTTCCCTTTCTCTGTACAAGCTTGATTTTGAAGGAGTACGTTCTTTTGAAAGTGTATTAATTGCATGAAAATCTCTAGTGAGAAACACACACGTGTTTCTCTGAAAGAGAATCAGTTGTTAGAGATATCTATAAGTATTGTTAGAATTGAGTGTAGAGTTGCTTTTTTCTTTACTAGCTTTACTTTGAAAGATAATGGCGTTCTTTCTAAAGTGTATTAATTTCACAATATGCTTTATTGAGAAACCCACATGTGTTTCTCTGAAAAAGAAGCAGTTGTTTAAGACATGTCAAAGGTTGGTTAGATGTGTGAGCATTGTTACTTTTCTCTGTAGAAGCTTTACTTTTAAAGGTAATCACGTTGTTTTGAAAATATACTAATTTCATGAGAAGCTTTAGTCAGAAATGTAGATGCGTTTTTCTGAAAAGAGAACCGGTTGTTCAGCACATGTCAAAGGATTGTTAGAAGTGAGAGAATTTATACTTTTCTTTGTACAAGCTTTACTTTGAAAGATAATCAGTTTCTTTGAAAGTGTTTCTGTGAACAGAGAAGCAATTGTTTGGGACATGTCAAAGGAATGATAGAAGTGAGAGTGTTGTTACTTTTCTTTTTAGAAGCTTTTCTTAGAATGATAATGACGTTTTTTATAAAGCGTATTAATTTCACAAAATGCTTTAGTGAGAAACCCACATGCATTTCTCTGAAAAAAGAACCAGTTGTTTGGGACATGTCAAAGGTTTGTTAGAAATGAGAGCATTGTTCCTTTTCTCTGTAGAAGTTTTCTTTGAAAGATAATCACATTCTTTGAAAGTGTGCTAATTTCATGAGAATCTTTAGTGAGAAACGCACATGCATTTCTCTGAAAAGAGAAGCAGTTGTTTGGGATATGTCAAAGGATTGTTAGAAGTGAGAGCACTGTTCCTTTTCTCTGTATAAGCTTAAATTTGAAGTATAATCACGTTTTTTGAAAGTGTATTAGAAGGGAGAACTGTGTTCCATTTCTCTATACAAACTTTATTTGAAAGATATTCATGTTCTTTTGAAAGTGTATAATCTCATGAAATGCTTTAAGTCAGAAATGCACATGTTCTTTGAAAAGAGAAGTAGTTTTCGACATGACAAAGTTGTTAGAGTAAGAACAGTGTAGTTTTTGAATGACAACATTTGGAAGATGACAAGTCTGGAACATCTCAAAAAAGAGTTAGAAGTGAGTTCCGTTTTGCTTTTCTTTGTTCAAGCTTTTCTTTGAAATAAAATCATGTTCTTTGGAAAGTGTATAATTTCATGAAATGCTTTAGTGAGAAATTGACATGTGTTTTTCTGAAAAGAGGAGCAGTTGTTTAGGACATTTAAAAGTATTTTTAGAATTTAGAACAGGGTATCTTTTCTCTGTTCAAACTTTACTTTGAAAGATAATCACGTTATTTTGAAAGTGTATAATTTCATGAAATGCTTAAGAAATGCACATGTGTTTCTCTGAAAAGAGGAGCAGTTCTTTGCGATCAGACAAAGAATTGTTAGAAGTTAGAACAGTGTTCCTTTTCTCTGTACAAACTTTATTTGAAAGAAAATAACGTTGTTTTGAAAGTGTACAATTTCATGAAAAAGTTTAGTGATAAATGCACATGTGTATCTCTGAAAAGAGAAGCAGTTGTTTGGAACATGTCAAAGTCTTGTTAAGAAGTGAGAACAGTGTTCTTTTTCTCTGTACAACTTTACTTTGAAAGATAATCATGTTCTTTGAAAGTGTATAATTTCATGAAATGCTTTAGTGACAAACTCCCTGTGTTTCTCTGAAAAGAGGGGCAGTTGTGTGTGACATGACAATGTATATTTTGAAGTATGAACAGAGTTTCATTTCTCTGTACTATCTTTATCTTCTGAAAGTGTATAATTTCATGAAATGCTTTAGTGAGAAATGCACATGTGTTTCTCTTCAAACAGAAGCAAATGTTTGGAACATGTCTAGTTTAGAGCATTTCAAAGAAGAGTAATAAGTGAGTTCTGTTTTTCTGTTCTTTCTGCAAGATTATTTAAAAGAAAATCACGTTCTTTTGAAAGTGTATAATTTCATGAAGTCTTTTGGTGGGAAAAGTAAATGTTTTTCTCTGAAAAGACGGGCAGTTGTTTGCAACATGACAAAGTATTGTTAGAAGTGAGTACAGTGTTCCTTTTCTCTGTACAATTTTTACTTTGAAAGAAAATCACATTCTGTTGAAAGTGAATAATTACATAAAATGATTTAGTGAGAAACGCACATGTGTATCTCTGAAAAGAGAAGCAGTTGTTTGGAACATGTCAAAGTATTGTTAGGAGTGAGAACAGTGTTCCTTTGCTCTGTACTAACTTTACTTTGAAAGATAATGACATTCTTTTAAAGCGTATAATTTCATGAAATGTTTCACTGAGGTACACACATGTGTTTCTCTGAAAAGAGAAGCAGTTGTTTGGAACATGGCAAAGAAGAGTTAGAGGAGAGTTCTGTTTTGCTTTTCTTTGTGCAAGCTTTACTTTGAAAGAAAATCATATTCATTGAAAGTGTATATTTTCATGAAATGATTTAGTGAGAAACGCACATGTGTTTCTCTGAAAAGGGGAGCAGTTGTTTAGGACATTTATGAGTATTTTTAGAAGTGAGAAGAGTGTTTCTTTTTTTTGTTCAAACTTTACTTTGAAAGATAATCACATTCTTTTGAAAGTGTATAATTTCATGAAATGCTTTGGTGAGAAAAGTAAATGTTTTCCTCTGAAAAGAAGCGCAGTTGTTTGCGACATGACAAAGTACTGTTAGAAGTGAGTACAGTGTTCCTTTTCTCTGTACAATCTTTACTTTGAATAAAAATCACATTTTTTTGAAAGTGAATAATTTCATGAAATGGTTTAGTGAGAAATGCACATGTGTATCTCTAAAGAGAAGCAGTTGTTTGGAACACGTCAAAGTATTGTTAGAAGTGAGAACAGTGTTCCTTTTCTCTGTACAAACTTTACTTTGAAAGATAATCACGTTCTTTTGAACGTGGATAATTTCATGAAATGTTTTAGTGAGAAACGCACATGTATTTCTCTGAAAAGATGTGCAGTTGTTTGCAAGATGACAAAGTATTGTTACAAGTATTAACAGTGTTCAATTTATCTGTACAATCTTTACTTTAAAAGAAAATCACATTCTTTTGAAACTGTATAATTTCATGAAATGATTTAGGGAGAAACGCACATGTGTTTCTCTGGAAAGAAGAACATTTGTGTGGGACATGTAAAAGTATTGTTAGAAGTGAGAAGACTGTTTCTTTTCTCTGTAAAACCTTTACATTGAAAGATAATCACGTTCTTTTGAAAGTGTATAATTTCATGAAATTCATTATTGAGAAACAGACATGTGTTTGTCTGAAAAGAGAAGCAGTTGTTTGGAACATATAAAAGTATTGTTAAAAGTGAGAACAGTGTTCCTTTTCTCTGTACAAACTTTACTTTGAAAGATAATCACGTTCTTTTGAAAGTGTATAATTTCTTGAAATGCTTTAGTGAGAAATGCACATTTAATTTTTGTAAAGAGAAGGAGTGGTTTGCAACATGAAAAAGTATTGTTAGAAGTGAGAACAGTGTTCCATTTCTTGTACAAACTTTATTTGAAAGAAAATCACATTGTTTTGAAAGTGTACACTTTCATGAAACGTTTTAGTGAGAAATGCACATGTGTTTCTCTGAAAAGAGGGACAGTTGTTTGCAACATGACAAAGTATTGTTACAAGTATTATCAGTGTTCAATTTATCTGTACAATCTTTACTTTAAAAGAAAATCACATTCTTTTGAAAGTGTATAATTTCATGAAATGGTTTAGTGAGAAATGCACATGTGTTTCTCTGAAAAGAGAAGCAGTTGTGTGGGACTTGTAAAAGTATTGTTAGAAGTGAGAAGACTGTTTCTTTTCTCTGTACAAACTTTACATTAAAAGATAATCACGTTCTTTTGAAAGTGTATAATTTTATGAAATGCTTTATTGAGAAAAAGACATGTGTTTGTCTGAAAAGAGAAGCAGTTGTTTGGAAGATACCAAGTTTGGAACATGTCAAAGAAGAGTTAGAAGTGAGTTCTGTTTACTTTTCTTTGTGCAAGCTTTACTTTGAAAGAAAATCACATTATTTTAAAAATGTATAATTTCATAGAATGTTTTAGTGAGAAACGCACATGTGTTTCTCTGAAAAGAGGAGCATTTGTGTGGGACATGTAAATGTATTGTTAGAAGTGAGAAGACTGTTTCTTTTCTCTGTACAAACTTTACATTGAAAGATAATCACGTTCTTTTGAAAGTGTATAATTTTATGAAATGCTTTATTGAGAAATGGACATGTGTTTGTCTGAAAAGAGAAGCAGTTGTTTGGAAGATATCAAGATTGGAACATGTCAAAGAAGAGTTAGAAGTGAATTCTGTTTTGCTTTTCTTTGTGCAAGCTTTAATTTGAAAGAAAATCATGTTCATTGAAAGTGTATATTTTCATGAAATGCTTTAGTGAGAAATGCACATGTGTTTCTCTTAAAAGAGGAGCAGTTGTTTGGAACATATAAAAGTATTCTTAGAAGTGAGAACAGTGTTCCTTTTCTCTGTACAAACTTTACTTTGAAAGATAATCACGTTCTTTTGAAAGTGTATAATTTCTTGAAATGCTTTAGTGAGAACAGCACATGTGATTCTTTGTAAAGAGAAGAAGTGGTATGCAACATGGAAAAGTATTGTTACAAGTGAGAACAGTGTTCCATTTCTTGTACAAACTTTATTTGAAAGAAAATCACGTACTTTTGAAAGTGTATAATTTCAGGAAATGGTTTAGTGAGAAACACAATGTGTTTCTCTTAAAAGAGGAACAGTTGTTTGGAACATATAAAAGTATTGTTAGAAGTGAGAACAGTGTTCCTTTTCTCTGTACAAACTTTACTTTGAAAGAAAATCACGTTCTTTTGAAAGTGTATAATTACATGAAATGCTTTAGTGAGAAATGCACACGTTTCTCTGAAAAGAGGGGTAGTTTTTTGAGACTTGACAAAGTATTGTTAGAAGTTAGTACAGTATTGCTTTTCTCTTTACAATCTTTACTAAAAGAAAATTGCATTCTTTTCAAAGTGAATAATTCCATGAAATGGTTTAGTAAGATACACACATGTGTATCTCTGAAAAGAGAAGCAGTTGTTTTCGACATGACAAAGTATTGTTAGAAGTGAGAACATTGTTCCATTTGTCTGTACAATCTTTACTTTGAAAGAAAATCACCTTATTTTGAAAGTGTATAATTTCATTAAATGCTTTAGTGAGAAAAGCACATGTGTTTCTCTGAAATGTGTAGCAGTTTTTTGGGACATGTAAAAATATTGCTTGAAGTGACAACAGTGTTTCTTTTCTCTGTACAAACTTTATTTTGAAAGATAATCACGTTCTTTTGAAAGTATATAATATCATGAAATGCTTTATTGAGAAACGGACATGTGTTACTCTGAAAAGAGGTGCAGTTCTTTGCGACCGGAAAAAGTATTGTTAGAAGTGAGAACAGTGTTCCTTTTCTCTGTACAATCATTACTTTGATAGCAAATCACGTTCTTTTGAATGTGTATAATTTCATTAAATGGTTTAGTGAGAAACGCACATGTGTATCTCTGAAAAGAGAAGCAGTTCTTTGGAACATGTCAAAGTATTGTTAAGAATTGAGAAGAGTGTTACTTTTCTCTATACAAACCTTACTTAGAGAGATAATCACATTCTCTTGAAAGTGTATAAATTCATGAAATGCTTTAGTGAGAAACACACATGTGTTTTTCTAAAAAGAGATGCAGTTCTTTCCGACAAGACTAAGTATTGTTAGAAGTGTGAACAGTGTTCCATTTCTCTGTACAATCTTTACTTTAAAAGATAATCACATTCTTTTGAAAGTGTATTATTTCATGAAATGATTTATTGAGAAACGCACATTTTTATCTATGAAAAGAGAAGCAGTTGTTTGGAAAATGTCAAAGTATTGTTAAGAAGTGAGAACAGTGTTCCTTTTCTCTGTACAAACTTTACTCTGAAAGATAATCACATTCTTTGGAAAGTGTAATAAATTCATAAAATGTTTTAGTGTAAAACGCACATGTGTTTCTCTGAAAAGAGGAGCAGATGTCTGGGACATGTAAAAGTATAGTTAGAAGTGAGAACAGTGTTCCTTTTCTCTGTAAAACTTTGCTTTGAAAGATAATCATGTTCTTTTGAAAGTGTATTTATTGCATGAAATTCTTTTAAGAAACACACAAGTGTTTCTCTGTAAAGAGAAGCAGTTGTTTGCGACCTGTCAAAGAATTGTTAGAACTGAGATAAGTATTCTTTTTCTCTGTACAAGCTTTACTTTGAAAGATAATCACATTGCTTTGAAAGTGCGTTCATTTCCTGAAAAGCTTATTTAGAAACGCACATGTGTTTCTTAGTAAAGAGAAGCAGTTGTTTGTGACATGTCAAAGTATTGTGAGAAGTGAGATTAGTGTTCCTTTTCTCTGTACAAGCTTTATTTTGAAAGATAATCACATTATTTTGAAAGTGTAGTTTTTCTTGAAAAGCTTAAGTTAGAAACGCACTTGTGTTTCTTGGTAAAGAGAAGCAGTTGTTTGCGGCATATCAAAGTATCGTTAGAAGTGAGATCAGTGTACCTTTCTCTGTACAAGCTTTACTTTGAAAGATAATCACATTCTTTTGAAAGTGTATTTATTTTATAAATAGCTTTAGTAAGAAACGCACATGTCTTTCTCTGTAAAGGGAAGCATTTCTTTGCGACATATCAAAGTAATTTTACAAGTGAGATCAGTGTACCTTTCTCTGTAGAAGCTTTACATTGAAAGATAACCACATTCTTTTGAAAGTGTATTCATTTTATTAAAAGCTTTAGTAAGAAGAGCACATGTCTTTCTCTGTAAAGAGAAGCAGTTGTTTGTGACATGACAAATGTTTGTTAGAAGTGGGATCAGTGTTCCTTTTCTCTGTACAAGCTTCATTTTGAAAGATAATCTCATTCTTTTGAAAGTGTAATCTTTCCTGAAAAGCTTTAGTTAGAAACGCACTTGTGTTACTTGGTAAGGAGAAGCTGTTGTGTAGGACATGTAAAAGTATTGTTTGAAGTGAGGTCAATATTCCTTATCTCTGTAGAAGCTTTCCTTTAAAGATAATCACATTCTTTTGAAACTAGCTTTAGTAACTAACACACATGTGTTTCTTGGTAAAGAGTAGCAGTTGTTTGCGTCATGTCAACGTCGGGTTAGAAGTGATATCATTGTTCCCTTTCGCTGTACAAGCTTTAATTTGAAGGATAATCAAGTTCTTTTGAAAGTGTATACATTTTTTGAAAAGCATTAGTTAGAAACACACACGTGTTTCTTGGTAAAGAGAAGCCATTGTTTGCGACATGTCAAAGTATTTTTAGAAGTGAGATCAGTGTACCTTTCTCTGTACAAGCTTTACATTGAAAGATAATCACATTCTTTTGAAAGTGTATTCATTTCATTAATAGCTTTAGTAAGAAACGCACAAGTGTTTCTCTGTAAAGAGAAGCTGTTGTTTGCGACATGTCAAAGTATTGTTAGAAGTGAGATCAGTGTTCCATTCTCTGTAGAAGCTTTGCTTTGAAATACAATTGGTTCTTTAAAAAGTGTATTCATTTCTTTAAAAACTTTAGTAAGAAACGCACATGTGTTTCTTGGTAATGAGAAGCAGTTGTTTGCGACATGTCAACGTCCTATTAGACCTGAGATCAGTGTTGCTTTTCTCTGTAGAAGCTTTAATTTGAAAGATAACCACATTCTTTGAAAGTGTATTTATTTCATAAATAGCTTTAGTAAGAAACGCACATGTGTTTCTCTGTAAAGAGAGGCCATTTTTTGCGACATGTCAAAGTATTGTTATTAGTGAGATCAGTGTTCCTTTTCTCTGTACAAGCTTTACATTGAAAGATAATCACGCTATTTTGAAACTGTATTCTTTCCTGAAAAGCTTTAGTTAAAACGCACTTGTGTTACTTGGTAAGGAGAAGCAGTTGTTTGCGACATGTCAAAGTGTTGTTTGAAGTGAGGTCAATATTCCTTTTCTAGGTACAAGATTTACTTTGAAAGATAATCACATTCTTTTGAAAGTGTATTCATTTCCTGAAAAGCTTTAGTAACTAACACACATGTGTTTCTTGATAAAGAGAAGCAGTTTTTTGCGACATGTCAACGTCTTGTTAGAAGTGATATCAGTGTTCCTTTTCTTTGTACAAGCTTTACTTTGAAGGATAATCACATTCTTTTGAAAGTGTATACATTTCTTGAACAGCTTTAGTTAGAAACACATGTGTTTCTTGGTAAAGAGAAGCAGTTGTTTGCGACATGTCAAAGTATTGTTAGAAGTGAGATCAGTTTACCTTTCTCTGTACAACTTTACTTTGAAAGATAATCATATTCTTCTGAAAGTGTATTCATTTCATTAATAGCTTTAGTAAGAAACGCACAAGTGTTTCTCTGTAAAGAGAAGCAGTTGTTTGCGACATGTCAAAGTATTGTTAGAAGTGAGATCAGTGTTCCATTCTCTGTAGAAACTCTGCTTTGAAATATAATCATGTTCTTTTAAAAGTGTATTCATTTCTTTAAAACTTTAGTAAGCAAAGCACATGTGTTACTTGGTTAGGAGAAGCAGTTGTTTGGGACATGTCAAAATATTGTTTGAAGTGAGATCAATATTCCTTTTCTCTGTACAAGCTTTAATTTGAAAGATAATCACGTTCTTTTGAAAGTGTATACATTTCTTGAAAATCTTTAGTAAGAAACATACATGTATTTCTCTCTAAAGAAAAGCAGTTGTTTGTGACATGTCAAATTACTGTTAAAAATGAGAACAGTTTTCTTTTCTCTCTACAAGCTTTACTTTGAAAGATAATCTCATTGTTTTGAAAGTGTATTCATTTCAAAAATAGCTTTAGTAAGAAACGCACAACTGTTTCTCTGTAAAGAAAAGCCATTTTTTGCGACATGTCAAAGTATTTTTGGAAGAGAGATAAGTGTTCCTTTCTCTGTAGAAGCTTTACTTTGAAAGATAATCACATTTATTTCAAAGTGTATTCATTTCATGAAAAGCTTTAGGAAGAAACACACATGTGTTTCCCTGTAAAGAGAAGCAGTTGTTTGCGACGTGTCAAATTATTGTTAGAAGTGATATCAATGTTCCTTTTCTCCGTAGAAGCTTTACTTTGAAAGAAAGTCACATTCTTTGGAAAGTGTATTCATTTTATAAATAGCTTTAGTAAGAAACACACGTCTTTCTGTGTAAAGAAAAGTTGTTTGCGACATGTCAAATTACTGTTAGAAGTGAGATCAGTGTTCCTTTTCTCTGTAGAAGCTATGCTTTGAAATATAATCACGTTCTTTTGAAAGTGTATTCATTTCTTGAGAAGCTTTACTAAGAAACCCACGTGTATCTTGTTAAAGAGAAGCAATTGTTTGCGACATGTCAAAGTATTGTTTGAAGTGAGATCAGTATTCCTTTTCTCTGTAGAAGCTTTATTTGAAAGATAATCACATTCTTTTGAAAGTGTATTCATTTCTTGAAATGCTTTAGTAAGAAACGCACATGTCTTTTTCTGTAAAGCAAAGCAGTTCTTTGTGACATGTCAAAGGCTTGTTAGAAGTGAGATCCGTGTTCCTTTTCTCTGTAGAATCTTTGCTTTTAAATATAATCACGTTCTTTTTAAAGTGTATTCATTTTAGGAAAAGCTTTATTAAGAAATGCACATGTGCTTCTCCTTATAGAGAAGCAGATTTTTTCGACATATCTATTACTGTTTGAAGTGAGATCAGTTTTCCTTTTCTCTGTAGAAGCTTTACTTTGGAAGATAATCACATTGTTTTGAAAGAGTTCATTTCAAAAATAGCTTTAGTAAGAAACGCAAAAGTGTTTCTTTGTAAAGAAAAGCAGTTGTTTGCAACATGGCAAATTACTGTTAGAAGTGAGATCAGTGTTACTTTTCTCTGTAGAAGCTTTGCTTTGAAATATAATCATGTTCTTTTGAAAGTGTATTCATCTCTTGAAAAGCTTTATTAAGAAACACATGTGTTTCTTGGTGAAGAGAAGCAGTTTTTGCTACATGTCAAAGTCATTTTAGAAGTGAGATCAGTGTTCCTTTTCTCTATAGAAGCTTTACTTTGGAAGATAATCACGTTTTTTTGAAAGTGCATTTATTTCATGAAATACTTTTGTAAGAAACACACATGTGTTTCTCTGTAAGGAGAAGCAGTTGTTTTCGACATGTCAAAGTATTGTTAGAAGTGAGATCAGTAGTCATTTTCTGTGTGCAAGCTTTAATTTGAAATATAATCACGTTCTTTTGAAAGTGTATTTATTTCTTTAAATGCTTTAGTAATAACACACATGTGTTTCTTGGTAAGGAAAGGCAGTTGTTTCTGACATGTCAAAGCCTTGTTAGAAGTGAGATCAGTATTCATTTCTCTTTAGAAACTTTACTTTGAAAGATAATCACATTCTTTGAAAGTGTATTCATTTCATAAAAAACTTAGTAAAAAATGCACAACTGTTCCTTGTAAAGAGAAGCCATTGTTTACGACATGTCAAAGTATTGTTATTAGTGAGATCAGTGTTCCTTTTCTCTGTACAAGCTTTACATTGAAAGATAATCACGCTATTTTGAAACTGTATTCTTTCCTGAAAAGCTTTAGTTAAAACGCACTTGTGTAACTTGGTAAGGAGAAGCAGTGGTTTGCGACATGTCAAAGTGTTGTTTGAAGTGAGGTCAATATTCCTTTTCTAGGTACAAGATTTACTTTGAAAGATAATCACATTCTTTTGAAAGTGTATTCATTTCCTGAAAAGCTTTAGTAACTAACACACATGTGTTTCTAGATAAAGAGAAGCAGTTTTTTGCGACATGTCAACGTCTTGTTAGAAGTGATATCAGTGTTCCTTTTCTTTGTACAAGCTTTACTTTGAAGGATAATCACATTCTTTTGAAAGTGTATACATTTCTTGAACAGCTTTAGTTAGAAACACATGTGTTTCTTGGTAAAGAGAAGCAGTTGTTTGCGACATGTCAAAGTATTGTTAGAAGTGAGATCAGTTTACCTTTCTCTGTACAACTTTACTTTGAAAGATAATCATATTCTTCTGAAAGTGTATTCATTTCATTAATAGCTTTAGTAAGAAACGCACAAGTGTTTCTCTGTAAAGAGAAGCAGTTGTTTGCGACATGTCAAAGTATTGTTAGAAGTGAGATCAGTGTTCCATTCTCTGTAGAAACTCTGCTTTGAAATATAATCATGTTCTTTTAAAAGTGTATTCATTTCTTTAAAACTTTAGTAAGCAAAGCACATGTGTCACTTGGTTAGGAGAAGCAGTTGTTTGGGACATGTCAAAATATTGTTTGAAGTGAGATCAATATTCCTTTTCTCTGTACAAGCTTTAATTTGAAAGATAATCACGTTCTTTTGAAAGTGTATACATTTCTTGAAAATCTTTAGTAAGAAACATACATGTATTTCTCTCTAAAGAAAAGCAGTTGTTTGTGACATGTCAAATTACTGTTAAAAATGAGAACAGTTTTCTTTTCTCTCTACAAGCTTTACTTTGAAAGATAATCTCATTGTTTTGAAAGTGTATTCATTTCAAAAATAGCTTTAGTAAGAAACGCACAACTGTTTCTCTGTAAAGAAAAGCCATTTTTTGCGACATGTCAAAGTATTTTTGGAAGAGAGATAAGTGTTCCTTTCTCTGTAGAAGCTTTACTTTGAAAGATAATCACATTTATTTCAAAGTGTATTCATTTCATGAAAAGCTTTAGGAAGAAACACACATGTGTTTCCCTGTAAAGAGAAGCAGTTGTTTGCGACGTGTCAAATTATTGTTAGAAGTGATATCAATGTTCCTTTTCTCCGTAGAAGCTTTACTTTGAAAGAAAGTCACATTCTTTGGAAAGTGTATTCATTTTATAAATAGCTTTAGTAAGAAACACACGTCTTTCTGTGTAAAGAAAAGTTGTTTGCGACATGTCAAATTACTGTTAGAAGTGAGATCAGTGTTCCTTTTCTCTGTAGAAGCTATGCTTTGAAATATAATCACGTTCTTTTGAAAGTGTATTCATTTCTTGAAAAGCTTTACTAAGAAACCCACGTGTATCTTGTTAAAGAGAAGCAATTGTTTGCGACATGTCAAAGTATTGTTTGAAGTGAGATCAGTATTCCTTTTCTCTGTAGAAGCTTTATTTGAAAGATAATCACATTCTTTTGAAAGTGTATTCATTTCTTGAAATGCTTTAGTAAGAAACGCACATGTCTTTTTCTGTAAAGCAAAGCAGTTCTTTGTGACATGTCAAAGGCTTGTTAGAAGTGAGATCCGTGTTCCTTTTCTCTGTAGAATCTTTGCTTTTAAATATAATCACGTTCTTTTTAAAGTGTATTCATTTTAGGAAAAGCTTTATTAAGAAATGCACATGTGCTTCTCCTTATAGAGAAGCAGATTTTTTCGACATATCTATTACTGTTTGAAGTGAGATCAGTTTTCCTTTTCTCTGTAGAAGCTTTACTTTGGAAGATAATCACATTGTTTTGAAAGAGTTCATTTCAAAAATAGCTTTAGTAAGAAACGCAAAAGTGTTTCCTTTGTAAAGAAAAGCAGTTGTTTGCAACATGGCAAATTACTGTTAGAAGTGAGATCAGTGTTACTTTTCTCTGTAGAAGCTTTGCTTTGAAATATAATCATGTTCTTTTGAAAGTGTATTCATCTCTTGAAAAGCTTTATTAAGAAACACATGTGTTTCTTGGTAAAGAGAAGCAGTTTTTGCTACATGTCAAAGTCTTTTTAGAAGTGAGATCAGTGTTCCTTTTCTCTATAGAAGCTTTACTTTGGAAGATAATCACGTTTTTTTGAAAGTGCATTTATTTCATGAAATACTTTTGTAAGAAACACACATGTGTTTCTCTGTAAGGAGAAGCAGTTGTTTTCGACATGTCAAAGTATTGTTAGAAGTGAGATCAGTAGTCATTTTCTGTGTGCAAGCTTTAATTTGAAATATAATCACGTTCTTTTGAAAGTGTATGCATTTCTTGAAAATCTTTAGTAAGAAACATACATGTATTTCTCTCTAAAGAAAAGCAGTTGTTTGTGACATGTCAAATTACTGTTAAAAATGAGAACAGTTTTCTTTTCTCTCTACAAGCTTTACTTTGAAAGATAATCTCATTGTTTTGAAAGTGTATTCATTTCATAAATAGCTTTAGTAAGAATCTCACAAGTGTTTATCTGTAAGAGAAGCAGTTGTTTGCAACATGTCAAATTACTGTTAGATGTGAGATCATTGTTCCTTTTCTCTGTACAAACTTTACTTTAAAAGATGATCACATTCTTTTTAAAGTATATTCATTTCTTGAAAAGCTTTAGTTAAAAACAGACATGTGTTTCTTGGTAAGGAGAAGCAGTTGTTTGCAACATGTCAAAGTATTGTTAGAAGTAAGATCAGTGTTCCTTTTCTCTGTAGAAGCTTTACTTTGAAAGATAATCATGTTCCTTTGAAAATGTAATCATTTCTTGAAAAGCCTTGGTTGGAAATGCACATGTGTTTCTTGGTAATGTGAAGCAGTTGTTTGCAACATTTCAAAATATTGTTAGACGTGAGATCAGTATTCCTTTTTTCTGTACAACCTTTAGATTGAAAGATAATCATGTTCTTTTGAAAGCGTATTTCAAGAAAAGCTTTAGTAAGAAATGTATATGTGTTTCTTGGTAAAGAGAAGCCGATGTTTGCTACATATCAAAGCATTGTTAGAATGGAGATCAGTGTTACTTGTCACTGTACAAGCTTTACTTTGAAAGATAAGCACATTCTTTTGAAAGGGTTTCCATTTCTTTAAAAGCTTTAGTAAGAAACGCACGTGTTTCTCTGTAAAGAGAAGCAGTTGTTTGCGCCATGTAAAATTACAGTTAGAAGTGAAATCAGTGTTCCTTTCCTCTGTACAAGCTTTATTTTGAAAGATAATCACGTTCATTTGAAAGTATATTCATTTCTTAAAATGTTTTAGTAAGAAAGACACATGTGTTTCTTGAAAAGGAGAAGCACTAGCAGGGCGGTGGTGGCGCACGCCTTTAATCCCAGCACTCGGGAGGCAGAGGCAGGCGGATCTCTGTGAGTTCGAGACCAGCCTGTTCTACAAGAGCTAGTTCCAGGACAGGCTCCAAAACCACAGAGAAACCTTGTCTCGAAAAACCAAAAAAAAGAAAAAGAAAAAAAAGAAAAGGAGAAGCACTTGTTTGCGACTTGTCAAAGTATTTTTGAAGTGAGATCAATATTCATTTTCTCTGGAGAAGCTTTACTTTGAAAGATAATCATGTTCTTTGAAAAGTGAATTCATTTCTTGAAAAGCTTTAGTTAGAAACAAACATGTGTTTCTTAGTAAAGAGAAGAAGTTGGTTGCGATGTGTCAAAGTATTGTTAGAAGTGAGATCAGTGTACCATTTCTCTGTAAAAGCTTTACTTTGAAAGATAATCACATTCTTTTGAAAGTGCATTCATTTATGAAAAGCTTTATTAAGAAACGCAAAATTTTTTCTCTGTGAAGAGAAGTACTTTTTTGCGACATGTCAAGTTATTGTTAGAATTGAGATCAGTGGTGCTTTCTCAGCACAAGCTTTACTTTGAAAGATAATTGCGTTCCTTTGAGAGTTTATTAATTTCACGAAAGCTTTAGTAAGAAACGCACATGTCTTTCTTTGTAAAGACAAGCAGTTGTTTGCTACGTGTGAAAGCATTGTTAGAACTGAGATCAGTGTTCCTTTTCTCAGCACAAGCCTTACTTTGAAAGATAATTGCGTTCTTTTGAAAGTTTATTAATTTCAAGAAAGCTCCAGTACCAAACACATATGTGTTTCTTTGTAAAGACAAGCAGTTTGCTACGTGTGAAAGCATTGTAGAACTGAGATCAGTGTTCCTTTTCTCAGTACAAGCTTTATTTTAAAGATAATCGCATTCTTTTGAAAGTTTATTAATTTCATAAAAGCTTTAGTAAAAAACGCACATGTGTTTCTTTGTAAAGACAAGCAGTTGTTTGCTATGTGTGAAACACTGTTCGAACTGAGATCAGTGTTCCTTTTTTCAGTACAAGTTTACTTTGAAAAAAATGGCGTTCTTTTGAAAGTTTATTAATTACATGAAAGATGTAGTAAGAAACGCTCATGTGTTTCTTTGTAAAGACAAGCAGTTGTTTGCTATATGTGAAAGCATTGTTAGAACTGAGATCAGTGTTCCTTTTCTCAGTACAAGCTGTACTTAGAAAGATAATCGCGTTCTTTTGATACTTTATTAATTTCACGAAAGCTTTAGTAAGAAATGCACATGTGTTTATTTGTAAAGACAAGCAGTAGTTTGCTACGTTTGAAAGCATTGTTAGAATTGAGATCAGTGTTCCTTTTCTCAGTACAAGGTTTACTTTGAAAGATAATCGTGTTCTTTTGAAAGTTTATTAATTTCAGGAAAGCTTTAGTAAGAAACGCACATGTGTTTCTTTGTAAAGAAAAGCAGTTGTTTGCTCTGTGTGAAACATTGTTAGAACTGAGATCAGTGTTCCTTTTTTCAGTACAAGTTTACTTTGAAAGGAAATCGCGTTCTTTTGAAAGTTTTTAATTTCACGATAGCTTTAGTAAGAAACGCACATGTGTTTCTTTGTAAAGACAAGCAGTTGTTTGCTATATGTGAAAGCATTGTTAGAACTGAGATCAGTGTTCCTTTTCTCAGTACAAGCTGTACTTAGAAAGATAATCGCGTCTTTTGATACTTTATTAATTTCACAAAAGATTTAGTAAGAAATGCACATGTGTTTATTTGTAAAGACAAGCAGTAGTTTGCTACGTTTGAAAGCATTGTTAGAATTGAGATCAGTGTTCCTTTTCTCAGTACAAGGTTTACTTTGAAAGATAATCGTGTTCTTTTGAAAGTTTATTAATTTCAGGAAAGCTTTAGTAAGAAACGCACATGTGTTTCTTTGTAAAGAAAAGCAGTTGTTTGCTCTGTGTGAAACATTGTTAGAACTGAGATCAGTGTTCCTTTTTTCAGTACAAGTTTACTTTGAAAGGAAATCGCGTTCTTTTGAAAGTTTTTAATTTCACGATAGCTTTAGTAAGAAACGCACATGTGTTTCTTTGTAAAGACAAGCAGTTGTTTGCTATGTGTGAAAGCATTGTTAGAACTGAGATCAGTGTTCCTTTTCTCAGTACAAGCTTTATTTTGAAAGATAATCGCGTTCTTTTGAAAGTTTATTAATTTCAAGCAAGCTTTAGTAAGAAATGCACATGTGTTTCTTTTAAAAAAAAAGCAGTTGTTTGCTACGTGTGAAAGAATTGTTAGAACTGAGATCAGTGTTCCTTTTCTCAGTGCAGTCTTTAATTTGAAAGATAATTTCATTCTTTTGAAAGTGTATTAATTTTACGAATGCTTTAGTAAGAAACATACAGGTGTTCATTTGTAAAGGTAAGAGTTGTATGCTACGTGTGAAAGCACTGTTAGAACTGAGATCAGTGTTCCTTTTCTCAGTACAAGCTTTACCTTGAAAGATAATCGCGTTCTTTTGAAAGTTTATAAATTTCACGAAAGCTTTAGTATGAAACGCAGATGTGTTTCTTTCTAAAGAAAACCGCTGTTTGCTACATGTGAACGCATTCTTAGAACTGACATCAGTTTTCCTTTTCTCAGTACAAGCTTTACTTTGAAAGATAATCGGGTTCTTTTGCAAGATTATTAATTTCACAAAAGCTTTAGTAAGAAACGCACATGAGTTTCTGTGTAAAGACAAGCAGTTGTTTGCTACATGTGAAAGGATTGTTAGAACTGAGATCAGTGATCCTTTTCTCAATACAAGCATTACTTTGAAAGATAATCGCGTTCATTTGAAAGTTTATTAATTTCAAGAATGCTTTAGTACCAAACGCACATGTGTTTCTTTGTAGAGACAAGCAGTTGTTTGCTATGTGGGAAAGCATTGTGAGAACTGAGATCAGTGTTCCTTTTCTCAGTACAAGCTTTACTTTGAAAGATAATAGCGTTCTTTTGAAAGTTTATTAATTTCACGAAAGCTTTAATAAGAAATGAACATGTTTTTCTATGTAAAGAAAAGCAGTTGTTTGCTAAGTGTGAAAGCATTGTTAGAACTGATCATTGTTCCTTTTCTCAGTGCAAGCATTAATTTGAAAGATAATCGCGTTCTTTGAAAGTTTATTAATTTCCCGAAAGCTTTAGTTAGAAACGCACATGTGTTTCTTTGTAAAGGCAAGCAGTTGTTTGCTACGTGTGAAAGCATTGTTAGAACTGAGATCAGTGATCCTCTTCTCAGTACAAGCTTTACTTTGTAAGATAATCGCATTCTTTTGAATGTTTATTAATTTCCCAAAAGCTTTAGGAAGAAACGCACATGTGTTTCTTTGTAAAGACAAACAGTTGTTTGCTACGTGTGAAAGCATTGTTAGAACTGAGATCAGTGTTCCTTTTCTCAGTACAAGCTTTACTTTGAAAGATAATCGTGATCTTTTGAAAGTTTATTAATTTTACGAAAGCTTTAGTAAGAAAAGCACATGTGTTTATTTCTAAAGACAAGCAGTT
The DNA here is from genome assembly GCF_950005125.1 of Chionomys nivalis. NCBI lineage: Eukaryota > Metazoa > Chordata > Mammalia > Rodentia > Cricetidae > Chionomys > Chionomys nivalis. The sequence goes on along the minus strand of NC_080090.1, from coordinate 114,973,030 downwards.
GTTTGCTACGTGTAAAAGAATACTGAGAACTGAGATTAGTGTTCCTTTTCTCAGTACAAGCTTTACTTGGAAAGATAATCGCGTTCATTTGAAAGTTTATTAATTTCACGAAACTTTAGTACCAAGCGCACATGTGTTTCTTTGTAAAGACAAGCAGTTGTTTGCTACTTGTGAAAGCATTGTTAGGACTGTGTTCAGTGTTCCTTTTCTCAGTACAAGCTTTACTATGAAAGATAATCATGTTCTTTGAAAGTTTATTAATTTCAAGAAAGCTCAAGTACCAATCGCACATGTGTTTCTTTGTAAAGGCAAGCATTTGTTTGCTACGTGAGAAAGCATTATTAGAACTGAGATCAGTGTTTCTTTTCTCAGTACAAGATTTTTTTTTATTCTCTTTTAATTAAAATTTCCAACTGCTCCCCGTTTCCCATTTCCCTCCGCCTCCTCCCACATATTGCCCCCTTCCCCCGCTGCCCTCCCCCTATCCCCACTCCACTTCTCCTTTCCCTAGTCCACTCCCCTTCCCTCTAGATACTGAAGAGCAGTCCAATTTCCCTGCTCTACAGGAAGACCAAGGTCCTCCCACTTCCATCTAGGTCCAGGAAGGTGAGCATCCAAACAGGCTAAGCTCCCACAAAGCCAGTTCATGTATTAGGATCGAAACCTAGTGCCATTGTCCTTGGCTTCTCATCAGCCTTCATTGTCCGCCTTGTTCAGAGAGTCCAGTTTCAACCCATGCTTATTCAGTCCCAGTCCAGCTGGCCTTGGAGAGCTCCCAATAGATCAGTTCCACTGTCACAGTGGGTGGGTGCAAGCCTCGTGGTCCTGATTTCCTTGCTCATGTTCTCCCTCCTTCTGCTCCTCATTTGGACCTTAAGTGCTCAGACGGTTGATCCAAATTGGGTCTCTGTCTCTCTCTCGATCCATCACCAGATGAAAGTTCCTGTGCCATTCTCCTTGGCCTCTCGTCAGCTCTCATTGTCCACCATATTCAGAGAGTCCGGTTTTATCCCATGTTTTTTTCAGTAGCAGTCCAGCTGGCCTTGGTGAGCTCCCAATAGATCGGCCCCCCTGTCTCAGTGGTCGGGTGCACCCCTCATGGTCCTGACTTCCTTGTTCATGTTCTCTCTCCTTCTGCTCCTCATTATAACCTTGGGAGTTCAGTCCGGTGCTCCAGTGTGGGTCTCTGTCTCTATCTCCATCGCTAGATGAAGGTTCTATGGCGATATGCAAGATATTCATCAGTATTATTATAGGATAGGTTCATTTCAGGTTCCCTATCCTCAGGTGCCCCAATGACCTAACTGGGGACATTGCCCTGGGCATCTGGTAGCCATTCCAGGTTCAAGTCTCTTGCCAACCCTTAGGTGGCTCCCTTAACTAAGGTATGAGTTTCCCTGCTCCCCAATCCAACCTTCCTTTAACCCCAATCACCCTGATTCCCCCAGTTCCCCTCATCCTCTCCTTCACACTTTTCTCTCCCCATTACCCCTCATCCCAATCCCACCCCACCCCCCAAGATTCCAATTTTTTGCCCATCAATCTTGTCTACTTCCCATAGCTGGGAGGATATCTATATGTTTTTCCTTGGGTTTACCCTCTTGTTTAGCTTCTTTAGGATCACAAATTATAGACTCAGTGGCCCCTATCTATGGCTAGAAACCAATTATGAGTGAGTACATCCCATGATCTTCTTTTTGGGTCTGGGTTACCTCACTCAGGATCGTATTTTCTATTTTCATCCATTTGCATGCAAAATTTGAGAAGTCATTGTTTTTTACCGCAGAGTAGTACTCTAATGTATATATATTCCACACTTTCTTCATCCATTCTTCTATTGAAGGGCATCTAGGTTGCTTCCAGGTTCTGGCTATTACAAATAATGCTGCTATGAACATAGTTGGACAAATGCTTTTGTCATATGATAGGGCATCTCTTGGGTATATTCCCAAGAGTGCTATTGCTGGGTCCAGGGGTATGTTGATCCCAATTTTTCTGAGAAACCGCCACACTGATTTCCAAAGTGGTTGCACAAGTTTGCAGTCCCACCAGCAATGGATGAGGGTACCCCTTTCTTCACAACCTCTCCAGCAAAGGCTATCTTTGGTGTTTTTGATTTTAGCCATTCTGACAGGTGTAAGATGATATCTCAAAGTTGTTTTGATTTGCATTTCTCTGATCGCTAAGGAGGTTGAGCATGACCTTAAGTATCTTTTGACCATTTTAACTTCTTCTGATGAGAATTCTCTGTTCAGTTCAGTGCCCCATTTTTTAATTGGGTTAATTATCCTTTTAAGTCTATTTTCTTGAGTTCTTTATATATTTTGGAGATCAGACCTTTGTCTGTAGCGGGGTTGGTGAAGATCTTCTCCCAGTCAGTAGGCTGCCTTTTTGTCTTAATGACAGTGTCCTTTGCTTTACAGAAGCTTCTCAGTTTCAGGAGGTCCCATTTATTCAATGTTGCCCTTAATGTCTGTGCTGCTGGGGTTATACATAGGAAGCAATCTCCTGTGCCCATATGTTGTAGCGTACTTCCCATTTTCTCTTCTATCAGGTTGAGTGTGTTCAGATTGATATTGAGGTCTTTGATCCATTTGGACTTGAGTTTTGTGCATGGTGATAGATATGGGTCTATTTTCATTCTTCTACAGGTTGACATCCAATTGTGCCAGCACCATTTGTTTCTTCAGATGCTTTCTTTCTTCCATTGTAAACTTTTAGTTCCTTTATCGAAAATTAGTTGTTCATAGGTTTGTGGGTTAAAATCCGGGTCTTCTATATGATTCCATTGGTCGACTGCTCTGTTTTTATGCCAGTACCACGCTGTTTTCATTACTGTAGCTTGTAATAGAGTTTGAAGTCAGGGATGGTAATGCCTCCAGAAGTTCCTTTATTGTATAAGATTGTTTTGGCTATCCTGGGTTTTTTGTTTCTCCATATAAAGTTGATTATTATCCTTTCAAGATCTGTGAAGAATTTTGATGGGGATTGCATTGAATCTATAAATTGCCCTTGGTAGAATTGCCATTTTTACTATGTTGATCCTCCCAATCCAGGAGTAAGGGAGATCCTTCCATTTTCTGGTATCCTCTTCAATTTCTTTCTTCAATGCCGTAAAGTTTTTGTTAAATAGATCTTTAACTTCCTTGGTTAGAGTTACCCCAAGATATTTTATGCTTTTTGTGGCTATTGTGAAAGGTGATGATTCTCTTATTTCCCTCTCTGCTTCAATATCCTTTGTGTATAAGAGGGCGACTGATTTTTTGGAGTTGATCTTGTATCCTGCCACATTACTAAAGGCGTTTATCAGCTGTAGGAGTTCTTTGGTGGAGTTTTTGGGGTCGCTCATGTACACTATCATATCATCTGCAAATAATGCAAGTTTAACTTCTTCCTTTCCAATTTGAATCCCCTTTATCCCCTTATGTTGTCTTATTGCTATTGCTAAAACTTCGAGAACTATATTGTAGAGGTATGGAGAGAGTGGACAGCCTTGGCGTGTTCCTGATTTTAGTGGGATGGCTTTAAGTTTCTCTCCATTTAATTTGATATTAGCTGTCGGCTTGCTGTATATACCTTTAATTATATTTAGGTATGACCCTTGTATCCCTAATCTCTCCAAGACTTTTATCATAAAGGGATGTTGAATTTTGTCAAATGCTTTTTCAGCGTCTAATGAAACAATCATATGGTTTTTTTCTTTCAGTTTATTTATATGATGGATTACATTGATAGATTTGCATATGTTAAACCAGCCCTGCATCTCTGGTATGAAGCCTACTTGATCATAATGGATAATTTTTCTAATGTGTTCTTGGATTCGGTTTGCCAGAATTTTGTTGAGGATTTTTGCGTCAATGTTCATGAGTGAGTTTGGCCTGTAATTCTCTTTCTTGGTTGGGTCTTTGTGTGGTTTTGGTATCAGAGTTACTGTAGCTTCATAAAAGGAATTTGGCAATGACTCTTCTGTTTCTATATTGTGAAATACCGTAAGGAGTATAGGTATTAGGTCTTCTTGGAAGTTGTGGTAGAATTCTGCATTGAAACCATCTGGTTCTGGACTTTTTTTGGAGCGGAGGTTTTTGATAACCGCTTCTAATTCTTCACGACTAACCAGTCTATTTAGGTTGTTCACCTGGTCCTGGTTTAACTTTGGTATATGGTATTTATCTAAAAAAGTGTCCATTTCTTTTACATTTTCCAGTTTTGTGGCATACAGGCTTTTGTAGTAAGATCTAATGATTCTCTGAATTTCCTCTGTGTCTGTGGTTATGTCTCCCTTTTCATTTCTGATCTTATTAATTTGCAAATTCTCTCTCTGCCGTTTGATTAGTTTGGATAGGGGTTTATCAATCTTGTTGATTTTCTCCAGGAACCAGCTTTTTGATTTATTGATTCTTTCAATTGTTTTCTGTGTTTCTATTTTGTTGATTTCAGCCCTCAGTTTGATTATTTCCAGTCTTCTACCCCTTCTAGGTGAGTCTGCTTCTTTTTTTTCTAGAGCTTTCAGGTGGGCTGTTAAGTCTCCAATGTGTGATTTCTCTGTTTTCTATAAGTGGGCAGTTAGTGCTATGAACGTTCCTCTCAGGACTGCTTTCATAGTGTCCCATAGGTTTGAGTATGTTGTTTCTTTATTTTCATTGTCTTCAAGGAACACTTTAATTTCTTTCTTTATTTCTTCCTTAATCCAGGTATGGTTCAGTAGTTGACTATTCAGTTTCCATGAGTGTGTAGGCTTTCTGGGGGTAGCATTGTTGCTGAATTCTAGCTTTAATCCATGGTGATCTGATAAGATACAGGTGGTTATTAATATCTTTTTGTAACTGTGGATGTTTGCTTTGTTACCGAGTATGTGGTCGATTTTTGAGAAGGTTCCATGAGCTGCAGAGAAGAAAGTATATTCTTTCCTATTTGGCTGGAATGTTCTATAGATGTCTGTTAAGTCCATTTGATTCATTACCTCCATTAATTCTCTTATTTCTCTGTTAGGTTTCTGTCTAATTGACCTATCCATTAGTGAGAGAGGAGTATTAAAGTCTCCTACTACAAATGTGTGCGGTTTGATGGCTGCCTTGAGTCTTAACAATGTTTCTTTTACGTACGTGGTTGCTTTTATATTAGGGGCATAGATATTCAGGATTGAGATTTTATCCTGATGAATTGTTCCTGTTATGAGTAGAAAATGTCCCTCTCCATCTCTTCTGATTGATTTAAGTTTGAAGTCAACTTTGTTAAAAATTAGTATGGCCACACCTGCTTGTTTCCTAGATCCATTTACTTGATAAGCCTTATCCCAGCCCTTTACTCTGAGTAGGTGCCTGTCTTTGTGATTGAGGTGTGTTTCTTGTAAACAGCAGAATGTTGGATCCTGTTTTCGTATCCAATCTCTTAGTCTGTGCCTTTTTATAGGTGAGTTGAGTCCATTGACATTAAGTGATATTACTGACCAGTGGTTGTTAACTCCGGTCATTTTTTTTAGTAGTAGATTTTGTGTGTTTCTCTTCTTTGAGATGTGCTGGTAAAGGGTCTCTAGATGTCTGAGTTACTGTGGTCATTGTTGGACTCCTTGATTAGTGATTTTCCTTCTATTACTTTCTGTAATGCTGGATTTGTGGCTGCGTATTGTTTAAATTTGTTTTTATCCTGGAAAATTTTGTTTTCTCCATTTATAGTGAATGAAAGCTTGGCTGGGTATAGTAGTCTGGGCTTGCATCCATGGTCTCTTAGTTTCTGCAGTACATCTATCCAGGACCTTCTGGCTTTAATGGTTTCCATAGAGAAGTCAGGTGTAAGTCTGATAGGTTTACCTTTATAAGTAACTTGGCCTTTTTCCTTTGCTGCTCTTAGTATTCTTTCTTTATTCTGTATGCTTTGTGTTTTGATTATTATATGGCGAGAGGATGTTTTTTTTGATCCAGCCTATTCGGTGTTCTGTATGCTTCTTGAACCTTCATAGGTATATCTTTCTTTAGGTTGGGAAAGTTTTCTTCTATAATTTTATTAAATATATTTTCTGGACCGTTGAGCTGCGCTTCTTCTCCTTCTTCTTTTCCTATTATTCTTAGGTTTGGTCTTTTTATTGTGTCCCATATTTCCTGAATGTTTTGTGATGAGAATTTGTTGGCCTTGCTGTTTTCTTTGATCAGAGTGTTTATTTTCTCTATGGTATCTTCAGAATCTGAGATTCTTTCTTCTCTCTTGTATTCTGTTGGTTATGCTTGCTTCTGTAGTCGCTATTCATTTACCTAGATTTTCCCTGTCCAGCTGGCCTTCTGTTTGTGTTTTCTTCTTTGCCTCCATTTCAGTTTTTAAGTCTTGAACTGTTTCCATTATCTGTTTGATTGTTTTTCCTTGGTTTTAGGGTATCATTCACTGATTTGCTCAATTCTTCAAACTTTCTGTTATACTTCTCATCCATTTGTATAAGGGCATTTTTTACATGCTGTTTAAGGGCGTTAATCACTTTCATAAAGTCAATTTTATCTACTTCTTCATGATTAAGGTGTTCATGTCCTCCTGTTGTGAGGTCGCTGGGTTCTGGTGGTTTCATATAGTTTTTCAGATTGTTGGGTGAATTCTTGCATTAGCGCATGCCCATCTCTTTCTCTGAATGCTCCCCTATGGATCTTCTTTTACCGGATCAGGTCTCCTTGCCTACTGATGTATCTTCCCAGTGATGGCACTCTGCAGTGATAGCTCTCCTGGTGCTCCAGTGATGTCTCTCCTGGTACCAATATCAGCTCTCCGTGCCCAAAGACGGCTCTCCTGGTACCCAAAAGTTTATTAATTTCAAGAAAGCTCCAGTACAAAACGCACAAGTGTTTTTTTGTAAAGGCAAGCAGTTGATTGCTACGTGTGAAAGAATTGTTAGAACTGAGATCAGTTTTCCTTTTCTCAGTACAAGCTTTACTTTGAAAGATAATCGCGTTCTTTTGAAAGTTTATTAATTTCACTATAGCTTTAGTAAGAAACACACATGTGTTTCTTTGTAAAGTTAAGAGTTGTATGCTACGTGTGAAAGCATTGTTAGAACTGAGTTCAGTGTTCCTTTTCTCATTACAAGCTTTATTTTGAAAGATAATCGTGTTCTTTTGAAAGTTTATTAATTTCACAAGCTTTAGTACGAAACGCACATGTGTTTCTTTGTAAAGACAAGCAGTTGTTTGCTACGTGTGAAAGCCTTCTTAGAACTGTGATAAGTGTTCCTCTTCTCAGTACAAGCTTTACTTTGAAAGATAATCACGTTCTTTTGAAAGTTTATTAATTTCACGAAAGCTTTAGTAAGAAACGCACATGTGTTTCTTTGTAAGAGGTAAGAGTCGTATGCTACGTGTGAAAGCCTTGTTAGAACTGAGATCAGTGTTCCTTTCCTCAGTACAAGCTTTACTTTGAAAGATATTGGCATTCTTTTGAAAGTTTATTAATTTCAAGAGAGCTCCAGTATCAAACGCACATGTTTTTCTTTGTAAGGACAAGCAGTTGTATGCTACGTGTGAAAGCATTGTTAGAACTGAGATCGGTGTTCCTTTCCTCAGTACAAGCTTTACTTTGAAAGATATTGGCATTCTTTTGAAAGTTTATTAATTTCAAGAGAGCTCCAGTATCAAACGCACATGTTTTTCTTTGTAAGGACAAGCAGTTGTATGCTACGTGTGAAAGCATTGTTAGAACTGAGATCGGTGTTCCTTTTCTCAGTACAAGCTTTACTTTGAAAGGTAATCGCGTTCTTTTGAAAGTTTATTGATTTCACGAATACTTTAGTAAGAAACGCACATGTGTTTCATTGTAAAGGAAAGAGTTGTATGCTATGTGTGAAAGCATTGTTAGAATTGAGATCAGTGTTCCTTTTCTCAGTACAAGTTTTACTTTGAATGATAATCGCGTTCTTTTGAAAGTTAATTAATTTCACGAAAGCTTTAGTAAGAAACACACAAGTGTTTCTTTGTAAGGACATGTAGTTGTTTGCTACATGTGAAAGCATTGTTAGAACTGAGATCAGTGTTTCTTTTCTCAGTACAAGCTTTACTTTGAAAGATAATCGCGTTCTTTTGAATGTTTATTAATTTCACGAAAGCTTTAGTAAAAACGCACATGTGTTTGTTTGTATAGAAAAGCAGTTGTTTGCTACGTGTGAAAGCAATGTTAGAACTGAGGTCAGTTTCCTTTTTTCATACAAAATTTACTTTGAAATATAATCGCGTTCTTTTTAAAGTTTATTAATTTCAAGGAAGGTTTAGTAAGAAACGCACATGTGTTTCTTTGTTGTTGTAATATGAGCGGCGGGGCTGTGTCCCCGGCACCTGGCCGCCCACATGGCTTATGCCCCGAAATAATTACACGGAAACTCTATTCTTTTAATCACTGCCTGGCCCATTAGTTCCAGCCTCTTATTGGGTAGCTCTTACATATTGATCTAACCCATTTCTAATATTCTGTGTAGCACAACGAGTTGGCTTACCAGGGAAGATCTTAACCTGCGTCTGGCTGGAGTGGGAGAATCATGGCGACTCTCTACTCGGCTTCTTTCTCCCAATATTCTGTTTTGTTTACTCCACCCACCTAAGGGTTGGCCTATCCAATGAACCTAGGCAGTTTCTTTATTATTTAACCAATGACCTTCCTCCATCATTTCCCCTTTTTCTGTTTAAAAAAAAAGAAAGGCTTTCATTTTAACATAGTAAGATTACATATAGCAAAACAGTTATCAAGCAAGAATTACAGTTACAATATTTATATCTATTTTATCTTTTATCATAAGTAAGGAAAACTATAACTAACCGTTCTTCAACTCCATCAAAGACTCCAGAAGGATATAATATTACCTAAGCAAACAAGAGATCCAAAACTCTAGAAATGACAGAGACATCTCACTGCCTGGACAGTAACCCAAAGTTCTTTTGTACCGTTGGGGCATCCATCTTCAGCCTTCAGGCCCATAGTATTCAACAGACATTTTCATCAAGCAGGAAATTCCAAAGACAGTTCAGTCACTTTTTGCTGTGTCCTGCAGAATGTCTCGCAGACTCTTTTATGAGTCAGGAACCCCGAAAATCCATCTCACCTTTAGGCAAGTTCAGCAGTCCTTTTTCTGCAGGTTCTCTGTGTCCAGTTTATGCAACAGTCCAGGCAAGAGAAGTTTCTTGCTCAAATGGCTATCAAACTCCATAAGGAGCCTCTTTGATGCCCATCATTCTCTTGAAGTAGATTGGTGCTGCCAGGAGCAGACGTGTCTCATTGTCATGAAAAGCCCTAAGTTATTAAAACGTTTAAATGTCATATTCTGCAGTCTTTGAAAGATATGAAGAATGCCTATCTAGCTGAAATATATCTATGCACATCTAGAAAATCTAACTAACATGACTAAAAGCTTGACAATTATCGATGATTATCCATTAACAACCTATATACATTACATTTTTTAATGAACTATACAATCACAATACCTTAATCAAGATTAGAAATATGCATATACATATAACAAAATTGACCTTCAAATCCACACCAATGCAAATTATTCATATCTATATCATATCCCCCTTTAAATGTAAAAGAACATTTATAAATCATATTTGGGAACATGGGCCCAGTTTTTTCTCTCCAAACTGCTTCCTGCTGAATGGGGGCGTCGTTAATAAGGTCTTTCATGATATAACCTGTATGCCAGGGTCATCTCAGTTGGCAGTTGAGTGAAGTAATTTTCTGAAGGTGTTTACAGCAACCTTTCAGGAAGGCGTGGTCTATCATACCATATTGGGATAGAAGCATATAACAGGGTCTCGTCCTCTGTGAAAACAAAAGAAGACCCTCTCCAAAGCATCATATCCTTAAACCCATATTCTGAAATCATAATACCCTTATATCCATTTTGGTTTAGCTTGGCAGCCCATATAATGAAATGTCTTTCTGCAGTTAGCTCCTTTACAGTCAAAACTTTTAAAGAAAGCACAATAATACAAAAAATCCAGATTCTCTGTGAATTTTCCATTTTTACGTGGCTTATTTTTTTTTTAATTTATAACTATCTGTACTCTGTCTCTTTAAAGACTTTATCCCCCCTTTTTAAGGGTATTAACTTTATTCTCTCTATATATATATATTTTTGTCTCTCTCAAGCCTACGTACATCCATCCAACACTGTGACCCATAGGTCTTTTATGTCTGAATCTGTTTTATTGTGAATCTGTAATTTTTTTTTTAGGAGCATTTCTTAAAACGTTAAGCAGTTCTTGAAAACTTAAGTTGCACCATATAGGGGTAATACGGTACTGCCTGTGTCTGGCTCAGTCTAAACCTTAACTGTGCTGTTATTATGGTAATTACGGTAGTTCCTGCCTGAGACCAGCAGAGTTCCACATGGTGGAGCTGAGCTGCTTCTGCCTCAGAGACATTTGGTGCCCCAGAGTCACACACAGTTTCAGGCACACAGCAGTCAACATTGCCATCAAGCAAGCCGTAACACTTTACTCCAAATGCTCCATTCAAAAGCTCTGTCTCCAGCAGGAGCCAGACAGAGATCGTGATGGTGGCACAGCCCAGAAAGCCGGCATTTTAAAACAGCCAGTTTTTTTCTGTTGCTGAGTCAGGACAATTTCTTTGCCGCACGCAACCCACAAACAGCAAAAAGCTGTCTTAAATTTTCTCTGTGTCCTTTTTAAGCCCTCTCAGGTTTTACGTGGAATTCATTAGCACGTTGGGTGCCACTCTGTTGTAATATGAGCGGCGGGGCTGTGTCCCTGGCACCTGGCCACCCGCATGGCTTATGCCCCAAAATAATTACACGGAAACTCTATTCTTTTAATCACTGCCTGGCCCATTAGTTCCAGCCATTATTGGCTAGCTCTTACATATTGATCTAACCCATTTCTAATATTCTGTGTAGCACAACGAGTTGGCTTACCAGGGAAGAGCTTAACCTGCGTCTGGCAGGAGTGGGAGAATCATGGCGACTCCCTACTCGGCTTCTTTCTCCCAATATTCTGTTTTGTTTACTCCACCCACCTAAGGGTTGGACTATCCAATGAAATTAGGCAGTTTCTTTATTATTTAACCAAAACTTCCTCCATCACTTTGTAAAGACACGGAGTTGTTTGCTTCATGTGAAAGCATGTTAGAACTGAGATCAGTGTTCCTTTTCTCAGTACAAGGTTTACTTTGAAAGTTAATCCTGTTCTTTTAAAAGTTTATTAATTTATCGAAACCTTTAGTAAGAAAAGCACATGTGTTTCTTTGTAAAGACAAGTAGTTATTTGCTACTTGTGAAAGCATTGTTAGAACAGGGATCAGTGTTTCTTTTCTCAGTAAAAGGTTTACTTTGAAAGATAAACGATTTATTTTGAAAGTTTATTAATTTCACGAAAGTTTTTGTAAGAAAGCACATGTGTTTCTTTGTAAGGACAAGCAGTTGTTTGCTATGTGTGAAAGCATTGTAACAACTAGGATCAGTGTTCCTTTGCTCAGTACAAGCTTTACTTTGAAAGATAATCATGTTCTTTTGAAAGATTATCAATTTCACGAAAGCATTAGTACCAAACGCACATGTGTTTCTTGGAAAAGACAAGCAGTGGTTTGCTTTGTGTGAAAGCATTGTTAGAACTGAGATCAGTGTTCCTTTTCTCAGTACAAGCTTTACTGTGAAAGATAATCGTGTTCTTTTGAATATTATCAATTTCACGAAAGCATTAGTACCAAACGCACATGTGTTTCTTGGTAAAGACAATCAGTTGTTTGCTACGTGTGAAAGCATTGTTAGAACTGAGATCAGTGTTACTTTTCTCAGTACAACCTTTACTTTGAAAGATAATCGCGTTTTTTGAAAGTTTATTACTTTCACAAAGCTTTATACCAAACGCACATGAGTTTCTTTGTAAAGACAAGCAGTTGTTTGCTATGTGTGAAAGCATTGTTAGAACTGAGATCAGTCTTCCGTTTCTCAGTACAAGCTTTACATTGAAAGATAATCGTGTTCTTTTGAAAGTTACTAATTTCACGAAAGCTTTAGTACCAAACGCACATGTGTTTCATTGTAAAGACAAGCAGTTGTTTGCTTTGTGTGAAAGCATTGTTAGAACTGAGATCAGTGTTCCTTTTCTCAGTACAAGCTTTACTTTGAAAGATAATCGCATTCTTTTGAAAGTTTATTAATTTCACAATGCTTTAGTACCAAACACACATGAGTTTCTTTGTAAAGACTAGCAGTTGTTTGCTACGTGTGAAAGCATGGTTGGAACTGAGATCAGTGTTCCTTTTCTCAGTACAAGCTTTAATTTGAAAGATAATCGCATTCTTTTGAAAGTTTATTAATTTCACAAAGCTTTAGTAAGAAACGCACATGTGTTTCTTTGTAAAGGCAAGAAGTTGTTTGCTATGTGTGATGGAATTGTTAGAACTGAGATCAGCGTTCCATTTCTCAGTACAAGCTTTACTTTGAAAGATAATCGTGTTCTTTTGAAAGATTATCAATTTCAAAAAAGCATTAGTACCAAACGCACATGTGTTTCTTGGTAAAGACAAGCAGTTGTTTGCTGCATATGAAAGCATTGTCAGAAATGAGATCAGTGTTCCTTTTCTCAGTACAAGCTTTACTTTCAAAGATAATCATGTTCTTTTGAAAGTTATTAATTTCACGAAAGCTTTAGTACCAAACACACATGTGTTTCTTTGTAAAGACAAGCAGTTGTTTGCTACGTGTGAAAGCATTGTTAGAAATGAGATCAGTGTTCTTTTCTCAGTACAAGCTTTAATTTGAAAGATAATTGTATTCTTTTGAAAGTTTATTAATTTCACTAAGCTTTATACAAAACGCACATAAGTTTCTTTGTAAAGACAAGCAGTTGTTTGCTACGTGTGAAAGCATTGTTAGAACTGAGATCAGTCTTCCGTTTCTCAGTACAAGCTTTACATTGAAAGATAATCGTGTTCTTTTGAAAGTTACTAATTTCACGAAAGCTTTAGTACCAAACGCACATGTGTTTCTTTGTAAAGACAAGCAGTTTTTTGCTACGTATGAAAGCATTGTTAGAACTGAGATCAGTGTTCCCTATCTCAGTACAAGCTTTACTTTGAAAGATAATCGTATTCTTCTGAAAGTTATTAATTTCAGTATAGCTTTAGTACCAAACGCACATGTGTTTCTTTGTAAAGGCAAGGAGTTGTTTGCTACGTGTGAAAGCATTTTTAGAACTGAAATCAGTGTTCCGTTTCTCAGTATAAGCTTTATTTTGAAAGATAATCGTGTTCTTTTGAAAGTTATTATTTTCACGAAAGCTTTAGTACCAAACGCACATGTGTTTCTTTGTAAACACAAGCTGTTGTTTGCTACATGTGAAAGCATTGTTAGAACTGAGATCAGTGTTCCTTTTCTCAGTACAAGCTTTACTTTGAAAGATCATCGTATTCTTTGAAAGTTATTAATTATACGAAAGCTTTAGTAACAAACGCACATGTCGCGTTCTTTTGATAATTTATTAATTTCACGAAAGCTTTAGTAAGAAACGAACATGTGTTTCTTTGTAAGACAATGAGTTTTTTCCTACGTGTGAAAGCATTGTCAGAACTTAGATCAGTGTTTCTTTTCTCAGTACAAGCTTTACTTTGAAAGATAATCATGTTCTTTTGAAAGTTTATTAATTTCACCAAGCTTTATTACCAAACGCACATGATTTTCTTTGTAAAGACAAGCAGTTGTTTGCTACGTGTGAAAGCATTGTTAGAACTGAGATCAGTGTTCCTTTTCTAAGTACAAGCTTCACTTTGAAAGATAATCGCATTCTTTTGAAAGTTTATTAATTTCACAAAGCTTTAGTACCAAACGCACATGAGTTTCTTTGTAAAGAGAAGCAGTTGTTTGCTGCATATGTAAGCATTGTTAGAACTGAGATCAGTGTTCCTTTTCTCAGTACAAGTTTTACTTTCAAAGATAATCATATTCTTTTGAAAGTTACTGATTTCACGAAAGTTTTAGAACCAAACACACATGTGTTTCTTTGTAAAGACAAGCAGTTGTTTGCTACGTGTGAAAGCATTGTTAGAAATGAGATCAGTGTTCTTTTCTCAGTACAAGCTTTACTTTGAAAGATATTCGCGATGTTTTGAAAGTTTATTAATTTCATGAAAGCTTTAGTAAGAAAAGAACATGTGTTTCTTTGTTAAGACAAGCAGTTGTTTGCTATGTGTCAAAGCATTGTTAGTACTGAGATCAGTGTTCCTTTTCTCAGTACAAGCTTTACTTTGAAATATAATCGCGTTCATTTGAAAGTTTATTAATTTCACAAAGCTTTAGTACCAAACCCACATGTGTTTCTTTGTAAAGAAAGCAGTTGTTTGCTATGTGTGAAAGAATTGTTAGAACTGAGATCAGTGTTCGTTTTTTCAGTCCAAGCTTTACCTTGAAAGATAATCGCGTTCTTTTGAAAGCTTATTAATTTCACGAAAGCTTTGGTAAGAAAACACATGTGTTTCTATGTAAAGCCAGGAAGTTGTGTTCTACATGTGAAAGCATGGTTAGAACTGAGATCAGTGTTCCTTTTCTCAGTACAAGCTTTACTTTGAAATATAATCGCATTCATTTGAAAGATTATTAATTTCACAAAGCTTTAGTACCATACGCACATGAGTTTCTTTATAAAGACAAGCAGTTGTTTGCTGCATATGAAAGCATTTTTAGAACTGAGATCACTGGTCCTTTTCTCAGTACAAGCTTTACTTTCAAAGATAATCATGTTCTTTTGAAAGTTATTAATTTCACGAAAGCTTTAGTACCAAACACACATGTGTTTCTTTGTAAAGACAAGCAGTGGTTTGCTACGTGTGAAAGCATTGTTAGAAATAAGATCAGTGATCTTTTCTCAGTACAAGCTTTACTTTGAAAGATAATCGCGTTCTTTTGAAAGTTTATTAATTTCATGAAAGCGTTAGTAAGTAAAAATATGTGTTTCTTTGTAAAGCCAAGCAGTTGTTTGCTACATGTGAAAGCATTGTTAGAACTGAGATCAGTGTTCCTTTTCTCAGTACTATCTTTAATTTGAAATTTCATCGCGTTCTTTTGATAGTTTATTAATTTCACAAAAACTTTAGTAAGAAACGCACATGTGTTTCTTTGTACAAACAAGCAGTTGTTTGCTACGTGTGCAAGCATTGTTAGAACTGAGATCAGTGTTCCTTTTCTCAGTACAAGCTTTACTTTGAAAGATAATCATGTTCTTTTGAAAGATAATCAATTTCACGAAAGCATTAGTACCAAACGCACATGTCTTTCTTGGTAAAGACAAGCAGTTTTTTGCTACGTGTGAAAGCATTGTTAGAACTGAGATCAGTGTTACTTTTCTCAGTACAACCTTTACTTTGAAAGATAATCGCGTTTATTTGAAAGTTTATTAATTTCACAAAGCTTTATACCAAACGCACATGAGTTTCTTTGTAAAGACAAGCAGTTGTTAGCTATGTGTGAAAGCATTGTTAGAACTGAGATCAGTCTTCCGTTTCCAGTACAAGCTTTACTTTGAAAGATAATCGTGTTCTTTTGAAAGTTATTAATTTCACGAAAGCTTTAGTACAAAACGCAGATGTGTTCTTTGTAAAGACAAGCAGTTGTTTGCTATGTGTCAAAGCATTGTTAGAACTGAAATCAGTATTCCGTTCCTCAGTACAAGCTTTACTTTGAAAGATAATCGCGTTCTTTGAAAGTTATTAATTTCACGAAAGCTTTAGTAACAAATGCACATGTGTTTCTCTGTAAAGACAAGAGGTTGTTTGCCAAGTGTGAAAGCATTATTAGAACTGAGATTAGTGTTCCTTTTAAGTACAAGCTTTACTTTGAAAGATAAATGCGTTCTTTGCAAGTTTATTAATTTCACGAAAGCTTTAGTAAGAAACGAACATGTGTTTCTTTGTAAAGACAAGGAGTTGTTTGCTACATGTGAAAACATTGTCATAACTGAGATCAGTGTTCATTTTCTCAGTACAAGCTTTACTTTGAAAGATAATCGCGTTCTTTTGAAAGTTTATTAATTTCACAAAGCTTTAGTACCAAATGTACATGAGCTTCTTTGTAAAGACAAGCAGTTGTTTGCTGCATATGAAAGCATTGTTAGTACTGAGATCAGTGTTCCTTTTAAGTACAAGCTTTACTTTGAAAGATAAATGCGTTCTTTGCAAGTTTATTAATTTCACGAAAGCTTTAGTAAGAAACGAAAGTGTTTCTTTGTAAAGACAAGGAGTTGTTTGCAACGTGTGAAAGCATTTTCAGAAATGAGATCAGTGTTCTTTTCTCAGTACAAGCTTTACTTTGAAAGATAATCGCGTTCCTTGAAAGTTATTGATTTCACGAAAGCTTTAGTACCAAGCGCACATGTATTTCTTTGTAAAGACAAGCAGTTGTTTGCTAAGTTTGAAAGCATTGTTAGAACCGAGATCAGTGTTCCTTTTCTCTGTACAAGCTTTACTTTAAAAGATAATCGTGTTCTTTTGAAAGATTAATTTCACGAAAGCATTAGCTCCAAACGCACATGTGTTTCTTGGTAAAGACAAATAGTTGTTTGCTACGTGTGAAAGCATTGTTAGAACTGAGATCAGTGTTCCTTTTAAGTACAAGCTTTACTTTGAAAGATAAATGCGTTCTTTGCAAGTTTATTAATTTCACGAAAGCTTTAGTAAGAAATGAAAGTGTTTCTTTGTAAAGAGAAGGAGTTGTTTGCAACGTATGAAAGCATTGTCAGAAATGATATCAGTGTTCTTTTCTCAGTACAAGCTTTACTTTGAAAGATAATCGCGTTCTTTTGAAAGTTTATTAATTTCATGAAAGCTTAGTAAGAAAAGAACATGTGTTTCTTTGTAAAGCCCAGCAGTTGTTTGCTACATGTGAAAGCATTGTTAGAACTGAGATCAGTGTTCCTTTTCTCAGTACAATCTTTACTTTGAAATTCCATCACGTTCTTTTGATAGTTTATTAATTTCACGAAAACTTTAGTAAGAATCGCACATGTGTTTCTTTGTAAAGGCAAGCAGTTGTTTGCTATGTGTGATAGAATTTTTAGAAGTGATATCAGTGTTCCTTTTCTCAGTACAAGCTTTACTTTGAAAGATAATCGTGTTCTTTTGAAAGATTATCAATTTCACGAAAGCATTAGTACCAAACGCACATGTGTTTCTTGGTAAAGACAAGCCGTTGTTTGCTACGTGTGAAAGCATTGTTAGAACTGAGATCAGTGTTCCTTTTCTCAGTGCAAGCTTTACTTTGAAAGATAATCGTGTTCTTTTGAAAATTATCAATTTCACGAAATCATTAGCACCAAACGCACATGTGTTTCTTGGTAAAGACAAGCAGTTGTTTGCTATGTGTGAAAGCATTGTTAGAACTGAGATCATTGTTACTTTTCTCAGTACAACCTTTACTTTGAAAGATAATTGCGTTTTTTTGAAAGTTTATTAATTTCACAAAGCTTTATACCAAACGGACATGAGTTTCTTTGTAAAGACAAGCAGTTGTTTGCTATGTGTGAAAGCATTGTTAGAACTGAGATCAGTCTTCCGTTTCTCAGTACTAGCTTTACGTTGAAAAATAATCTTGTTCTTTTGAAATTTACTGATTTCACGAAAGTTATAGTACCAAATGTACATGTGTTTCTTTGTAAAGACAAGCAGTTGTTTGCTATGTGTGATAGAATTGTTAAAACTGAGATCAGTGTTCCTTTTCTCAGTACAAGCTTTACTTTGAAAGATAATTGCATTCTTTTGAAAGTTTATTAATTTCACAAAGCTTTAGTACCAAACGCACATGAGTTTCTTTGTAAAGACAAAGAGTTGTTTGCTACGTGTGAAACCATTGTTAGAACTGAGATCAGTGTTCCTTTTCTCAGTACAAGCTTTACTTTGAAAGATAATCGCGTTCTTTTGAAAGTTATTGATTTCATGAAAGCTTCAGTATCAAACGCACATGTGTTTCCTTGTAAAGACAAGCAGTTTTTTGCTATATGTGAAATCATTGTGAGAACTGAGATCAGGGTTCCTTTTCTCAGAACAAGCTTTACTTTGAAAGATAATCGTGTTCTTTTGAATGTTTATTAATTTCACGAAAGCTTTAGTAAGAATCGAACATGTGTTTCTTTGTAAAGCCAAGCAGTTGCTTGCTACATGTGAAAGCACTGTTAGAACTGAGATCAGTGTTTCTTTTCTCAGTACAAGCTTTACTTTGAATGATAATATTGTTCTTTTGAAAGATTATTAATTTCACAAAAGCATTAGTACCAAACGCACATGTGTTTCTTGGTAATGACAAGCAGTTGTTTGCTACGTGTGAAAGCATTGTAAGAACTGAGATCAGTGTTCCTTTTCTCAGTACAAGCTTTACTTTGAAAGATAATCGCGTTGTTTTGAAAGTTTATTAATTTCACGAATGCTTTAGTAAGAAACGCACATGTGTTTCTTTGTAAAGACAAGCAGTATTTTGCTATGTGTCAAAGTATTGTTAGAACTAAGGTCAGTGTTCCGTTTCTCAGTACAAGCATTACTTTGAAAGATAATCGTGTTCTTTTGAAAATTATCAATTTCACGAAAGCATTAGTACCGAACGCACATGTGTTTCTTGGTAAAGAAAAGCAGTTGTTTCCTACGTGTGAAGCATTGTTAGAACTGAGATCAGTGTTCCTTTTCTCCGTACAAGATTTACTTTGAAAGATAATAGCGTTCTTTTGAAAGTTTATTAATTTCCCAAAGCTTTATTACCAAACGCTCATGAGTTTCTTTGTAAAGACAAGCAGTTGTTTGGTACGTGTGAAAGCATTGTTAGAACTGAGAACAGTGTTCCTTTTCTCAGTACAACTTTACTTTGAAAGATAATCGCATTCTTTTGAAAGTTTATTAATTTTACAAAGCTTTAGTACCAAAGGCACATGAGTTTCTTTGTAAAGACAAGCAGTTGTTTGCTGCATATGAAAGCATTGTTAGAACTGAGATCAGTGTTCCTTTTCTCAGTACAAGCTTTACTTTCATAGATAATCATGTTCTTTTGAAAGTTATTAATTTCACGAAAGCTTTAGTACCAAAAGCACATGTGTTTCTTTGTAAAATCAAGCAGTTGTTTGCTACGTGTGAAAGCATTGTTAGAACTGAGATCAGTGTTCTTTTCTCAGTACAAGCTTTACTTTGAAAGATAATCGCGTTCTTTTGAAAGTTTATAAATTTCACGAAAGCTTTAGTAAGAAACGAAAGTGTTTCTTTGTAAAGACAAGGAGTTGTTTGCAACGTGTGAAAGCATTGTCAGAAATGAGATCTGTGTACTTTTCTCAGTACAAGCTTTACTTTGAAAGATAATTGCGTTCTTTTGAAAGTTTATTAATTTCACAAAGCTTTAGTACCAAACGCACATGAGTTTCTTTGTAAAGACAAAGAGTTGTTTGCTACGTGTGAAAACATTGTTAGAACTGAGATCAGTGTTCCTTTTCTCAGTACAAGCTTTACTTTGAAAGATAATCGCGTTCTTTTGAAAGTTATTGATTTCATGAAAGCTTCAGTATCAAACGCACATGTGTTTCCTTGTAAAGACAAGCAGTTTTTTGCTATATGTGAAATCATTGTGAGAACTGAGATCAGGGTTCCTTTTCTCAGAACAAGCTTTACTTTGAAAGATAATCGTGTTCTTTTGAATGTTTATTAATTTCACGAAAGCTTTAGTAAGAATCGAACATGTGTTTCTTTGTAAAGCCAAGCAGTTGCTTGCTACATGTGAAAGCACTGTTAGAACTGAGATCAGTGTTTCTTTTCTCAGTACAAGCTTTACTTTGAATGATAATATTGTTCTTTTGAAAGATTATTAATTTCACGAAAGCATTAGTACCAAACGCACATGTGTTTCTTGGTAATGACAAGCAGTTGTTTGCTACGTGTGAAAGCATTGTAAGAACTGAGATCAGTGTTCCTTTTCTCAGTACAAGCTTTACTTTGAAAGATAATCGCGTTGTTTTGAAAGTTTATTAATTTCACGAATGCTTTAGTAAGAAACGCACATGTGTTTCTTTGTAAAGACAAGCAGTATTTTGCTATGTGTCAAAGTATTGTTAGAACTAAGGTCAGTGTTCCGTTTCTCAGTACAAGCATTACTTTGAAAGATAATCGTGTTCTTTTGAAAATTATCAATTTCACGAAAGCATTAGTACCAAACGCACATGTGTTTCTTGGTAAAGAAAAGCAGTTGTTTCCTACGTGTGAAGCATTGTTAGAACTGAGATCAGTGTTCCTTTTCTCCGTACAAGATTTACTTTGAAAGATAATAGCGTTCTTTTGAAAGTTTATTAATTTCCCAAAGCTTTATTACCAAACGCACATGAGTTTCTTTGTAAAGACAAGCAGTTGTTTGGTACGTGTGAAAGCATTGTTAGAACTGAGAACAGTGTTCCTTTTCTCAGTACAACTTTACTTTGAAAGATAATCGCGTTCTTTTGAAAGTTTATTAATTTTACAAAGCTTTAGTACCAAAGGCACATGAGTTTCTTTGTAAAGACAAGCAGTTGTTTGCTGCATATGAAAGCATTGTTAGAACTGAGATCAGTGTTCCTTTTCTCAGTACAAGCTTTACTTTCATAGATAATCATGTTCTTTTGAAAGTTATTAATTTCACGAAAGCTTTAGTACCAAAAGCACATGTGTTTCTTTGTAAAATCAAGCAGTTGTTTGCTACGTGTGAAAGCATTGTTAGAACTGAGATCAGTGTTCTTTTCTCAGTACAAGCTTTACTTTGAAAGATAATCGCGTTCTTTTGAAAGTTTATAAATTTCACGAAAGCTTTAGTAAGAAACGAAAGTGTTTCTTTGTAAAGACAAGGAGTTGTTTGCAACGTGTGAAAGCATTGTCAGAAATGAGATCTGTGTACTTTTCTCAGTACAAGCTTTACTTTGAAAGATAATCGCGTTCCTTGAAAGTTATTGATTTCACGAAAGCTTAAGTACCAAACGCACATGTATTTCTTTGTAAAGACAAGCAGTTGTTTGCTACGTTTGAAAGCATTGTTAGAACTGAGATCAGTGTTCCTTTTCTCAGTACAACCTTTACTTTAAAAGATAATCGTGTTCTTTTGAAAGATTAATTTCATGAAAGCATTAGCTCCAAACGCACATGTGTTTCTTGGTAAAGACAAATAGTTGTTTGCTACGTGTGAAAGCATTGTTAGAACTGAGATCAGTGTTCCTTTTAAGTACAAGCTTTACTTTGAAAGATAAATGCGTTCTTTGCAAGTTTATTAATTTCACGAAAGCTTTACTAAGAAATGAAAGTGTTTCTTTGTAAAGACAAGGAGTTGTTTGCAACGTGTGAAAGCATTGTCAGAAATGAGATCAGTGTTCTTTTCTCAGTACAAGCTTTACTTTGAAAGATAATCGCGTTCTTTTGAAAGTTTATTAATTTCATGAAAGCTTAGTAAGAAAAGAACATGTGTTTCTTTGTAAAGCCCAGCAGTTGTTTGCTACATGTGAAAGCATTGTTAGAACTGAGATCAGTGTTCCTTTTCTCAGTACAATCTTTACTTTGAAATTCCATCACGTTCTTTTGATAGTTTATTAATTTCACTAAAACTTTAGTAAGAATCGCACATGTGTTTCTTTGTAAAGGCAAGAAGTTGTTTGCTATGTGTGATAGAATTTTTAGAACTGAGATCAGTGTTCCTTTTCTCAGTACAAGCTTTACTTTGAAAGATAATCATGTTCCTTTGAAAGTTATTAATTTCACGAAAGCTTTACTACCAAACGCACATGTGTTTCTTTGTAAAGACAAGCACTTGTTTGCTATGTGTGAAAGCATTGTTGGAACTGAGATCAGTATTCCTTTTCTCAGTACAAGCTTTACTTTGAAAGATCATCGCGTTCTTTGAGAGTTTATTAATTTCACAATGCTTTAGTACCAAACGCACATGAGTTTCTTTGTAAAGCCAAGCAGTTGTTTGCTACTTGTCAAAGCATTGTTAGAACTGAGATCAGTGTTCCTTTTCTCAGTACAAGCTTTACTTTGAAAGATCATCGCGTTCTTTTGAAAGTTTATTAATTTTACGAAAGCTTTAGTAAGAAACGCACATGTGTTTCTTGGTAAAGAAAAGCAGTTGTTTCCTACGTGTGAAGCATTGTTAGAAGTGAGATCAGTGTTCCTTTCTCAGTACAAGCTTTACTTTGAAAGATAATCACGTTCTCTTGAAAGTTTATTAATTTCACAAAATCTTTAGTAAGAAACGCACATGCTTTTCTTTGTAAAGACAAGCAGTTGTTTGCTACGTGTGCCCGCATTGTTACAACTGAGATCAGTGTTCCTTTTCTCAGTACAAGCTTTACCTTGAAAGATAATCACGTTCTTTTGAAAGTTTATTAATTTCTGAAAAGCTTTTGTAAGAAACGCACATGTGTTTCTTTGTAAAGACAATCAGTTGTTTAGTACGTGTGAAAGCATTGTTTGAATTGAGATCAGTGTTCCTTTTCTCAGTACAAGCTTTACTTTGTAAGGTCATCGCGTTCTTTTGAAAGTTTATTAATTTTAATAAAGCTTTAGTAAGAAAGGCACCTGTGTTTCTTTGTAAAGACAAGCAGTTGTTTGCTACGTGTAATAGCATTTTTAGAACTGAGATCAATGTTCCTTTTCTCAGTACAAGCTTTACTTTCAAAGATAATCATACATTTGAAAGTTTATTAATTTCACGAAAGCTTCAGTAAGAAACGCACAAGTGTTTCTTTGTAAAGACAAGCAGTTGTTTGCTATGTGTCAAAGCATTGTTAGAACTGAGATCAGTGTTCTCTTTCTCAGTACAAGCTTTACTTTGAAAGATAATCATGTTACTTTGAAAGTTATTAATTTCACGAAAGCTTTAGTACCAAACGCACATGTGTTTCTTTGTTAAGACAAGCAGTTGTTTGCTATGTGTGAAAGCATTGTTGGAACTGAGATCAGTGTTCCTTTTCTCAGTACAAGCTTTATTTTGAAAGATCATCGCGTTCTTTTGAAAGTTTATTAATTTCACAATGCTTTAGTACCAAACGCACATGAGTCTCTTAGTAATGCCAAGCACTTGTTTGCTACGTGTCAAAGCATTGTTAGAACTGAGATCAGTGTTCCTTTTCTCATAACAAGCTTTACTTTGAAAGATATTCGCATTCTTTTGAAAGTTTATTAATTTTACGAAAGCTTTAGTAAGAAACGCACATGTGTTTCTTTGTAAAGAGAAGCAATTGTTTGCCACGTGTGAAAGAATTGTTAGAACTGAAATCAGTGTTCCTTCTCTAGTACAAGGATTACTTTGATAGATAATCACATTCTTTTGAAAGGTTATTAATTTCACGAAAGCTTTAGTACCAAACGCACATGTGTTTCTTGGTATAGACAAGCAGTAGTTTGCTACGTGTGAAAGCATTATTAGAACTGAGATCAGTGTTCCTTTTCAAAGTACAATCTTTACTTTGAAAGATAATCGCGTTCTTTGAAAGTTATAAATTTCACGAAAGATTTAGTACCAAACGCACATGTATTTCTTTGCAAAGACAAGCAGTTGTTTCCTACATGTGACAGTATTGTTACAACTGAGATCAGTGTTCCTATTCTCAGTACAAGCTTTACTTTGAAAGATAATCACGTTCTTTTGAAAGTTTATTAATTTCACGAAATTTTCCTTATGAAACGCACATGTGTTTCTTTGTAAAGGCAAGCAGAAGGAACTCTGATTTCAGTTCTAACAATGATTTCACACGTGGCAAAAAATTCCTTCTCTTTACAAAGAAACGCATGTGCGTTTCTTACTAAAGCTTTCGTGAAATTAATAAACTTCCGAAATAACGTGATTATCTTTCAAAGTAAAGCTTATACTGAGAAAAGCAACACTGATCTCAGTTCTAACAGTGCTGTCACACGTAGCAAACTACTGCTTGACTTGACAAAGAAACGCATGTGCGTTTCTTACTAAAGCTTTCGTGAAATTAATAAACTTCCGAAAGAACGTGATTATCTTTCAAAGTAAAGCTTGTACTGAGAAAAGCAACACTGATCTCAGTTCTAACAGTGCTTTCACACGTAGCAAACAAATGCTTGTCTTGACAAAGAAACGCATGGTGCTTTCTTACTAAAGCTTTCGTGAAATTAATAAACTTTCTAAAGAACGAGATTATCTATCAAAGTAAAGCTTGTACTGAGAAAAGCAACACTGATCTCAGTTCTAACAGTGCTTTTACACGTAGCAAACAACTGCTTGTCTTGACAAAGAAACGCATGTGCGTTTCTTACTAAAGCTTTCGTGAAATTAATAAACTTCCGAAAGAACGCGATTACTTTCAAAGTAAAGCTTGTACTGAGAAAAGCAACACTGATCTCAGTTCTAACAGTGCTTTCACACGTAGCAAACAACTGCTTTTCTTGACAAAGAAACGCATGTGCGTTTCTTACTAAAGCTTTCGTGAAATTAATAAACTTTAAAAAAAGAACGCGATTATCTTTCAAAGTAAAGCTTGTACTGAGAAATCAACACTCATCTCAGTTCTAACAGTGCTTTTACAATTAGCAAACAACTGCTTGTCTTGACAAAGAAACGCATGTGGCTTTCTTACTAAAGCTTTCTTGAATATACTAAACTTCCGAAAGAAAGCGATTATCTTTCAAAGTAAAGCTTGTTCTGAGAAAAGCAACACTGATCTCAGTTCTAATAATGATTTCACACGTAGCAAACAACTGCTTGTCATTACAAAGAAACGCATATGCGGTTCTTACTAAAGCTTTCGTGAAATTAATACGATTCCGAAAGAACGCGATTATCTTTCAAAGTAAAGCTTGTACTGAGAAAAGCAACACTGATCTCAGTTCTAACAGTGCTTTCACACGTAGCAAACAACTGCTTGTCTTGACAAAGCAAAGCATGTGGCTTTCTTACTAAAGCTTTCGTGAAATTAATAAACTTTCGGAAGAACGCGATTATCTTTCAAAGTAAAGCTTGTACTGAGAAAAGCAACACTGATCTCAGTTCAAAAAGTGCTTTCACTCGTAGCAAACAACTGCTTGTCTTGATAAAGAAACGCATGTGCGTTTCTTACTAAAGCTTTCGTGAAATTAATAAACTTTAAAAAAAGAACGCGATTATCTTTCAAAGTAAAGCTTGTACTGAGAAATCAACACTGATCTCAGTTCTAACAGTGCTTTCACACGTAGCAAACAACTGCTTGTCTTGACAAAGAAACGCATGTGCGTTTCTTACTAAAGCTTTCGTGAAATTAATAAACTTCCGAAAGAACGCGATTATCTTTCAAAGTAAAGCTTGTACTGAGAAAAGCAACACTGATCTCAGTTCTAACAGTGCTTTCACACGTAGCAAACAACTGCTTTTCTTGACAAAGAAACGCATGTGCGTTTCTTACTAAAGCTTTCGTGAAATTAATAAACTTTAAAAAAAGAACGCGATTATCTTTCAAAGTAAAGCTTGTACTGAGAAATCAACGCTCATCTCAGTTCTAACAGTGCTTTTACAATTAGCAAACAACTGCTTGTCTTGACAAAGAAACGCATGTGGCTTTCTTACTAAAGCTTTCGTGAATATACTAAACTTCCGAAAGAAAGCGATTATCTTTCAAAGTAAAGCTTGTACTGAGAAAAGCAACACTGATCTCAGTTCTAATAGTGATTTCACACGTAGCAAACAACTGCTTGTCATTACAAAGAAACGCATATGCGGTTCTTACTAAAGCTTTCGTGAAATTAATAAGATTCCGAAAGAACGCGATTATCTTTCAAAGTAAAGCTTGTACTGAGAATAGCAACACTGATCTCAGTTCTAACAGTGCTTTCACACGTAGCAAACAACTGCTTGTCTTGACGAAGAAACGCATGTGCGTTTCTTACTAAAACTTTCGTGAAATTAATAAACTTCAGAAAGAACGCGATTACTTTCAAAGTACAGCTTGTATTGAGAAAAGTGACACTGATCTCAGTTCTAACAGTGCTTTCACACTTAGCAAACAACTGCTTGTCTTGACAAAGAAACGCATGTGCGTTTATAACTAAAGCTTTCGTGAAATTAATAAACTTTTGAAAGAACGCGATTATCTTTCAAAGTGAAGCTTGTACTGAGAAAAGCAAAACTGATCTCAGTTCTAACAGTGCTTTCACACGTAGCAAACAACTGCTTGTCTTGACAAAGAAACACATGTGCGTTTCTTACTAAAGCTTTCGTGAAATTAATAAACTTTCGAAAGAACGCGATTATCTATCAAAGTAAAGCTTGTACTGAGAAAAGGAACCCTGATCTCAGTTCTAACAGTGCTTTCACTCGTAGCAAACAACTGCTTGTCTTGACAAAGAAACGCATGTGCGTTTCTTACAAAAGCTTTCGTGAATATAATAAATTTCAGAAAGAACGCAATTACTTTCAAAGTAAATCTTGTACTGGGAAAAGCAACACTGATCTCAGTTCTAACAGTGGTTTCACACGTAGCAAACAACTGCTTGTCTTCACAAAGAAACGCATGTGCGTTTATAACTAAAGCTTTCGTGAAAATAATAAACTTTCGAAAGAACGCGATTATCATTCAAAGTAAAGCTTGTACTGAGAAAAGCAACACTGATCTCAGTTCTAACAGTGCTTTCACACGTAGCAATCAACTGCTTGTCTTGACAAAGAAACGCATGTGCGTTTCCTACTGAAGCTTTCGTGAAATTAATAAACTTTTGAAAGAACGCGATTATCTATTAAAGTAAAGCTTGTACTGAGAAATCAACACTGATCTCAGTTCTAACAGTGCTTTCACACTTAGCAAACAACTGCTTGTCTTGACAAAGAAACGCATGTGCGTTTCTTACTAAAGATTCCGTGAATATAAAAAATTTCAGAAAGAACGCAATTACTTTCAAAGTAAATCTTGTACTGAGAAAAGCAACACTGATCTTAGTTTTAACAGTGCTTTCACACGTAGCAAACAACTGATTGTCTTCACAAAGAAACGCATGTGCGTTTATAACTAAAGCTTTCGTGAAATTAATAAACTTTCAAAAGAACGCGATTATCTTTCAAAGTAAAGCTTGTACTGAGAAAAGCAACACTGATCTCAGTTCTAACAGTGCTTTCACACGTAGCAAACAACTGCTTGTCTAGACAAAGCAACGCATGTGGCTTTCTTACTAAAGCTTTCGTGAAATTAATAAACTTTCGGAAGAACGCGATTATCTTTCAAAGTAAACCTTGTACTGAGAAAAGCAACACTGATCTCAGTTCAAAAAGTGCTTTCACTCGTAGCAAACAACTGCTTGTCTTGACAAAGAAACGCATGTGCGTTTCTTACTAAAGCTTTCGTGAAATTAATAAATTTCCGAAAGAACGCGATTATCTTTCAAAGTAAAGCTTGTACTGAGAAAAGCAACACTGATCTCAGTTCTAACAGTGCTTTCACACGTAGCAAACAACTGCTTGTCTTGACAAAGAAACGCATGTGCGTTTCTTACTAAAGCTTTCGTGAAATTAATAAACTTTAAAAAAAGAACGCGATTATCTTTCAAAGTAAAGCTTGTACTGAGAAATCAACACTGATCTCAGTTCTAACAGTGCTTTCACACTTAGCAAACAACTGCTTGTCTTGACAAAGAAACGCATGTGCGTTTCTTACGAAAGCTTTCGTGAATATAATAAATTTCAGAAAGAACGCAATTACTTTCAAAGTAAATCTTGTACTGGGAAAAGCAACACTGATCTCAGTTCTAACAGTGCTTTCACACGTAGCAAACAACTGCTTGTCTTCACAAAGAAACGCATGTGCGTTTATAACTAAAGCTTTCGTGAAAATAATAAACTTTCGAAATAACGCCATTATCATTCAAAGTAAAGCTTGTACTGAGAAAAGCAACACTGATCTCAGTTCTAAAAGTGCTTTCACACGTAGCAAACAACTGCTTGTCTTGACAAAAGTACGCATGTGCGTTTCTTACTAAAGCTTTCGTGAAATTAATAAATTTCCGGAAGAACGCGATTATCTTTCAAAGTAAAGTTTGTCCTGAGAAAAGCAACACTGATCTCAGTTCTAACAGTGCTTTCACACGTAGCAAACAACTGCTTGTCTTGACAAAGAAACGCATGTGCGTTTCTTACTAAAGCTTTTGTGAAATTAATAAACTTCTGAAAGAACGCGATTATCTTTCAAAGTAAAGCTTGTACTGAGAAAAGCAACACTGATCTCAGTTCTAACAGTGCTTTTACACTTAGCAAACAAGTGCTTGTCTTTAGAAAGAAATGCATGTGCGTTTCTTACTAAAGCTTTCGTGAAATTAATAAACTTCTTAAAGAACGCGATTATCTTTCAAAGTAAAGCTTGTACCGAGAAAAGCAACACTGATCTCAGTTCTAACAGTGCTTTCACACGTAGCAAACAACTGCTTGTCTTGACAAAGAAACGCATGTGCGTTTCTTACTAAAGCTTTCGTGAAATTAATAAACTTCTGAAAGAACGCGATTATCTTTCAAAGTAAAGCTTGTACTGAGAAAAGCAACACTGATCTCAGTTCTAACAGTGCTTTCACACGTAGCAAACAACTGCTTGTCTTGAGAAAGCAACGCATGTGGCTTTCTTACTAAAGCTTTCTTGAAATTAATAAACTTTCGGAAGAACGCGATTATCTCTCAAAGTACAGCTTGTACTGAGAAAAGCAACACTGATCTCAGTTCTAAAAGTGCTTTCACACGTAGCAAACAACTGCTTGTCTTGACAAAGAAACGCATGTGCGTTTCTTACTAAAGCTTTCGTGAAATTAATAAACTTCCGAAAGAACGCGATTATCTTTCAAAGTAAAGCTTGTACTGAGAAAAGCAACACTGATCTCAGTTCTAACAGTGCTTTCACACGTAGCAAACAAGTGCTTGTCTTTACAAAGAAACGCATGTGCGTTTCTTACTAAAGCTTTCGTGAAATTAATAAACTTCTTAAAGAACGCGATTATCTTTCAAAGTAAAGCTTGTACCGAGAAAAGCAACACTGATCTCAGTTCTAACAGTGCTTTCACACGTAGCAAACAACTGCTTGTCTTGACAAAGAAACGCATGTGCGTTTCTTACTAAAGCTTTTGTGAAATTAATAAACTTCTGAAAGAACGCGATTATCTTTCAAAGTAAAGCTTGTACTGAGAAAAGCAACACTGATCTCAGTTCTAACAGTGCTTTCACACGTAGCAAACAACTGCTATTCTTGAAAAAGAAACGCATGTGAGTTTCTTACTAAAGCTTTCGTGAAATTAATAAACTTCCGAAAAAAACGAGATTATCATTCAAAGAAAAGCTTGTACTGACAAAAGCAACACTGATCTCAGTTCTAACAGTGCTTTTACACTTAGCAAACAAGTGCTTGTCTTGACAAAGCAACGCATGTGGCTTTCTTACTAAAGCTTTCGTGAAATTAATAAATTTCCGAAAGAACGCGATTATCTTTCAAAGTAAAGCTTGTACTGAGAAAAGCAACACTGATCTCAGTTCTAACAGTGCTTTCACACGTAGCAAACAACTGCTTGTCTTGACAAAGAAACGCATGTGCGTTTCTTACTAAAGCTTTCGTGAAATTAATAAACTTTAAAAAAAGAACGCGATTATCTTTCAAAGTAAAGCTTGTACTGAGAAATCAACACTGATCTCAGTTCTAACAGTGCTTTCACACTTAGCAAACAACTGCTTGTCTTGACAAAGAAACGCATGTGCGTTTCTTACGAAAGCTTTCGTGAATATAATAAATTTCAGAAAGAACGCAATTACTTTCAAAGTAAATCTTGTACTGGGAAAAGCAACACTGATCTCAGTTCTAACAGTGCTTTCACACGTAGCAAACAACTGCTTGTCTTCACAAAGAAACGCATGTGCGTTTATAACTAAAGCTTTCGTGAAAATAATAAACTTTCGAAATAACGCCATTATCATTCAAAGTAAAGCTTGTACTGAGAAAAGCAACACTGATCTCAGTTCTAAAAGTGCTTTCACACGTAGCAAACAACTGCTTGTCTTGACAAAAGTACGCATGTGCGTTTCTTACTAAAGCTTTCGTGAAATTAATAAACTTTAAAAAAAGAACGCGATTATCTTTCAAAGTAAAGTTTGTCCTGAGAAAAGCAACACTGATCTCAGTTCTAACAGTGCTTTCACACGTAGCAAACAACTGCTTGTCTTGACAAAGAAACGCATGTGCGTTTCTTACTAAAGCTTTTGTGAAATTAATAAACTTCTGAAAGAACGCGATTATCTTTCAAAGTAAAGCTTGTACTGAGAAAAGCAACACTGATCTCAGTTCTAACAGTGCTTTTACACTTAGCAAACAAGTGCTTGTCTTTAGAAAGAAATGCATGTGCGTTTCTTACTAAAGCTTTCGTGAAATTAATAAACTTCTTAAAGAACGCGATTATCTTTCAAAGTAAAGCTTGTACCGAGAAAAGCAACACTGATCTCAGTTCTAACAGTGCTTTCACACGTAGCAAACAACTGCTTGTCTTGACAAAGAAACGCATGTGCGTTTCTTACTAAAACTTTCGTGAAATTAATAAACTTCTGAAAGAACGCGATTATCTTTCAAAGTAAAGCTTGTACTGAGAAAAGCAACACTGATCTCAGTTCTAACAGTGCTTTCACACGTAGCAAACAACTGCTTGTCTTGAGAAAGCAACGCATGTGGCTTTCTTACTAAAGCTTTCTTGAAATTAATAAACTTTCGGAAGAACGCGATTATCTCTCAAAGTACAGCTTGTACTGAGAAAAGCAACACTGATCTCAGTTCTAAAAGTGCTTTCACACGTAGCAAACAACTGCTTGTCTTGACAAAGAAACGCATGTGCGTTTCTTACTAAAGCTTTCGTGAAATTAATAAACTTCCGAAAGAACGCGATTATCTTTCAAAGTAAAGCTTGTACTGAGAAAAGCAACACTGATCTCAGTTCTAACAGTGCTTTCACACGTAGCAAACAAGTGCTTGTCTTTACAAAGAAACGCATGTGCGTTTCTTACTAAAGCTTTCGTGAAATTAATAAACTTCTTAAAGAACGCGATTATCTTTCAAAGTAAAGCTTGTACCGAGAAAAGCAACACTGATCTCAGTTCTAACAGTGCTTTCACACGTAGCAAACAACTGCTTGTCTTGACAAAGAAACGCATGTGCGTTTCTTACTAAAGCTTTTGTGAAATTAATAAACTTCTGAAAGAACGCGATTATCTTTCAAAGTAAAGCTTGTACTGAGAAAAGCAACACTGATCTCAGTTCTAACAGTGCTTTCACACGTAGCAAACAACTGCTATTCTTGAAAAAGAAACGCATGTGAGTTTCTTACTAAAGCTTTCGTGAAATTAATAAACTTCCGAAAAAAACGAGATTATCATTCAAAGAAAAGCTTGTACTGACAAAAGCAACACTGATCTCAGTTCTAACAGTGCTTTTACACTTAGCAAACAAGTGCTTGTCTTGACAAAGCAACGCATGTGGCTTTCTTACTAAAGCTTTCGTGAAATTAATAAACTTTCGGAAGAACGCGATTATCTTTCAAAGTAAAGCTTGTACTGAGAAAAGCAACACTGATCTCAGTTCTAAAAGTGCTTTCACACGTAGCAAACAACTGCTTGTCTTGACAAAGAAACGCATGTGCGTTTCTTACTAAAGCTTTCGTGAAATTAATAAACTTCCGAAAGAACGCGATTATCTTTCAAAGTAAATCTTGTACTGAGAAAAGCAACACTGATCTCAGTTCTAACAGTGCTTTCACACGTAGCAAACAACTGCTTGTCTTGACAAAGAAAGGCATGTGCGTTTCTTACTAAAGATTTCGTGAATATAATAAATTTCAGAAAGAACGCAATTACTTTCAAAGTAAATCTTGTACTGAGAAAAGCAACACTGATCTTAGTTCTAACAGTGCTTTCACACGTAGCAAACAACTGCTTGTCTTCACAAAGAAACGGATGTGCGTTTATAACTAAAGCTTTCGTGAAATTAATAAACTTCCGAAAGAACGCGATTATCTTTCAAAGTAAAGCTTGTACTGAGAAAAGCAACACTGATCTCAGTTCTAACAGTGCTTTCACACGTAGCAAACAACTGCTTTTCTTGACAAAGAAACGCATGTGCGTTTCTTACTAAAGCTTTCGTGAAATTAATAAACTTTAAAAAAAGAACGCGATTATCTTTCAAAATAAAGCTTGTACTGAGAAATCAACACTCATCTCAGTTCTAACAGTGCTTTTACAATTAGCAAACAACTGCTTGTCTTGACAAAGAAACGCATGTGGCTTTCTTACTAAAGCTTTCTTGAATATACTAAACTTCCGAAAGAAAGCGATTATCTTTCAAAGTAAAGCTTGTTCTGAGAAAAGCAACACTGATCTCAGTTCTAATAATGATTTCACACGTAGCAAACAACTGCTTGTCATTACAAAGAAACGCATATGCGGTTCTTACTAAAGCTTTCGTGAAATTAATAAGATTCCGAAAGAACGCGATTATCTTTCAAAGTAAAGCTTGTACTGAGAAAAGCAACACTGATCTCAGTTCTAACAGTGCTTTTACACTTAGCAAACAAGTGCTTGTCTTTACAAAGAAACGCATGTGCGTTTCTTACTAAAGCTTTCGTTAAATTAATAAACTTCTTATAGAACGCGATTATCTTTCAAAGTAAAGCTTGTACCGAGAAAAGCAACCCTGATCTCAGTTCTAACAGTGCTTTCACACGTAGCAAACAACTGCTTGTCTTGACAAAGAAACGCATGTGCGTTTCTTACAAAAGCTTTCGTGAATATAATAAATTTCAGAAAGAACGCAATTACTTTCAAAGTAAATCTTGTACTGGGAAAAGCAACACTGATCTCAGTTCTAACAGTGCTTTCACACGTAGCAAACAACTGCTTGTCTTCACAAAGAAACGCATGTGCGTTTATAACTAAAGCTTTCGTGAAAATAATAAACTTTCGAAAGAACGCGATTATCATTCAAAGCTTGTACTGAGAAAAGCAACACTGATCTCAGTTCTAACAGTGCTTTCACACGTAGCAAACAACTGCTTGTCTTGACAAAGCAACGCATGTGGCTTTCTTACTAAAGCTTTCGTGAAATTAATAAACTTTCGGAAGAACGCGATTATCTTTCAAAGTAAAGCTTGTACTGAGAAAAGCAACACTGATCTCAGTTCAAAAAGTGCTTTCACTCGTAGCAAACAACTGCTTGTCTTGACAAAGAAACGCATGTGCGTTTCTTACTAAAGCTTTCGTGAAATTAATAAACTTTAAAAAAAGAACGCGATTATCTTTCAAAGAAAAGCTTGTACTGAGAAATCAACACTGATCTCAGTTCTAACAGTGCTTTCACACGTAGCAAACAACTGCTTGTCTTGACAAAGAAACGCATGTGCGTTTCTTACTAAAGCTATCGTGAAATTAATAAACTTCCGAAAGAACGCGATTATCTTTCAAAGTAAAGCTTGTACTGAGAAAAGCAACACTGATCTCAGTTCTAACAGTGCTTTCACACGTAGCAAACAACTGCTTTTCTTGACAAAGAAACGCATGTGCGTTTCTTACTAAAGCTTTCGTGAAATTAATAAACTTTAAAAAAAAAACGCGATTATCTTTCAAAGTAAAGCTTGTACTGAGAAATCAACACTCATCTCAGTTCTAACAGTGCTTTTACAATTAGCAAACAACTGCTTGTCTTGACAAAGAAACGCATGTGGCTTTCTTACTAAAACTTTCGTGAATATACTAAACTTCCGAAAGAAAGCGATTATCTTTCAAAGTAAAGCTTGTACTGAGAAAAGCAACACTGATCTCAGTTCTAATAGTGATTTCACACGTAGCAAACAACTGCTTGTCATTACAAAGAAACGCATATGCGGTTCTTACTAAAGCTTTCGTGAAATTAATAAGATTCCGAAAGAACGCGATTATCTTTCAAAGTAAAGCTTGTACTGAGAATAGCAACACTGATCTCAGTTCTAACAGTGCTTTCACACGTAGCAAACAACTGCTTGTCTTGACGAAGAAACGCATGTGCGATTCTTACTAAAACTTTCGTGAAATTAATAAACTTCAGAAAGAACGCGATTACTTCCAAAGTACAGCTTGTATTGAGAAAAGCGACACTGATCTCAGTTCTAACAGTGCTTTCACACTTAGCAAACAACTGCTTGTCTTGACAAAGAAACGCATGTGCGTTTATAACTAAAGCTTTCGTGAAATTAATAAACTTTCGAACGAACGCGATTATCTTTCAAAGTGAAGCTTGTACTGAGAAAAGCAAAACTGATCTCAGTTCTAACAGTGCTTTCACACGTAGCAAACAACTGCTTGTCTTGACAAAGAAACACATGTGCGTTTCTTACTAAAGCTTTCGTGAAATTAATAAACTTTCGAAAGAACGCGATTATCTATCAAAGTAAAGCTTGTACTGAGAAAAGCAACACTGAACTCAGTTCTAACAGTGCTTTCACACGTAGCAAACAACTGCTTGTCTTGACAAAGAAACACATGTGCGTTTCTTACTAAAGCTTTCGTGAAATTAATAAACTTTCGAAAGAACGCGATTATCTATCAAAGTAAAGCTTGTACTGAGAAAAGCAACACTGATCTCAGTTCTAACAGTGCTTTGACACTTAGCAAACAAGTGCTTGTCTTTACAAAGAAACGCATGTGCGTTTCTTACTAAAGCTTTCGTGAAATTAATAAACTTCTTATAGAACGCGATTATCTTTCAAAGTAAAGCTTGTACCGAGAAAAGCAACCCTGATCTCAGTTCTAACAGTGCTTTCACACGTAGCAAACAACTGCTTGTCTTGACAAAGAAACGCATGTGCGTTTCTTACAAAAGCTTTCGTGAATATAATAAATTTCAGAAAGAACGCAATTACTTTCAAAGTAAATCTTGTACTGGGAAAAGCAACACTGATCTCAGTTCTAACAGTGGTTTCACACGTAGCAAACAACTGCTTGTCTTCACAAAGAAACGCATGTGCGTTTATAACTAAAGCTTTCGTGAAAATAATAAACTTTCGAAAGAACGCGATTATCATTCAAAGTAAAGCTTGTACTGAGAAAAGCAACACTGATCTCAGTTCTAACAGTGCTTTCACACGTAGCAATCAACTGCTTGTCTTGACAAAGAAACGCATGTGCGTTTCTTACTGAAGCTTTCGTGAAAATAATAAACTTTTGAAAGAACGCGATTATCTATTAAAGTAAAGCTTGTACTGAGAAATCAACACTGATCTCAGTTCTAACAGTGCTTTCACACTTAGCAAACAACTGCTTGTCTTGACAAAGAAACGCATGTGCGTTTCTTACTAAAGATTTCGTGAATATAAAAAATTTCAGAAAGAACGCAATTACTTTCAAAGTAAATCTTGTACTGAGAAAAGCAACACTGATCTTAGTTTTAACAGTGCTTTCACACGTAGCAAACAACTGATTGTCTTCACAAAGAAACGCATGTGCGTTTATAACTAAAGCTTTCGTGAAATTAATAAACTTTCAAAAGAACGCGATTATCTTTCAAAGTAAAGCTTGTACTGAGAAAAGCAACACTGATCTCAGTTCAAAAAGTGCTTTCACTCGTAGCAAACAACTGCTTGTCTTGACAAAGAAACGCATGTGCGTTTCTTACTAAAGCTTTCGTGAAATTAATAAATTTCCGAAAGAACGCGATTATCTTTCAAAGTAAAGCTTGTACTGAGAAAAGCAACACTGATCTCAGTTCTAACAGTGCTTTCACACGTAGCAAACAACTGCTTGTCTTGACAAAGAAACGCATGTGCGTTTCTTACTAAAGCTTTCGTGAAATTAATAAACTTTAAAAAAAGAACGCGATTATCTTTCAAAGTAAAGCTTGTACTGAGAAATCAACACTGATCTCAGTTCTAACAGTGCTTTTACACTTTGCAAACAAGTGCTTGTCTTTACAAAGAAACGCATGTGCGTTTCTTACTAAAGCTTTCGTGAAATTAATAAACTTCTTAAAGAACGCGATTATCTTTCAAAGTAAAGCTTGTACCGAGAAAAGCAACACTGATCTCAGTTCTAACAGTGCTTTCACACGTAGTAAACAACTGCTTGTCTAGACAAAGAAACGCATGTGCGTTTCTTACGAAAGCTTTCGTGAATATAAATTTCAGAAAGAACGCAATTACTTTCAAAGTAAATCTTGTACTGGGAATAGCAACACTGATCTCAGTTCTAACAGTGGTTTCACACGTAGCAAACAACTGCTTGTCTTCACAAAGAAACGCATGTGCGTTTATAACTAAAGCTTTCGTGAAAATAATAAACTTTCGAAAGAACGCGATTATCATTCAAAGTAAAGCTTGTACTGAGAAAAGCAACACTGATCTCAGTTCTAACAGTGCTTTCACACGTAGCAATCAACTGCTTGTCTTGACAAAGAAACGCATGTGCGTTTCTTACTGAAGCTTTCGTGAAATTAATAAACTTTTGAAAGAACGCGATTATCTATTAAAGTAAAGCTTGTACTGAGAAATCAACACTGATCTCAGTTCTAACAGTGCTTTCACACTTAGCAAACAACTGCTTGTCTTGACAAAGAAACGCATGTGCGTTTCTTACTAAAGATTTCGTGAATATAAAAAATTTCAGAAAGAACGCAATTACTTTCAAAGTAAATATTGTACTGAGAAAAGCAACACTGATCTTAGTTTTAACAGTGCTTTCACACGTAGCAAACAACTGATTGTCTTCACAAAGAAACGCATGTGCGTTTATAACTAAAGCTTTCGTGAAATTAATAAACTTTCAAAAGAACGCGATTATCTTTCAAAGTAAAGCTTGTACTGAGAAAAGCAACACTGATCTCAGTTCTAACAGTGCTTTCACACGTAGCAAACAACTGCTTGTCTTGACAAAGCAACGCATGTGGCTTTCTTACTAAAGCTTTCGTGAAATTAATAAACTTTCGGAAGAACGCGATTATCTTTCAAAATAAAGCTTGTACTGAGAAAAGCAACACTGATCTCAGTTCAAAAAGTGCTTTCACTCGTAGGAAACAACTGCTTGTCTTGACAAAGAAACGCATGTGCGTTTCTTACTAAAGCTTTCGTGAAATTAATAAATTTCCGAAAGAACGCGATTATCTTTCAAAGTAAAGCTTGTACTGAGAAAAGCAACACTGATCTCAGTTCTAACAGTGCTTTCACACGTAGCAAACAACTGCTTGTCTTGACAAAGAAACGCATGTCCGTTTCTTACTAAAGCTTTCGTGAAATTAATAAACTTTAAAAAAAGAACGCGATTATCTTTCAAAGTAAAGCTTGTACTGAGAAATCAACACTGATCTCAGTTCTAACAGTGCTTTCACACGTAGCAAACAACTGCTTGTCTTGACAAAGAAACGCATGTGCGTTTCTTACTAAAGCTTTCGTGAAATTAATAAACTTCTGAAAGAACGCGATTATCTTTCAAAGTAAATCTTGTACTGAGAAATCAACACTGATCTCATTTCTAACAGTGCTTTCACACGTAGCAAATAACTGCTTGTCTTGACAAAGAAACGCATGTGCGTTTATAACTAAAGCTTTCGTGAAATTAATAAACTTTCGAAAGAACGCGATTATCTTTCAAAGTAAAGCTTGTACTGAGAAAAGCAACACTGATCTCAGTTCTAACAGTGCTTTCACACGTAGCAAACAACTGCTTGTCTTGACAAAGAAACACATGTGCGTTTCTTACTAAAGCTTTCGTGAAATTAATAAACTTTCGAAAGAACGCGATTATCTATCAAAGTAAAGCTTGTACTGAGAAAAGCAACACTGAACTCAGTTCTAACAGTGCTTTCACACGTAGCAAACAACTGCTTGTCTTGACAAAGAAACACATGTGCGTTTCTTACTAAAGCTTTAGTGAAATTAATAAACTTTCGAAAGAACGCGATTATCTATCAAAGTAAAGCTTGTACTGAGAAAAGCAACACTGATCTCAGTTCTAACAGTGCTTTTACACTTTGCAAACAAGTGCTTGTCTTTACAAAGAAACCCATGTGCGTTTTTTACTAAAGCTTTCGTGAAATTAATAAACTTCTTAAAGAACGCGATTATCTTTCAAAGTAAAGCTTGTACCGAGAAAAGCAACACTGATCTCAGTTCTAACAGTGCTTTCACACGTAGTAAACAACTGCTTGTCTAGACAAAGAAACGCATGTGCGTTTCTTACGAAAGCTTTCGTGAATATAATAAATTTCAGAAAGAATGCAATTACTTTCAAAGTAAATCTTGTACTGGGAATAGCAACACTGATCTCAGTTCTAACAGTGGTTTCACACGTAGCAAACAGCTGCTTGTCTTCACAAAGAAACGCATGTGCGTTTATAACTAAAGCTTTCGTGAAAATAATAAACTTTCGAAAGAACGCGATTATCATTCAAAGTAAAGCTTGTACTGAGAAAAGCAACACTGATCTCAGTTCTAACAGTGCTTTCACACGTAGCAATCAACTGCTTGTCTTGACAAAGAAACGCATGTGCGTTTCTTACTGAAGCTTTCGTGAAATTAATAAACTTTTGAAAGAACGCGATTATCTATTAAAGTAAAGCTTGTACTGAGAAATCAACACTGATCTCAGTTCTAACAGTGCTTTCACACTTAGCAAACAACTGCTTGTCTTGACAAAGAAACGCATGTGCGTTTCTTACTAAAGATTTCGTGAATATAAAAAATTTCAGAAAGAACGCAATTACTTTCAAAGTAAATCTTGTACTGAGAAAAGCAACACTGATCTTAGTTCTAACAGTGCTTTCACACGTAGCAAACAACTGCTTGTCTTGACAAAGAAACGCATGTGCGTTTCTTACTAAAGCTTTCGTGAAATTAATAAACTTTAAAAAAAGAACGCGATTATCTTTCAAAGTAAAGCTTGTACTGAGAAATCAACAATGATCTCAGTTCTAACAGTGCTTTCACACGTAGCAAATAACTGCTTGTCTTGACAAAGAAACGCATGTGCGTTTATAACTAAAGCTTTCGTGAAATTAATAAACTTTCGAAAGAACGCGATTATCTTTCAAAGTAAAGCTTGTACTGAGAAAAGCAACACTGATCTCAGTTCTAACAGTGCTTTCACACGTAGCAATCAACTGCTTGTCTTGACAAAGAAACGCATGTGCGTTTCTTACTGAAGCTTTCGTGAAATTAATAAACTTTTGAAAGAACGCGATTATCTATTAAAGTAAAGCTTGTACTGAGAAATCAACACTGATCTCAGTTCTAACAGTGCTTTCACACTTAGCAAACAACTGCTTGTCTTGACAAAGAAACGCATGTGCGTTTCTTACTAAAGATTTCGTGAATATAAAAAATTTCAGAAAGAACGCAATTACTTTCAAAGTAAATCTTGTACTGAGAAAAGCAACACTGATCTTAGTTCTAACAGTGCTTTCACACGTAGCAAACAACTGCTTGTCTTGACAAAGCAATGCATGTGGCTTTCTTACTAAAGCTTTCGTGAAATTAATAAACTTTCGGAAGAACGCGATTATCTTTCAAAGTAAAGCTTGTACTGAGAAAAGCAACACTGATCTCAGTTCAAAAAGTGCTTTCACTCGTAGGAAACAACTGCTTGTCTTGACAAAGAAACGCATGTGCGTTTCTTACTAAAGCTTTCGTGAAATTAATAAATTTCCGAAAGAACGCGATTATCTTTCAAAGTAAAGCTTGTACTGAGAAAAGCAACACTGATCTCAGTTCTAACAGTGCTTTCACACGTAGCAAACAACTGCTTGTCTTGACAAAGAAACGCATGTCCGTTTCTTACTAAAGCTTTCGTGAAATTAATAAACTTTAAAAAAAGAACGCGATTATCTTTCAAAGTAAAGCTTGTACTGAGAAATCAACACTGATCTCAGTTCTAACAGTGCTTTCACACGTAGCAAACAACTGCTTGTCTTGACAAAGAAACGCATGTGCGTTTCTTACTAAAGATTTCGTGAAATTAATAAACTTCTGAAAGAACGCGATTATCTTTCAAAGTAAAGCTTGTACTGAGAAATCAACACTGATCTCAGTTCTAACAGTGCTTTCACACGTAGCAAATAACTGCTTGTCTTGACAAAGAAACAAATGTGCGTTTATAACTAAAGCTTTCGTGAAATTAATAAACTTTCGAAAGAACGCGATTATCTTTCAAAGTAAAGCTTGTACTGAGAAAAGCAACACTGATCTCAGTTCTAACAGTGCTTTCACACGTAGCAAACAACTGCTTGTCTTGACAAAGAAACACATGTGCGTTTCTTACTAAAGCTTTCGTGAAATTAATAAACTTTCGAAAGAACGCGATTATCTATCAAAGTAAAGCTTGTACTGAGAAAAGCAACACTGAACTCAGTTCTAACAGTGCTTTCACACGTAGCAAACAACTGCTTGTCTTGACAAAGAAACACATGTGCGTTTCTTACTAAAGCTTTAGTGAAATTAATAAACTTTCGAAAGAACGCGATTATCTATCAAAGTAAAGCTTGTACTGAGAAAAGCAACACTGATCTCAGTTCTAACAGTGCTTTTACACTTTGCAAACAAGTGCTTGTCTTTACAAAGAAACGCATGTGCGTTTTTTACTAAAGCTTTCGTGAAATTAATAAACTTCTTAAAGAACGCGATTATCTTTCAAAGTAAAGCTTGTACCGAGAAAAGCAACACTGATCTCAGTTCTAACAGTGCTTTCACACGTAGTAAACAACTGCTTGTCTAGACAAAGAAACGCATGTGCGTTTCTTACGAAAGCTTTCGTGAATATAATAAATTTCAGAAAGAACGCAATTACTTTCAAAGTAAATCTTGTACTGGGAATAGCAACACTGATCTCAGTTCTAACAGTGGTTTCACACGTAGCAAACAGCTGCTTGTCTTCACAAAGAAACGCATGTGCGTTTATAACTAAAGCTTTCGTGAAAATAATAAACTTTCGAAAGAACGCGATTATCATTCAAAGTAAAGCTTGTACTGAGAAAAGCAACACTGATCTCAGTTCTAACAGTGCTTTCACACGTAGCAATCAACTGCTTGTCTTGACAAAGAAACGCATGTGCGTTTCTTACTGAAGCTTTCGTGAAATTAATAAACTTTTGAAAGAACGCGATTATCTATTAAAGTAAAGCTTGTACTGAGAAATCAACACTGATCTCAGTTCTAACAGTGCTTTCACACTTAGCAAACAACTGCTTGTCTTGACAAAGAAACGCATGTGCGTTTCTTACTAAAGATTTCGTGAATATAAAAAATTTCAGAAAGAACGCAATTACTTTCAAAGTAAATCTTGTACTGAGAAAAGCAACACTGATCTTAGTTCTAACAGTGCTTTCACACGTAGCAAACAACTGCTTGTCTTGACAAAGAAACGCATGTGCGTTTCTTACTAAAGCTTTCGTGAAATTAATAAACTTTAAAAAAAGAACGCGATTATCTTTCAAAGTAAAGCTTGTACTGAGAAATCAACAATGATCTCAGTTCTAACAGTGCTTTCACACGTAGCAAATAACTGCTTGTCTTGACAAAGAAACGCATGTGCGTTTATAACTAAAGCTTTCGTGAAATTAATAAACTTTCGAAAGAACGCGATTATCTTTCAAAGTAAAGCTTGTACTGAGAAAAGCAACACTGATCTCAGTTCTAACAGTGCTTTCACACGTAGCAAACAACTGCTTGTCTTGACAAAGAAACACATGTGCGTTTCTTACTAAAGCTTTCGTGAAATTAATAAACTTTCGAAAGAACGCGATTATCTATCAAAGTAAAGCTTGTACTGAGAAAAGCAACACTGAACTCAGTTCTAAAAGTGCTTTCACACGTAGCAAACAACTGCTTGTCTTGACAAAGAAACACATGTGCGTTTCTTACTAAAGCTTTAGTGAAATTAATAAACTTTCGAAAGAACGCGATTATCTATCAAAGTAAAGCTTGTACTGAGAAAAGCAACACTGATCTCAGTTCTAACAGTGCTTTTACACTTTGCAAACAAGTGCTTGTCTTTACAAAGAAACGCATGTGCGTTTCTTACTAAAGCTTTCGTGAAATTAATAAACTTCTTAAAGAACGCGATTATCTTTCAAAGTAAAGCTTGTACCGAGAAAAGCAACACTGATCTCAGTTCTAACAGTGCTTTTACACTTAGCAAACAACTGCTTGTCTAGACAAAGAAACGCATGTGCGTTTCTTACGAAAGCTTTCGTGAATATAATAAACTTCCGAAAAAACGCGATTATCTTTCAAAGTAAAGCTTGTACTGAGAAAAGCAACACTGATCTCAGTTCTAACAGTGCTTTCACACGTAGCAAACAACTGCTTGTGTTGACAAAGAAACACATGTGCGTTTCTTACTAAAGCATTCGTGAAATTAATAAAATTTCGAAAGAACGCGATTAACTATCAAAGTAAAGCTTGTACTGAGAAAAGCAACACTGAACTCAGTTCTAACAGTGCTTTCACACGTAGCAAACAACTGCTTGTCTTGACAAAGAAACACATGTGCTTTTCTTACTAAAGCTTTCGTGAAATTAATAAACTTTCGAAAGAACGCGATTATCTATCAAAGTAAAGCTTGTACTGAGAAAAG
This sequence comes from Chionomys nivalis, assembly GCF_950005125.1. Taxonomy (NCBI): domain Eukaryota; kingdom Metazoa; phylum Chordata; class Mammalia; order Rodentia; family Cricetidae; genus Chionomys; species Chionomys nivalis. Next base: position 114,930,495 of record NC_080090.1, on the reverse strand, counting down.
CAACACTGATCTCAGTTCTAACAGTGCTTTTACACTTAGCAAACAAGTGCTTGTCTTTACAAAGAAACGCATGTGCGTTTCTTACTAAAGCTTTCGTGAAATTAAACTTCTTAAAGAACGCGATTATCTTTCAAAGTAAAGCTTGTACCGAGAAAAGCAACACTGATCTCAGTTCTAACAGTGCTTTCACACGTAGCAAACAAGTGCTTGTCTTTACAAAGAAACGCATGTGCGTTTCTTACTAAAGCTTTCGTGAATTAATAAACTTCCGAAAGAACGCGATTATCTTTCAAAGTAAATCTTGTACTGAGAAAAGCAACACTGATCTCAGGTCTAACAGTGCTTTCACACGTAGCAATCAACTGCTTGTCTTGACAAAGAAACGCATGTGCGTTTCTTAATAAAGCTTTCGTGAAATTAATAAACTTTTGAAAGAACGCGATTATCTATTAAAGTAAAGCTTGTACTGAGAAATCAACACTGATCTCAGTTCTAACAGTGCTTTCACACTTAGCAAACAACTGCTTGTCTTGCCAAAACAACGCATGTGCGTTTCTTACTAAAGCTTTCGTGAATATAATAAATTTCAGAAAGAACGCAATTACTTTCAAAGTAAAGCTTGGACTGAGAAAAGCAACACTGATCTAAGTTCTAACAGTGCTTTCATACGAGGCAAACAACTGCTTGTCTTGACAAAGAAACGCATGTGCGTTTCTAACTCAAGCTTTCGTGAAATTAATAAACTTCCCAAAGAACGTGATTATCTTTCAAAGTAAAGCTTTGACTGAGAAAAGCAACAATGATATCAGTTCTGACAGTGCTTTCACACGTAGCAAACAACTGCTTTACCTTACAAAGACACGCATGTGCGTTTCTTACTAAAGCTTTAGTGAAATTAATAAACTTTCAAAACAACGCTATTATCTTTCAAAGAAAAGCTTGTACTGAGAAGAGGAACACTGATCACAGTTCTATCCAAGATTTCGTGAAATAAATAAACTTTCAAAAGAACGCGATGATCTTTCAAAGTAACACTTGTACTGAGAAAAGCAACACTGATCTCAGTTCTAACAGTGCTTTCACACGTAGCAAACAACTGCTTGTCTTTACAGAGAAACGCATGAGCGTTTCTTACTAAAGCTTTTGTGAAATTAATAAACTTTCAAAAGAACGCGATTTTCTTTCAAAGTAAAGCTTGTACTGAGAAAAGCAACACTGATATCAGATCTAACAGTGCTTTCACACGTAGCAAACAACTGCTTGTCTTGACAAAGAAACGCATGTGAGTTTCTTACTAAAGCTTTCGTGAAATTAATAAACTTCCGAAAAAAACGAGATTATCTTTCAAAGAAAAGCTTGTACTGACAAAAGCAACACAGATCTCAGTTCTAACAGTGCTTTTCCACTTAGCAAACAAGTGCTTGTCTTTACAAAGCAACGCATGTGGCTTTCTTACTAAAGCTTTCGTGAAATTAATAAACTTCCGGAAGAACGCAATTATCTTTCAAAGTAAAGCTTGTACTGAGAAAAGCAAGACTGATCTCAGTTCTAAAAGTGCTTTCACACGTAGCAAACAACTGCTTGTCTTGACAAAGAAAAGCATGTGCGTTTCTTACTAAAGCTTTCGTGAAATTAATAAACTTCCGAAAGAACGCGATTATCTTTCAAAGTAAAGCTTGTACTGAGAAAAGCAACACTGATCTCAGTTCTAACAGTGCTTTCACACGTAGCAAACAACTGCTTGCCTTAACAAAGAAACTCATGTGCGTTTATAACTAAAGCTTTCGTGATATTAATAAACTTTCGAAAGAACGCGATTATCTTTCAAAGTAAAGCTTGTACTGAGAAAAGCAACACTGATCTCAGTTCTAACAGTGCTTTCACACGTAGCAAACAAGTGCTTGTCTTTACAAAGAAACGCATGTGCGTTTCTTACTAAAGCTTTCATGAAATTAATAAACTTTCGAAAGAACGCGATTATCTTTCAAAGTAAAGCTTGTACTGAGAAAAGCAACACTGATCTTAGTTCTAGCAGTGCTTTTACACTTAGCAAACAAGTGCTTGTCTTTACAAAGAAATGCATGTGCGTTTCTTACTAAAGCTTTCGTGAAATTAATAAACTTTCAAAAGAACGCGATTATCTTTCAAAGTAAAGCTTGTACTGAGAAAAGCAACACTGATCTCAGTTCTAACAGTGCTTTTACACTTAGCAAACAAGTGCTTGTCTTTAAAAAGAAACGCATGTGCGTTTCTTACTAAAGCTTTCGTGAAATTAATAAACTTCTTAAAGAACGCGATTATCTTTCAAAGTAAAGCTTGTACCGAGTAAAGCAACACTGATCTCAGTTCTAACAGTGCTTTTACACTTAGCAAACAAGTGCTTGTCTTTACAAAGAAACGCATGTGCGTTTCATACTAACGCTATCGTGAAATTAATAAACTTCTTAAAGAACGCGATTATCTTTCAAAGTAAAGCTTGTACCGAGAAAAACAACACTGATCTCAGTTCTAACAGTGCTTTCACACGTAGCAAACAACTGCTTGTCTTGACAAAGAAACGCATGTGCGTTTCTTACTAAAGCTTTCGTGAATTAATAAACTTCCGAAAGAACGCGATTATCTTTCAAAGTAAATCTTGTACTGAGAAAAGCAACACTGATCTCAGTTCTAACAGTGCTTTCACACGTAGCAAACAACTGCTTGTCTTCACAAAGAAACGCATGTGCGTTTCTTACTAAAGCTTTCGTGAAATTAATAAACATTCGAAAGAACGCGATTATCTATCAAAGTAAAGCTTGTACTGAGAAAAGCAACACTGAACTCAGTTCTAACAGTGCTTTCACACGTAGCAAACAACTGCTTGTCTTGACAAAGAAACACATGTGCGTTTCTTACTAAAGCTTTAGTGAAATTAATAAACTTTCGAAAGAACGCGATTATCTATCAAAGTAAAGCTTGTACTGAGAAAAGCAACACTGATCTCAGTTCTAACAGTGCTTTTACACTTTGCAAACAAGTGCTTGTCTTTACAAAGAAACGCATGTGCGTTTCTTACTAAAGCTTTCGTGAAATTAATAAACTTCTTAAAGAACGCGATTATCTTTCAAAGTAAAGCTTGTACCGAGAAAAGCAACACTGATCTCAGTTCTAACAGTGCTTTTACACTTAGCAAACAACTGCTTGTCTAGACAAAGAAACGCATGTGCGTTTCTTACGAAAGCTTTCGTGAATATAATAAACTTCCGAAAAAACGCGATTATCTTTCAAAGTAAAGCTTGTACTGAGAAAAGCAACACTGATCTCAGTTCTAACAGTGCTTTCACACGTAGCAAACAACTGCTTGTGTTGACAAAGAAACACATGTGCGTTTCTTACTAAAGCATTCGTGAAATTAATAAAATTTCGAAAGAACGCGATTAACTATCAAAGTAAAGCTTGTACTGAGAAAAGCAACACTGAACTCAGTTCTAACAGTGCTTTCACACGTAGCAAACAACTGCTTGTCTTGACAAAGAAACACATGTGCTTTTCTTACTAAAGCTTTCGTGAAATTAATAAACTTTCGAAAGAACGCGATTATCTATCAAAGTAAAGCTTGTACTGAGAAAAGCAACACTGATCTCAGTTCTAACAGTGCTTTTACACTTAGCAAACAAGTGCTTGTCTTTACAAAGAAACGCATGTGCGTTTCTTACTAAAGCTTTCGTGAAATTAAACTTCTTAAAGAACGCGATTATCTTTCAAAGTAAAGCTTGTACCGAGAAAAGCAACACTGATCTCAGTTCTAACAGTGCTTTCACACGTAGCAAACAAGTGCTTGTCTTTACAAAGAAACGCATGTGCGTTTCTTACTAAAGCTTTCGTGAATTAATAAACTTCCGAAAGAACGCGATTATCTTTCAAAGTAAATCTTGTACTGAGAAAAGCAACACTGATCTCAGGTCTAACAGTGCTTTCACACGTAGCAATCAACTGCTTGTCTTGACAAAGAAACGCATGTGCGTTTCTTAATAAAGCTTTCGTGAAATTAATAAACTTTTGAAAGAACGCGATTATCTATTAAAGTAAAGCTTGTACTGAGAAATCAACACTGATCTCAGTTCTAACAGTGCTTTCACACTTAGCAAACAACTGCTTGTCTTGCCAAAACAACGCATGTGCGTTTCTTACTAAAGCTTTCGTGAATATAATAAATTTCAGAAAGAACGCAATTACTTTCAAAGTAAAGCTTGGACTGAGAAAAGCAACACTGATCTAAGTTCTAACAGTGCTTTCATACGAGGCAAACAACTGCTTGTCTTGACAAAGAAACGCATGTGCGTTTCTAACTCAAGCTTTCGTGAAATTAATAAACTTCCCAAAGAACGTGATTATCTTTCAAAGTAAAGCTTTGACTGAGAAAAGCAACAATGATATCAGTTCTGACAGTGCTTTCACACGTAGCAAACAACTGCTTTACCTTACAAAGACACGCATGTGCGTTTCTTACTAAAGCTTTAGTGAAATTAATAAACTTTCAAAACAACGCTATTATCTTTCAAAGAAAAGCTTGTACTGAGAAGAGGAACACTGATCACAGTTCTATCCAAGATTTCGTGAAATAAATAAACTTTCAAAAGAACGCGATGATCTTTCAAAGTAACACTTGTACTGAGAAAAGCAACACTGATCTCAGTTCTAACAGTGCTTTCACACGTAGCAAACAACTGCTTGTCTTTACAGAGAAACGCATGAGCGTTTCTTACTAAAGCTTTTGTGAAATTAATAAACTTTCAAAAGAACGCGATTTTCTTTCAAAGTAAAGCTTGTACTGAGAAAAGCAACACTGATATCAGATCTAACAGTGCTTTCACACGTAGCAAACAACTGCTTGTCTTGACAAAGAAACGCATGTGAGTTTCTTACTAAAGCTTTCGTGAAATTAATAAACTTCCGAAAAAAACGAGATTATCTTTCAAAGAAAAGCTTGTACTGACAAAAGCAACACAGATCTCAGTTCTAACAGTGCTTTTCCACTTAGCAAACAAGTGCTTGTCTTTACAAAGCAACGCATGTGGCTTTCTTACTAAAGCTTTCGTGAAATTAATAAACTTCCGGAAGAACGCAATTATCTTTCAAAGTAAAGCTTGTACTGAGAAAAGCAAGACTGATCTCAGTTCTAAAAGTGCTTTCACACGTAGCAAACAACTGCTTGTCTTGACAAAGAAAAGCATGTGCGTTTCTTACTAAAGCTTTCGTGAAATTAATAAACTTCCGAAAGAACGCGATTATCTTTCAAAGTAAAGCTTGTACTGAGAAAAGCAACACTGATCTCAGTTCTAACAGTGCTTTCACACGTAGCAAACAACTGCTTGCCTTAACAAAGAAACTCATGTGCGTTTATAACTAAAGCTTTCGTGATATTAATAAACTTTCGAAAGAACGCGATTATCTTTCAAAGTAAAGCTTGTACTGAGAAAAGCAACACTGATCTCAGTTCTAACAGTGCTTTCACACGTAGCAAACAAGTGCTTGTCTTTACAAAGAAACGCATGTGCGTTTCTTACTAAAGCTTTCATGAAATTAATAAACTTTCGAAAGAACGCGATTATCTTTCAAAGTAAAGCTTGTACTGAGAAAAGCAACACTGATCTTAGTTCTAGCAGTGCTTTTACACTTAGCAAACAAGTGCTTGTCTTTACAAAGAAATGCATGTGCGTTTCTTACTAAAGCTTTCGTGAAATTAATAAACTTTCAAAAGAACGCGATTATCTTTCAAAGTAAAGCTTGTACTGAGAAAAGCAACACTGATCTCAGTTCTAACAGTGCTTTTACACTTAGCAAACAAGTGCTTGTCTTTAAAAAGAAACGCATGTGCGTTTCTTACTAAAGCTTTCGTGAAATTAATAAACTTCTTAAAGAACGCGATTATCTTTCAAAGTAAAGCTTGTACCGAGTAAAGCAACACTGATCTCAGTTCTAACAGTGCTTTTACACTTAGCAAACAAGTGCTTGTCTTTACAAAGAAACGCATGTGCGTTTCATACTAACGCTATCGTGAAATTAATAAACTTCTTAAAGAACGCGATTATCTTTCAAAGTAAAGCTTGTACCGAGAAAAACAACACTGATCTCAGTTCTAACAGTGCTTTCACACGTAGCAAACAACTGCTTGTCTTGACAAAGAAACGCATGTGCGTTTCTTACTAAAGCTTTCGTGAATTAATAAACTTCCGAAAGAACGCGATTATCTTTCAAAGTAAATCTTGTACTGAGAAAAGCAACACTGATCTCAGTTCTAACAGTGCTTTCACACGTAGCAAACAACTGCTTGTCTTCACAAAGAAACGCATGTGCGTTTCTTACTAAAGCTTTCGTGAAATTAATAAACTTTTGAAAGAACGTGATTATCTATTAAAGTAAAGCTTGTACTGAGAAATCAACACTGATCTCAGTTCTAACAGTGCTTTCACACTTAGCAAACAACTGCTTGTCTTGACAAAGAAACGCATGTCCGTTTCTTACTAAAGCTTTCGTGAATATAATAAATTTCAGAAAGAACGCAATTACTTTTAAAGTAAATCTTGTACTGAGAAAAGCAACACTGATCTTAGTTCTAACAGTGCTTTCACACGTAGCAAACAATTGCTTGTCTTCACAAAGAAACGCATGTGCGTTTATAACTAAAACTTTCGTGAAATTAATAAACTTTCGAAAGAACGCGATTATCTTTCAAAGTAAAACTTGTACTGAGAAAAGCAACACTGATCTCAGTTCTGACAGTGCTTTCACACGTAGCAAACAACTGCTTGTCTTGACAAAGCAATGCATGTGGCTTTCTTGCTAAAGCTTTCGTGAAATTAATAAACTTTCGGAAGAACGCGATTATCTTTCAAAGTAAAGCTTGTACTGAGAAAAGCAACACTGATCTCAGTTCTAAAAGTGCTTTCACACGTAGCAAACAACTGCCTGTCTTGACAAAGAAACGCATGTGCGTTTCTTACTAAACCTTTCGTGAAATTAATAAACTTCCGAAAGAACGCGATTATCTTTCCAAGTAAAGCTTGTACTGAGAAAAGCAACACTGATCTGAGTTCTAACAGTGCTTTCACACGTAGCAAACAACTGCTTATCTTGACAAAGAAACGCATGTGCGTTTCTTACTAAAGCTTTCGTGAAATTAATAAACTTTAAAAAAAGAACGCGATTATCTTTCAAAGTAAAGCTTGTACTGAGAAATCAACACTGATCTCAGTTCTAACAGTGCTTTTACAATTAGCAAACAATTGCTTGTCTTGACAAAGAAACGCATGTGGCTTTCTTACTAAAGCTTTCGTGAATATACTAAACTTCCGAAAGAAAGCGATTATCTTTCAAAGTAAAGCTAGTACTGAGAAAAGCAACACTGATCTCAGTTCTAATAGTGATTTCACACGTAGCAAACAACTGCTTGTCATTACAAAGAAACGCATGTGCGGTTCTTACTAAAGCTTTCGTGAAATTAATAAGCTTCCGAAAGAACGCGATTATCTTTCAAAGTAAAGCTTGTACTGAGAAAAGCAACACTGATCTCAGTTCTAACAGTGCTTTCACACGTAGCAAACAACTGCTTGTCTTGACGAAGAAACGCAAGTGCGTTTCTTACTAAAGCTTTCGTGTAATTAATAAACTTCAGAAAGAACGCGATTACTTTCAAAAAAGCTTGTATTGAGAAAAGCGACACTGATCTCCGTTCTAACAGTGCTTTCACACGTAGCAAAAAACTGCTTGTCTTGACAAAGAAACGCATGTGTGTTTATAACTAAAGCTTTCGTGAAATTAATAAACTTCCGAAAGAACGCGATTATCTTTCAAAGTAAAGCTTGTACTGAGAAAAGCAACACTGATCTCAGGTCTAACAGTGCTTTCACACGTAGCAAACAACTGCTTGTCTTGACAAAGAAACGCATGTGTGTTTCTTACTAAAGCTTTCGTGAAATTAATAAACTTTAAAAAAAGAACGCGATTATCTTTCCAAGTAAAGCTTGTACTGAGAAATCAACACTGATCTCAGTTCTAACAGTGCTTCTACAATTAGCAAACAACTGCTTGTCTTGACAAAGAAACGCATGTGGCTATCTTACTAAAGCTTTCGTGAATATACTAAACTTCCGAAAGAAAGCGATTATCTTTCAAAGTAAAGCTTGTACTGAGAAATCAACAATGATCTCAGTTCTAACAGTGCTTTTACACTTAGCAAACAACTGCTTGTCTTGACAAAGTAACGCATGTGCGTTTCTTACTAAAGCTTTCGTGAATATAATAAACTTCCAAAAAAACGGGATTATCTTTCAAAGTAAAGCTTGTACTGAGAAAAGCAACACTGATCTCAGTTCTAACAGGGCTTTCACACGTAGCAAACAACTGCTTGTCTTCACAAAGAAACGCATGTGCGTTTCTTACTAAAGCTTTTGTGAAATTAATAAACTTCCAAAAGAACGTGATTATCTTTCAAAGTAAAGCTTGTACTGAGAAAAGCAACACTGATCTCAGTTCTAACAGTGCTTTCACACGTAGCAAACAACTGCTTGTCTTGACAAAGAAACGCATGTGCGTTTCTTACTAAAGCTTTCGTGAAATTAATAAACTTTTGAAAGAACGCGATTATCTATTAAAGTAAAGCTTGTACTGAGAAATCAACACTGATCTCAGTTCTAACAGTGCTTTTACACTTAGCAAACAAGTGCTTGTCTTTACAAAGAAACGCATGTGCGTTTCTTACTAAAGCTTTCGTGAATATAATAAATTTCAGAAAGAACGCAATTACTTTCAAAGTAAAGCTTGGACTGAGAAAAGCAACACTGATCTAAGTTCTAACAGTGCTTTCACACGAGGCAAACAACTGCTTGTCTTGACAAAGAAACGCATGTTCGTTTCTAACTCAAGCTTTCGTGAAATTAATAAACTTTCCAAAGAACGTGATTATCTTTCAAAGTAAAGCTTGGACTGAGAAAAGCAACACTGACTCAGTTCTAACAGTGCTTTCCCGCAAACTAAACAACTGCTTGTCTTGACAAAGAAACGCATGTGCGTTTCTTACTAAAGCTTTCGTGAAATTAAAAAACTTTCAAAAGAACGCGATTATTTTTCAAAGTAAAGCTTGTACTGAGAAAAGCAACACTGAACTCAGTTCTAACCGTGCTTTCACACGTAGCAAACAACTGCTTGTCTTGACAAAGAAACACATGTGCGTTTCTTACTAAAGGTTTCGTGAAATTAATAAACTTTCGAAAGAACGCGATTATCTATCAAAGTAAAGCTTGTACCGAGAAAAGCAACACTGATCTCAGTTCTAACAGTGCTTTCACACGTAGCAAACAACTGCTTGTCTTGACAAAGAAACGCATGTGCGTTTCTTACTAAAGCTTTCGTGAATTAATAAACTTCCGAAAGAACGCGATTATCTTTCAAAGTAAATCTTGTACTGAGAAAAGCAACACTGATCTCAGTTCTAACAGTGCTTTCATACGTAGCAATCAACTTCTTGTCTTGACAAAGAAACGCATGTGCGTTTCTTACTAAAGCTTTCGTGAAATTAATAAACTTTTGAAAGAACGCGATTATCTATTAAAGTAAAGCTTGTACTGAGAAATCAACACTGATCTCAGTTCTAACAGTGCTTAAACACGTAGCAAACAACTGCTTGTCTTGACAAAGAAACGCATGTGCGTTTCTTACTAAAGCTTTCGTGAATATAATAAATTTCAGAAAGAACGCAACTACTTTCAAAGTAAAGCTTGGACTGAGAAAAGCAACACTGATCTAAGTTCTAACAGTGCTTTCACACGAGGCAAACAACTGCTTGTCTTGACAAAGAAACGCATGTGCGTTTCTTACTAAAGCTTTCGTGAAATTAATAAACTTTCAAAACAACGCGATTATCTTTCAAAGTAAAGCTTGTACTGAGAAAAGCAACACTGATCTCAGTTCTAACAGTGCTTTCACACGTAGCAAACAACTGCTTGTCTTGACAAAGAAACGCATGTGCGTTTCTTACTAACGCTTTCGTGAAATTAATAAACTTTCAAAAGAACAAGATTACCTTTCAAAGTAAAGCTTGTACTGAGAAAAGCAACACTGATCTCAGTTCTAACAGTGCTTTGACACGTAGCAAACAACTGCTTGTCTTGACAAAGAAACGCATGTGCGTTTCTTACTAAAACTTTTGTGAAATTAATAAATTTCTGAAAGAACGCGATTATCTTTCAAAGTAAAGCTTGTACTGAGAAAAGCAACACTGATCTCAGATCTAACAGTGCTTTCACACGTAGCAAACAACTGCTTGTCTTGACAAAGAAACGCATGTGAGTTTCTTACTAAAGCTTTCGTGAAATTAATAAACTTCCGAAAAAAACGAGATTATCTTTCAAAGAAAAGCTTGTACTGACAAAAGCAACACAGATCTCAGTTCTAACAGTGCTTTTACACTTAGCAAACAAGTGCTTGTCTTTACAAAGCAACGCATGTGGCTTTCTTACTAAAGCTTTCGTGAAATTAATAAACTTCCGGAAAAACGCAATTATCTTTCAAAGTAAAGCTTGTACTGAGAAAAGCAAGACTGATCTCAGTTCTAAAAGTGCTTTCACACGTAGCAAACAACTGCTTGTCTTGACAAAGAAACGCATGTGCGTTTCTTACTAAAGCTTTCGTGAAATTAATAAACTTCTTAAAGAACGCGATTATCTTTCAAAGTAAAGCTTGTACCGAGTAAAGCAACACTGATCTCAGTTCTAACAGTGCTTTTACACTTAGCAAACAAGTGCTTGTCTTTACAAAGAAACGCATGTGCGTTTCTTACTAACGCTTTCGTGAAATTAATAAACTTCTTAAAGAACGCGATTATCTTTCAAAGTAAAGCTTGTACCGAGAAAAGCAACACTGATCTCAGTTCTAACAGTGCTTTCACACGTAGCAAACAACTGCTTGTCTTGACAAAGAAACGCATTTGCGTTTCTTACTAAAGCTTTCGTGAAATTAATAAACTTCCGAAAGAACGCGATTATCTTTCAAAGTAAATCTTGTACTGAGAAAAGCAACACTGATCTCAGTTCTAACAGTGCTTTCGCACGTAGCAAACAACTGCTTGTCTTCACAAAGAAACACATGTGCGTTTCTTACTAAAGCTTTCGTGAAATTAATAAACTTTTGAAAGAACGTGATTATCTATTAAAGTAAAGCTTGTACAGAGAAATCAACACTGATCTCAGTTCTAACAGTGCTTTCACACTTAGCAAACAACTGCTTGTCTTGACAAAGAAACGCATGTCCGTTTCTTACTAAAGCTTTCGTGAATATAATAAATTTCAGAAAGAACGCAATTACTTTTAAAGTAAATCTTGTACTGAGAAAAGCAACACTGATCTTAGTTCTAACAGTGCTTTCACACGTAGCAAACAATTGCTTGTCTTCACAAAGAAACGCATGTGCGTTTATAACTAAAGCTTTCGTGAAATTAATAAACTTTCGAAAGAACGCGATTATCTTTCAAAGTAAAGCTTGTACTGAGAAAAGCAACACTGATCTCAGTTCTGACAGTGCTTTCACACGTAGCAAACAACTGCTTGTCTTGACAAAGCAATGCATGTGGCTTTCTTGCTAAAGCTTTCGTGAAATTAATAAACTTTCGGAAGAACGCGATTATCTTTCAAAGTAAAGCTTGTACTGAGAAAAGCAACACTGATCTCAGTTCTAAAAGTGCTTTCACACGTAGCAAACAACTGCTTGTCTTGACAAAGAAACGCATGTGCGTTTCTTACTAAAGCTTTCGGGAAGTTAATAAACTTCCGAAAGAACGCGATTATCTTTCCAAGTAAAGCTTGTACTGAGAAAAGCAACACTGATCTGAGTTCTAACAGTGCTTTCACACGTAGCAAACAACTGCTTATCTTGACAAAGAAACGCATGTGCGTTTCTTACTAAAGCTTTCGTGAAATTAATAAACTTTAAAAAAAGAACGCGATTATCTTTCAAAGTAAAGCTTGTACTGAGAAATCAACACTGATCTCAGTTCTAACAGTGCTTTTACAATTAGCAAACAATTGCTTGTCTTGACAAAGAAACGCATGTGGCTTTCTTACTAAAGCTTTCGTGAATATACTAAACTTCCGAAAGAAAGCGATTATCTTTCAAAGTAAAGCTTGTACTGAGAAAAGCAACACTGATCTCAGTTCTAATAGTGATTTCACACGTAGCAAACAACTGCTTGTCATTACAAAGAAACGCATGTGCGGTTCTTACTAAAGCTTTCGTGAAATTAATAAGCTTCTGAAAGAACGCGATTATCTTTCAAAGTAAAGCTTGTACTGAGAAAAGCAACACTGATCTCAGTTCTAACAGTGCTTTCACACGTAGCAAACAACTGCTTGTCTTGACGAAGAAACGCAAGTGCGTTTCTTACTAAAGTTTTCGTGTAATTAATAAACTTCAGAAAGAACGCGATTACTTTCAAAAAAGCTTGTATTGAGAAAAGCGACACTGATCTCAGTTCTAACAGTGCTTTCACACGTAGCAAACAACTGCTTGTCTTGACAAAGAAACGCATGTGTGTTTATAACTAAAGCTTTCGTGAAATTGATAAACTTCCGAAAGAACGCGATTATCTTTCAAAGTAAAGCTTGTACTGAGAAAAGCAACACTGATCTCAGGTCTAACAGTGCTTTCACACGTAGCAAACAACTGCTTGTCTTGACAAAGAAACGCATGTGGCTTTCTTACTAAAGCTTTCGTGAAATTAATAAACTTTAAAAAAAGAACGCGATTATCTTTCAAAGTAAAGCTTGTACTGAGAAATCAACACTGATCTCAGTTCTAACAGTGCTTTCACACGTAGCAAACAACTGCTTGTCTTGACAAAGAAACGCATGTGCGTTTCTTACTAAAGCTTTCGTGAAATTAATAAACTTTTGAAAGAACGCGATTATCTATTAAAGTAAAGCTTGTACTGAGAAATCAACACTGATCTCAGTTCTAACAGTGGTTTTACACTTAGCAAACAAGTGCTTGTCTTTACAAAGAAACGCATGTGCATTTCTTACAAAAGCTTTCGTGAATATAATAAATTTCAGAAAGAACGCAATTACTTTCAAAGTAAAGCTTGGACTGAGAAAAGCAACACTGATCTAAGTTCTAACAGTGCTTTCACACGAGGCAAACAACTGCTTGTCTTGACAAAGAAACGCATGTGCGTTTCTAACTCAAGCTTTCGTGAAATTAATAAACTTTCCAAAGAACGTGATTATCTTTCAAAGTAAAGCTTGGACTGAGAAAAGCAACAATGATATCAGTTCTAACAGTGCTTTCACACGTAGGAAACAACTGCTTTACCTTACAAAGACACGCATGTGCGTTTCTTACTAAAGCTTTAGTGAAATTAATAAACTTTCAAAAGAATGCGATTATCTTTCCAAGTAAAGCTTGTACTGAGAAAAGCAACACTGATCTCAGTTCTAACAGTGCTTTCACACGTAGCAAACAACTGCTTGTCTTGACAAAGAAACGCATGTGCGTTTCTTACTAAAGCTTTCGGGAAATAAATAAACTTTCAAAGAACGCGATTAACTTTCAAAGTAAAGCGTGTACTGAGAAAAGCAACACTGACTCAGTTCTAACAGTGCTTTCCCGCATAGCAAACAACTGCTTGTCTTGATAAAGAAACGCATGTGCGTTTCTTACTAAAGCTTTCGTGAAATTAAAAAACTTTCAAAAGAACGCGATTATCTTTCAAAGTAAAGCTTGTACTGAGAAGAGGAACACTGATCACAGTTCTAACCAAGATTTCGTGAAATAAATAAACTTTCAAAAGAACGCGATGATCTTTCAAAGGAAAGTTTGTACTGAGAAAAGCAACACTGATCTCAGTTCTAACAGTGCTTTCACACTAGCAAACAACTGCTTGTCTTGTCAAAGAAACGCATGTTCGTTTCTTACTAAAGCTTTCGTGAAATTAATAAACTTTCAAAGAACGCGATTATCTTTCAAAGTAAAGCTTGTACTGAGAAAAGCAACACTGATCTCAGTTCTAACAGTGCTTTCCCGCAAACTAAACAACTGCTTGTCTTGACAAAGAAACGCATGTGCGTTTCTTACTAAAGCTTTCGTGAAATTAATAAACTTTTGAAAGAACGCGATTATCTATTAAAGTAAAGCTTGTACTGAGAAATCAACACTGATCTCAGTTCTAACAGTGCTTAAACACTTAGCAAACAACTGCTTGTCTTCACAAAGAAACGCATGTGCGTTTCTTACTAAAGCTTTCGTGAAATTAATAAACTTTTGAAAGAACGTGATTATCTATTAAAGTAAAGCTTGTACAGAGAAATCAACACTGATCTCAGTTCTAACAGTGCTTTCACACTTAGCAAACAACTGCTTGTCTTGACAAAGAAACGCATGTCCGTTTCTTACTAAAGCTTTCGTGAATATAATAAATTTCAGAAAGAACGCAATTACTTTTAAAGTAAATCTTGTACTGAGAAAAGCAACACTGATCTTAGTTCTAACAGTGCTTTCACAAGTAGCAAACAATTGCTTGTCTTCACAAAGAAACGCATGTGCGTTTCTTACTAAAGCTTTCGTGAAATTAATAAACTTTTGAAAGAACGCGATTATCTATTAAAGTAAAGCTTGTACTGAGAAATCAACACTGATCTCAGTTCTAACAGTGGTTTTACACTTAGCAAACAAGTGCTTGTCTTTACAAAGAAACGCATGTGCATTTCTTACAAAAGCTTTCGTGAATATAATAAATTTCAGAAAGAACGCAATTACTTTCAAAGTAAAGCTTGGACTGAGAAAAGCAACACTGATCTAAGTTCTAACAGTGCTTTCACACGAGGCAAACAACTGCTTGTCTTGACAAAGAAACGCATGTGCGTTTCTAACTCAAGCTTTCGTGAAATTAATAAACTTTCCAAAGAACGTGATTATCTTTCAAAGTAAAGCTTGGACTGAGAAAAGCAACAATGATATCAGTTCTAACAGTGCTTTCACACGTAGGAAACAACTGCTTTACCTTACAAAGACACGCATGTGCGTTTCTTACTAAAGCTTTAGTGAAATTAATAAACTTCCGAAAGAACGCGAATATCTTTCCAAGTAAAGCTTGTACTGAGAAAAGCAACACTGATCTGAGTTCTAACAGTGCTTTCACACGTAGCAAACAACTGCTTATCTTGACAAAGAAACGCATGTGCGTTTCTTACTAAAGCTTTCGTGAAATTAATAAACTTTAAAAAAAGAACGCGATTATCTTTCAAAGTAAAGCTTGTAGTGAGAAATCAACACTGATCTCAGTTCTAACAGTGCTTTTACAATTAGCAAACAATTGCTTGTCTTGACAAAGAAACGCATGTGGCTTTCTTACTAAAGCTTTCGTGAATATACTAAACTTCCAAAAGAAAGCAATTATCTTTCAAAGTAAAGCTTGTACTGAGAAAAGCAACACTGATCTCAGTTCTAATAGTGATTTCACACGTAGCAAACAACTGCTTGTCATTACAAAGAAACGCATGTGCGGTTCTTACTAAAGCTTTCGTGAAATTAATAAGCTTCTGAAAGAACGCGATTATCTTTCAAAGTAAAGCTTGTACTGAGAAAAGCAACACTGATCTCAGTTCTAACAGTGCTTTCACAGGTAGCAAACAACTGCTTGTCTTGACGAAGAAACGCAAGTGCGTTTCTTACTAAAGCTTTCGTGTAATTAATAAACTTCAGAAAGAACGCGATTACTTTCAAAAAAGCTTGTATTGAGAAAAGCGACACTGATCTCAGTTCTAACAGTGCTTTCACACGTAGCAAACAACTGCTTGTCTTGACAAAGAAACGCATGTGTGTTTATAACTAAAGCTTTCGTGAAATTAATAAACTTCCGAAAGAACGCGATTATCTTTCAAAGTAAAGCTTGTACTGAGAAAAGCAACACTGATCTCAGGTCTAACAGTGCTTTCACACGTAGCAAACAACTGCTTGTCATTACAAAGAAACGCATGTGCGGTTCTTACTAAAGCTTTCGTGAAATTAATAAACTTTAAAAAAAGAACGCGATTATCTTTCAAAGTAAAGCTTGTACTGAGAAATCAACACTGATCTCAGTTCTAACAGTGCTTTTACAATTAGCAAACAACTGCTTTACCTTACAAAGACACGCATGTGCATTTCTTACTAAAGCTTTCGTGAATATACTAAACTTCCGAAAGAAAGCGATTATCTTTCAAAGTAAAGCTTGTACTGAGAAATCAACAATGATCTCAGTTCTAACAGTGCTTTCACACGTAGCAAACAACTGCTTGTCTTGACAAAGTAACGCATGTGCGTTTCTTACTAAAGCTTTCGTGAATATAATAAACTTCCGAAAAAACGCGATTATCTTTCAAAGTAAAGCTTGTACTGAGAAAAGCAACACTGATCTCAGTTCTAACAGGGCTTTCACACGTAGCAAACAACTGCTTGTCTTGACAAAGAAACGCATGTGCGTTTCTTACTAAAGCTTTTGTGAAATTAATAAACTTCCAAAAGAACGTGATTATCTTTCAAAGTAAAGCTTGTACTGAGAAAAGCAACACTGATCTCAGTTCTAACAGTGCTTTCACACGTAGCAAACAACTGCTTGTCTTGACAAAGAAACGCATGTGCGTTTCTTACTAAAGCTTTCGTGAAATTAATAAACTTTTGAAAGAACGCGATTATCTATTAAAGTAAAGCTTGTACTGAGAAATCAACACTGATCTCAGTTCTAACAGTGCTTTTACACTTAGCAAACAAGTGCTTGTCTTTACAAAGAAACGCAAGTGCGTTTCTTACTAAAGCTTTCGTGAATATAATAAATTTCAGAAAGAACGCAATTACTTTCAAAGTAAAGCTTGGACTGAGAAAAGCAACACTGATCTAAGTTCTAACAGTGCTTTCACACAAGGCAAACAACTGCTTGTCTTGACAAAGAAACGCATTTGCGTTTCTAACTCAAGCTTTCGTGAAATTAATAAACTTTCCAAAGAACGTGATTATCTTTCAAAGTAAAGCTTGGACTGAGAAAAGCAACAATGATATCAGTTCTAACAGTGCTTTCACACGTAGCAAACAACTGCTTTACCTTACAAAGACACGCATGTGCATTTCTTACTAAAGCTTTAGTGAAATTAATAAACTTTCAAAAGAACGCGATTATCTTTCCAAGTAAAGCTTGTACTGAGAAAAGCAACACTGATCTCAGTTCTAACAGTGCTTTCACACGTAGCAAACAACTGCTTGTCTTGACAAAGAAACGCATGTGCGTTTCTTACTAAAGCTTTCGGGAAATTAATAAACTTTCAAAGAACGCGATTAACTTTCAAAGTAAAGCATGTACTGAGAAAAGCAACACTGACTCAGTTCTAACAGTGCTTTCCCGCATAGCAAAAAACTGCTTGTCTTGATAAAGAAACGCATGTGCGTTTCTTACTAAAGCTTTCGTGAAATTAAAAAACTTTCAAAAGAACGCGATTATCTTTCAAAGTAAAGCTTGTACTGAGAAGAGGAACACTGATCACAGTTCTAACCAAGATTTCGTGAAATAAATATCCTTTCAAAAGAACGCGATGATCTTTCAAAGGAAAGTTTGTACTGAGAAAAGCAACACTGATCTCAGTTCTAACAGTGCTTTCACACGTAGCAAACAACTGCTTGTCTTGACAAAGAAACGCATGTTCGTTTCTTACTAAAGCTTTCGTGAAATTAATAAACTTTCAAAGAACGCGATTATCTTTCAAAGTAAAGCTTGTACTGAGAAAAGCAACACTGATCTCAGTTCTAACAGTGCTTTCCCGCAAACTAAACAACTGCTTGTCTTGACAAAGAAACGCATGTGCGTTTCTTACTAAAGCTTTCGTGAAATTAATAAACTTTTGAAAGAACGCGATTATCTATTAAAGTAAAGCTTGTACTGAGAAATCAACACTGATCTCAGTTCTAACAGTGCTTAAACACTTAGCAAACAACTGCTTGTCTTGACAAAGAAACGCATGTGCGTTTCTTACTAAAGCTTTCGTGAAATTAATAAGCTTCCTAAAGAACGAGATTATCTTTCAAAGTAAAGCTTGTACTGAGAAAAGCAACACTGATCTCAGTTCTAACAGTGCTTTCACACGTAGCAAACAACTGCTTGTCTTGACAAAGAAACGCATGTGCGTTTCTTACTAACGCTTTCGTGAAATTAATAAACTTTCAAAAGAACAAGATTACCTTTCAAAGTAAAGCTTGTACTGAGAAAAGCAACACTGATCTCAGTTCTAACAATGCTTTCACACGTAGCAAACAACTGTTTGTCTTGACAAAGAAACGCATGTGCGTTTCTAACTAAAACTTTTGTGAAATTAATAAACTTCTGAAAGAACGCGATTATCTTTCAAAGTAAAGCTTGTACTGAGAAAAGCAACACTGATCTCAGATCTAACAGTGCTTTCACACGTAGCAAACAACTGCTTGTCTTGACAAAGAAACGCATGTGAGTTTCTTACTAAAGCTTTCGTGAAATTAATAAACTTCCGAAAAAAACGAGATTATCTTTCAAAGAAAAGCTTGTACTGACAAAAGCAACACAGATCTCAGTTCTAACAGTGCTTTTACACTTAGCAAACAAGTGCTTGTCTTTACAAAGCAACGCATGTGGCTTTCTTACTAAAGCTTTCGTGAAATTAATAAACTTCCGGAAAAACGCAATTATCTTTCAAAGTAAAGCTTGTACTGAGAAAAGCAAGACTGATCTCAGTTCTAAAAGTGCTTTCACACGTAGCAAACAACTGCTTGTCTTGACAAAGAAACGCATGTGCGTTTCTTACTAAAGCTTTCGTGAAATTAATAAACTTCCGAAAGAACGCGATTATCTTTCAAAGTAAAGCTTGTACTGAGAAAAGCAACACTGATCTCAGTTCTAACAGTGCTTTCACATGTAGCAAACAAGTGCTTGTCTTTACAAAGAAACGCATGTGCGTTTCTTACTAAAGCTTTCGTGAAATTAATAAACTTTCGAAAGAACGCGATTATCTTTCAAAGTAAAGCTTGTACTGAGAAAAGCAACACTGATCTTAGTTCTAGCAGTGCTTTTACACTTAGCAAACAAGTGCTTGTCTTTACAAAGAAATGCATGTGCGTTTCTTACTAAAGCTTTCGTGAAATTAATAAACTTCCGAAAGAACGCGATTATCTTTCAAAGTAAAGCTTGTACTGAGAAAAGCAACACTGATCTCAGTTTTAACAGTGCTTTTACACTTAGCAAACAAGTGCTTGTCTTTACAAAAAAACGCATGTGCGTTTCTTACTAAAGCTTTCGTGAAATTAATAAACTTTTGAAAGAACGTGATTATCTATTAAAGTAAAGCTTGTACTGAGAAATCAACACTGATCTCAGTTCTAACATTTCTTTCACATTTAGCAAACAACTGCTTGTCTTGACAAAGAAACGCATGTCCGTTTCTTACTAAAGCTTTCGTGAATATAATAAATTTCAGAAAGAACGCAATTACTTTTAAAGTAAATCTTGTACTGAGAAAAGCAACACTGATCTTAGTTCTAACAGTGCTTTCACACGTAGCAAACAATTGCTTGTCTTCACAAAGAAACGCATGTGCGTTTATAACTAAAGCTTTCGTGAAATTAATAAACTTTCGAAAGAACGCGATTATCTTTCAAAGTAAAGCTTGTACTGAGAAAAGCAACACTGATCTCAGTTCTGACAGTGCTTTCACACGTAGCAAACAACTGCTTGTCTTGACAAAGCAACGCATGTGGCTTTCTTGCTAAAGCTTTCGTGAATATACTAAACTTCCGAAAGAAAGCGATTATCTTTCAAAGTAAAGCTTGTACTGAGAAAAGCAACACTGATCTCAGTTCTAACAGTGCTTTCACACGTAGCAAACAACTGCTTATCTTGACAAAGAAACGCAATTGGGTTTCTTACTAAAGCTTTCGTGAAATTAATAAACTAAAAAAAAGAACGCGATTATCTTTCAAAGTAAAGCTTGTACTGAGAAATCAACACTGATCTCAGTTCTAACAGTGCTTTTACAATTAGCAAACAATTGCTTGTCTTGACAAAGAAACGCATGTGGCTTTCTTACTAAAGCTTTCGTGAATATACTAAACTCCCGAAAGAAAACGATTATCTTTCAAAGTAAAGCTTGTACTGAGAAAAGCAACACTGACTCAGTTCTAACAGTGCTTTCCCGCACAATAAACAACTGCTTGTCTTGACAAAGAAACGCATGTGCGTTTCTTACTAAAGCTTTCGTGAAATTAAAAAACTTTCAAAAGAACGCGATTATCTTTCAAAGTAAAGCTTGTACTGAGAAATCAACACTGATCTCAGTTCTAACAGTGCTTTCACACGTAGCAAACAACTGCTTGTCTTGAAAAGGAAACGCATGTGCGTTTCTTACTAAAGCTTTTGTGAAATTAATAAACTTCCAAAAGAACGTGATTATCTTTCAAAGTAAAGCTTGTACTGAGAAAAGCAACACTGATCTCAGTTCTAACAGTGCTTTCACACGTAGCAAACAACTGCTTGTCTTGACAAAGAAACACCTGTGCGTTTCTTACTAAAGGTTTCATAAAATTAATAAACTTTCGAAAGAACGCGATTATCTATCAAAGTAAAGCTTGTACTGAGAAAAGCAACACTGAACTCAGTTCTAACAGTGCTTAAACACTTAGCAAACAACTGCTTGTCTTGACAAAGAAACGCATGTGCGTTTCTTACTAAAGCTTTCGTGAATATAATAAATTTCAGAAAGAACGCAACTACTTTCAAAGTAAAGCTTGGACTGAGAAAAGCAACACTGATCTAAGTTCTAACAGTGCTTTCAAACGAGGCAAACAACTGCTTGTCTTGACAAAGAAACGCATGTGCGTTTCTTACTAAAGCTTTCGTGAAATTAATAAACTTTCAAAACAACGCGATTATCTTTCAAAGTAAAGCTTGTACTGAGAAAAGCAACACTGATCTCAGTTCTAACAGTGCTTTCACACGTAGCAAACAACTGCTTGTCTTGACAAAGAAACGCATGTGCGTTTCTTACTAACGCTTTCGTGAAATTAATAAACTTTCAAAAGAACAAGATTACCTTTCAAAGTAAAGCTTGTACTGAGAAAAGCAACACTGATCTCAGTTCTAACAGTGCTTTCACACGTAGCAAACAACTGCCTGTCTTGACAAAGAAACGCATGTTCGTTTCTTACTAAAGCTTTCGTGAAATTAATAAACTTTCAAAGAACGCGATTATCTTTCAAAGTAAAGCTTGTACTGAGAAAAGCAACACTGACTCAGTTCTAACAGTGCTTTCCCGCACACTAAACAACTGCTTGTCTTGACAAAGAAACGCATGTGCGTTTCTTACTAGAGCTTTCGTGAAATTAATAAACTTTCGGAAGAAAGCGATTATCTTTCAAAGTAAAGCTTGTACTGAGAAAAGCAACACTGATCTCAGTTCTAAAAGTGCTTTCACACTTAGCAAAAAACTGCTTGTCTTGACAAAGAAACGCATGTGCGTTTCTTACTAAAGCTTTCGTGAAATTAATAAACTTCCGAAAGAACGCGATTATCTTTCAAAGTAAAGCTTGTACTGAGAAAAGCAACACTGATCTCAGTTCTAACAGTGCTTTCACACGTAGCAAACAACTGCTTGTCTTGACAAAGAAACGCATGTGTGTTTCTTACTAAAGCTTTCGTGAAATTAATAAACTTTAAAAAAAGAACGCGATTATCTTTCAAAGTAAAGCTTGTACTGAGAAATCAACACTGATCTCAGTTCTAACAGTGCTTTTACACTTAGCAAACAACTGCTTGTCTTGACAAAGTAACGCATGTGCGTTTCTTACTAAAGCTTTCGTGAATATAATAAACTTCCAAAAAAACGCGATTATCTTTCAAAGTAAAGCTTGTACTGAGAAAAGCAACACTGATCTCAGTTCTAACAGTGCTTTCACACGTAGCAAACAACTGCTTGTCTTGACAAAGAAACGCATGTGCGTTTCTTACTAAAGCTTTTGTGAAATTAATAAACTTCCAAAAGAACGTGATTATCTTTCAAAGTAAAGCTTGTACTGAGAAAAGCAACACTGATCTCAGTTCTAACAGTGCTTTCACACGTAGCAAACAACTGCTTGTCTTGACAAAGAAACACATGTGCGTTTCTTACTAAAGCTTTCGTGAAATTAATAAACTTTCGAAAGAACGCGATTATCTATCAAAGTAAAGCTTGTACTGAGAAAAGCAACACTGAACTCAGTTCTAACAGTGCTTTCACACGTAGCAAACAACTGCTTGTCTTGACAAAGAAACACATGTGCGTTTCTTACTAAAGCTTTCGTGAAATTAATAAACTTTCGAAAGAACGCGATTATCTATCAAAGTAAAGCTTGTACTGAGAAAAGCAACACTGATCTCAGTTCTAACAGTGCTTTTACACTTAGCAAACAAGTGCTTGTCTTTACAAAAAAACGCATGTGCGTTTCTTACTAAAGCTTTCGTGAAATTACTAAAATTCTTAAAGAACGCGATTATCTTCCAAAGTAAATCTTGTACTGAAAAAAGCAACACTGATCTCAGTTCTAACAGTGCTTTCACACGTAGCAATCAACTGCTTGTCTTGACAAAGAAACGCATGTGCGTTTCTTACTAAAGCTTTCGTGAAATTAATAAACTTTTGAAAGAACGCGATTATCTATTAAAGTAAAGCTTGTACTGAGAAATCAACACTGATCTCAGTTCTAACAGTGCTTTCACACTTAGCAAACAACTGCTTGTCTTGACAAAGAAACGCATGTGCGTTTCTTACTAAAGCTTTCGTGAATATAATAAATTTCAGAAAGAACGCAATTACTTTCAAAGTAAAGCTTGGCCTGAGAAAAGCAACACTGATCTCAGTTCTAACAGTGCTTTCACACGTAGCAAACAACTGCTTGTCTTGACAAAGAAACGCATGTGCGTTTCTAACTCAAGCTTTCGTGAAATTAATAAACTTTCAAAAGAACGCGATTATCTTTCAAAGTAAAGCTTGGACTGAGAAAAGCAACACTGATCTCAGTTTTAACAGTGCTTTCACACGTAGCAAACAACTGCTTGTCTTGACAAAGAAACGCATGTTCGTTTCTTACTAAAGCTTTCGTGAAATTAATAAACTTTCAAAGAACGCGATTATCTTTCAAAGAAAAGCTTGTACTGAGAAATCAACACTGATCTCAGTTCTAACAGTGCTTTCACACGTAGCAAACAACTGCTTGTCTTGAAAAGGAAACGCATGTGCGTTTCTTACTAAAGCTTTTGTGAAATTAATAAACTTCCAAAAGAACGTGATTATCTTTCAAAGTAAAGCTTGTACTGAGAAAAGCAACACTGATCTCAGTTCTAACAGTGCTTTCACACGTAGCAAACAACTGCTTGTCTTGACAAAGAAACACCTGTGCGTTTCTTACTAAAGGTTTCGTGAAATTAATAAACTTTCGAAAGAACGCGATTATCTATCAAAGTAAAGCTTGTACTGAGAAAAGCAACACTGAACTCAGTTCTAACAGTGCTTAAACACTTAGCAAACAACTGCTTGTCTTGACAAAGAAACGCATGTGCGTTTCTTACTAAAGCTTTCGTGAATATAATAAATTTCAGAAAGAACGCAACTACTTTCAAAGTAAAGCTTGTACTGAGAAAAGCAACACTGATCTCAGTTCTAACAGTGCTTTCACACGAGGAAAACAACTGCTTGTCTTGACAAAGAAACGCATGTGCGTTTCTTACTAAAGCTTTCGTGAAATTAATAAACTTTCAAAACAACGCGATTATCTTTCAAAGTAAAGCTTGTACTGAGAAAAGCAACACTGATCTCAGATCTAACAGTGCTTTCACACGTAGCAAACAACTGCTTGTCTTGACAAAGAAACGCATGTGCGTTTCTTACTAACGCTTTCGTGAAATTAATAAACTTTCAAAAGAACAAGATTACCTTTCAAAGTAAAGCTTGTACTGAGAAAAGCAACACTGATCTCAGTTCTAACAGTGCTTTCACACGTAGCAAACAACTGCCTGTCTTGACAAAGAAACGCATGTTCGTTTCTTACTAAAGCTTTCGTGAAATTAATAAACTTTCAAAGAACGCGATTATCTTTCAAAGTAAAGCTTGTACTGAGAAAAGCAACACTGACTCAGTTCTAACAGTGCTTTCCCGCACAATAAACAACTGCTTGTCTTGACAAAGAAACGCATGTGCGTTTCTTACTAAAGCTTTCGTGAAATTAAAAAACTTTCAAAAGAACGCGATTATCTTTCAAAGTAAAGCTTGTACTGAGAAATCAACACTGATCTCAGTTCTAACAGTGCTTTCACACGTAGCAAACAACTGCTTGTCTTGAAAAGGAAACGCATGTGCGTTTCTTACTAAAGCTTTTGTGAAATTAATAAACTTCCAAAAGAACGTGATT
Source organism: Chionomys nivalis (assembly GCF_950005125.1). Taxonomy (NCBI): domain Eukaryota; kingdom Metazoa; phylum Chordata; class Mammalia; order Rodentia; family Cricetidae; genus Chionomys; species Chionomys nivalis. The sequence goes on along the minus strand of NC_080090.1, from coordinate 114,906,039 downwards.
ATCTTTCAAAGTAAAGCTTGTACTGAGAAAAGCAACACTGATCTCAGTTCTAACAGTGCTTTCACACGTAGCAAACAACTGCTTGTCTTGACAAAGAAACACCTGTGCGTTTCTTACTAAAGGTTTCATAAAATTAATAAACTTTCGAAAGAACGCGATTATCTATCAAAGTAAAGCTTGTACTGAGAAAAGCAACACTGAACTCAGTTCTAACAGTGCTTAAACACTTAGCAAACAACTGCTTGTCTTGACAAAGAAACGCATGTGCGTTTCTTACTAAAGCTTTCGTGAATATAATAAATTTCAGAAAGAACGCAACTACTTTCAAAGTAAAGCTTGGACTGAGAAAAGCAACACTGATCTAAGTTCTAACAGTGCTTTCACACGAGGCAAACAACTGCTTGTCTTGACAAAGAAACGCATGTGCGTTTCTTACTAAAGCTTTCGTGAAATTAATAAACTTTCAAAACAACGCGATTATCTTTCAAAGTAAAGCTTGTACTGAGAAAAGCAACACTGATCTCAGTTCTAACAGTGCTTTCACACGTAGCAAACAACTGCTTGTCTTGACAAAGAAACGCATGTGCGTTTCTTACTAACGCTTTCGTGAAATTAATAAACTTTCAAAAGAACAAGATTACCTTTCAAAGTAAAGCTTGTACTGAGAAAAGCAACACTGATCTCAGTTCTAACAGTGCTTTCACACGTAGCAAACAACTGCCTGTCTTGACAAAGAAACGCATGTTCGTTTCTTACTAAAGCTTTCGTGAAATTAATAAACTTTCAAAGAACGCGATTATCTTTCAAAGTAAAGCTTGTACTGAGAAAAGCAACACTGACTCAGTTCTAACAGTGCTTTCCCGCACACTAAACAACTGCTTGTCTTGACAAAGAAACGCATGTGCGTTTCTTACTAGAGCTTTCGTGAAATTAATAAACTTTCGGAAGAAAGCGATTATCTTTCAAAGTAAAGCTTGTACTGAGAAAAGCAACACTGATCTCAGTTCTAAAAGTGCTTTCACACTTAGCAAAAAACTGCTTGTCTTGACAAAGAAACGCATGTGCGTTTCTTACTAAAGCTTTCGTGAAATTAATAAACTTCCGAAAGAACGCGATTATCTTTCAAAGTAAAGCTTGTACTGAGAAAAGCAACACTGATCTCAGTTCTAACAGTGCTTTCACACGTAGCAAACAACTGCTTGTCTTGACAAAGAAACGCATGTGTGTTTCTTACTAAAGCTTTCGTGAAATTAATAAACTTTAAAAAAAGAACGCGATTATCTTTCAAAGTAAAGCTTGTACTGAGAAATCAACACTGATCTCAGTTCTAACAGTGCTTTTACACTTAGCAAACAACTGCTTGTCTTGACAAAGTAACGCATGTGCGTTTCTTACTAAAGCTTTCGTGAATATAATAAACTTCCAAAAAAACGCGATTATCTTTCAAAGTAAAGCTTGTACTGAGAAAAGCAACACTGATCTCAGTTCTAACAGTGCTTTCACACGTAGCAAACAACTGCTTGTCTTGACAAAGAAACGCATGTGCGTTTCTTACTAAAGCTTTTGTGAAATTAATAAACTTCCAAAAGAACGTGATTATCTTTCAAAGTAAAGCTTGTACTGAGAAAAGCAACACTGATCTCAGTTCTAACAGTGCTTTCACACGTAGCAAACAACTGCTTGTCTTGACAAAGAAACACATGTGCGTTTCTTACTAAAGCTTTCGTGAAATTAATAAACTTTCGAAAGAACGCGATTATCTATCAAAGTAAAGCTTGTACTGAGAAAAGCAACACTGAACTCAGTTCTAACAGTGCTTTCACACGTAGCAAACAACTGCTTGTCTTGACAAAGAAACACATGTGCGTTTCTTACTAAAGCTTTCGTGAAATTAATAAACTTTCGAAAGAACGCGATTATCTATCAAAGTAAAGCTTGTACTGAGAAAAGCAACACTGATCTCAGTTCTAACAGTGCTTTTACACTTAGCAAACAAGTGCTTGTCTTTACAAAAAAACGCATGTGCGTTTCTTACTAAAGCTTTCGTGAAATTACTAAAATTCTTAAAGAACGCGATTATCTTCCAAAGTAAATCTTGTACTGAAAAAAGCAACACTGATCTCAGTTCTAACAGTGCTTTCACACGTAGCAATCAACTGCTTGTCTTGACAAAGAAACGCATGTGCGTTTCTTACTAAAGCTTTCGTGAAATTAATAAACTTTTGAAAGAACGCGATTATCTATTAAAGTAAAGCTTGTACTGAGAAATCAACACTGATCTCAGTTCTAACAGTGCTTTCACACTTAGCAAACAACTGCTTGTCTTGACAAAGAAACGCATGTGCGTTTCTTACTAAAGCTTTCGTGAATATAATAAATTTCAGAAAGAACGCAATTACTTTCAAAGTAAAGCTTGGCCTGAGAAAAGCAACACTGATCTCAGTTCTAACAGTGCTTTCACACGTAGCAAACAACTGCTTGTCTTGACAAAGAAACGCATGTGCGTTTCTAACTCAAGCTTTCGTGAAATTAATAAACTTTCAAAAGAACGCGATTATCTTTCAAAGTAAAGCTTGGACTGAGAAAAGCAACACTGATCTCAGTTTTAACAGTGCTTTCACACGTAGCAAACAACTGCTTGTCTTGACAAAGAAACGCATGTTCGTTTCTTACTAAAGCTTTCGTGAAATTAATAAACTTTCAAAGAACGCGATTATCTTTCAAAGAAAAGCTTGTACTGAGAAATCAACACTGATCTCAGTTCTAACAGTGCTTTCACACGTAGCAAACAACTGCTTGTCTTGAAAAGGAAACGCATGTGCGTTTCTTACTAAAGCTTTTGTGAAATTAATAAACTTCCAAAAGAACGTGATTATCTTTCAAAGTAAAGCTTGTACTGAGAAAAGCAACACTGATCTCAGTTCTAACAGTGCTTTCACACGTAGCAAACAACTGCTTGTCTTGACAAAGAAACACCTGTGCGTTTCTTACTAAAGGTTTCGTGAAATTAATAAACTTTCGAAAGAACGCGATTATCTATCAAAGTAAAGCTTGTACTGAGAAAAGCAACACTGAACTCAGTTCTAACAGTGCTTAAACACTTAGCAAACAACTGCTTGTCTTGACAAAGAAACGCATGTGCGTTTCTTACTAAAGCTTTCGTGAATATAATAAATTTCAGAAAGAACGCAACTACTTTCAAAGTAAAGCTTGTACTGAGAAAAGCAACACTGATCTCAGTTCTAACAGTGCTTTCACACGAGGAAAACAACTGCTTGTCTTGACAAAGAAACGCATGTGCGTTTCTTACTAAAGCTTTCGTGAAATTAATAAACTTTCAAAACAACGCGATTATCTTTCAAAGTAAAGCTTGTACTGAGAAAAGCAACACTGATCTCAGATCTAACAGTGCTTTCACACGTAGCAAACAACTGCTTGTCTTGACAAAGAAACGCATGTGCGTTTCTTACTAACGCTTTCGTGAAATTAATAAACTTTCAAAAGAACAAGATTACCTTTCAAAGTAAAGCTTGTACTGAGAAAAGCAACACTGATCTCAGTTCTAACAGTGCTTTCACACGTAGCAAACAACTGCCTGTCTTGACAAAGAAACGCATGTTCGTTTCTTACTAAAGCTTTCGTGAAATTAATAAACTTTCAAAGAACGCGATTATCTTTCAAAGTAAAGCTTGTACTGAGAAAAGCAACACTGACTCAGTTCTAACAGTGCTTTCCCGCACACTAAACAACTGCTTGTCTTGACAAAGAAACGCATGTGCGTTTCTTACTAGAGCTTTTGTGAAATTAATAAACTTTCAAAAGAACGCGATTATCTTTCAAAGTAAAGCTTGTACTGAGAAAAGCAACACTGATCTCAGTTCTAAAAGTGCTTTCACACTTAGCAAACAACTGCTTGTCTTGACAAAGAAACGCATGTGCGTTTCTTACTAAAGCTTTCGTGAAATTACTAAAATTCTTAAAGAACGCGATTATCTTCCAAAGTAAATCTTGTACTGAGAAAAGCAACACTGATATCAGTTCTAACAGTGCTTTCACACGTAGCAATCAACTGCTTGTCTTGACAAAGAAACGCATGTGCGTTTCTTACTAAAGCTTTCGTGAAATTAATAAACTTTTGAAAGAACGCGATTATCTATTAAAGTAAAGCTTGTACTGAGAAATCAACACTGATCTCAGTTCTAACAGTGCTTTCACACTTAGCAAACAACTGCTTGTCTTGACAAAGAAACGCATGTGCGTTTCTTACTAAAGCTTTCGTGAATATAATAAATTTCAGAAAGAACGCAATTACTTTCAAAGTAAAGCTTGGCCTGAGAAAAGCAACACTGATCTAAGTTCTAACAGTGCTTTCACACGAGGCAAACAACTGCTTGTCTTGACAAAGAAACGCATGTGCGTTTCTAACTCAAGCTTTCGTGAAATTAATAAACTTTCAAAAGAACGCGATTATCTTTCAAAGTAAAGCTTGGACTGAGAAAAGCAACACTGATCTCAGTTTTAACAGTGCTTTCACACGTAGCAAACAACTGCTTGTCTTGACAAAGAAACGCATGTTCGTTTCTTACTAAAGCTTTCGTGAAATTAATAAACTTTCAAAGAACGCGATTATCTTTCAAAGAAAAGCTTGTACTGAGAAATCAACACTGATCTCAGTTCTAACAGTGCTTTCACACGTAGCAAACAACTGCTTGTCTTGAAAAGGAAACGCATGTGCGTTTCTTACTAAAGCTTTTGTGAAATTAATAAACTTCCAAAAGAACGTGATTATCTTTCAAAGTAAAGCTTGTACTGAGAAAAGCAACACTGATCTCAGTTCTAACAGTGCTTTCACACGTAGCAAACAACTGCTTGTCTTGACAAAGAAACACCTGTGCGTTTCTTACTAAAGGTTTCGTGAAATTAATAAACTTTCGAAAGAACGCGATTATCTATCAAAGTAAAGCTTGTACTGAGAAAAGCAACACTGAACTCAGTTCTAACAGTGCTTAAACACTTAGCAAACAACTGCTTGTCTTGACAAAGAAACGCATGTGCGTTTCTTACTAAAGCTTTCGTGAATATAATAAATTTCAGAAAGAACGCAACTACTTTCAAAGTAAAGCTTGTACTGAGAAAAGCAACACTGATCTCAGTTCTAACAGTGCTTTCACACGAGGCAAACAACTGCTTGTCTTGACAAAGAAACGCATGTGCGTTTCTTACTAAAGCTTTCGTGAAATTAATAAACTTTCAAAACAACGCGATTATCTTTCAAAGTAAAGCTTGTACTGAGAAAAGCAACACTGATCTCAGTTCTAACAGTGCTTTCACACGTAGCAAACAACTGCTTGTCTTGACAAAGAAACGCATGTGCGTTTCTTACTAACGCTTTCGTGAAATTAATAAACTTTCAAAAGAACAAGATTACCTTTCAAAGTAAAGCTTGTACTGAGAAAAGCAACACTGATCTCAGTTCTAACAGTGCTTTCACACGTAGCAAACAACTGCCTGTCTTGACAAAGAAACTCATGTTCGTTTCTTACTAAAGCTTTCGTGAAATTAATAAACTTTCAAAGAACGCGATTATCTTTCAAAGTAAAGCTTGTACTGAGAAAAGCAACACTGACTCAGTTCTAACAGTGCTTTCCCGCACACTAAACAACTGCTTGTCTTGACAAAGAAACGCATGTGCGTTTCTTACTAGAGCTTTCGTGAAATTAATAAACTTTCAAAAGAACGCGATTATCTTTCAAAGTAAAGCTTGTACTGAGAAAAGCAACACTGATCTCAGTTCTAAAAGTGCTTTCACACTTAGCAAACAACTGCTTGTCTTGACAAAGAAACGCATGTGCGTTTCTTACTAAAGCTTTCGTGAAATTAATAAACTTCCGAAAGAACGCGATTATCTTTCAAAGTAAAGCTTGTACTGAGAAAAGCAACACTGATCTCAGTTCTAACAGTGCTTTCACACGTAGCAAACAACTGCTTGTCTTGACAAAGAAACGCATGTGTGTTTCTTACTAAAGCTTTCGTGAAATTAATAAACTTTAAAAAAAGAACGCGATTATCTTTCAAAGTAAAGCTTGTACTGAGAAATCAACACTGATCTCAGTTCTAACAGTGCTTTTACACTTAGCAAACAACTGCTTGTCTTGACAAAGTAACGCATGTGCGTTTCTTATTAAGCTTTCGTGAATATAATAAACTTCCGAAAAAACGCGATTATCTTTCAAAGTAAAGCTTGTACTGAGAAAAGCAACACTGATCTCAGTTCTAACAGTGCTTTCACACGTAGCAAACAACTGCTTGTCTTGACAAAGAAACGCATGTGCGTTTCTTACTAAAGCTTTTGTGAAATTAATAAACTTCCAAAAGAACGTGATTATCTTTCAAAGTAAAGCTTGTACTGAGAAAAGCAACACTTATCTCAGTTCTAACAGTGCTTTTACACTTAGCAAACAAGTGCTTGTCTTTACAAAGAAACGCATGTGCGTTTCTTACTAAAGCTTTCGTGAAATTAATAAACTTCTTAAAGAACGCGATTATCTTTCAAAGTAAAGCTTGTACTGAGAAAATCAACACTGATCTCAGTTCTAACAGTGCTTTCACACGTAGCAAACAACTGCTTGTCTTGACAAAGAAACGCATGTGCGTTTCTTACTAAAGCTTTCGTGAATTAATAAACTTCCGAAAGAACGCGATTATCTTTCAAAGTAAATCTTGTACTGAGAAAAGCAACACTGATCTCAGTTCTAACAGTGCTTTCACACGTAGCAATCAACTGCTTGTCTTGACAAAGAAACGCATGTGCGTTTCTTACTAAAGCTTTCGTGAATATAATAAATTTCAGAAAGAACGCAACTACTTTCAAAGTAAAGCTTGGACTGAGAAAAGCAACACTGATCTCAGTTCTAACAGTGCTTTCACACGTAGCAATCAACTGCTTGTCTTGACAAAGAAACGCATGTGCGTTTCTTACTAAAGCTTTCGTGAAATTAATAAACTTTTGAAAGAACGCGATTATCTATTAAAGTAAAGCTTGTACTGAGAAATCAACACTGATCTCAGTTCTAACAGTGCTTTCACACTTAGCAAACAACTGCTTGTCTTGACAAAGAAACGCATGTGCGTTTCTTACTAAAGCTTTCGTGAATATAATAAATTTCAGAAAGAACGCAATTACTTTCAAAGTAAAGCTTGGCCTGAGAAAAGCAACACTGATCTAAGTTCTAACAGTGCTTTCCCGCACACTAAACAACTGCTTGTCTTGACAAAGAAACGCATGTGCGTTTCTTACTAGAGCTTTCGTGAAATTAATAAACTTTCAAAAGAACGCGATTATCTTTCAAAGTAAAGCTTGTACTGAGAAAAGCAACACTGATCTCAGTTCTAAAAGTGCTTTCACACTTAGCAAACAACTGCTTGTCTTGACAAAGAAACGCATGTGCGTTTCTTACTAAAGCTTTCGTGAAATTAATAAACTTCCGAAAGAACGCGATTATCTTTCAAAGTAAAGCTTGTACTGAGAAAAGCAACACTGATCTCAGTTCTAACAGTGCTTTCACACGTAGCAAACAACTGCTTGTCTTGACAAAGAAACGCATGTGTGTTTCTTACTAAAGCTTTCGTGAAATTAATAAACTTTAAAAAAAGAACGCGATTATCTTTCAAAGTAAAGCTTGTACTGAGAAATCAACACTGATCTCAGTTCTAACAGTGCTTTTACACTTAGCAAACAACTGCTTGTCTTGACAAAGTAACGCATGTGCGTTTCTTATTAAGCTTTCGTGAATATAATAAACTTCCGAAAAAACGCGATTATCTTTCAAAGTAAAGCTTGTACTGAGAAAAGCAACACTGATCTCAGTTCTAACAGTGCTTTCACACGTAGCAAACAACTGCTTGTCTTGACAAAGAAACGCATGTGCGTTTCTTACTAAAGCTTTTGTGAAATTAATAAACTTCCAAAAGAACGTGATTATCTTTCAAAGTAAAGCTTGTACTGAGAAAAGCAACACTTATCTCAGTTCTAACAGTGCTTTTACACTTAGCAAACAAGTGCTTGTCTTTACAAAGAAACGCATGTGCGTTTCTTACTAAAGCTTTCGTGAAATTAATAAACTTCTTAAAGAACGCGATTATCTTTCAAAGTAAAGCTTGTACTGAGAAAATCAACACTGATCTCAGTTCTAACAGTGCTTTCACACGTAGCAAACAACTGCTTGTCTTGACAAAGAAACGCATGTGCGTTTCTTACTAAAGCTTTCGTGAATTAATAAACTTCCGAAAGAACGCGATTATCTTTCAAAGTAAATCTTGTACTGAGAAAAGCAACACTGATCTCAGTTCTAACAGTGCTTTCACACGTAGCAATCAACTGCTTGTCTTGACAAAGAAACGCATGTGCGTTTCTTACTAAAGCTTTCGTGAAATTAATAAACTTTTGAAAGAACGCGATTATCTATTAAAGTAAAGCTTGTACTGAGAAATCAACACTGATCTCAGTTCTAACAGTGCTTTCACACTTAGCAAACAACTGCTTGTCTTGACAAAGAAACGCATGTGCGTTTCTTACTAAAGCTTTCGTGAATATAATAAATTTCAGAAAGAACGCAACTACTTTCAAAGTAAAGCTTGGACTGAGAAAAGCAACACTGATCTCAGTTCTAACAGTGCTTTCACACGTAGCAAACAACTGCTTATCTTGACAAAGAAACGCATGTTCTTTTCTTACTAAAGCTTTCGTGATATTAATAAACTTTAAAAAGAACGCGACTATCTTTCCAAGTAACGCTTGTACTGAGAAAAGCAACACTTATCTCAGTTCTAACAGTGCTTTCACACGTAGCAAACAACTGCTTGTCTTGACAAAGAAACGCATGTGCTGTTTCTTACTAAAGCTTTCGTGAAGTTAATAAACTTTCAAAGAACGCGATTAACTTTCAAAGTAAAGCGTGTACTGAGAAAAGCAACACTGACTCAGTCCTAACAGTGCTTTCCCGCATAGCAAACAACTGCTTGTCTTGACAAAGAAACGCATGTGCGTTTCTTACTAAAGCTTTCGTGAAATTAAAAAACTTTCCAAAGAACGCGATTATCTTTCAAAGTAAAGCTTGTACTGAGAAAAGCAACACTGATATCAGTTCTAACCGTGCTTTCACACGTAGCAAACAACTGCTTGTCTTGACAAAGAAACGCATGTGCGTTTCTTACTAAAGCTTTCGTGAAATTAATAAACTTTCAAAAGAACAAGATTATCTTTCAAAGTAAAGCTTGGACTGAGAAAAGCAACAATGATGTCAGTTCTAACAGTGCTTTCACACGTAGAAAACAACTGCTTTACCTTACAAAGACACGCATGTGCGTTTCTTACTAAAGCTTTCGTGAAATTAAAAAACTTTCAAAAGAACGCGATTATCTTTCCAAGTAAAGCTTGTACTGAGAAAAGCAACACTGATCTCAGTTCTAACAGTGCTTTCACATGTAGCAAACAAGTGCTTGTCTTGACAAAGAAACGCATGTTCGTTTCTTACTAAAGCTTTCGTGAAATTAATAAACTTTCAAAGAACGCGATTATCTTTCAAAGTAAAGCTTGTACTGAGAAAAGTAACACTGATCTCAGTTCTAACAGTGCTTTCACACGTAGCAAACCACTGCTTGTCTTTCCAAAAAACGCATGATCGTTTCTTACTAAAACTTTCGTGAAATTAATAAACTTTCTAAAGAACGCGATTTTCTTTCAAAGTAAAGCTTGTACTGAGAAAAGCAACACTGACTCAGTTCTAACAGTGCTTTCCCGCACAATAAACAACTGCTTGTCTTGACAAAGAAACGCATGTGCGTATCTTACTAAAGCTTTCGTGAAATTAAAAAACTTTCAAAAGAACGGGATTATCTTTCAAAGGAAAGTTTGTACTGAGAAAAGCAACACTGATCTCAGTTCTAACAGTGCTTTCACACTTAGCAAACAACTGCTTGTCTTGACAAAGAAACGCATGTTCGTTTCTTACTAAAGCTTACGTGAAATTAATAAACTTTCAAAGAACGCGATTATCTTTCAAAGTAAAGCTTGTACTGAGAAAAGCAACACTGACTCAGTTCTAACAGTGCTTTCCCGCACACTAAACAACTGCTTGTCTTGACAAAAAAACGCATGTGCATTTCTTACTAAAGCTTTCGTGAAATTAATAAACTTTCAAAGAATGCGATTATCTTTCAAAGTAAAGCTTGGACTGAGAAAAGCAACACTGATCTCAGTTCTACCAGTGCTTTCACACGTAGCAAACAACTGCTTGTCTTGACAAAGAAACGCATGTGCGGTTCTTACTAAAGCTTTCGTGAAATTAAAAAACTTTCAAAACAACGCGATTATCTTTCAAAGTAAAGCTTGTACTGAGAAAAGCAACACTGATCTCAGTTCTAACAGTGCTTTCACACGTAGCAAACAACTGCTTGTCTTGACAAAGAAACGCATGTGCGTTTCTTACTAACGCTTTCGTGAAATTAATAAACTTTCAAAAGAACAAGATTACCTTTCAAAGTAAAGCTTGTACTGAGAAAACCAACACTGATCTCAGTTCTAACAGTGCTTTAACACGTAGCAAACAACTGCTTGTCTTGACAAAGAAACGCATGAGCGTTTCTTACTAAAACTTTCGTGAAATTAGTAAACTTTCAAAGAACGCGATTATCTTTCAAAGTAAAGCTTGTACTGAGAAAAGCAACACTGACTCAGTTCTAACAGTGCTTTCCCGCACACTAAACAACTGCTTGTCTTGACAAAGAAACGCATGTGCGTTTCTTACTAAAGCTTTCGTGAAATTAAAAAACTTTCAAAAGAACGCGATTATCTTTCAAAGTGAAGCTTGTACTGAGAAAAGCAACACTGATATCAGTTCTAACAGTGCTTTCACACGTAGCAAACAACTGCTTGTCTCTAGAAAGAAACGCATGTGCGTTTCTTACTAAAGCTTTCGTGAAATTAATAAACTTTCAAAAGAAAAAGATTATCTTTCAAAGTAAAGCTTGTACTGAGAAAAGCAACACTGATCTCAGTTCTAACAGTGCTTTCACACTAAGCAAAAAAGTGCTTGTCTTGACAAAGAAATGCATGTTCGTTTCTTACTAAAGCTTTCGTGAAATTAATAAACTTTCAAAGAACGCGATTATCTTTCAAAGTAAAGCTTGTACTGAGAAAAGCAACACTGACTCAGTTCTAACAGTGCTTTCCCGCACAATAAACAACTGCTTGTCTTGACAAAGAAACGCATGTGCGTTTCTTACTAAAGCTTTCGTGAAATTAAAAAACTTTCAAAAGAACGCGATTATCTTTCAAAGTAAAGCTTGTACTGAGAAGAGGAACACTGATCACAGTTCTAACCAAGATTTCGTGAAATTAATAAACTTTCAAAAGAACGCGATTATCTTTCCAAGTAAAGCTTGTACTGAGAAAAGCAATACTGATCTCAGTTCTAACAGTGCTTTCACACGTAGCAAACAACTGCTTGTCTTGACAAAGAAACGCATTTGCGTTTCTTACTAACGCTTTCGTGAAATTAAAAAACTTTCCAAAGAACGCGATTATCTTTCAAAATAAAGCTTGTACTGAGAAAAGCAACACTGATATCAGTTCTAACAGTGCTTTCACACGTAGCAAAGAACTGCTTGTCTTGACAAAGAAACGCATGTTCGTTTCTTACTAAAGCTTTCGTGAAATTAATAAACTTTCAAAGAACGCGATTATCTTTCAAAGTAAAGCTTGTACTGAGAAAAGCAACACTGACTCAGTTCTAACAGTGCTTTCCCGCACAATAAACAACTGCTTGTCTTGACAAAGAAACGCATGTGCGTTTCTTACTAAAGCTTTCGTGAAATTAAAAAACTTTCAAAAGAACGCGATTATCTTTCAAAATAAAGTTTGTACTGAGTAAAGGAACACTGATCTCAGTTCTAACAGTGCTTACACACGTAGCAAACAACTGCTTGTCTTGACAAAAAAACGCATGTTCGTTTCTTACTAAAGCTTTCGTGAAATTAATAAACTTTCAAAGAACGCGATTATCTTTCAAAGTAAAGCTTGTACTGAGAAAAGCAACACTGACTCAGTTCTAACAGTGCTTTCCCGCACACTAAACAACTGCTTGTCTTGACAAAAAAACGCATGTGCGTTTCTTACTAAAGCTTTCGTGAAATTAATAAACTTTCAAAGAATGCGATTATCTTTCAAAGTAAAGCTTGGACTGAGAAAAGCAACACTGATCTCAGTTCTAACAGTGCTTTCACAGGTAGCAAACAACTGCTTATCTTGACAAAGAAACGCATGTTCTTTTCTTACTAAAGCTTTCGTGATATTAATAAACTTTAAAAAGAACGCGATTATCTTTCCAAGTAAAGCTTGTACTGAGAAAAGCAACACTGACTCAGTTCTAACAGTTCTTTCCCGCACACTAAACAACTGCTTGTCTTGACAAAGAAACGCATGTGCGTTTCTTACTAAAGCTTTCGTGAAATTAAAAAACTTTCAAGAGAACGCGATTATCTTTCAAAGTAAAGCTTGTACTGAGAAGAGGAACACTGATCACAGTTCTAACCAAGATTTCGTGAAATAAATAAACTTTCAAAAGAACGTGATGATCTTTCAAAGTAACACTTGTACTGAGAAAAGCAACACTGATCTCAGTTCTAACAGTGCTTTCACACGTAGCAAACAACTGCTTGTCTTGACAAAGAAACGCATGTACGTTTCTTACTAAAGCTTTCGTGAAATTAATAAACTTTCAAAGAACGCGATTATCTTTCAAAGTAAAGCTTGTACTGAGAAAAGCAACACTGACTCAGTTCTAACAGTGCTTTCCCGCACACTAAACAACTGCTTGTCTTGACAAAGAAACGCATGTGCGTTTCTTACTAAAGCATTCGTGAAATTAAAAAACTTTCAAAAGAACGCGATTATCTTTCAAAGTAAAGCTTGTACTGAGAAAATCAACACTGATCTCAGTTCTAACAGTGCTTTCACACGTAGCAAACAACTGCTTGTCTTGACAAAGAAACGCATGTACGTTTCTTACTAAAGCTTTCGTGAAATTAATAAACTTTCAAAGAACGCGATTATCTTTCAAAGTAAAGCTTGTACTGAGAAAAGCAACACTGACTCAGTTCTAACAGTGCTTTCCCGCACACTAAACAACTGCTTGTCTTGACAAAGAAACGCATGTGCGTTTCTTACTAAAGCTTTCGTGAAATTAAAAAACTTTCAAAAGAACGCGATTATCTTTCCAAGTAAAGCTTGTACTGAGAAAAGCAAAACTGATCTCAGTTCTAACAGTGCTTACACACGTAGCAAACAACTGCTTGTCTTGACAAAAAAACGCATGTGCATTTCTTACTAAAGCTTTCGTGAAATTAATAAACTTTCAAAAGAATGCGATTATCTTTCAAAGTAAAGCTTGGACTGAGAAAAGCAACACTGATCTCAGTTCTAACAGTGCTTTAACACGTAGCAAACAACTGCTTGTCTTGACAAAGAAACGCATGTTCGTTTCTTACTAAAGCTTTCGTGAAATTAATAAACTTTCAAAGAACGCGATTATCTTTCAAAGTAAAGCTTGTACTGAGAAAAGCAACACTGACTCAGTTCTAACAGTGCTTTCCCGCACACTAAACAACTGCTTGTCTTGACAAAGAAACGCATGTGCGTTTCTTACTAAAGATTTCGTGAAATTAATAAACTTTCAAAAGAACGCGGTTATCTTTCCAAGTAAAGCTTGTACTGAGAAAAGCAATACTGATCTCAGTTCTAACAGTGCTTTCACACGTAGCAAACAACTGCTTGTCTTGACAAAGAAATGCATTTGCGTTTCTTACTAACGCTTTCGTGAAATTAAAAAACTTTCAAAAGAACGCGATTATCTTTCAAAGTAAAGCTTGTACTGAGAAAAGCAACACTGATATCAGTTCTAAGAGTGCTTTCACACGTAGCAAACAACTGCTTGTCTCTAGAAAGAAACGCATGTGCGTTTCTTACTAAAGCTTTCGTGAAATTAATAAACTTTCAAAAGAACAAGATTATCTTTCAATGTAAAGCTTGTACTGAGAAAAGAAACACTGATCTCAGTTCTACCAGTGCTTTCACACGTAGCAAACAACTGCTTGTCTTGACAAAGAAACGCATGTGCGTTTCTTACTAAAGCTTTCGTGAAATTAATAAACTTCTTAAAGAACGCGATTATCTTTCAAAGTAAAGCTTGGACTGAGAAAAGCAACACTGATCTAAGTTCTAACAGTGCTTTCACACGAGGCAAACAACTGCTTGTCTTGACAAAGAAACGCATGTGCGTTTCTAACTCAAGCTTTCGTGAAATTAATAAACTTTCCAAAGAACGTGATTATCTTTCAAAATAAAGCTAGGACTGAGAAAAGCAACAATGATATCAGTTCTAACAGTGCTTTCACACGTAGAAAACAACTGCTTTACCTTACAAAGACACGCATGTGCGTTTCTTACTAAAGCTTTCGTGAAATTAAAAAACTTTCAAAAGAACGCGATTATCTTTCCAAGTAAAGCTTGTACTGAGAAAAGCAACACTGATCTCAGTTCTAACAGTGCTTTCACACGTAGCAAACAAGTGCTTGTCTTGACAAAGAAACGCATGTTCGTTTCTTACTAAAGCTTTCGTGAAATTAATAAACTTTCAAAGAACGCGATTATCTTTCAAAGTAAAGCTTGTACTGAGAAAAGCAACACTGACTCAGTTCTAACAGTGCTTTCCCGCACACTAAACAACTGCTTGTCTTGACAAAGAAACGCATGTGCGTTTCTTACTAAAGCTTTCGTGAAATTAAAAAACTTTCAAAAGAACGCGATTATCTTTCAAAGTGAAGCTTGTACTGAGAAAAGCAACACTGATATCAGTTCTAACAGTGCTTTCACACGTAGCAAACAACTGCTTGTCTCTAGAAAGAAACGCATGTGCGTTTCTTACTAAAGCTTTCGTGAAATTAATAAACTTTCAAAAGAAAAAGATTATCTTTCAAAGTAAAGCTTGTACTGAGAAAAGCAACACTGATCTCAGTTCTAACAGTGCTTTCACACTAAGCAAACAAGTGCTTGTCTTGACAAAGAAATGCATGTTCGTTTCTTACTAAAGCTTTCGTGAAATTAATAAACTTTCAAAGAACGCGATTATCTTTCAAAGTAAAGCTTGTACTGAGAAAAGCAACACTGACTCAGTTCTAACAGTGCTTTCCCGCACAATAAACAACTGCTTGTCTTGACAAAGAAACGCATGTGCGTTTCTTACTAAAGCTTTCGTGAAATTAAAAAACTTTCAAAAGAACGCGATTATCTTTCAAAGTAAAGCTTGTACTGAGAAGAGGAACACTGATCACAGTTCTAACCAAGATTTCGTGAAATTAATAAACTTTCAAAAGAACGCGATTATCTTTCCAAGTAAAGCTTGTACTGAGAAAAGCAATACTGATCTCAGTTCTAACAGTGCTTTCACACGTAGCAAACAACTGCTTGTCTTGACAAAGAAACGCATTTGCGTTTCTTACTAACGCTTTCGTGAAATTAAAAAACTTTCCAAAGAACGCGATTATCTTTCAAAATAAAGCTTGTACTGAGAAAAGCAACACTGATATCAGTTCTAACAGTGCTTTCACACGTAGCAAAGAACTGCTTGTCTTGACAAAGAAACGCATGTTCGTTTCTTACTAAAGCTTTCGTGAAATTAATAAACTTTCAAAGAACGCGATTATCTTTCAAAGTAAAGCTTGTACTGAGAAAAGCAACACTGACTCAGTTCTAACAGTGCTTTCCCGCACAATAAACAACTGCTTGTCTTGACAAAGAAACGCATGTGCGTTTCTTACTAAAGCTTTCGTGAAATTAAAAAACTTTCAAAAGAACGCGATTATCTTTCAAAATAAAGTTTGTACTGAGTAAAGGAACACTGATCTCAGTTCTAACAGTGCTTACACACGTAGCAAACAACTGCTTGTCTTGACAAAAAAACGCATGTTCGTTTCTTACTAAAGCTTTCGTGAAATTAATAAACTTTCAAAGAACGCGATTATCTTTCAAAGTAAAGCTTGTACTGAGAAAAGCAACACTGACTCAGTTCTAACAGTGCTTTCCCGCACACTAAACAACTGCTTGTCTTGACAAAAAAACGCATGTGCGTTTCTTACTAAAGCTTTCGTGAAATTAATAAACTTTCAAAGAATGCGATTATCTTTCAAAGTAAAGCTTGGACTGAGAAAAGCAACACTGATCTCAGTTCTAACAGTGCTTTCACAGGTAGCAAACAACTGCTTATCTTGACAAAGAAACGCATGTTCTTTTCTTACTAAAGCTTTCGTGATATTAATAAACTTTAAAAAGAACGCGATTATCTTTCCAAGTAAAGCTTGTACTGAGAAAAGCAACACTGACTCAGTTCTAACAGTTCTTTCCCGCACACTAAACAACTGCTTGTCTTGACAAAGAAACGCATGTGCGTTTCTTACTAAAGCTTTCGTGAAATTAAAAAACTTTCAAGAGAACGCGATTATCTTTCAAAGTAAAGCTTGTACTGAGAAGAGGAACACTGATCACAGTTCTAACCAAGATTTCGTGAAATAAATAAACTTTCAAAAGAACGTGATGATCTTTCAAAGTAACACTTGTACTGAGAAAAGCAACACTGATCTCAGTTCTAACAGTGCTTTCACACGTAGCAAACAACTGCTTGTCTTGACAAAGAAACGCATGTACGTTTCTTACTAAAGCTTTCGTGAAATTAATAAACTTTCAAAGAACGCGATTATCTTTCAAAGTAAAGCTTGTACTGAGAAAAGCAACACTGACTCAGTTCTAACAGTGCTTTCCCGCACACTAAACAACTGCTTGTCTTGACAAAGAAACGCATGTGCGTTTCTTACTAAAGCATTCGTGAAATTAAAAAACTTTCAAAAGAACGCGATTATCTTTCAAAGTAAAGCTTGTACTGAGAAAATCAACACTGATCTCAGTTCTAACAGTGCTTTCACACGTAGCAAACAACTGCTTGTCTTGACAAAGAAACGCATGTACGTTTCTTACTAAAGCTTTCGTGAAATTAATAAACTTTCAAAGAACGCGATTATCTTTCAAAGTAAAGCTTGTACTGAGAAAAGCAACACTGACTCAGTTCTAACAGTGCTTTCCCGCACACTAAACAACTGCTTGTCTTGACAAAGAAACGCATGTGCGTTTCTTACTAAAGCTTCCGTGAAATTAAAAAACTTTCAAAAGAACGCGATTATCTTTCCAAGTAAAGCTTGTACTGAGAAAAGCAAAACTGATCTCAGTTCTAACAGTGCTTACACACGTAGCAAACAACTGCTTGTCTTGACAAAAAAACGCATGTGCATTTCTTACTAAAGCTTTCGTGAAATTAATAAACTTTCAAAAGAATGCGATTATCTTTCAAAGTAAAGCTTGGACTGAGAAAAGCAACACTGATCTCAGTTCTAACAGTGCTTTAACACGTAGCAAACAACTGCTTGTCTTGACAAAGAAACGCATGTTCGTTTCTTACTAAAGCTTTCGTGAAATTAATAAACTTTCAAAGAACGCGATTATCTTTCAAAGTAAAGCTTGTACTGAGAAAAGCAACACTGACTCAGTTCTAACAGTGCTTTCCCGCACACTAAACAACTGCTTGTCTTGACAAAGAAACGCATGTGCGTTTCTTACTAAAGATTTCGTGAAATTAATAAACTTTCAAAAGAACGCGGTTATCTTTCCAAGTAAAGCTTGTACTGAGAAAAGCAATACTGATCTCAGTTCTAACAGTGCTTTCACACGTAGCAAACAACTGCTTGTCTTGACAAAGAAATGCATTTGCGTTTCTTACTAACGCTTTCGTGAAATTAAAAAACTTTCAAAAGAACGCGATTATCTTTCAAAGTAAAGCTTGTACTGAGAAAAGCAACACTGATATCAGTTCTAAGAGTGCTTTCACACGTAGCAAACAACTGCTTGTCTCTAGAAAGAAACGCATGTGCGTTTCTTACTAAAGCTTTCGTGAAATTAATAAACTTTCAAAAGAACAAGATTATCTTTCAATGTAAAGCTTGTACTGAGAAAAGAAACACTGATCTCAGTTCTACCAGTGCTTTCACACGTAGCAAACAACTGCTTGTCTTGACAAAGAAACGCATGTGCGTTTCTTACTAAAGCTTTCGTGAAATTAATAAACTTCTTAAAGAACGCGATTATCTTTCAAAGTAAAGCTTGGACTGAGAAAAGCAACACTGATCTAAGTTCTAACAGTGCTTTCACACGAGGCAAACAACTGCTTGTCTTGACAAAGAAACGCATGTGCGTTTCTAACTCAAGCTTTCGTGAAATTAATAAACTTTCCAAAGAACGTGATTATCTTTCAAAATAAAGCTAGGACTGAGAAAAGCAACAATGATATCAGTTCTAACAGTGCTTTCACACGTAGAAAACAACTGCTTTACCTTACAAAGACACGCATGTGCGTTTCTTACTAAAGCTTTCGTGAAATTAAAAAACTTTCAAAAGAACGCGATTATCTTTCCAAGTAAAGCTTGTACTGAGAAAAGCAACACTGATCTCAGTTCTAACAGTGCTTTCACACGTAGCAAACAAGTGCTTGTCTTGACAAAGAAACGCATGTTCGTTTCTTACTAAAGCTTTCGTGAAATTAATAAACTTTCAAAGAACGCGATTATCTTTCAAAGTAAAGCTTGTACTGAGAAAAGCAACACTGACTCAGTTCTAACAGTGCTTTATCGCACACTAAACAACTGCTTGTCTTGACAAAGAAACGCATGTGCGTTTCTTACTAAAGCTTTCGTGAAATTAAAAAACTTTCAAAAGAACGCGATTATCTTTCCAAGTAAAGCTTGTACTGAGAAAAGCAACACTGACTCAGTTCTAACAGTGCTTTCCCGCACACTAAACAACTGCTTGTCTTGACAAAGAAACGCATGTGCGTTTCTTACTAAAGCTTTCGTGAAATTAAAAAACTTTCCAAAGAACGCGATTATCTTTCAAAGTAAAGCTTGTACTGAGAAAATCAACACTGATCTCAGTTCTAACAGTGCTTTCACACGTAGCAAACAACTGCTTGTCTTGACAAAGAAACGCATGTACGTTTCTTACTAAAGCTTTCGTGAAATTAAAAAACTTTCCAAAGAACGCGATTATCTTTCAAAATAAAGCTTGTACTGAGAAAAGCAACACTGATATCAGTTCTAACAGTGCTTTCACACGTAGCAAACAACTGCTTGTCTTGACAAAGAAACGCATGTTCGTTTCTTACTAAAGCTTTCGTGAAATTAATAAACTTTCAAAGAACGCGATTATCTTTCAAAGTAAAGCTTGTACTGAGAAAAGCAACACTGACTCAGTTCTAACAGTGCTTTCCCGCACAATAAACAACTGCTTGTCTTGACAAAGAAACGCATGTGCGTTTCTTACTAAAGCTTTCGTGAAATTAAAAAACTTTCAAAAGAACGCGATTATCTTTCAAAATAAAGTTTGTACTGAGTAAAGGAACACTGATCTCAGTTCTAACAGTGCTTACACACGTAGCAAACAACTGCTTGTCTTGACAAAAAAACGCATGTTCGTTTCTTACTAAAGCTTTCGTGATATTAATAAACTTTAAAAAGAACGCGATTATCTTTCCAAGTAAAGCTTGTACTGAGAAAAGCAACACTGACTCAGTTCTAACAGTTCTTTCCCGCACACTAAACAACTGCTTGTCTTGACAAAGAAACGCATGTGCGTTTCTTACTAAAGCTTTCGTGAAATTAAAAAACTTTCAAGAGAACGCGATTATCTTTCAAAGTAAAGCTTGTACTGAGAAGAGGAACACTGATCACAGTTCTAACCAAGATTTCCTGAAATAAATAAACTTTCAAAAGAACGTGATGATCTTTCAAAGTAACACTTGTACTGAGAAAAGCAACACTGATCTCAGTTCTAACAGTGCTTTCACACGTAGCAAACAACTGCTTGTCTTGACAAAGAAACGCATGTACGTTTCTTACTAAAGCTTTCGTGAAATTAATAAACTTTCAAAGAACGCGATTATCTTTCAAAGTAAAGCTTGTACTGAGAAAAGCAACACTGACTCAGTTCTAACAGTGCTTTCCCGCACACTAAACAACTGCTTGTCTTGACAAAGAAACGCATGTGCGTTTCTTACTAAAGCTTTCGTGAAATTAAAAAACTTTCAAAAGAACGCGATTATCTTTCAAAGTAAAGCTTGTACTGAGAAAATCAACACTGATCTCAGTTCTAACAGTGCTTTCACACGTAGCAAACAACTGCTTGTCTTGACAAAGAAACGCATGTACGTTTCTTACTAAAGCTTTCGTGAAATTAATAAACTTTCAAAGAACGCGATTATCTTTCAAAGTAAAGCTTGTACTGAGAAAAGCAACACTGACTCAGTTCTAACAGTGCTTTCCCGCACACTAAACAACTGCTTGTCTTGACAAAGAAACGCATGTGCGTTTCTTACTAAAGCTTTCGTGAAATTAAAAAACTTTCAAAAGAACGCGATTATCTTTCCAAGTAAAGCTTGTACTGAGAAAAGCAAAACTGATCTCAGTTCTAACAGTGCTTACACACGTAGCAAACAACTGCTTGTCTTGACAAAAAAACGCATGTGCATTTCTTACTAAAGCTTTCGTGAAATTAATAAACTTTCAAAAGAATGCGATTATCTTTCAAAGTAAAGCTTGGACTGAGAAAAGCAACACTGATCTCAGTTCTAACAGTGCTTTAACACGTAGCAAACAACTGCTTGTCTTGACAAAGAAACGCATGTTCGTTTCTTACTAAAGCTTTCGTGAAATTAATAAACTTTCAAAGAACGCGATTATCTTTCAAAGTAAAGCTTGTACTGAGAAAAGCAACACTGACTCAGTTCTAACAGTGCTTTCCCGCACACTAAACAACTGCTTGTCTTGACAAAGAAACGCATGTGCGTTTCTTACTAAAGATTTCGTGAAATTAATAAACTTTCAAAAGAACGCGGTTATCTTTCCAAGTAAAGCTTGTACTGAGAAAAGCAATACTGATCTCAGTTCTAACAGTGCTTTCACACATAGCAAACAACTGCTTGTCTTGACAAAGAAATGCATTTGCGTTTCTTACTAACGCTTTCGTAAAATTAAAAAACTTTCAAAAGAACGCGATTATCTTTCAAAGTAAAGCTTGTACTGAGAAAAGCAACACTGATATCAGTTCTAAGAGTGCTTTCACACGTAGCAAACAACTGCTTGTCTCTAGAAAGAAACGCATGTGCGTTTCTTACTAAAGCTTTCGTGAAATTAATAAACTTTCAAAAGAACAAGATTATCTTTCAATGTAAAGCTTGTACTGAGAAAAGAAACACTGATCTCAGTTCTACCAGTGCTTTCACACGTAGCAAACAACTGCTTGTCTTGACAAAGAAACGCATGTGCGTTTCTTACTAAAGCTTTCGTGAAATTAATAAACTTCTTAAAGAACGCGATTATCTTTCAAAGTAAAGCTTGGACTGAGAAAAGCAACACTGATCTAAGTTCTAACAGTGCTTTCACACGAGGCAAACAACTGCTTGTCTTGACAAAGAAACGCATGTGCGTTTCTAACTCAAGCTTTCGTGAAATTAATAAACTTTCCAAAGAACGTGATTATCTTTCAAAATAAAGCTAGGACTGAGAAAAGCAACAATGATATCAGTTCTAACAGTGCTTTCACACGTAGAAAACAACTGCTTTACCTTACAAAGACACGCATGTGCGTTTCTTACTAAAGCTTTCGTGAAATTAAAAAACTTTCAAAAGAACGCGATTATCTTTCCAAGTAAAGCTTGTACTGAGAAAAGCAACACTGATCTCAGTTCTAACAGTGCTTTCACACGTAGCAAACAAGTGCTTGTCTTGACAAAGAAACGCATGTTCGTTTCTTACTAAAGCTTTCGTGAAATTAATAAACTTTCAAAGAACGCGATTATCTTTCAAAGTAAAGCTTGTACTGAGAAAAGCAACACTGACTCAGTTCTAACAGTGCTTTATCGCACACTAAACAACTGCTTGTCTTGACAAAGAAACGCATGTGCGTTTCTTACTAAAGCTTTCGTGAAATTAAAAAACTTTCAAAAGAACGCGATTATCTTTCCAAGTAAAGCTTGTACTGAGAAAAGCAACACTGACTCAGTTCTAACAGTGCTTTCCCGCACACTAAACAACTGCTTGTCTTGACAAAGAAACGCATGTGCGTTTCTTACTAAAGCTTTCGTGAAATTAAAAAACTTTCAAAAGAACGCGATTATCTTTCAAAGTAAAGCTTGTACTGAGAAAATCAACACTGATCTCAGTTCTAACAGTGCTTTCACACGTAGCAAACAACTGCTTGTCTTGACAAAGAAACGCATGTACGTTTCTTACTAAAGCTTTCGTGAAATTAATAAACTTTCAAAGAACGCGATTATCTTTCAAAGTAAAGCTTGTACTGAGAAAAGCAACACTGACTCAGTTCTAACAGTGCTTTCCCGCACACTAAACAACTGCTTGTCTTGACAAAGAAACGCATGTGCGTTTCTTACTAAAGCTTTCGTGAAATTAAAAAACTTTCAAAAGAACGCGATTATCTTTCCAAGTAAAGCTTGTACTGAGAAAAGCAAAACTGATCTCAGTTCTAACAGTGCTTACACACGTAGCAAACAACTGCTTGTCTTGACAAAAAAACGCATGTGCATTTCTTACTAAAGCTTTCGTGAAATTAATAAACTTTCAAAAGAATGCGATTATCTTTCAAAGTAAAGCTTGGACTGAGAAAAGCAACACTGATCTCAGTTCTAACAGTGCTTTAACACGTAGCAAACAACTGCTTGTCTTGACAAAGAAACGCATGTTCGTTTCTTACTAAAGCTTTCGTGAAATTAATAAACTTTCAAAGAACGCGATTATCTTTCAAAGTAAAGCTTGTACTGAGAAAAGCAACACTGACTCAGTTCTAACAGTGCTTTCCCGCACACTAAACAACTGCTTGTCTTGACAAAGAAACGCATGTGCGTTTCTTACTAAAGATTTCGTGAAATTAATAAACTTTCAAAAGAACGCGGTTATCTTTCCAAGTAAAGCTTGTACTGAGAAAAGCAATACTGATCTCAGTTCTAACAGTGCTTTCACACGTAGCAAACAACTGCTTGTCTTGACAAAGAAATGCATTTGCGTTTCTTACTAACGCTTTCGTGAAATTAAAAAACTTTCAAAAGAACGCGATTATCTTTCAAAGTAAAGCTTGTACTGAGAAAAGCAACACTGATATCAGTTCTAAGAGTGCTTTCACACGTAGCAAACAACTGCTTGTCTCTAGAAAGAAACGCATGTGCGTTTCTTACTAAAGCTTTCGTGAAATTAATAAACTTTCAAAAGAACAAGATTATCTTTCAATGTAAAGCTTGTACTGAGAAAAGAAACACTGATCTCAGTTCTACCAGTGCTTTCACACGTAGCAAACAACTGCTTGTCTTGACAAAGAAACGCATGTGCGT
This sequence comes from Chionomys nivalis, assembly GCF_950005125.1. NCBI lineage: Eukaryota > Metazoa > Chordata > Mammalia > Rodentia > Cricetidae > Chionomys > Chionomys nivalis. The sequence goes on along the minus strand of NC_080090.1, from coordinate 114,882,490 downwards.
TTCTTACTAAAGCTTTCGTGAAATTAATAAACTTCTTAAAGAACGCGATTATCTTTCAAAGTAAAGCTTGGACTGAGAAAAGCAACACTGATCTAAGTTCTAACAGTGCTTTCACACGAGGCAAACAACTGCTTGTCTTGACAAAGAAACGCATGTGCGTTTCTAACTCAAGCTTTCGTGAAATTAATAAACTTTCCAAAGAACGTGATTATCTTTCAAAATAAAGCTAGGACTGAGAAAAGCAACAATGATATCAGTTCTAACAGTGCTTTCACACATAGAAAACAACTGCTTTACCTTACAAAGACACGCATGTGCGTTTCTTACTAAAGCTTTCGTGAAATTAAAAAACTTTCAAAAGAACGCGATTATCTTTCCAAGTAAAGCTTGTACTGAGAAAAGCAACACTGATCTCAGTTCTAACAGTGCTTTCACACGTAGCAAACAAGTGCTTGTCTTGACAAAGAAACGCATGTTCGTTTCTTACTAAAGCTTTCGTGAAATTAATAAACTTTCAAAGAACGCGATTATCTTTCAAAGTAAAGCTTGTACTGAGAAAAGCAACACTGACTCAGTTCTAACAGTGCTTTATCGCACACTAAACAACTGCTTGTCTTGACAAAGAAACGCATGTGCGTTTCTTACTAAAGCTTTCGTGAAATTAAAAAACTTTCAAAAGAACGCGATTATCTTTCCAAGTAAAGCTTGTACTGAGAAAAGCAACACTGACTCAGTTCTAACAGTGCTTTCCCGCACACTAAACAACTGCTTGTCTTGACAAAGAAACGCATGTGCGTTTCTTACTAAAGCTTTCGTGAAATTAAAAAACTTTCAAAAGAACGCGATTATCTTTCAAAGTAAAGCTTGTACTGAGAAAATCAACACTGATCTCAGTTCTAACAGTGCTTTCACACGTAGCAAACAACTGCTTGTCTTGACAAAGAAACGCATGTACGTTTCTTACTAAAGCTTTCGTGAAATTAATAAACTTTCAAAGAACGCGATTATCTTTCAAAGTAAAGCTTGTACTGAGAAAAGCAACACTGACTCAGTTCTAACAGTGCTTTCCCGCACACTAAACACCTGCTTGTCTTGACAAAGAAACGCATGTGCGTTTCTTACTAAAGCTTTCGTGAAATTAAAAAACTTTCAAAAGAACGCGATTATCTTTCCAAGTAAAGCTTGTACTGAGAAAAGCAAAACTGATCTCAGTTCTAACAGTGCTTACACACGTAGCAAACAACTGCTTGTCTTGACAAAAAAACGCATGTGCATTTCTTACTAAAGCTTTCGTGAAATTAATAAACTTTCAAAAGAATGCGATTATCTTTCAAAGTAAAGCTTGGACTGAGAAAAGCAACACTGATCTCAGTTCTAACAGTGCTTTAACACGTAGCAAACAACTGCTTGTCTTGACAAAGAAACGCATGTTCGTTTCTTACTAAAGCTTTCGTGAAATTAATAAACTTTCAAAGAACGCGATTATCTTTCAAAGTAAAGCTTGTACTGAGAAAAGCAACACTGACTCAGTTCTAACAGTGCTTTCCCGCACACTAAACAACTGCTTGTCTTGACAAAGAAACGCATGTGCGTTTCTTACTAAAGATTTCGTGAAATTAATAAACTTTCAAAAGAACGCGGTTATCTTTCCAAGTAAAGCTTGTACTGAGAAAAGCAATACTGATCTCAGTTCTAACAGTGCTTTCACACGTAGCAAACAACTGCTTGTCTTGACAAAGAAATGCATTTGCGTTTCTTACTAACGCTTTCGTGAAATTAAAAAACTTTCAAAAGAACGCGATTATCTTTCAAAGTAAAGCTTGTACTGAGAAAAGCAACACTGATATCAGTTCTAAGAGTGCTTTCACACGTAGCAAACAACTGCTTGTCTCTAGAAAGAAACGCATGTGCGTTTCTTACTAAAGCTTTCGTGAAATTAATAAACTTTCAAAAGAACAAGATTATCTTTCAATGTAAAGCTTGTACTGAGAAAAGAAACACTGATCTCAGTTCTACCAGTGCTTTCACACGTAGCAAACAACTGCTTGTCTTGACAAAGAAACGCATGTGCGTTTCTTACTAAAGCTTTCGTGAAATTAATAAACTTCTTAAAGAACGCGATTATCTTTCAAAGTAAAGCTTGGACTGAGAAAAGCAACACTGATCTAAGTTCTAACAGTGCTTTCACACGAGGCAAACAACTGCTTGTCTTGACAAAGAAACGCATGTGCGTTTCTAACTCAAGCTTTCGTGAAATTAATAAACTTTCCAAAGAACGTGATTATCTTTCAAAATAAAGCTAGGACTGAGAAAAGCAACAATGATATCAGTTCTAACAGTGCTTTCACACGTAGAAAACAACTGCTTTACCTTACAAAGACACGCATGTGCGTTTCTTACTAAAGCTTTCGTGAAATTAAAAAACTTTCAAAAGAACGCGATTATCTTTCCAAGTAAAGCTTGTACTGAGAAAAGCAACACTGATCTCAGTTCTAACAGTGCTTTCACACGTAGCAAACAAGTGCTTGTCTTGACAAAGAAACGCATGTTCGTTTCTTACTAAAGCTTTCGTGAAATTAATAAACTTTCAAAGAACGCGATTATCTTTCAAAGTAAAGCTTGTACTGAGAAAAGCAACACTGACTCAGTTCTAACAGTGCTTTATCGCACACTAAACAACTGCTTGTCTTGACAAAGAAACGCATGTGCGTTTCTTACTAAAGCTTTCGTGAAATTAATAAACTTTCAAAAGAATGCGATTATCTTTCAAAGTAAAGCTTGGACTGAGAAAAGCAACACTGATCTCAGTTCTAACAGTGCTTTAACACGTAGCAAACAACTGCTTGTCTTGACAAAGAAACGCATGTTCGTTTCTTACTAAAGCTTTCGTGAAATTAATAAACTTTCAAAGAACGCGATTATCTTTCAAAGTAAAGCTTGTACTGAGAAAAGCAACACTGACTCAGTTCTAACAGTGCTTTCCCGCACACTAAACAACTGCTTGTCTTGACAAAGAAACGCATGTGCGTTTCTTACTAAAGATTTCGTGAAATTAATAAACTTTCAAAAGAACGCGGTTATCTTTCCAAGTAAAGCTTGTACTGAGAAAAGCAATACTGATCTCAGTTCTAACAGTGCTTTCACACGTAGCAAACAACTGCTTGTCTTGACAAAGAAATGCATTTGCGTTTCTTACTAACGCTTTCGTGAAATTAAAAAACTTTCAAAAGAACGCGATTATCTTTCAAAGTAAAGCTTGTACTGAGAAAAGCAACACTGATATCAGTTCTAAGAGTGCTTTCACACGTAGCAAACAACTGCTTGTCTCTAGAAAGAAACGCATGTGCGTTTCTTACTAAAGCTTTCGTGAAATTAATAAACTTTCAAAAGAACAAGATTATCTTTCAATGTAAAGCTTGTACTGAGAAAAGAAACACTGATCTCAGTTCTACCAGTGCTTTCACACGTAGCAAACAACTGCTTGTCTTGACAAAGAAACGCATGTGCGTTTCTTACTAAAGCTTTCGTGAAATTAATAAACTTCTTAAAGAACGCGATTATCTTTCAAAGTAAAGCTTGGACTGAGAAAAGCAACACTGATCTAAGTTCTAACAGTGCTTTCACACGAGGCAAACAACTGCTTGTCTTGACAAAGAAACGCATGTGCGTTTCTAACTCAAGCTTTCGTGAAATTAATAAACTTTCCAAAGAACGTGATTATCTTTCAAAATAAAGCTAGGACTGAGAAAAGCAACAATGATATCAGTTCTAACAGTGCTTTCACACATAGAAAACAACTGCTTTACCTTACAAAGACACGCATGTGCGTTTCTTACTAAAGCTTTCGTGAAATTAAAAAACTTTCAAAAGAACGCGATTATCTTTCCAAGTAAAGCTTGTACTGAGAAAAGCAACACTGATCTCAGTTCTAACAGTGCTTTCACACGTAGCAAACAAGTGCTTGTCTTGACAAAGAAACGCATGTTCGTTTCTTACTAAAGCTTTCGTGAAATTAATAAACTTTCAAAGAACGCGATTATCTTTCAAAGTAAAGCTTGTACTGAGAAAAGCAACACTGACTCAGTTCTAACAGTGCTTTATCGCACACTAAACAACTGCTTGTCTTGACAAAGAAACGCATGTGCGTTTCTTACTAAAGCTTTCGTGAAATTAAAAAACTTTCAAAAGAACGCGATTATCTTTCCAAGTAAAGCTTGTACTGAGAAAAGCAACACTGACTCAGTTCTAACAGTGCTTTCCCGCACACTAAACAACTGCTTGTCTTGACAAAGAAACGCATGTGCGTTTCTTACTAAAGCTTTCGTGAAATTAAAAAACTTTCAAAAGAACGCGATTATCTTTCAAAGTAAAGCTTGTACTGAGAAAATCAACACTGATCTCAGTTCTAACAGTGCTTTCACACGTAGCAAACAACTGCTTGTCTTGACAAAGAAACGCATGTACGTTTCTTACTAAAGCTTTCGTGAAATTAATAAACTTTCAAAGAACGCGATTATCTTTCAAAGTAAAGCTTGTACTGAGAAAAGCAACACTGACTCAGTTCTAACAGTGCTTTCCCGCACACTAAACACCTGCTTGTCTTGACAAAGAAACGCATGTGCGTTTCTTACTAAAGCTTTCGTGAAATTAAAAAACTTTCAAAAGAACGCGATTATCTTTCCAAGTAAAGCTTGTACTGAGAAAAGCAAAACTGATCTCAGTTCTAACAGTGCTTACACACGTAGCAAACAACTGCTTGTCTTGACAAAAAAACGCATGTGCATTTCTTACTAAAGCTTTCGTGAAATTAATAAACTTTCAAAAGAATGCGATTATCTTTCAAAGTAAAGCTTGGACTGAGAAAAGCAACACTGATCTCAGTTCTAACAGTGCTTTAACACGTAGCAAACAACTGCTTGTCTTGACAAAGAAACGCATGTTCGTTTCTTACTAAAGCTTTCGTGAAATTAATAAACTTTCAAAGAACGCGATTATCTTTCAAAGTAAAGCTTGTACTGAGAAAAGCAACACTGACTCAGTTCTAACAGTGCTTTCCCGCACACTAAACAACTGCTTGTCTTGACAAAGAAACGCATGTGCGTTTCTTACTAAAGATTTCGTGAAATTAATAAACTTTCAAAAGAACGCGGTTATCTTTCCAAGTAAAGCTTGTACTGAGAAAAGCAATACTGATCTCAGTTCTAACAGTGCTTTCACACGTAGCAAACAACTGCTTGTCTTGACAAAGAAATGCATTTGCGTTTCTTACTAACGCTTTCGTGAAATTAAAAAACTTTCAAAAGAACGCGATTATCTTTCAAAGTAAAGCTTGTACTGAGAAAAGCAACACTGATATCAGTTCTAAGAGTGCTTTCACACGTAGCAAACAACTGCTTGTCTCTAGAAAGAAACGCATGTGCGTTTCTTACTAAAGCTTTCGTGAAATTAATAAACTTTCAAAAGAACAAGATTATCTTTCAATGTAAAGCTTGTACTGAGAAAAGAAACACTGATCTCAGTTCTACCAGTGCTTTCACACGTAGCAAACAACTGCTTGTCTTGACAAAGAAACGCATGTGCGTTTCTTACTAAAGCTTTCGTGAAATTAATAAACTTCTTAAAGAACGCGATTATCTTTCAAAGTAAAGCTTGGACTGAGAAAAGCAACACTGATCTAAGTTCTAACAGTGCTTTCACACGAGGCAAACAACTGCTTGTCTTGACAAAGAAACGCATGTGCGTTTCTAACTCAAGCTTTCGTGAAATTAATAAACTTTCCAAAGAACGTGATTATCTTTCAAAATAAAGCTAGGACTGAGAAAAGCAACAATGATATCAGTTCTAACAGTGCTTTCACACGTAGAAAACAACTGCTTTACCTTACAAAGACACGCATGTGCGTTTCTTACTAAAGCTTTCGTGAAATTAAAAAACTTTCAAAAGAACGCGATTATCTTTCCAAGTAAAGCTTGTACTGAGAAAAGCAACACTGATCTCAGTTCTAACAGTGCTTTCACACGTAGCAAACAAGTGCTTGTCTTGACAAAGAAACGCATGTTCGTTTCTTACTAAAGCTTTCGTGAAATTAATAAACTTTCAAAGAACGCGATTATCTTTCAAAGTAAAGCTTGTACTGAGAAAAGCAACACTGACTCAGTTCTAACAGTGCTTTATCGCACACTAAACAACTGCTTGTCTTGACAAAGAAACGCATGTGCGTTTCTTACTAAAGCTTTCGTGAAATTAAAAAACTTTCAAAAGAACGCGATTATCTTTCCAAGTAAAGCTTGTACTGAGAAAAGCAACACTGATCTCAGTTCTAACAGTGCTTACACACGTAGCAAACAACTGTTTGTCTTGACAAAAAAACGCATGTGCATTTCTTACTAAAGCTTTCGTGAAATTAATAAACGTTCAAAAGAATGCGATTACCTTTCAAAGTAAAGCTTGGACTGAGAAAAGCAACACTGATCTCAGTTCTAACACTGCTTTAACACGTAGCAAACAACTGCTTGTCTTGACAAAGAAACGCATGTTCGTTTCTTACTAAAGCTTTCGTGAAATTAATAAACTTTCAAAGAACGCGATTATCTTTCAAAGTAAAGCTTGTACTGAGAAAAGCAACACTGACTCAGTTCTAACAGTTCTTTCCCGCACACTAAACAACTGCTTGTCTTGACAAAGAAACGCATGTGCGTTTCTTACTAAAGCTTTCGTGAAATTAATAAACTTTCAAAAGAACGCGATTATCTTTCCAAGTAAAGCTTGTACTGAGAAAAGCAACACTGACTCAGTTCTACCAGTGCTTACAAACGTAGCAAACAACTGCTTGTCTTTACAGAGAAACGCATGTGCGTTTCTTACTAAAGCTTTCGTGAAATTAATAAACTTTCAAAAGAACGCGATTAACTTTCAAATTAAAGCATGTACTGAGAAAAGCAACACTGATCTCAGTTCTAACAGTGCTTTCACACGTAGCAAACAACTGCTTGTCTTGACAAAGAAACGCATGTGCGTTTCTTACTAAAACTTTCAAAAGAGCGCGATTATCTTTCAAAGTAAAGCTTGTACTGAGAAAACACTGATCTCAGTTCTAACAGTGCTTTCACGAGTAGCAAACAACTGCTTGTCTTGACAAAGAAATGCATGTGCGTTTCTTACTAAAGCTTTAGTGAAATTAATAAACTTTCAAAAGAACGCGATTATCTTTCAAAGTAAAGCTTGTACTGAGAAAAGCAACACTGATCTCAGTTCTAACAGTGCTTTCACGAGTAGCAAGCAACTGCTTGTCTTGACCAAGAAACGCACATGCGTTTCTTACTAAAGCTTTCGTGAAATTAATAAACTTTCAAAAGAACGCGATTATCTTTCAAAGTAAAGCTTGTACTGAGAAAAGCAACACTGATCTCAGTTCTACCACTGCTTTCACACATAGCAAATAACTGCTTGTCTTGACACAGAAACGCATGTGCGTTTCTTACTAAAGATTTCGTGAAATTAATAAACTTTCAAAAGAACGTGATTATCTTTAAAAGTAAAGCTTGTACTGAGAAAAGCAACACTGATCTCAGTTCTAACAGTGCTTTCACGAGTAGTAAATAACTGCTTGTCTTGACAAAGAAACGCATGTGCGTTTCTTACTAAAGCTTTCGTGAAATTAAAAAACTTTCAAAAGAACGGGATTATCTTTCAAAGTAAAGCTTGTACTGAGAAGAGGAACACTGATCACAGTTCTAACCAAGATTTTGTGAAATAAATAAACTTTCAAAAGAACGTGATTATCTTTAAAAGTAAAGCTTGTACTGAGAAAAGCAACACTGACTCAGTTCTAACAGTGCTTTCCTGCACACTAAACAACTGCTTGTCTTGACAAAGAAACGCATGTGCGTTTCTTACTAAAGCTTTCGTGAAATTAAAAAACTTTCAAAAGAACGCGATTATCTTTCCAAGTAAAGCTTGTACTGAGAAAAGCAACACTGATCTCAGTTCTAACAGTGCTTACACACGTAGCAAACAACTGCTTGTCTTGACAAAAAAACGCATGTGCTTTTCTTACTAAAGCTTTCGTGAAATTAATAAACTTTCAAAAGAATGCGATTATCTTTCAAAGTAAAGCTTGGACTGAGAAAAGCAACACTGATCTCAGTTCTAACAGTGCTTTAACACGTAGCAAACAACTGCTTGTCTTGACAAAGAAACGCATGTTCGTTTCTTTCTAAAGCTTTCGTGAAATTAATAAACTTTCAAAGAACGCGATTATCTTTCAAAGTAAAGCTTGTACTGAGAAAAGCAACACTGACTCAGTTCTAACAGTGCTTTCCCGCACACTAAACAACTGCTTGTCTTGACAAAGAAACGCATGTGCGTTTCTTACTAAAGCTTTCGTGAAATTAATAAACTTTCAAAAGAACGCGATTATCTTTCCAAGTAAAGCTTGTACTGAGAAAAGCAACACTGATCTCAGTTCTACCAGTGCTTTCACACGTAACAAACAACTGCTTGTCTTGACAAAGAAACGCATGTGCGTTTCTTACTAAAGCATTCGTGAAATTAATAAACTTTCAAAAGAACGCGATTAACTTTCAAATTAAAGCTTGTACTGAGAAAAGCATCACTGATCTCAGTTTTAACAGTGCTTTCACACGTAGCAAACAACTGCTTGTCTTGACAAAGAAACGCATGTGCATTTCTTACTAAAACTTTCAAAAGAACGCGATTATCTTTCAAAGTAAAGCTTGTACTGAGAAAAGCAACACTGATCTCAGTTCTAACAGTGCTTTCACGAGTAGCAAACAACTGCTTGTCTTGACAAAGAAATGCATGTGCGTTTCTTACTAAAGCTTTAGTGAAATTAATAAACTTTCAAAAGAACGCGATTATCTTTCAAAGTAAAGCTTGTACTGAGAAAAGCAACACTGATCTCAGTTCTACCACTGCTTTCACACATAGCAAATAACTGCTTGTCTTGACACAGAAACGCATGTGCGTTTCTTACTAAAGATTTCGTGAAATTAATAAACTTTCAAAAGAACGTGATTATCTTTAAAAGTAAAGCTTGTACTGAGAAAAGCAACACTGATCTCAGTTCTAACAGTGCTTTCACGAGTAGTAAATAACTGCTTGTCTTGACAAAGAAACGCATGTGCGTTTCTTACTAAAGCTTTCGTGAAATTAAAAAACTTTCAAAAGAACGGGATTATCTTTCAAAGTAAAGCTTGTACTGAGAAGAGGAACACTGATCACAGTTCTAACCAAGATTTCGTGAAATAAATAAACTTTCAAAAGAACGTGATGATCTTTCAAAGTAACACTTGTCTTGAGAAAAGGAACATTTAGTTCTAACAATGCTTTCATACGTAGCAAACTACTGCTTGTCTTAACAAAGAAACACATGTGCGTTTCTTACTAAAGCTTTCGTGAAATTAATAAACTTTCAAAAGAACGAGATTATTTTTCAACGAAAAGCTTGTACTGAGATAAAGAACACTGATCTAAGTTCTAACAATGCTTTCCCACGTAGCAAACCAATGCTTGTCTTTACACAGAAACACATGTGCGTTTCTCACTAAAGCTTTCGTGAAATTAATAAACTTTCAAAAGAACGCGATTATCTTTCAAAGTAAAGCTTGTACTGAGAAGAGCAACACTGATCTCAGTTCTACCAGAGCTTTCACACGTAGCAAACAACTGCTTGCCTTGACAAAGAAACGCATGTGCATTTCTTACTAAAGCTTTCGTGAAATTAATAACCTTTCAAAAGAATGCGATTATCTTTCAAAGTAAAGCTTGGACTGAGAAAAGCAACACTGATCTCAGTTGTAACAGTGCTTTCACACGTAGCAAACAACTGCTTGTCTTGACAAAGAAACACATGTGCTGTTTCTTACTAAAGCTTTCGTGAAATTAATAAACATTCAAAGAACGCGATTAACTTTCAAAGTAAAGCGTGTTGAGAAAAGCAACACTGACTCAGTTCTAACAGTGCTTTCCCGCACAAAACAACTGCTTGTCTTGACAAAGAAACGCATGTGCGTTTCTTTCTAAATCTTTCGTGAAATTAAAAAACTTTCAAAAGAACGCGATTATCTTTCAAAGTAAAGCTTGTACTGAGAAAAGCAACACTGACTCAGTTCTACCAGTGCTTACAAACGTAGCAAACAACTGCTTGTCTTTACAGAGAAACGCATGAGCGTTTCTTACTAAAGCTTTCGTGAAATTAAGAAACTTTCAAAAGAACGCGATTTCTTTCAAAGTAAAGCTTGTACTGAGAAAAGCAACACTGATATCAGTTCTAAGAGTGCTTTCACACGTAGCAAACAACTGCTTGTCTCTAGAAAGAAACGCATGTGCGTTTCTTACTAAAGCTTTCGTGAAATTAATAAACTTTCAAAAGAACAAGATTATCTTTCAATGTAAAGCTTGTACTGAGAAAAGAAACACTGATCTCAGTTCTACCAGTGCTTTCACACGTAGCAAACAACTGCTTGTCTTGACAAAGAAACGCATGTGCGTTTCTTACTAAAGCTTTCGTGAAATTAATAAACTTCTTAAAGAACGCGATTATCTTTCAAAGTAAAGCTTGGACTGAGAAAAGCAACACTGATCTAAGTTCTAACAGTGCTTTCACACGAGGCAAACAACTGCTTGTCTTGACAAAGAAACGCATGTGCGTTTCTAACTCAAGCTTTCGTGAAATTAATAAACTTTCCAAAGAACGTGATTATCTTTCAAAATAAAGCTAGGACTGAGAAAAGCAACAATGATATCAGTTCTAACAGTGCTTTCACACGTAGAAAACAACTGCTTTACCTTACAAAGACACGCATGTGCGTTTCTTACTAAAGCTTTCGTGAAATTAAAAAACTTTCAAAAGAACGCGATTATCTTTCCAAGTAAAGCTTGTACTGAGAAAAGCAACACTGATCTCAGTTCTAACAGTGCTTTCACACGTAGCAAACAAGTGCTTGTCTTGACAAAGAAACGCATGTTCGTTTCTTACTAAAGCTTTCGTGAAATTAATAAACTTTCAAAGAACGCGATTATCTTTCAAAGTAAAGCTTGTACTGAGAAAAGCAACACTGACTCAGTTCTAACAGTGCTTTATCGCACACTAAACAACTGCTTGTCTTGACAAAGAAACGCATGTGCGTTTCTTACTAAAGCTTTCGTGAAATTAAAAAACTTTCAAAAGAACGCGATTATCTTTCCAAGTAAAGCTTGTACTGAGAAAAGCAACACTGATCTCAGTTCTAACAGTGCTTACACACGTAGCAAACAACTGTTTGTCTTGACAAAAAAACGCATGTGCATTTCTTACTAAAGCTTTCGTGAAATTAATAAACGTTCAAAAGAATGCGATTACCTTTCAAAGTAAAGCTTGGACTGAGAAAAGCAACACTGATCTCAGTTCTAACACTGCTTTAACACGTAGCAAACAACTGCTTGTCTTGACAAAGAAACGCATGTTCGTTTCTTACTAAAGCTTTCGTGAAATTAATAAACTTTCAAAGAACGCGATTATCTTTCAAAGTAAAGCTTGTACTGAGAAAAGCAACACTGACTCAGTTCTAACAGTTCTTTCCCGCACACTAAACAACTGCTTGTCTTGACAAAGAAACGCATGTGCGTTTCTTACTAAAGCTTTCGTGAAATTAATAAACTTTCAAAAGAACGCGATTATCTTTCCAAGTAAAGCTTGTACTGAGAAAAGCAACACTGACTCAGTTCTACCAGTGCTTACAAACGTAGCAAACAACTGCTTGTCTTTACAGAGAAACGCATGTGCGTTTCTTACTAAAGCTTTCGTGAAATTAATAAACTTTCAAAAGAACGCGATTAACTTTCAAATTAAAGCATGTACTGAGAAAAGCAACACTGATCTCAGTTCTAACAGTGCTTTCACACGTAGCAAACAACTGCTTGTCTTGACAAAGAAACGCATGTGCGTTTCTTACTAAAACTTTCAAAAGAGCGCGATTATCTTTCAAAGTAAAGCTTGTACTGAGAAAACACTGATCTCAGTTCTAACAGTGCTTTCACGAGTAGCAAACAACTGCTTGTCTTGACAAAGAAATGCATGTGCGTTTCTTACTAAAGCTTTAGTGAAATTAATAAACTTTCAAAAGAACGCGATTATCTTTCAAAGTAAAGCTTGTACTGAGAAAAGCAACACTGATCTCAGTTCTAACAGTGCTTTCACGAGTAGCAAGCAACTGCTTGTCTTGACCAAGAAACGCACATGCGTTTCTTACTAAAGCTTTCGTGAAATTAATAAACTTTCAAAAGAACGCGATTATCTTTCAAAGTAAAGCTTGTACTGAGAAAAGCAACACTGATCTCAGTTCTACCACTGCTTTCACACATAGCAAATAACTGCTTGTCTTGACACAGAAACGCATGTGCGTTTCTTACTAAAGATTTCGTGAAATTAATAAACTTTCAAAAGAACGTGATTATCTTTAAAAGTAAAGCTTGTACTGAGAAAAGCAACACTGATCTCAGTTCTAACAGTGCTTTCACGAGTAGTAAATAACTGCTTGTCTTGACAAAGAAACGCATGTGCGTTTCTTACTAAAGCTTTCGTGAAATTAAAAAACTTTCAAAAGAACGGGATTATCTTTCAAAGTAAAGCTTGTACTGAGAAGAGGAACACTGATCACAGTTCTAACCAAGATTTTGTGAAATAAATAAACTTTCAAAAGAACGTGATTATCTTTAAAAGTAAAGCTTGTACTGAGAAAAGCAACACTGACTCAGTTCTAACAGTGCTTTCCTGCACACTAAACAACTGCTTGTCTTGACAAAGAAACGCATGTGCGTTTCTTACTAAAGCTTTCGTGAAATTAAAAAACTTTCAAAAGAACGCGATTATCTTTCCAAGTAAAGCTTGTACTGAGAAAAGCAACACTGATCTCAGTTCTAACAGTGCTTACACACGTAGCAAACAACTGCTTGTCTTGACAAAAAAACGCATGTGCTTTTCTTACTAAAGCTTTCGTGAAATTAATAAACTTTCAAAAGAATGCGATTATCTTTCAAAGTAAAGCTTGGACTGAGAAAAGCAACACTGATCTCAGTTCTAACAGTGCTTTAACACGTAGCAAACAACTGCTTGTCTTGACAAAGAAACGCATGTTCGTTTCTTTCTAAAGCTTTCGTGAAATTAATAAACTTTCAAAGAACGCGATTATCTTTCAAAGTAAAGCTTGTACTGAGAAAAGCAACACTGACTCAGTTCTAACAGTGCTTTCCCGCACACTAAACAACTGCTTGTCTTGACAAAGAAACGCATGTGCGTTTCTTACTAAAGCTTTCGTGAAATTAATAAACTTTCAAAAGAACGCGATTATCTTTCCAAGTAAAGCTTGTACTGAGAAAAGCAACACTGATCTCAGTTCTACCAGTGCTTTCACACGTAACAAACAACTGCTTGTCTTGACAAAGAAACGCATGTGCGTTTCTTACTAAAGCATTCGTGAAATTAATAAACTTTCAAAAGAACGCGATTAACTTTCAAATTAAAGCTTGTACTGAGAAAAGCATCACTGATCTCAGTTTTAACAGTGCTTTCACACGTAGCAAACAACTGCTTGTCTTGACAAAGAAACGCATGTGCATTTCTTACTAAAACTTTCAAAAGAACGCGATTATCTTTCAAAGTAAAGCTTGTACTGAGAAAAGCAACACTGATCTCAGTTCTAACAGTGCTTTCACGAGTAGCAAACAACTGCTTGTCTTGACAAAGAAATGCATGTGCGTTTCTTACTAAAGCTTTAGTGAAATTAATAAACTTTCAAAAGAACGCGATTATCTTTCAAAGTAAAGCTTGTACTGAGAAAAGCAACACTGATCTCAGTTCTACCACTGCTTTCACACATAGCAAATAACTGCTTGTCTTGACACAGAAACGCATGTGCGTTTCTTACTAAAGATTTCGTGAAATTAATAAACTTTCAAAAGAACGTGATTATCTTTAAAAGTAAAGCTTGTACTGAGAAAAGCAACACTGATCTCAGTTCTAACAGTGCTTTCACGAGTAGTAAATAACTGCTTGTCTTGACAAAGAAACGCATGTGCGTTTCTTACTAAAGCTTTCGTGAAATTAAAAAACTTTCAAAAGAACGGGATTATCTTTCAAAGTAAAGCTTGTACTGAGAAGAGGAACACTGATCACAGTTCTAACCAAGATTTCGTGAAATAAATAAACTTTCAAAAGAACGTGATGATCTTTCAAAGTAACACTTGTCTTGAGAAAAGGAACATTTAGTTCTAACAATGCTTTCATACGTAGCAAACTACTGCTTGTCTTAACAAAGAAACACATGTGCGTTTCTTACTAAAGCTTTCGTGAAATTAATAAACTTTCAAAAGAACGAGATTATTTTTCAACGAAAAGCTTGTACTGAGATAAAGAACACTGATCTAAGTTCTAACAATGCTTTCCCACGTAGCAAACCAATGCTTGTCTTTACACAGAAACACATGTGCGTTTCTCACTAAAGCTTTCGTGAAATTAATAAACTTTCAAAAGAACGCGATTATCTTTCAAAGTAAAGCTTGTACTGAGAAGAGCAACACTGATCTCAGTTCTACCAGAGCTTTCACACGTAGCAAACAACTGCTTGTCTTGACAAGAAACGCATGTGCGTTTCTTACTAAAGCTTTCGTGAAATTAAAAAACTTTCAAAAGAACGCGATTATCTTTCAATGTAAAGCTTGTACTGAGAAGAGCAACACTGATCTCAGTTCTAACAGTGCTTACACACGTAGCAAACAACTGCTTGCCTTGACAAAGAAACGCATGTGCATTTCTTACTAAAGCTTTCGTGAAATTAATAACCTTTCAAAAGAATGCGATTATCTTTCAAAGTAAAGCTTGGACTGAGAAAAGCAACACTGATCTCAGTTGTAACAGTGCTTTCACACGTAGCAAACAACTGCTTGTCTTGACAAAGAAACACATGTGCTGTTTCTTACTAAAGCTTTCGTGAAATTAATAAACATTCAAAGAACGCGATTAACTTTCAAAGTAAAGCGTGTTGAGAAAAGCAACACTGACTCAGTTCTAACAGTGCTTTCCCGCACAAAACAACTGCTTGTCTTGACAAAGAAACGCATGTGCGTTTCTTTCTAAATCTTTCGTGAAATTAAAAAACTTTCAAAAGAACGCGATTATCTTTCAAAGTAAAGCTTGTACTGAGAAAAGCAACACTGACTCAGTTCTACCAGTGCTTACAAACGTAGCAAACAACTGCTTGTCTTTACAGAGAAACGCATGAGCGTTTCTTACTAAAGCTTTCGTGAAATTAAGAAACTTTCAAAAGAACGCGATTTCTTTCAAAGTAAAGCTTGTACTGAGAAAAGCAACACTGATCTCAGTTCTAACAGTGCTTTCACACGTAGCAAACAACTGCTTTACCTTACAAAGAAACGCATGTTCGTGTCTTACTAAAGCTTTAGTGAAATTAATAAACTTTCAAAAGAACGCGATTATCTTTCAAAGTAAAGCTTGTACTGAGAAAAGGAAAACTGATCTCACTTCAAACAGTAATAGATATGTCGAAAAAATCTGCTTCTCTATAAGGAGAAGCACATGTGCATTTCTTAATAAAGCTTTTCCTAAAATGAATACACTTTAAAAAGAACGTGACTATATTTAAAAGCAAAGATTCTACAGAGAAAAGGAACACGGATCTCACTTCTAACAAGCCTTTGACATGTCACAAAGAACTGCTTTGCTTTACAGAAAAAGACATGTGCGTTTCTTACTAAAGCATTTCAAGAAATGAATACACTTTCAAAAGAATGTGATTATCTTTCAAATAAAGCTTCTACAGAGAAAAGGAATACTGATCTCACTTCAAACAATACTTTGACATGTCGCAAACAATTGCTTCTCTTTAACAAGATACACGTGGGTTTCTTAGTAAAGCTTTTCAAGAAATGAATACACTTTCAAAAGAACGTGATTATATTTCAAAGCATAGCTTCTACAGAGAAAAGGAACACTGATCTCACTTCTAACAGTAATTTGACATGTCGCAAACAACTTTTCTTTACACAGAAAGACGTGTGTTTCTTACTAAAGCTATTTATAAAATGAATACACTTTCCAAAGAATGTGACTTTCTTTCAAAGTAAAGCTTCTACGGAGAAAAGGAACATTGATATCACTTCTAACAATAATTTGACACGTCGCAAACAACTGCTTCTCTTTACAGGGAAACACATGTGTGTTTCTTCCTAAAGCTTTTCATGAAATGAATACACTTTGAAATAAATGTGATTATCTTTCAAAGTAAAGCTTCTTCAGAGAAAGGAACACTTATCTCTCTTCCAAAAATACTTTGACATGTCGCAAAAAATGGCTTTTCTTTACAGAGAAACAGTTGTGCGTTTCTTACTAAAGCTATTTTTGAAATGAATACACTTTCAAAACAATGAGATTATCTTTCAAAGTAAAGCTTGTAGAGAGAAAAGAAAACTGTTCTCATTTTTAACAGTAATTTGACATGTCACAAACAACTGCTTTTCTTTAGAGAGAAATACATGTATGTTTCTTACTAAAGATTTTCAAGAAATGTATACACTTTCAAAAGAACGTCTTTATCTTTCAAATTAAAGCTTGTACAGAGAAAAGGAATATTGATCTGACTTCAAACAATATTTTGACATGTCCCAAACAACTGCTTCTCCTAACCAAGTAACACATGTGCTTTGCTTACTAAAGTTTTAAAGAAATGAATACACTTTTAAAAGAACATGATTATATTTCAAAGCAGAGTTTCTACAGAGAATGGAACACTGATCTCACTTCTAACAATACTTTGACATGTCGCAAACAACTGCTTCTCTTTACAGAGAAACACTTGTGCGTTTCTTACTAAAGCTATTAATGAAATGAATACACTTTCAGAAGAATATGATTATCTTTCAAAGTAAAGTTGTACAGAGAAAGGTAAACTGATCTCACTTCTAACAATACTTTGACATGTCGCAAACAACTGCTTCTCTTTACCAAGAAACACATGTGTTTCTAACTAAAGCTGTTCAAGAAATGTATACACTTTCAAAAGAATGTGATTATCCTTCAAAGTAAAGCTTGTACAAAGAAAAGGAACACTGATATCACTTCTAACAAGACGTTGACATGTCGCAAAAAACTGCTTCTCTTTATCAAGAAACACATGTGTGTTAGTTACTAAAGCTTTTCAGGAAATGAATACACTTTCAAAAGAATGTGATTATCTTTCAAAGTAAATCTTGTACCTAGAAAAGGAATATTGACCTCACTTCAAACAACACTTTGACATGTCGCAAACAACTGCTTCTCCTTACCAAGTAACACAAGTGCGTTTTAACTAAAGCTTTTCAGGAAAGAATACAGTTTCAAAATAGCGTGATTATCTTTCAATGTAAAGCTTGTACAGAGAAAAGGAACACTGATCTCACTAATAACAATACTTAGACATGTCGCAAAAAATGGCCTCTCTTTACAGAGAAACACATGTGCGTTTCTTACTAAAGCTATTTATGAAATAAATACACTTTCAAAGAATGTGGTTATCTTTCAAATTAAAGCTTCTACAGAGAAAAGCAACACTGATCTCAGGTCTAATAGGACGTTGACATGTCGCAAACAACTGCTTCTCATTACCAAGAAACACATGTGCGTTTCTTACTAAAGTTTTTAAAGAAATGAATACACTTTTTAGAAGGGCAGCCAGGATTCTTAACCACTGAGCTATCTCTCGAGCTGAATACACTTTTTAAAGAACCAATTGTATTTCAAAGCAAAGCTTCTACAGAGAATGGAACACTGATCTCCCTTCTAACAATACTTTGACATGTCGCAAACAACAGCTTCTCTTTACAGAGAAACACTTGTGCGTTTCTTACTAAAGCTATTAATGAAATGAATACACTTTCAAAGAATGTGATTATCTTTCAAAGTAAAGTTTCTGAAGAGAAATGAATACTGATCTCACTTCTAACACGGCTTTGACATGTCGCAAACAATTGCTTCTCTTTAACAAGATACACGTGGGTTTCTTAGTAAAGCTTTTCAAGAAATGAATACACTTTCAAAAGAACGTGATTATATTTCAAAGCATAGCTTCTACAGAGAAAAGGAACACTGATCTCACTTCTAACAGTAATTTGACATGTCGCAAACAACTTTTCTTTACACAGAAAGACGTGTGTTTCTTACTAAAGCTATTTATAAAATGAATACACTTTCCAAAGAATGTGACTTTCTTTCAAAGTAAAGCTTCTACGGAGAAAAGGAACATTGATATCACTTCTAACAATAATTTGACACGTCGCAAACAACTGCTTCTCTTTACAGGGAAACACATGTGTGTTTCTTCCTAAAGCTTTTCATGAAATGAATACACTTTGAAATAAATGTGATTATCTTTCAAAGTAAAGCTTCTTCAGAGAAAGGAACACTTATCTCTCTTCCAAAAATACTTTGACATGTCGCAAAAAATGGCTTTTCTTTACAGAGAAACAGTTGTGCGTTTCTTACTAAAGCTATTTTTGAAATGAATACACTTTCAAAACAATGAGATTATCTTTCAAAGTAAAGCTTGTAGAGAGAAAAGAAAACTGTTCTCATTTTTAACAGTAATTTGACATGTCACAGACAACTGCTTTTCTTTAGAGAGAAATACATGTATGTTTCTTACTAAAGATTTTCAAGAAATGTATACACTTTCAAAAGAACGTCTTTATCTTTCAAATTAAAGCTTGTACAGAGAAAAAGGAATATTGATCTCACTTCAAACAATATTTTGACATGTCCCAAACAACTGCTTCTCCTAACCAAGTAACACATGTGCTTTGCTTACTAAAGTTTTAAAGAAATGAATACACTTTTAAAAGAACATGATTATATTTCAAAGCAGAGTTTCTACAGAGAATGGAACACTGATCTCACTTCTAACAATACTTTGACATGTCGCAAACAACTGCTTCTCTTTACAGAGAAACACTTGTGCGTTTCTTACTAAAGCTATTAATGAAATGAATACACTTTCAGAAGAATATGATTATCTTTCAAAGTAAAGTTGTACAGAGAAAGGTAAACTGATCTCACTTCTAACAATACTTTGACATGTCGCAAACAACTGCTTCTCTTTACCAAGAAACACATGTGTTTCTAACTAAAGCTGTTCAAGAAATGTATACACTTTCAAAAGAATGTGATTATCCTTCAAAGTAAAGCTTGTACAAAGAAAAGGAACACTGATATCACTTCTAACAAGACGTTGACATGTCGCAAAAAACTGCTTCTCTTTATCAAGAAACACATGTGTGTTAGTTACTAAAGCTTTTCAGGAAATGAATACACTTTCAAAAGAATGTGATTATCTTTCAAAGTAAATCTTGTACCTAGAAAAGGAATATTGACCTCACTTCAAACAACACTTTGACATGTCGCAAACAACTGCTTCTCCTTACCAAGTAACACAAGTGCGTTTTAACTAAAGCTTTTCAGGAAAGAATACAGTTTCAAAATAGCGTGATTATCTTTCAATGTAAAGCTTGTACAGAGAAAAGGAACACTGATCTCACTAATAACAATACTTAGACATGTCGCAAAAAATGGCCTCTCTTTACAGAGAAACACATGTGCGTTTCTTACTAAAGCTATTTATGAAATAAATACACTTTCAAAGAATGTGGTTATCTTTCAAATTAAAGCTTCTACAGAGAAAAGCAACACTGATCTCAGGTCTAATAGGACGTTGACATGTCGCAAACAACTGCTTCTCATTACCAAGAAACACATGTGCGTTTCTTACAAAAGTATTTCATGAAATAAATGCACTTTCAAAAAAACGTGATTATCTTCCAAAGTAAAGCTTCTATAGAGAAAAGGAACACTGATCTCACTTCTCAAAAGACTTTGACATGTAGCAAAAACTGCTTCTCTTTACCAAGAAACACATGTGTTTCTTAATAAAGCTTTTCAAGAGATGAATACACTTTCAAAAGAACATGATTATATTTCAAAGCAAAGCTTCTACAGAGAAAAGTAACACTGATCTCACTTCTAACAGTAATTTGCCATGTTGCAAACAACTGCTTTTCTTTACAAAGAAACACTTTTGCGTTTCTTACTAAAGCTATTTTTGAAATGAACTCTTTCAAAACAATGTGATTATCTTCCAAAGTAAAGCTTCTACAGAGAAAAGGAAAACTGATCTCACTTCAAACAGTAATAGATATGTCGAAAAAATCTGCTTCTCTATAAGGAGAAGCACATGTGCATTTCTTAATAAAGCTTTTCCTAAAATGAATACACTTTAAAAAGAACGTGACTATATTTAAAAGCAAAGATTCTAGAGAAAAGGAACACGGATCTCACTTCTAACAAGCCTTTGACATGTCACAAAGAACTGCTTTGCTTTACAGAAAAAGACATGTGCGTTTCTTACTAAAGCATTTCAAGAAATGAATACACTTTCAAAAGAATGTGATTATCTTTCAAATAAAGCTTCTACAGAGAAAAGGAATACTGATCTCACTTCAAACAATACTTTGACATGTCGCAAACAATTGCTTCTCTTTAACAAGATACACGTGGGTTTCTTAGTAAAGCTTTTCAAGAAATGAATACACTTTCAAAAGAACGTGATTATATTTCAAAGCATAGCTTCTACAGAGAAAAGGAACACTGATCTCACTTCTAACAGTAATTTGACATGTCGCAAACAACTTTTCTTTACACAGAAAGACGTGTGTTTCTTACTAAAGCTATTTATAAAATGAATACACTTTCCAAAGAATGTGACTTTCTTTCAAAGTAAAGCTTCTACGGAGAAAAGGAACATTGATATCACTTCTAACAATAATTTGACACGTCGCAAACAACTGCTTCTCTTTACAGGGAAACACATGTGTGTTTCTTCCTAAAGCTTTTCATGAAATGAATACACTTTGAAATAAATGTGATTATCTTTCAAAGTAAAGCTTCTTCAGAGAAAGGAACACTTATCTCTCTTCCAAAAATACTTTGACATGTCGCAAAAAATGGCTTTTCTTTACAGAGAAACAGTTGTGCGTTTCTTACTAAAGCTATTTTTGAAATGAATACACTTTCAAAACAATGAGATTATCTTTCAAAGTAAAGCTTGTAGAGAGAAAAGAAAACTGTTCTCATTTTTAACAGTAATTTGACATGTCACAGACAACTGCTTTTCTTTAGAGAGAAATACATGTATGTTTCTTACTAAAG
Organism: Chionomys nivalis; assembly: GCF_950005125.1. Classification (NCBI taxonomy): domain Eukaryota; kingdom Metazoa; phylum Chordata; class Mammalia; order Rodentia; family Cricetidae; genus Chionomys; species Chionomys nivalis. Next base: position 114,861,243 of record NC_080090.1, on the reverse strand, counting down.
ATTTTCAAGAAATGTATACACTTTCAAAAGAACGTCTTTATCTTTCAAATTAAAGCTTGTACAGAGAAAAGGAATATTGATCTGACTTCAAACAATATTTTGACATGTCCCAAACAACTGCTTCTCCTAACCAAGTAACACATGTGCTTTGCTTACTAAAGTTTTAAAGAAATGAATACACTTTTAAAAGAACATGATTATATTTCAAAGCAGAGTTTCTACAGAGAATGGAACACTGATCTCACTTCTAACAATACTTTGACATGTCGCAAACAACTGCTTCTCTTTACAGAGAAACACTTGTGCGTTTCTTACTAAAGCTATTAATGAAATGAATACACTTTCAGAAGAATATGATTATCTTTCAAAGTAAAGTTGTACAGAGAAAGGTAAACTGATCTCACTTCTAACAATACTTTGACATGTCGCAAACAACTGCTTCTCTTTACCAAGAAACACATGTGTTTCTAACTAAAGCTGTTCAAGAAATGTATACACTTTCAAAAGAATGTGATTATCCTTCAAAGTAAAGCTTGTACAAAGAAAAGGAACACTGATATCACTTCTAACAAGACGTTGACATGTCGCAAAAAACTGCTTCTCTTTATCAAGAAACACATGTGTGTTAGTTACTAAAGCTTTTCAGGAAATGAATACACTTTCAAAAGAATGTGATTATCTTTCAAAGTAAATCTTGTACCTAGAAAAGGAATATTGACCTCACTTCAAACAACACTTTGACATGTCGCAAACAACTGCTTCTCCTTACCAAGTAACACAAGTGCGTTTTAACTAAAGCTTTTCAGGAAAGAATACAGTTTCAAAATAGCGTGATTATCTTTCAATGTAAAGCTTGTACAGAGAAAAGGAACACTGATCTCACTTCTAACAATACTTTGACATGTCGTAAACAATGGCTTCTCTTTACAAGGAACAGTTGTGCATTTCTTACTTAAGTTATTTGTGAAATGAATACACTTTCAAAGAATGTGATTATCTTTCAAAGTAAAGTTTCTAAAGAGAAATGAATACTGATCTCACTTCTAACAAGGCTTTGACATGTCAGAAACAACTGCCTTTCCTTACCAAGAAACACATGTGTGTTATTACTAAAGCATTTAAAGAAATAAATACACTTTCAAAAGAACGTGATTATATTTCAAATTAAAGCTTGCACACAGAAAATGACTACTGATCTCACTTCTAACAATACTTTGACATGTCGAAAACAACTGCTTCTCCTTACAGAGAAACACATGTGTGTTTCTTACAAAAGTATTTCATGAAATAAATGCAATTTCAAAAAAACGTGATTATCTTCCAAAGTAAAGCTTCTATAGAGAAAAGGAACACTGATCTCACTTCTAAAAAGACTTTGACATGTAGCAAAAACTGCTTCTCTTTACCAAGAAACACATGTGTTTCTTAATAAAGCTTTTCAAGAGATGAATACACTTTCAAAAGAACATGATTATATTTCAAAGCAAAGCTTCTACAGAGAAAAGTAACACTGATCTCACTTCTAACAGTAATTTGCCATGTTGCAAACAACTGCTTTTCTTTACAAAGAAACACTTTTGCGTTTCTTACTAAAGCTATTTTTGAAATGAACTCTTTCAAAACAATGTGATTATCTTCCAAAGTAAAGCTTCTACAGAGAAAAGGAAAACTGATCTCACTTCAAACAGTAATAGATATGTCGGAAAAATCTGCTTCTCTATAAGGAGAAGCACATGTGCATTTCTTAATAAAGCTTTTCCTAAAATGAATACACTTTAAAAAGAACGTGACTATATTTAAAAGCAAAGATTCTACAGAGAAAAGGAACACGGATCTCACTTCTAACAAGCCTTTGACATGTCACAAAGAACTGCTTTGCTTTACAGAAAAAGACATGTGCGTTTCTTACTAAAGCATTTCAAGAAATGAATACACTTTCAAAAGAATGTGATTATCTTTCAAATAAAGCTTCTACAGAGAAAAGGAATACTGATCTCACTTCAAACAATACTTTGACATGTCGCAAACAATTGCTTCTCTTTAACAAGATACACGTGGGTTTCTTAGTAAAGCTTTTCAAGAAATGAATACACTTTCAAAAGAACGTGATTATATTTCAAAGCATAGCTTCTACAGAGAAAAGGAACACTGATCTCACTTCTAACAGTAATTTGACATGTCGCAAACAACTTTTCTTTACACAGAAAGACGTGTGTTTCTTACTAAAGCTATTTATAAAATGAATACACTTTCCAAAGAATGTGACTTTCTTTCAAAGTAAAGCTTCTACGGAGAAAAGGAACATTGATATCACTTCTAACAATAATTTGACACGTCGCAAACAACTGCTTCTCTTTACAGGGAAACACATGTGTGTTTCTTCCTAAAGCTTTTCATGAAATGAATACACTTTGAAATAAATGTGATTATCTTTCAAAGTAAAGCTTCTTCAGAGAAAGGAACACTTATCTCTCTTCCAAAAATACTTTGACATGTCGCAAAAAATGGCTTTTCTTTACAGAGAAACAGTTGTGCGTTTCTTACTAAAGCTATTTTTGAAATGAATACACTTTCAAAACAATGAGATTATCTTTCAAAGTAAAGCTTGTAGAGAGAAAAGAAAACTGTTCTCATGTTTAACAGTAATTTGACATGTCACAAACAACTGCTTTTCTTTAGAGAGAAATACATGTATGTTTCTTACTAAAGATTTTCAAGAAATGTATACACTTTCAAAAGAACGTCTTTATCTTTCAAATTAAAGCTTGTACAGAGAAAAGGAATATTGATCTCACTTCAAACAATATTTTGACATGTCCCAAACAACTGCTTCTCCTAACCAAGTAACACATGTGCTTTGCTTACTAAAGTTTTAAAGAAATGAATACACTTTTAAAAGAACATGATTATATTTCAAAGCAGAGTTTCTACAGAGAATGGAACACTGATCTCACTTCTAACAATACTTTGACATGTCGCAAACAACTGCTTCTCTTTACAGAGAAACACTTGTGCGTTTCTTACTAAAGCTATTAATGAAATGAATACACTTTCAGAAGAATATGATTATCTTTCAAAGTAAAGTTGTACAGAGAAAGGTAAACTGATCTCACTTCTAACAATACTTTGACATGTCGCAAACAACTGCTCCTCTTTACCAAGAAACACATGTGTTTCTAACTAAAGCTGTTCAAGAAATGTATACACTTTCTAAAGAATGTGATTATCCTTCAAAGTAAAGCTTGTACAAAGAAAAGGAACACTGATATCACTTCTAACAAGACGTTGACATGTCGCAAAAAACTGCTTCTCTTTATCAAGAAACACATGTGTGTTAGTTACTAAAGCTTTTCAGGAAATGAATACACTTTCAAAAGAATGTGATTATCTTTCAAAGTAAATCTTGTACCTAGAAAAGGAATATTGACCTCACTTCAAACAACACTTTGACATGTCGCAAACAACTGCTTCTCCTTACCAAGTAACACAAGTGCGTTTTAACTAAAGCTTTTCAGGAAAGAATACAGTTTCAAAATAGCGTGATTATCTTTCAATGTAAAGATTGTACAGAGAAAAGGAACACTGATCTCACTAATAACAATACTTTGACATGTCGCAAAAATGGCCTCTCTTTACAGAGAAACACATGTGCGTTTCTTACTAAAGCTATTTATGAAATAAATACACTTTCAAAGAATGTGGTTATCTTTCAAATTAAAGCTTCTACAGAGAAAAGCAACACTGATCTCAGGTCTAATAGGACGTTGACATGTCGCAAACAACTGCTTCTCATTACCAAGAAACACATGTGCGTTTCTTAATAAAGTTTTTAAAGAAATGAATACACTTTTTAAAGAACCAATTGTATTTCAAAGCAAAGCTTCTACAGAGAATGGAACACTGATCTCCCTTCTAACAATACTTTGACATGTCGAAAACAACTGCTTCTCCTTACAGAGAAACACATGTGTGTTTCTTACAAAAGTATTTCATGAAATAAATGCACTTTCAAAAAAACGTGATTATCTTCCAAAGTAAAGCTTCTATAGAGAAAAGGAACACTGATCTCACTTCTCAAAAGACTTTGACATGTAGCAAAAACTGCTTCTCTTTACCAAGAAACACATGTGTTTTTTAATAAAGCTTTTCAAGAGATGAATACACTTTCAAAAGAACATGATTATATTTCAAAGCAAAGCTTCTACAGAGAAAAGTAACACTGATCTCACTTCTAACAGTAATTTGCCATGTTGCAAACAACTGCTTTTCTTTACAAAGAAACACTTTTGCGTTTCTTACTAAAGCTATTTTTGAAATGAACTCTTTCAAAACAATGTGATTATCTTCCAAAGTAAAGCTTCTACAGAGAAAAGGAAAACTGATCTCACTTCAAACAGTAATAGATATGTCGGAAAAATCTGCTTCTCTATAAGGAGAAGCACATGTGCATTTCTTAATAAAGCTTTTCCTAAAATGAATACACTTTAAAAAGAACGTGACTATATTTAAAAGCAAAGATTCTACAGAGAAAAGGAACATGGATCTCACTTCTAACAAGCCTTTGACATGTCACAAAGAACTGCTTTGCTTTACAGAAAAAGACATGTGCGTTTCTTACTAAAGCATTTCAAGAAATGAATACACTTTCAAAAGAATGTGATTATCTTTCAAATAAAGCTTCTACAGAGAAAAGGAATACTGATCTCACTTCAAACAATACTTTGACATGTCGCAAACAATTGCTTCTCTTTAACAAGATACACGTGGGTTTCTTAGTAAAGCTTTTCAAGAAATGAATACACTTTCAAAAGAACGTGATTATATTTCAAAGCATAGCTTCTACAGAGAAAAGGAACACTGATCTCACTTCTAACAGTAATTTGACATGTCGCAAACAACTTTTCTTTACACAGAAAGACGTGTGTTTCTTACTAAAGCTATTTATAAAATGAATACACTTTCCAAAGAATGTGACTTTCTTTCAAAGTAAAGCTTCTACGGAGAAAAGGAACATTGATATCACTTCTAACAATAATTTGACACGTCGCAAACAACTGCTTCTCTTTACAGGGAAACACGTGTGTTTCTTCCTAAAGCTTTTCATGAAATGAATACACTTTGAAATAAATGTGATTATCTTTCAAAGTAAAGCTTCTTCAGAGAAAGGAACACTTATCTCTCTTCCAAAAATACTTTGACATGTCGCAAAAAATGGCTTTTCTTTACAGAGAAACAGTTGTGCGTTTCTTACTAAAGCTATTTTTGAAATGAATACACTTTCAAAACAATGAGATTATCTTTCAAAGTAAAGCTTGTAGAGAGAAAAGAAAACTGTTCTCATTTTTAACAGTAATTTGACATGTCACAAACAACTGCTTTTCTTTAGAGGGAAATACATGTATGTTTCTTACTAAAGATTTTCAAGAAATGTATACACTTTCAAAAGAACGTCTTTATCTTTCAAATTAAAGCTTGTACAGAGAAAAGGAATATTGATCTGACTTCAAACAATATTTTGACATGTCCCAAACAACTGCTTCTCCTAACCAAGTAACACATGTGCTTTGCTTACTAAAGTTTTAAAGAAATGAATACACTTTTAAAAGAACATGATTATATTTCAAAGCAGAGATTCTACAGAGAATGGAACACTGATCTCACTTCTAACAATACTTTGACATGTCGCAAACAACTGCTTCTCTTTACAGAGAAACACTTGTGCGTTTCTTACTAAAGCTATTAATGAAATGAATACACTTTCAGAAGAATATGATTATCTCTCAAAGTAAAGTTGTACAGAGAAAGGTAAACTGATCTCACTTCTAACAATACTTTGACATGTCGCAAACAACTGCTTCTCTTTACCAAGAAACACATGTGTTTCTAACTAAAGCTGTTCAAGAAATGTATACACTTTCAAAAGAATGTGATTATCCTTCAAAGTAAAGCTTGTACAAAGAAAAGGAACACTGATATCACTTCTAACAAGACGTTGACATGTCGCAAAAAACTGCTTCTCTTTATCAAGAAACACATGTGTGTTAGTTACTAAAGCTTTTCAGGAAATGAATACACTTTCAAAAGAATGTGATTATCTTTCAAAGTAAATCTTGTACCTAGAAAAGGAATATTGACCTCACTTCAAACAACACTTTGACATGTCGCAAACAACTGCTTCTCCTTACCAAGTAACACAAGTGCGTTTTAACTAAAGCTTTTCAGGAAAGAATACAGTTTCAAAATAGCGTGATTATCTTTCAATGTAAAGCTTGTACAGAGAAAAGGAACACTGATCTCACTAATAACAATACTTTGACATGTCGCAAAAATGGCCTCTCTTTACAGAGAAACACATGTGCGTTTCTTACTAAAGCTATTTATGAAATAAATACACTTTCAAAGAATGTGGTTATCTTTCAAATTAAAGCTTCTACAGAGAAAAGCAACACTGATCTCAGGTCTAATAGGACGTTGACATGTCGCAAACAACTGCTTCTCATTACCAAGAAACACATGTGCATTTCTTACTAAAGTTTTTAAAGAAATGAATACACTTTTTAAAGAACCAATTGTATTTCAAAGCAAAGCTTCTACAGAGAATGGAACACTGATCTCCCTTCTAACAATACTTTGACATGTCGCAAACAACAGCTTCTCTTTACAGAGAAACACTTGTGCATTTCTTACTAAAGCTATTAATGAAATGAATACACTTTCAAAGAATGTGATTATCTTTCAAAGTAAAGCTTCTACAGAGAAATGAATACTGATCACACTTCTAACAAGACTTTGACATGTCAGAAACAACTGCTTCTCTTTACCAAGACACACATGAGCATTATTACTGAAGCATTTCTAGAAATGAATACACTTTCAAAAGAACGTGACTATATTTCAAAATAAAGCTTCCACAGAGAAAATGAACACTGATCTCACTTCTAACAGTAATTTGACATGTCGAAAAGAAGTGCTTTTCTTTACAGAGAAACACATGTACGTTTCTTACTAAAGCTTATCATGAAATTAATACACTTTCAAAAGAATATGATTATACTTCAAAGCAAAGCTTCTACAGAGAAAAGGAACACTGATCTCACTTCTAAAAATACTTGACATGTCGGAAAAAACTGCTTCTCTTTACAGAGAAACACATATGCGTTTCTTCCTAATGCTTTTCATGAAATGAATACACTTTGAAAAGAATGTGATTATCTTTCAAAGTAAAGCTTTTACAGAGAAAGGAACACTGATCTCTCTTCTAAAAATACTTTGACATGATGCATAATACGGCCTTTCTTTACAGAGAAACAACTGTGCGTTTCTTACTAAAGTTATATATGAAACTAATACACCTTCAAAAAACGTGATTATCTTTCAAAATAAAGCTTTGACAGAGAAAAGGAAAACTGATCTCACTTCTAATAGATATTTGACAGTTGCAAACATCTGCTTCTTTACAGAGAAACTCATGTGTGTTTCATACTAAAACTTTTTAAGAAATGAATACACATTCAAAAGAACGTGATTATCATTCAAAGCAAAGCTTCTACAGAGGATGGAACACTGATCTCACTTCTAACAAGACTTTGACATTTAGGAAACAATTGAATCTCTTTACCAAGTAACACGTGTGTTTCTTACTAAAGCTAATCCTGAAATGAATACACTTTCAAAGGAATGTGATTATCTTTCAAAGTAAAGCTTCTACACAGAAAGGAACACTGATCTCTCTTCTAACAATACTTTGACATGTCGCAAAAAATGGCCTCTCTTTAGAGAAACACATGTGCGTTTCTTACTAAAGCTATTTATGAAATGAACACCCTTTCAAAAGAATGTGATTTTCTTTCAAAGCAAACCTGCTACAGAGAAAAGGAATACTGATTTCACTTCAAACAATACTTTGAATGTCGTAAACAACTGCTTCTCCTTACCAAGATACACATGTGTGTTTCATGCTAAAGCTTTTCAAGAAATGAATACACTTTCAAAAGAATGTGAATATCTTTCAAAGTAAAGCTTGTACAGAGAAAAGGAATACGGATCTCACTTCTACCAATACTTTAACATGTTCCAAAGAACTGCTTCTCTTTACAGAAAAACACATGTGCTTTTCTTACAAAAGCATTTCATGAAATAAATACACATTCAAAAGAACGTTATTATCTTTCAAAGTAAAACTTCTGCAGAGAAAAGGAAAACTAATCTCACTTCTAACAGTAATTTGACATGTCGCAAACATCTGCTTCTCTTTACAGAGAAACACATGTGCGTTTCTTACTAAAGCTTTTCAAGATATGAATACACTTTCAAAAGAACATGTTTATATTTCAAAACAAAGATTCTACAGAGAAAAGGAACACTGATCTCACTTCTAACAATACTTTGACATGTCGTAAACAATGGCTTCTCTTTACAAGGAACAGTTGTGCGTTTCTTACTTAAGTTATTTATGAAATGAATACACTTTCAAAGAATGTGATTATCTTTCAAAGTAAAGTTTCTAAAGAGAAATGAATACTGATCTCACTTCTAACAAGGCTTTGACATGTCAGAAACAACTGCCTTTCCTTACCAAGAAACACATGTGTGTTATTACTAAAGCATTTAAAGAAATAAATACACTTTCAAAAGAACGTGATTATATTTCAAATTAAAGCTTGCACATAGAAAATGACTACTGATCTCACTTCTAACAATACTTTGACATGTCGAAAACAACTGCTTCTCTTTACCAAGAAACACATGTGTTTCTAACTAAAGCTGTTCAAGAAATGTATACACTTTCAAAAGAATGTGATTATCCTTCAAAGTAAAGCTTGTACAAAGAAAAGGAACACTGATATCACTTCTAACAAGACGTTGACATGTCGCAAAAAACTGCTTCTCTTTATCAAGAAACACGTGTGTTAGTTACTAAAGCTTTTCAGGAAATGAATACACTTTCAAAAGAATGTGATTATCTTTCAAAGTAAATCTTGTACCTAGAAAAGGAATATTGACCTCACTTCAAACAACACTTTGACATGTCGCAAACAACTGCTTCTCCTTACCAAGTAACACAAGTGCGTTTTAACTAAAGCTTTTCAGGAAAGAATACAGTTTCAAAATAGCGTGATTATCTTTCAATGTAAAGCTTGTACAGAGAAAAGGAACACTGATCTCACTAATAACAATACTTTGACATGTCGCAAAAAATGGCCTCTCTTTACAGAGAAACACATGTGCGTTTCTTACTAAAGCTATTTATAAAATAAATACACTTTCAAAGAATGTGGTTATCTTTCAAATTAAAGCTTCTACAGAGAAAAGCAACACTGATCTCAGGTCTAATAGGACGTTGACATGTCGCAAACAACTGCTTCTCATTACCAAGAAACACATGTGCGTTTCTTACTAAAGTTTTTAAAGAAATGAATACACTTTTTAAAGAACCAATTGTATTTCAAAGCAAAGCTTCTACAGAGAATGGAACACTGATCTCACTTCTAACAATACTTTGACATGTCGCAAACAACAGCTTCTCTTTACAGAGAAACACTTGTGCGTTTCTTACTAAAGCTATTAATGAAATGAATACACTTTCAAAGAATGTGATTATCTTTCAAAGTAGAGCTTCTACAGAGAAATGAATACTGATCACACTTCTAACAAGACTTTGACATGTCAGAAACAACTGCTTCTCTTTACCAAGACACACATGAGCATTATTACTGAAGCATTTCTAGAAATGAATACACTTTCAAAAGAACGTGACTATATTTCAAAATAAAGCTTCCACAGAGAAAATGAACACTGATCTCACTTCTAACAGTAATTTGACATGTCGAAAAGAAGTGCTTTTCTTTACAGAGAAACACATGTACGTTTCTTACTAAAGCTTATCATGAAATTAATACACTTTCAAAAGAATATGATTATACTTCAAAGCAAAGCTTCTACAGAGAAAAGGAACACTGATCTCACTTCTAAAAATACTTGACATGTCGGAAAAAACTGCTTCTCTTTACAGAGAAACACATATGCGTTTCTTCCTAATGCTTTTCATGAAATGAATACACTTTGAAAAGAATGTGATTATCTTTCAAAGTAAAGCTTTTACAGAGAAAGGAACACTGACCTCTCTTCTAAAAATACTTTGACATGATGCATAATACGGCCTTTCTTTACAGAGAAACAACTGTGCGTTTCTTACTAAAGTTATATATGAAACTAATACACCTTCAAAAAACGTGATTATCTTTCAAAATAAAGCTTTGACAGAGAAAAGGAAAACTGATCTCACTTCTAATAGATATTTGACAGTTGCAAACATCTGCTTCTTTACAGAGAAACTCATGTGTGTTTCATACTAAAACTTTTTAAGAAATGAATACACATTCAAAAGAACGTGATTATCATTCAAAGCAAAGCTTCTACAGAGGATGGAACACTGATCTCACTTCTAACAAGACTTTGACATTTAGGAAACAATTGAATCTCTTTACCAAGTAACACGTGTGTTTCTTACTAAAGCTAATCCTGAAATGAATACACTTTCAAAGGAATGTGATTATCTTTCAAAGTAAAGCTTCTACACAGAAAGGAACACTGATCTCTCTTCTAACAATACTTTGACATGTCGCAAAAAATGGCCTCTCTTTAGAGAAACACATGTGCGTTTCTTACTAAAGCTATTTATGAAATGAACACCCTTTCAAAAGAATGTGATTTTCTTTCAAAGTAAACCTGCTACAGAGAAAAGGAATACTGATTTCACTTCAAACAATACTTTGAATGTCGTAAACAACTGCTTCTCCTTACCAAGATACACATGTGTGTTTCATGCAAAAGCTTTTCAAGAAATGAATACACTTTCAAAAGAATGTGAATATCTTTCAAAGTAAAGCTTGTACAGAGAAAAGGAATACGGATCTCACTTCTACCAATACTTTAACATGTTCCAAAGAACTGCTTCTCTTTACAGAAAAACACATGTGCTTTTCTTACAAAAGCATTTCATGAAATAAATACACATTCAAAAGAACGTTATTATCTTTCAAAGTAAAACTTCTGCAGAGAAAAGGAAAACTAATCTCACTTCTAACAGTAATTTGACATGTCGCAAACATCTGCTTCTCTTTACAGAGAAACACATGTGCGTTTCTTACTAAAGCTTTTCAAGATATGAATACACTTTCAAAAGAACATGTTTATATTTCAAAACAAAGATTCTACAGAGAAAAGGAACACTGATCACACTTCTAACAATACTTTGACATGTCGTAAACAATGGCTTCTCTTTACAAGGAACAGTTGTGCGTTTCTTACTTAAGTTATTTATGAAATGAATACACTTTCAAAGAATGTGATTATCTTTCAAAGTAAAGTTTCTAAAGAGAAATGAATACTGATCTCACTTCTAACAAGGCTTTGACATGTCAGAAACAACTGCCTTTCCTTACCAAGAAACACATGTGTGTTATTACTAAAGCATTTAAAGAAATAAATACACTTTCAAAAGAACGTGATTATATTTCAAATTAAAGCTTGCACACAGAAAATGACTACTGATCTCACTTCTAACAATACTTTGACATGTCGAAAACAACTGCTTCTCCTTACAGAGAAACACATGTGTGTTTCTTACAAAAGTATTTCATGAAATAAATGCACTTTCAAAAAAACGTGATTATCTTCCAAAGTAAAGCTTCTATAGAGAAAAGGAACACTGATCTGACTTCTCAAAAGACTTTGACATGTAGCAAAAACTGCTTCTCTTTACCAAGAAACACATGTGTTTCTTAATAAAGCTTTTCAAGAGATGAATACACTTTCAAAAGAACATGATTATATTTCAAAGCAAAGCTTCTACAGAGAAAAGTAACACTGATCTCACTTCTAACAGTAATTTTCCATGTTGCAAACAACTGCTTTTCTTTACAAAGAAACACTTTTGCGTTTCTTTCTAAAGCTATTTTTGAAATGAACTCTTTCAAAACAATGTGATTATCTTCCAAAGTAAAGCTTCTACAGAGAAAAGGAAAACTGATCTCACTTCAAACAGTAATAGATATGTCGAAAAAATCTGCTTCTCTATAAGGAGAAGCACATGTGCATTTCTTAATAAAGCTTTTCCTAAAATGAATACACTTTAAAAAGAACGTGATTATATTTAAAAGCAAAGATTCTACAGAGAAAAGGAACACGGATCTCACTTCTAACAAGCCTTTGACATGTCACAAAGAACTGCTTTGCTTTACAGAAAAAGACATGTGCGTTTCTTACTAAAGCATTTCAAGAAATGAATACACTTTCAAAAGAATGTGATTATCTTTCAAATAAAGCTTCTACAGAGAAAAGGAATACTGATCTCACTTCAAACAATACTTTGACATGTCGCAAACAATTGCTTCTCTTTAACAAGATACACGTGGGTTTCTTAGTAAAGCTTTTCAAGAAATGAATACACTTTCAAAAGAACGTGATTATATTTCAAAGCATAGCTTCTACAGAGAAAAGGAACACTGATCTCACTTCTAACAGTAATTTGACATGTCGCAAACAACTTTTCTTTACACAGAAAGACGTGTGTTTCTTACTAAAGCTATTTATAAAATGAATACACTTTCCAAAGAATGTGACTTTCTTTCAAAGTAAAGCTTCTACGGAGAAAAGGAACATTGATATCACTTCTAACAATAATTTGACACGTCGCAAACAACTGCTTCTCTTTACAGGGAAACACATGTGTGTTTCTTCCTAAAGCTTTTCATGAAATGAATACACTTTGAAATAAATGTGATTATCTTTCAAAGTAAAGCTTCTACAGAGAAAGGAACACTTATCTCTCTTCCAAAAATACTTTGACATGTCGCAAAAAATGGCTTTTCTTTACAGAGAAACAGTTGTGCGTTTCTTACTAAAGCTATTTTTGAAATGAATACACTTTCAAAACAATGAGATTATCTTTCAAAGTAAAGCTTGTAGAGAGAAAAGAAAACTGTTCTCATTTTTAACAGTAATTTGACATGTCACAAACAACTGCTTTTCTTTAGAGAGAAATACATGTATGTTTCTTACTAAAGATTTTCAAGAAATGTATACACTTTCAAAAGAACGTGATTATCTTTCAAATTAAAGCTTGTACAGAGAAAAGGAATATTGATCTCACTTCAAACAATATTTTGACATGTCCCAAACAACTGCTTCTCCTAACCAAGTAACACATGTGCTTTGCTTACTAAAGTTTTAAAGAAATGAATACACTTTTAAAAGAACATGATTATATTTCAAAGCAGAGTTTCTACAGAGAATGGAACACTGATCTCACTTCTAACAATACTTTGACATGTCGCAAACAACTGCTTCTCTTTACAGAGAAACACTTGTGCGTTTCTTACTAAAGCTATTAATGAAATGAATACACTTTCAGAAGAATATGATTATCTTTCAAAGTAAAGTTGTACAGAGAAAGGTAAACTGATCTCACTTCTAACAATACTTTGACATGTCGCAAACAACTGCTTCTCTTTACCAAGAAACACATGTGTTTCTAACTAAAGCTGTTCAAGAAATGTATACAATTTCAAAAGAATGTGATTATCCTTCAAAGTAAAGCTTGTACAAAGAAAAGGAACACTGATATCACTTCTAACAAGATGTTGACATGTCGCAAAAAACTGCTTCTCTTTATCAAGAAACACATGTGTGTTAGTTACTAAAGCTTTTCAGGAAATGAATACACTTTCAAAAGAATGTGATTATCTTTCAAAGTAAATCTTGTACCTAGAAAAGAAATATTGACCTCACTTCAAACAACACTTTGACATGTCGCAAACAACTGCTTCTCCTTACCAAGTAACACAAGTGCGTTTTAACTAAAGCTTTTCAGGAAAGAATACAGTTTCAAAATAGCGTGATTATCTTTCAATGTAAAGCTTGTACAGAGAAAAGGAACACTGATCTCACTAATAACAATACTTTGACATGTCGCAAAAAATAGCCTCTCTTTACAGAGAAACACATGTGCGTTTCTTAATAAAGCTATTTATGAAAAAAATACACTTTCAAAGAATGTGGTTATCTTTCAAATTAAAGCTTCTACAGAGAAAAGCAACACTGATCTCAGGTCTAATAGGACGTTGACATGTCGCAAACAACTGCTTCTCATTACCAAGAAACACATGTGCGTTTCTTACTAAAGTTTTTAAAGAAATGAATACACTTTTTAAAGAACCAATTGTATTTCAAAGCAAAGCTTCTACAGAGAATGGAACACTGATCTCACTTCTAACAATACTTTGACATGTCGCAAACAACAGCTTCTCTTTACAGAGAAACACTTGTGCGTTTCTTACTAAAGCTATTAATGAAATGAATACACTTTCAAAGAATGTGATTATCTTTCAAAGTAAAGCTTCTACAGAGAAATGAATACTGATCACACTTCTAACAAGACTTTGACATGTCAGAAACAACTGCTTCTCTTTACCAAGACACACATGAGCATTATTACTGAAGCATTTCTAGAAATGAATACACTTTCAAAAGAACGTGACTATATTTCAAAATAAAGCTTCCACAGAGAAAATGAACACTGATCTCACTTCTAACAGTAATTTGACATGTCGAAAAGAAGTGCTTTTCTTTACAGAGAAACACATGTACGTTTCTTACTAAAGCTTATCATGAAATGAATACACTTTCAAAAGAATATGATTATACTTCAAAGCAAAGCTTCTACAGAGAAAAGGAACACTGATCTCACTTCTAAAAATACTTGACATGTCGGAAAAAACTGCTTCTCTTTACAGAGAAACACATATGCGTTTCTTCCTAATGCTTTTCATGAAATGAATACACTTTGAAAAGAATGTGATTATCTTTCAAAGTAAAGCTTTTACAGAGAAAGGAACACTGATCTCTCTTCTAAAAATACTTTGACATGATGCATAATACGGCCTTTCTTTACAGAGAAACAACTGTGCGTTTCTTACTAAAGTTATATATGAAACTAATACACCTTCAAAAAACGTGATTATCTTTCAAAATAAAGCTTTGACAGAGAAAAGGAAAACTGATCTCACTTCTAATAGATATTTGACAGTTGCAAACATCTGCTTCTTTACAGAGAAACTCATGTGTGTTTCATACTAAAACTTTTTAAGAAATGAATACACATTCAAAAGAACGTGATTATCATTCAAAGCAAAGCTTCTACAGAGGATGGAACACTGATCTCACTTCTAACAAGACTTTGACATTTAGGAAACAATTGAATCTCTTTACCAAGTAACACGTGTGTTTCTTACTAAAGCTAATCCTGAAATGAATACACTTTCAAAGGAATGTGATTATCTTTCAAAGTAAAGCTTCTACACAGAAAGGAACACTGATCTCTCTTCTAACAATACTTTGACATGTCGCAAAAAATGGCCTCTCTTTAGAGAAACACATGTGCGTTTCTTACTAAAGCTATTTATGAAATGAACACCCTTTCAAAAGAATGTGATTTTCTTTCAAAGCAAACCTGCTACAGAGAAAAGGAATACTGATTTCACTTCAAACAATACTTTGAATGTCGTAAACAACTGCTTCTCCTTACCAAGATACACATGTGTGTTTCATGCTAAAGCTTTTCAAGAAATGAATACACTTTCAAAAGAATGTGAATATCTTTCAAAGTAAAGCTTGTACAGAGAAAAGGAATACGGATCTCACTTCTACCAATACTTTAACATGTTCCAAAGAACTGCTTCTCTTTACAGAAAAACACATGTGCTTTTCTTACAAAAGCATTTCATGAAATAAATACACATTCAAAAGAACGTTATTATCTTTCAAAGTAAAACTTCTGCAGAGAAAAGGAAAACTAATCTCACTTCTAACAGTAATTTGACATGTCGCAAACATCTGCTTCTCTTTACAGAGAAACACATGTGCGTTTCTTACTAAAGCTTTTCAAGATATGAATACACTTTCAAAAGAACATGTTTATATTTCAAAACAAAGATTCTACAGAGAAAAGGAACACTGATCTCACTTCTAACAATACTTTGACATGTCGTAAACAATGGCTTCTCTTTACAAGGAACAGTTGTGCGTTTCTTACTTAAGTTATTTATGAAATAAATACACTTTCAAAGAATGTGATTATCTTTCAAAGTAAAGTTTCTAAAGAGAAATGAATACTGATCTCACTTCTAACAAGGCTTTGACATGTCAGAAACAACTGCCTTTCCTTACCAAGAAACACATGTGTGTTATTACTAAAGCATTTAAAGAAATAAATACACTTTCAAAAGAACGTGATTATATTTCAAATTAAAGCTTGCACACAGAAAATGACTACTGATCTCACTTCTAACAATACTTTGACATGTCGAAAACAACTGCTTCTCCTTACAGAGAAACACATGTGTGTTTCTTACAAAAGTATTTCATGAAATAAATGCACTTTCAAAAAAACGTGATTATCTTCCAAAGTAAAGCTTCTATAGAGAAAAGGAACACTGATCTCACTTCTCAAAAGACTTTGACATGTAGCAAAAACTGCTTCTCTTTACCAAGAAACACATGTGTTTCTTAATAAAGCTTTTCAAGAGATGAATACACTTTCAAAAGAACATGATTATATTTCAAAGCAAAGCTTCTACAGAGAAAAGTAACACTGATCTCACTTCTAACAGTAATTTTCCATGTTGCAAACAACTGCTTTTCTTTACAAAGAAACACTTTTGCGTTTCTTACTAAAGCTATTTTTGAAATGAACTCTTTCAAAACAATGTGATTATCTTCCAAAGTAAAGCTTCTATAGAGAAAAGGAAAACTGATCTCACTTCAAACAGTAATAGATATGTCGAAAAAATCTGCTTCTCTATAAGGAGAAGCACATGTGCATTTCTTAATAAAGCTTTTCCTAAAATGAATACACTTTAAAAAGAACGTGACTATATTTAAAAGCAAAGATTCTACAGAGAAAAGGAACACGGATCTCACTTCTAACAAGCCTTTGACATGTCACAAAGAACTGCTTTGCTTTACAGAAAAAGACATGTGCGTTTCTTACTAAAGCATTTCAAGAAATGAATACACTTTCAAAAGAATGTGATTATCTTTCAAATAAAGCTTCTACAGAGAAAAGGAATACTGATCTCACTTCAAACAATACTTTGACATGTCGCAAACAATTGCTTCTCTTTAACAAGATACACGTGGGTTTCTTAGTAAAGCTTTTCAAGAAATGAATACACTTTCAAAAGAACGTGATTATATTTCAAAGCATAGCTTCTACAGAGAAAAGGAACACTGATCTCACTTCTAACAGTAATTTGACATGTCGCAAACAACTTTTCTTTACACAGAAAGACGTGTGTTTCTTACTAAAGCTATTTATAAAATGAATACACTTTCCAAAGAATGTGACTTTCTTTCAAAGTAAAGCTTCTACGGAGAAAAGGAACATTGATATCACTTCTAACAATAATTTGACACGTCGCAAACAACTGCTTCTCTTTACAGGGAAACACATGTGTGTTTCTTCCTAAAGCTTTTCATGAAATGAATACACTTTGAAATAAATGTGATTATCTTTCAAAGTAAAGCTTCTACAGAGAAAGGAACACTTATCTCTCTTCCAAAAATACTTTGACATGTCGCAAAAAATGGCTTTTCTTTACAGAGAAACAGTTGTGCGTTTCTTACTAAAGCTATTTTTGAAATGAATACACTTTCAAAACAATGAGATTATCTTTCAAAGTAAAGCTTGTAGAGAGAAAAGAAAACTGTTCTCATTTTTAACAGTAATTTGACATGTCACAAACAACTGCTTTTCTTTAGAGAGAAATACATGTATGTTTCTTACTAAAGATTTTCAAGAAATGTATACACTTTCAAAAGAACGTGATTATCTTTCAAATTAAAGCTTGTACAGAGAAAAGGAATATTGATCTCACTTCAAACAATATTTTGACATGTCCCAAACAACTGCTTCTCCTAACCAAGTAACACATGTGCTTTGCTTACTAAAGTTTTAAAGAAATGAATACACTTTTAAAAGAACATGATTATATTTCAAAGCAGAGTTTCTACAGAGAATGGAACACTGATCTCACTTCTAACAATACTTTGACATGTCGCAAACAACTGCTTCTCTTTACAGAGAAACACTTGTGCGTTTCTTACTAAAGCTATTAATGAAATGAATACACTTTCAGAAGAATATGATTATCTTTCAAAGTAAAGTTGTACAGAGAAAGGTAAACTGATCTCACTTCTAACAATACTTTGACATGTCGCAAACAACTGCTTCTCTTTACCAAGAAACACATGTGTTTCTAACTAAAGGTGTTCAAGAAATGTATACACTTTCAAAAGAATGTGATTATCCTTCAAAGTAAAGCTTGTACAAAGAAAAGGAACACTGATATCACTTCTAACAAGACGTTGACATGTCGCAAAAAACTGCTTCTCTTTATCAAGAAACACATGTGTGTTAGTTACTAAAGCTTTTCAGGAAATGAATACACTTTCAAAAGAATGTGATTATCTTTCAAAGTAAATCTTGTACCTAGAAAAGGAATATTGACCTCACTTCAAACAACACTTTGACATGTCGCAAACAACTGCTTCTTCCTTACCAAGTAACACAAGTGCGTTTTAACTAAAGCTTTTCAGGAAAGAATACAGTTTCAAAATAGCGTGATTATCTTTCAATGTAAAGCTTGTACAGAGAAAAGGAACACTGATCTCACTAATAACAATACTTTGACATGTCGCAAAAAATGGCCTCTCTTTACAGAGAAACACATGTGCGTTTCTTACTAAAGCTATTTATGAAAAAAATACACTTTCAAAGAATGTGGTTATCTTTCAAATTAAAGCTTCTACAGAGAAAAGCAACACTGATCTCAGGTCTAATAGGACGTTGACATGTCGCAAACAACTGCTTCTCATTACCAAGAAACACATGTGCGTTTCTTACTAAAGTTTTTAAAGAAATGAATACACTTTTTAAAGAAGCAATTGTATTTCAAAGCAAAGCTTCTACAGAGAATGGAACACTGATCTCCCTTCTAACAATACTTTGACATGTCGCAAACAACAGCTTCTCTTTACAGAGAAACACTTGTGCGTTTCTTACTAAAGCTATTAATGAAATGAATACACTTTCAAAGAATGTGATTATCTTTCAAAGTAAAGCTTCTACAGAGAAATGAATACTGATCACACTTCTAACAAGACTTTGACATGTCAGAAACAACTGCTTCTCTTTACCAAGACACACATGAGCATTATTACTAAAGCATTTCTAGAAATGAATACACTTTCAAAAGAACGTGACTATATTTCAAAATAATGCTTCCACAGAGAAAATGAACACTGATCTCACTTCTAACAGTAATTTGACATGTCGAAAAGAAGTGCTTTTCTTTACAGAGAAATACATGTACGTTTCTTACTAAAGCTTATCATGAAATGAATACACTTTCAAAAGAATATGATTATACTTCAAAGCAAAGCTTCTACAGAGAAAAGGAACACTGATCTCACTTCTAAAAATACTTGACATGTCGGAAAAAACTGCTTCTCTTTACAGAGAAACACATATGCGTTTCTTCCTAATGCTTTTCATGAAATGAATACACTTTGAAAAGAATGTGATTATCTTTCAAAGTAAAGCTTTTACAGAGAAAGGAACACTGATCTCTCTTCTAAAAATACTTTGACATGATGCATAATACGGCCTTTCTTTACAGAGAAACAACTGTGCGTTTCTTACTAAAGTTATATATGAAACTAATACACCTTCAAAAAACGTGATTATCTTTCAAAATAATGCTTTGACAGAGAAAAGGAAAACTGATCTCACTTCTAATAGATATTTGACAGTTGCAAACATCTGCTTCTTTACAGAGAAACTCATGTGTGTTTCATACTAAAACTTTTTAAGAAATGAATACACATTCAAAAGAACGTGATTATCATTCAAAGCAAAGCTTCTACAGAGGATGGAACACTGATCTCACTTCTAACAAGACTTTGACATTTAGGAAACAATTGAATCTCTTTACCAAGTAACACGTGTGTTTCTTACTAAAGCTAATCCTGAAATGAATACACTTTCAAAGGAATGTGATTATCTTTCAAAGTAAAGCTTCTACACAGAAAGGAACACTGATCTCTCTTCTAACAATACTTTGACATGTCGCAAAAAATGGCCTCTCTTTAGAGAAACACATGTGCGTTTCTTACTAAAGCTATTTATGAAATGAACACCCTTTCAAAAGAATGTGATTTTCTTTCAAAGCAAACCTGCTACAGAGAAAAGGAATACTGATTTCACTTCAAACAATACTTTGAATGTCGTAAACAACTGCTTCTCCTTACCAAGATACACATGTGTGTTTCATGCTAAAGCTTTTCAAGAAATGAATACACTTTCAAAAGAATGTGAATATCTCTCAAAGTAAAGCTTGTACAGAGAAAAGGAATACGGATCTCACTTCTACCAATACTTTAACATGTTCCAAAGAACTGCTTCTCTTTACAGAAAAACACATGTGCTTTTCTTACAAAAGCATTTCATGAAATAAATACACATTCAAAAGAACGTTATTATCTTTCAAAGTAAAACTTCTGCAGAGAAAAGGAAAACTAATCTCACTTCTAACAGTAATTTGACATGTCGCAAACATCTGCTTCTCTTTACAGAGAAACACATGTGCGTTTCTTACTAAAGCTTTTCAAGATATGAATACACTTTCAAAAGAACATGTTTATATTTCAAAACAAAGATTCTACAGAGAAAAGGAACACTGATCTCACTTCTAACAATACTTTGACATGTCGTAAACAATGGCTTCTCTTTACAAGGAACAGTTGTGCGTTTCTTACTTAAGTTATTTATGAAATGAATACACTTTCAAAGAATGTGATTATCTTTCAAAGTAAAGTTTCTAAAGAGAAATGAATACTGATCTCACTTCTAACAAGGCTTTGACATGTCAGAAACAACTGCCTTTCCTTACCAAGAAACACATGTGTGTTATTACTAAAGCATTTAAAGAAATAAATACACTTTCAAAAGAACGTGATTATATTTCAAATTAAAGCTTGCACACAGAAAATGACTACTGATCTCACTTCTAACAATACTTTGAATGTCGAAAACAACTGCTTCTCCTTACAGAGAAACACATGTGTGTTTCTTACAAAAGTATTTCATGAAATAAATGCACTTTCAAAAAAACGTGATTATCTTCCAAAGTAAAGCTTCTATAGAGAAAAGGAACACTGATCTGACTTCTCAAAAGACTTTGACATGTAGCAAAAACTGCTTCTCTTTACCAAGAAACACATGTGTTTCTTAATAAAGCTTTTCAAGAGATGAATACACTTTCAAAAGAACATGATTATATTTCAAAGCAAAGCTTCTACAGAGAAAAGTAACACTGATCTCACTTCTAACAGTAATTTTCCATGTTGCAAACAACTGCTTTTCTTTACAAAGAAACACTTTTGCGTTTCTTTCTAAAGCTATTTTTGAAATGAACTCTTTCAAAACAATGTGATTATCTTCCAAAGTAAAGCTTCTACAGAGAAAAGGAAAACTGATCTCACTTCAAACAGTAATAGATATGTCGAAAAAATCTGCTTCTCTATAAGGAGAAGCACATGTGCATTTCTTAATAAAGCTTTTCCTAAAATGAATACACTTTAAAAAGAACGTGATTATATTTAAAAGCAAAGATTCTACAGAGAAAAGGAACACGGATCTCACTTCTAACAAGCCTTTGACATGTCACAAAGAACTGCTTTGCTTTACAGAAAAAGACATGTGCGTTTCTTACTAAAGCATTTCAAGAAATGAATACACTTTCAAAAGAATGTGATTATCTTTCAAATAAAGCTTCTACAGAGAAAAGGAATACTGATCTCACTTCAAACAATACTTTGACATGTCGCAAACAATTGCTTCTCTTTAACAAGATACACGTGGGTTTCTTAGTAAAGCTTTTCAAGAAATGAATACACTTTCAAAAGAACGTGATTATATTTCAAAGCATAGCTTCTACAGAGAAAAGGAACACTGATCTCACTTCTAACAGTAATTTGACATGTCGCAAACAACTTTTCTTTACACAGAAAGACGTGTGTTTCTTACTAAAGCTATTTATAAAATGAATACACTTTCCAAAGAATGTGACTTTCTTTCAAAGTAAAGCTTCTACGGAGAAAAGGAACATTGATATCACTTCTAACAATAATTTGACACGTCGCAAACAACTGCTTCTCTTTACAGGGAAACACATGTGTGTTTCTTCCTAAAGCTTTTCATGAAATGAATACACTTTGAAATAAATGTGATTATCTTTCAAAGTAAAGCTTCTACAGAGAAAGGAACACTTATCTCTCTTCCAAAAATACTTTGACATGTCGCAAAAAATGGCTTTTCTTTACAGAGAAACAGTTGTGCGTTTCTTACTAAAGCTATTTTTGAAATGAATACACTTTCAAAACAATGAGATTATCTTTCAAAGTAAAGCTTGTAGAGAGAAAAGAAAACTGTTCTCATTTTTAACAGTAATTTGACATGTCACAAACAACTGCTTTTCTTTAGAGAGAAATACATGTATGTTTCTTACTAAAGATTTTCAAGAAATGTATACACTTTCAAAAGAACGTGATTATCTTTCAAATTAAAGCTTGTACAGAGAAAAGGAATATTGATCTCACTTCAAACAATATTTTGACATGTCCCAAACAACTGCTTTTCCTAACCAAGTAACACATGTGCTTTGCTTACTAAAGTTTTAAAGAAATGAATACACTTTTAAAAGAACATGATTATATTTCAAAGCAGAGTTTCTACAGAGAATGGAACACTGATCTCACTTCTAACAATACTTTGACATGTCGCAAACAACTGCTTCTCTTTACAGAGAAACACTTGTGCGTTTCTTACTAAAGCTATTAATGAAATGAATACACTTTCAGAAGAATATGATTATCTTTCAAAGTAAAGTTGTACAGAGAAAGGTAAACTGATCTCACTTGTAACAATACTTTGACATGTCGCAAACAACTGCTTCTCTTTACCAAGAAACACATGTGTTTCTAACTAAAGCTGTTCAAGAAATGTATACACTTTCAAAAGAATGTGATTATCTTTCAAATAAAGCTTCTACAGAGAAAAGGAATACTGATCTCACTTCAAACAATACTTTGACATGTCGCAAACAATTGCTTCTGTTTAACAAGATACACGTGGGTTTCTTAGTAAAGCTTTTCAAGAAATGAATACACTTTCAAAAGAACGTGATTATATTTCAAAGCATAGCTTCTACAGAGAAAAGGAACACTGATCTCACTTCTAACAGTAATTTGACATGTCGCAAACAACTTTTCTTTACACAGAAAGACGTGTGTTTCTTACTAAAGCTATTTATAAAATGAATACACTTTCCAAAGAATGTGACTTTCTTTCAAAGTAAAGCTTCTACGGAGAAAAGGAACATTGATATCACTTCTAACAATAATTTGACATGTCGCAAACATCTGCTTCTCTTTACAGGGAAACACATGTGTGTTTCTTCCTAAAGCTTTTCATGAAATGAATACACTTTGAAATAAATGTGATTATCTTTCAAAGTAAAGCTTCTACAGAGAAAGGAACACTTATCTCTCTTCCAAAAATACTTTGACATGTCGCAAAAAATGGCTTTTCTTTACAGAGAAACAGTTGTGCGTTTCTTACTAAAGCTATTTTTGAAATGAATACACTTTCAAAACAATGAGATTATCTTTCAAAGTAAAGCTTGTAGAGAGAAAAGAAAACTGTTCTCATTTTTAACAGTAATTTGACATGTCACAAACAACTGCTTTTCTTTAGAGAGAAATACATGTATGTTTCTTACTAAAGATTTTCAAGAAATGTATACACTTTCAAAAGAACGTGATTATCTTTCAAATTAAAGCTTGTACAGAGAAAAGGAATATTGATCTCACTTCAAACAATATTTTGACATGTCCCAAACAACTGCTTCTCCTAACCAAGTAACACATGTGCTTTGCTTACTAAAGTTTTAAAGAAATGAATACACTTTTAAAAGAACATGATTATATTTCAAAGCAGAGTTTCTACAGAGAATGGAACACTGATCTCACTTCTAACAATACTTTGACATGTCGCAAACAACTGCTTCTCTTTACAGAGAAACACTTGTGCGTTTCTTACTAAAGCTATTAATGAAATGAATACACTTTCAGAAGAATATGATTATCTTTCAAAGTAAAGTTGTACAGAGAAAGGTAAACTGATCTCACTTCTAACAATACTTTGACATGTCGCAAACAACTGCTTCTCTTTACCAAGAAACACATGTGTTTCTAACTAAAGCTGTTCAAGAAATGTATACACTTTCAAAAGAATGTGATTATCCTTCAAAGTAAAGCTTGTACAAAGAAAAGGAACACTGATATCACTTCTAACAAGACGTTGACATGTCGCAAAAAACTGCTTCTCTTTATCAAGAAACACATGTGTGTTAGTTACTAAAGCTTTTCAGGAAATGAATACACTTTCAAAAGAATGTGATTATCTTTCAAAGTAAATCTTGTACCTAGAAAAGGAATATTGACCTCACTTCAAACAACACTTTGACATGTCGCAAACAACTGCTTCTCCTTACCAAGTAACACAAGTGCGTTTTAACTAAAGCTTTTCAGGAAAGAATACAGTTTCAAAATAGCGTGATTATCTTTCAATGTAAAGCTTGTACAGAGAAAAGGAACACTGATCTCACTAATAACAATACTTTGACATGTCGCAAAAAATGGCCTCTCTTTACAGAGAAACACATGTGCGTTTCTTACTAAAGCTATTTATGAAATAAATACACTTTCAAAGAATGTGGTTATCTTTCAAATTAAAGCTTCTACAGAGAAAAGCAACACTGATCTCAGGTCTAATAGGACGTTGACATGTCGCAAACAACTGCTTCTCATTACCAAGAAACACATGTGCGTTTCTTACTAAAGTTTTAAAGAAATGAATACACTTTTTAAAGAACCAATTGTATTTCAAAGCAAAGCTTCTACAGAGAATGGAACACTGATCTCACTTCTAACAATACTTTGACATGTCGCAAACAACAGCTTCTCTTTACAGAGAAACACTTGTGCGTTTCTTACTAAAGCTATTAATGAAATGAATACACTTTCAAAAGAATGTGATTATCTTTCAATGTAAAGCTTGTACAGAGAAAGGTACACTGATCTCACTTCTAAAAATACTTTGACATGTCGCAAACAATGGCTTCTCTTTACCAAGAAACACGTGTGTGTTTCTAACTAATGCTTTTCAAAAAATGTATACACTTTCAAAAGAACTTGATTATCCTTCAAATTAAAGATTGTACAGAGAAAGGGAACAATGATATCCCTTCTAACCAGACGTTGACATGACGCAAACAACTGCTACTCTTTACCAAGAAACACATGTGTGTTAGTTACTAAAGCTTTTTTGGAAATGAATATAGTTTCAAAAGAATGTGATTATCTTTAAAGGAAAGCTTCTACAGAGATAAGGAATATTGACCTCACTTCAAACAATACTTTTACATGTCCTACACAACAGCTTCTCCTTACCAAGTAACACAAGTGCGTTTCTAACTAAAGCTTTTCAGGAAAGATTACACTTTCAAAAGAATGAGATTATCTTTCAAAATGAAGCTTGTACAGAGAAAAGGAACACTGATCCCACTTCTAACAAACATTTGACATGTCACAAACAACTGCTTTTCTTTACAGAGAAAGACATGTGCTCTTCTTACTAAAGCTTTTAATAAAATGAATACACTTTCAAAAGAATGTGGTTATCTTTCAATGTAAAGCTTCTACAGAGAAAGGTACACTGATCTCACTTGTAAAAATACTTTGATATGTCGCCAAGAAATGCTTCCCTTTACAGAGAAAGACATGTGCGTTTCTTACTAAAGCTATTTATAAAATAAATACACTTTCAAAAGAATGTGATTATCTTTCAAAGTAAAGCTTGTACAGAGAAAGGTACACTGATCTCACTTCTAACGATACTTTGATATGCCGCAAACAACTGCTTCTCTTTACCAAGAAACACAAGTGCGTTTCTAACTTAAGCTTTTCAAGAAAAACTACACTTTTAAAATAATGTGATTATCTTTCAAAATAAAGCTTGTACAGAGAAAAGGAACACTAATCTCACTTCTCACAATACTTTGACATGTCACAAAAAACTGCTTCTCTTTACTAAGAAACACATGTGCGTTTCTAAATAAGCTTTTCAGGAAATGAACGCACTTTCAAAGCAATGTGATTATCTTTCAAAGTAAAGCTTGTACAGAGAAAAAGAATACTTATCTCAGTTCTAACAATACTTTGACAGGTCGCAAACAACTGCTTCTCTTTACAGAGAAACACTTGTGTGTTTCTTAAAAGAATTTCATGCAATAAATACACTTTCAAAAGAACATGATTATCTTTCAAAGCAAAGTTTTACAGAGAAAAGGTACACTGTTCTCACTTCTAACTATACTTTTACATGTCCCAGACATCTGCTCCTCTTTTCAGAGAAACACATGTGCGTTTTACACTAAAACATTTTATGAATTTATTACACTTTCCAAAGAATGTGATTATCTTTCAGAGTAAAGTTTGTACAGAGAAAAGGAACACTGTTCTCACTTCTTAACAATACTTTGACATTTTCCAAACAACTGCTTCTCTTTTCATAGATAAAAATGTGCATTTCTCAATAAATCATTTCATGAAATTATACACTTTCAAAAGAATGTGATTATCTTTTAAAGTAAAGATTGTACAGAGAAATGGAACACTGTTCACACTTCTAACAATACTTAGTCTTGTCGGAAAGAACTGCATCTCTTTTTAGAAAAACACATGTGTGTTTCTCACTAAAGCATTTCATGAATTTATACACTTTCAAGAGAATGTGATTATCTCTCTAAGTAAGGTTTGTATAGAGAAAAGTAACACTCTTCTCAATTCTTAACAATACTTTGACATGTTCCAAAGAACTGCTTCTCTTTTCAGAGATACACATGTGCGTTTCTCACTAAACCATTTAATGAAATTATACACATTCAAAAGAACGTGATTTGCTATCAAAGTAATGATTGTACAGAGAAAAGGAACACTGTTCTCACTTCTAACAATACTTTTTCCGGTCGGAAAGAACTGCAACTCTTTTCAGAGTAACACATGTCCGTTTCTCAATAAAGCATTTCATGATATTATATACTTTCAAAAGAACGTGATTATCTTTCAAAATAAAGTTTGTACAGAGAAAAGAAACACTGTTGTCACTTCAAGCAATACTTTTACATGTCCCAAAAAACTGCTACACATTTCAGAGAAACACATGTGCTTTTCTCACTAAAGCATTTAATGAAATTATACACTTTCAAAATAAGGTGATTTTCTTTCAAAGTAAAGATTGTACAGACAAATGGAACAATGTTCTCACTTCTAACAATACTTTGTCATGTCGAAAACAACTGCTTCTCTTTTCAGAGATACACGTGTGTATCTTACTAAACCATTTCATGGAATTATTCACTTTGAAAAGAATGCAATTTTCTTTTAGTAAAGATTGTAAAGAGAAAAGCAATACTGTACTAACTTCTAACAATACTTTGTCAAGTCTCAAACAACTACCCCTCTTTTCAGAGAAACGTGTGCATTTCTCACTAAAGCATTTCATGTAATTATACACTTTCAAAAGAACGTGATTTTCTTTCAAAGTAAAGTTTGTACAGAGAAAAGGACACTGTTCTCACTTCTAACAATACTTTTATATGTTCCAAACAACTGTTCCTCTTTTAAGAGAAACACATTGTGTTTCTCACTAAACCATTTCATGAAATTATACACTTTCAAAAGTACGTGATTTTCTTTCAAATAAAGTTTGTACAAGAAATGGAACACTGTTCTCACTTGTAACAATACTTTTTCATGTTGCATACCACTTCTTCTCTTTACAAAGAATCACATGTGCTGTTCTCACTAAAGCATTTCAAGAAATTATACATTTTCAAAAGAACGTGATTATCTTTCAAAGTAAAGTTTGTACAGAGAAAAGGAACACTGTTCTCACTTCTAAGAATACTTTTATATGTTCCAAACAACTGCTCCTCTTTTAAGAGAAACACATGTGCATTTCTCACTAAAGCATTTCATGAAAATATACACTTTCAATGAACATGATTTTCTTTCAAATTAAAGCTTGCACAAAGAAAAGCAAAACAGAACTCACTTCTAACTCTTCTTTGACATGTTCCAATCTTGATATCTTCCAAACAACTGCTTCTCTTTTCAGACAAACACATGTCCATTTCTCAATAAAGCATTTCATAAAATTATACACTTTCAAAAGAACGTGATTATCTTTCAATGTAAAGTTTGTACAGAGAAAAGAAACAGTCTTCTCACTTCTAACAATACATTTACATGTCCCACACAAATGCTCCTCTTTTCAGAGAAACACATGTGCATTTCTCACTAAAACATTCTATGAAATTATACATTTTTAAAATAATGTGATTTTCTTTCAAAGTAAAGCTTGCACAAAGAAAAGTAAACAGAACTCACTTCTAACTCTTCTTTGACATGTTCCAATCTTGATATCTTCCAAACAACTGCTTCTCTTTTCAGACAAACACATGTCCATTTCTCAATAAAGCATTACATAAAATTATACACTTTCAAAAGAACGTGATTATCTTTCAATGTAAAGTTTGTACAGAGAAAAGAAACAGTCTTCTCACTTCTAACAATACATTTACATGTCCCACACAAATGCTCCTCTTTTCAGAGAAACACATGTGCGTTTCTCACTAAAACATTCTATGAAATTATACATTTTTAAAATAATGTGATTTTCTTTCAAAGTAAAGCTTGCACAAAGAAAAGTAAACAGAACTCACTTCTAACTCTTCTTTGACATGTTCCAAACTTGGTATCTTCCAAACAACTGCTTCTCTTTTCAGACAAACACATGTCTTTTTCTCAATAAAGCATTTCATAAAATTATACACTTTCCAAAGAACGTGATTATCTTTTAATGTAAAGTTTGTACAGAGAAAAGAAACAGTCTTCTCACTTCTAACAATACTTTTACAAGTCCCACACAACTGCTTCTCTTTTCAGAGAAACACATGTGCATTTCTCACTAAACCATTTCATGAAATTATACACTTTCAAAAGAATGTGATTTTCTTTTAAAGTAAAGATTGTACAGATAAATTGAACACTGATAATACTTGTAACAATACTTTGTCATGTTGCAAACAACTGTCCCTCTTTTCAGAGAAACACATGTGCATTTCTCACTAAAACGTTTCATGAAAGTGTACACTTTCAAAACAATGTGATTTTCTTTCAAATAAAGTTTGTACAAGAAATGGAACACTGTTCTCACTTCTAACAATACTTTTTCATGTTGCAAACCACTCCTTCTCTTTACAAAAATTAAATGTGCATTTCTCACTAAAGCATTTCAAGAAATTATACACTTTCAAAAGAACGTGATTATCTTTCAAAGTAAAGTTTGTACAGAGAAAAGGAACACTGTTCTCACTTTTAACAATACTTTTATATGTTCCAAACAACTGCTTCTCTTTTCAGACAAACACATGTCTGTTTCTCAATAATGAATTTCATGAAATTATACACTTTCAAAAGAACGTGATTATCTTTCAATGTAAAGGTTTTACAGAGAAAAGAAACAGTCTTCTCACTTCTAACAATACTTTTACATGTCCCACACAAATGTTCTTCTTTCCAGAGAAACACATGTGCGTTTCTCCCTAAATCATTTCATGAAATTATACAGTTTCAAAAGAATGTGATTTTCTTTTAAAGTAAAGATTGTACAGATAAATTGAACACTGTTAATACTTGTAACAATACTTTGTCATCTTGCAAACAACTGCACATCTTTTCAGAGAAATACATGTGCGTTTCTCACTAAAACATTTCATGAAATTATCCACGTTCAAAAGAACGTGATTATCTTTCAAAGTAAAGTTTGTACAGAGAAAAGGAACACTGTTCTCACTTCTAACAATACTTTGACGTGTTCCAAACAACTGCTTCTCTTTTTAGAGATACACATGTGCATTTCTCACTAAACCATTTCATGAAATTATTCACTTTCAAAAAAATGTGATTTTTATTCAAAGTAAAGATTGTACAGAGAAAAGGAACACTGTACTCACTTCTAACAGTACTTTGTCATGTCGCAAACAACTGCGCTTCTTTTCAGAGGAAAACATTTACTTTTCTCACCAAAGCATTTCATGAAATTATACACTTTCAAAAGAATGTGATTATCTTTCAAAGTAAAGTTTGAACAAAAAAAAGAAACACTCTTCTCACTTCTAAAAATACTTATAAATGTCCTAAACAACTGCTCCCCTTTTCAGAGAAACACATGTGCGTTTCTCACTAAATCATTTCATGAAAATATACACTTTCAATGAATATGATTTTCTTTCAAAGTAAAGCTTGCACAAAGAAAAGCAAAACAGAACTCTCCTCTAACTCTTCTTTGCCATGTTCCAAACAACTGCTTCTCTTTTCAGAGAAACACATGTGTGTTCCTCAGTGAAACATTTCATGAAATTATACGCTTTAAAAGAATGTCATTATCTTTCAAAGTAAAGTTAGTACAGAGCAAAGGAACACTGTTCTCACTCCTAACAATACTTTGACATGTTCCAAACAACTGCTTCTCTTTTCAGAGATACACATGTGCGTTTCTCACTAAATCATTTTATGTAATTATTCACTTTCAACAGAATGTGATTTTCTTTCAAAGTAAAAATTGTACAGAGAAAAGGAACACTGTACTCACTTCTAACAATACTTTGTCATGTTGCAAACAACTGCCCGTCTTTTCAGAGAAAAACATTTACTTTTCCCACCAAAAGACTTCATGAAATTATACACTTTCAAAAGAACGTGATTTTCTTTTAAATAATCTTGCAGAAAGAACAGAAAAACAGAACTCACTTATTACTCTTCTTTGAAATGCTCTAAACTAGACATGTTCCAAACATTTGCTTCTGTTTGAAGAGAAACACATGTGCATTTCTCACTAAAGCCTTTCATGAAATTATACACTTTCAGAAGATAAAGATAGTACAGAGAAATGAAACACTGTTCATACTTCAAAAAATACATTGTCATGTCACACACAACTGCCCCTCTTTTCAGAGAAACACAGGGAGTTTGTCACTAAAGCATTTCATGAAATTATACACTTTCAAAGAACATGATTATCTTTCAAAGTAAAGTTGTACAGAGAAAAGGAACACTGTTCTCACTTCTTAACAAGACTTTGACATGTTCCAAACAACTGCTTCTCTTTTCAGAGATACACATGTGCATTTCTCACTAAACTTTTTCATGAAATTGTACACTTTCAAAACAACGTTATTTTCTTTCAAATAAAGTTTGTACAGAGAAAAGGAACACTGTTCTAACTTCTAACAATTCTTTGTCTGATCGCAAAGAACTGCTCCTCTTTTCAGAGAAACACATGTGCATTTCTTACTTAAGCATTTCATGAAATTATACACTTTCAAAATAACGTGATTATCTTTCAAAGTAAAGTTTGAACAGAGAAAAGATACCCTGTTCTAAATTCTAAAAATACTTTTAAATGTCCTAAACAACTGCTCCTCTTTTCAGAAAAACACATGTCAATTTCTCACTAAAGCATTTCATGAAATTATACACTTTCCAAAGAACATGATTTTATTTCAAAGAAAAGCTTGAACAAAGAAAAGCAAAACGGAACTCACTTCTAACTCTTTTTTGAGATGTTCCAGACTTGTCATCTTCCAAATATTGTCCTTCGAAAACTACGCTGTTCTTACTCTAACAACTTTGTCATGTTGAAAACTACTTCTTCTCTTTTCAAAGAACAACATGTGCATTTCATGAGATTATACACTTTCAAAAGAACGTGATTATCTTTCAAATAAAGTTTGTATAGAGAAATGGAACACAGTTCTCACTTCTAATACACTTTCAAAAAACGTGATTATACTTCAAATTTAAGCTTATACAGAGAAAAGGAACAGTGCTCTCACTTCTAACAATCCTTTGACATATCCCAAACAACTGCTTCTCTTTTCAGAGAAATGCGTGTGCGTTTCTCACTAAAGATTCTCATGAAATTAGCACACTTTCAAAGAATGTGATTATCTTTCAAAGAAAACTTCTACAGAGAAAAGTAACAATGCTCTCATTTCTAACAAACCTTTGACATGTCCCAAACAACTGGTTCTTTTTTCAGAGAAATGCATGTGGGTTTCTCACTAAAGCATTTTGTGAAATTAATACGCTTTATAAAAAACGTCATTATCATTCTAAGAAAAGCTTCTAAAAAGAAAAGTAACAACACTCTCACTTCTATCATTCCTTTGACATGTCCCAAACAATTGCTTCTCTGTTCACAGAAACACTTTCAAAGAAACTGATTATCTTTCAATTAAAGCTTGTACAAAGAAAAGTATAAATTCTCTCACTTCTAACAACCCTTTGACATGTGCTGAACAACCGGTTCTCTTTTCAGAAAAACGCATCTACGTTTCTGACTAAAGCTTCTCATGAAATTAGTATATTTTCAAAACAACGTGATTACCTTTAAAAGTAAAGCTTCTACAGAGAAAAGTAACAATGCTCACACATCTAACCAACCTTTGACATGTCTTAAACAACTGCTTCTTTTTCAGGGAAACACATGTGGGTTTCTCAATGAAGCATATTGTGAAATTAATACACTTTAGAAAGAACGCCATTATCTTTCAAAGTAAAGCTAGTAAAGAAAAAAGCCACTCTACACTCAATTCTAACAATACTTATAGATATCTCTAACAACTGATTCTCTTCCAGAGAAACACGTGTGCGTTTCTCACTAGAGATTTTCATGCAATTAATACACTTTCAAAAGAATGTACTCCTTCAAAATCAAGCTTGAACAGAGAAAAGGAACACTGCTCTCACTTAAGCAATCCTTTGACATGTCCCAAACAACTGCTTCTCTTTTCAGAGAAACACATGTGCATTTCTCACTAAAGCTTCTCATAAAATAGTACACTTTCAAAAGATCGTGATTATGTCTCAAAGGAAATCTTCTACAGAGAAAAGTAACAACGTTCTCACTTCTATCAGTCCTTTGACACATCCCAAACAATTGCTTCTCTTTTCAGAGAAACAAATGTGCATTTCTCATGAAAACTTTCCATGAAATTAATACAATTTTAAAACACTGTGATTAGCTTTTAAAGTAAAACTTGTACAAAGAAAAGCTAAAGGCTCTCACTTCTAACAATGCATGGACATGGCCGTAACAACTGCTTCTCATGAAATTAATACAGAGAAAATGAAAACTGCTCTCACTTCTAACAATCCTTTGTCATGTCCCCCCAAAATTCTTCTCTTTTCAGAGAAATACATGTGCTTTTCTCACTAAAGCATTTCATTAAATTAATACACTTTCAAAAGAACGTGATTATTGTTCATATTCAAGCTTGTACAGAGAAAGGGAACACTGCTCTCACTTCTAATAATCCATTGACATGTCCCAAATGATTCTTCTCTTTACAAAGAAACACATATGTGTTTCTTACTAAAGCTTTCATGAAATTAATACACTTTCAAAAGAACATGATTATCTTTCAAAGTAAAGCTTCAATGGAGAAAAGGAACAATGGTCTCGCTTTTAACAATGCTTTGACATGTCACAAACAACTGCGTTTTTTTGAGAGAAACACATGTGCTTTTCTCACTAAAGCTTCTCATGAAATTAGTACACTTTCAAATAAATGTGATTGTCTTTCAAAGAAAAACTTCTACAGAGAAAAGTAACAATGCTCTCACCTGTAACAATGGTTTCCCAATGCCCAAAGTACTGCTTATCTTTTCAGAGAAACACAAGTGCGTTTCTCATTAAAGCATTTCGTGAAATTAATACACTTTAAAAAGAACGTCATTATCTTTCAAAGTAAAGCTTATACAGAGAAAAGGATTTCAGCTCTCACTTCAAACTATCCTTTGACATGTCCTAAACAACTGCTTCTCTTTTCAGAAAAACACCTGTGTGTTTCTCACTAAAGCTTTTCGTGAAATTAATACACTTTCAAAAGAATGTGTTTATCTTTCAATGTAAAGCTTGTACAGAGAAAAGCCCACCGCTCTCACTTCTAACAATGCTTTGCCATTTCCCAAACAACTGCTTCGCTTTTCAGAGAAATACATGTGCATTCCTCACTAACAGTTTTCATGAAATATATACAATGTCAAAAGAATGTGATGATGTTTCAAAGGATAGCTTGTACAGAGACAAGCCCAATGCTGTCATTTCTAACAATGCTTTCACATGGCCGAAACACCTGCTTTTTTTTGTCAGAGAAACACATGTGCCTTTCTCACTAGAGCTTTTTATGAAATTAATACACTTTCAAAAGAACGTGATTATCTTTCAAAGTAAAGCTTGTACAGAGAAAAGCAACTCTACACTCAGTTATATCTATACTTTTACATGTCCCAAACAACTGATTCTCATTTCAGAGAAACACATGTGCGTTTCTGACTAGAGATGTTTATGAAATTAATACACTTTCAAAAGAACATGATTATGCTTCAAATTCAAGCTTGTATAGAGAAAAGGAACACTGCTCTCACTTCTAACAATCCTTTGACATGGCACAAACAACTGCTTCTCTTTTCAGAGAAACACATGTGCATTTCTCATTAAAGCTTCTCATGAAATTAGTGCACTTTCAAAAGAATGAGATTATCTTTCAAATTAAAGCTTCTACAGAGAAAACTAACAACGTTCTTACATCTAACAATGTTTTGACATATCACAAACAACTGCTTCTATTTCAGAGAAACACATGTACGTTTCTCACTAAAGCATTTCGTGAAATTAATACACTTTTAAATGAAAGTCATTATCTTTCCAAGTAAAGTTTGAACTGAGAAAAGGAACTCTACACTCAATTCTAACAATCCTTTGACATGTCCCATACAACTGCTTCATTTTTCAGAAAAACTCATGTGCGTTTCTGACTAGAGCGTCTCATTAAATTAAAACACTTTCAAAGAACGTGATTATCTTTCAAAGTAAATCTTGCACAGAGAAAAAGAATAAGGCTCTCACTTCTAACAACCCTTTGACATGTCCCAAAAATTGATTCTCATTTCAGAGAACCACATGCACGTTTCTCACTAAAGCTACTCATAGAATTAGTACACTTTTTAAAAGAACAAGATTATCTTTCAACGTAAAGCTTGTTCAGAGAAAAGGATCTCTGCTTTTACTTCTAACTATCCTTTGACATGCCCCAAAAAACTGCTGCTCTTTTCAGAAAAACACTTGTGATTCTCAATAAAGCATTTCATAAAACTTATACACTTTCAAAAGAACATGATATCTTTCAAAGTAAAGCTTGTACAGAGAAAAGCCCACTGTTCTCACTTCTAACAATGTTTTGCCATTTCTCAAACAATTGCTTCTCTTTTCAGAGAATCATATATGCGTTTCTAACTTAAGCTGTTCATGAAATTCATGCACTATCTAAGAAACTGATTATCTTTCAAAGTTAAGCTTGTACAGAGAAAAAGAACACTGATCTCACATCTAACAATCCTTTGACATAGCCTAAACAACTGCTTCTTTTTTCAAAGAAACACATGTGCGTTTCTCAGAAGAGATTTTCAGGAAATTAATACATATCCAAAAAACGTGATTATCCTTAAATTCAAGCTTGTACGCAGAAAAGGTATTGGCTCTCACTTCTCACAATGATTTGAAATTTCCCGAAACAACTACTTCTCTTTTCAGGGACAAACATGTGCGTTCCTCATTAAAACTTCTCATGAAATTCATACACTTTCAAAGAAAGTGATTATCCTT
Source organism: Chionomys nivalis (assembly GCF_950005125.1). Taxonomy (NCBI): domain Eukaryota; kingdom Metazoa; phylum Chordata; class Mammalia; order Rodentia; family Cricetidae; genus Chionomys; species Chionomys nivalis. The sequence continues at coordinate 114,825,269 of NC_080090.1, read as the reverse complement.
CAAATTCAATCTTGTACACAAAAAAACGAATGGCTCTTACTTCTAAAAATCCTTTGATATTTCCCAAACAAGTGCTTCTCTTTCAGAGAAATACATGTGTGTTTCTTACTAGAGCTTTTCATGAAATTAATACACTTTCAAAAGAGCATGTGTATCTTTCAAATCATAGCTTGTACAGAGAAAAGCAACTCTACACTCAATTCTATCAATATTTTAAATGTTGCAAACAACCGATTCTCTTTTCAGAGAAACACTTGTTGTGTTTCTCACTAGAGATTTTCATGAAATTAATACACTTTCAAAAGTACCTGATTATCCTTCAAATTCAAACATGTACACAGAAAAGGTAAAACTCTCACTTCTCAAAATGCTTTGACATTTCACAATACAACTGCTGCCGTTTTCAGAGAAACACATGTGCGTTTCTCACTAAAGCTTCTCATGAAATTCATACAATTTCCAAGAAACTGATTATGCTTCAAATTCAAGCTTGTACACAGAAATGCTAATGGCTCTCTCTTCTAACAATCCTTTTACATGACCCAAAGAAATGCTTCTCTTTTCTGAAAAACACATGTGCGTTTCTCACTAACGATTTTCATGAAATTAATACACTTTCAAAAGAATGTATTATCTTTCAAAGTAAAGCTTGTACAGAAAAAAGCACACTGCTCTCACTTCAAACAATGTTTTGACATGTCCCAAACAACTGCTTCCCTTTCAGAGAAACACATATGCATTTCTCACTAAAGCTTCTCATGAAATTAGTACACTTCCAAAGAGCATGATTATCTTTCAAAGTAAAGCTTCTACAGAGAAAAGAAACAACGCTCTCAATTCTAACAGTCCCAAACAATTGCTTCTCTTTTCAAAGAAACACATGTGCATTTCTCACTAAAGCTTCTCATGAAATTAATACACTATCAAAAGAATGAGATTATCTTTCAAAGTAAAGCTGTACAGAGAATAGCCCACTGTTCTCACTTTTAACAATGCTTTAACATGACTCAAACAATTGCTTCTCTTTCCAGAGAAACACATGTGCGTTTCTCACTAAAGCATTTCATTAAATTAATGCACTTTAAACAGATCGTCATTATCTTTCAAAGTAAAGCTTGTACAGAGAAAAGGATCTCGGCTCTCACTTTGAACTCTCCTTAGACATGTCCCAAACAACTGCTTCTCTTCTCAGAAAAACTCTTGTGTTTTTCTCACTAAAGCTTTTCATGAAATTAATACACTTTCAAATGAACGTGATTATCTTTCAAAATAAAGCTTGTACAGAGAAAAGCTCACTGCTCTCACCTCTAACAATGCTTTGCCATGTCCCAAACAACGGCTTCTCTTTTCAGAGAAATACATGTGCGTTCCTCACTAAAGCTTTTCATGAAATATATGCAATTTCAAAACAATGTGATGATGTTTCAAAGGAAAGCTTGTACAGAGTAAAGCCCACTTCTATCATTTCTAACAATGCTTTCACGTGGCCGGAACAACTGCTTTTCTTGTCAGAAAAACACATGTGCATTATTCACTAGAGCTTTTCATGAAATTAATACACTTTGAAAAGAACATGGTTATCTTTCAAAGTAAAGCTTGTACAGAGAAAAGAAACTCTAGACTCGATTCTAACAATACTTTTACATGTCCCAAACAACTGATTCTCATTTCAGAGAAACACGTGTGCGTTTCTGACTAGAGATGTTTATGAAATTAATACACTTTCAAAAGAACATGATTATGCTTCAAATTCAAGCTTGTAAAGAGAAAAGGAACACTGCTCGTGCTTCTAACAATCTTTTGAAATGTCCCAAACAACTACTTCTCTTTTCAGAGAAACACATGTGCATTTCTCAATAAAGCTTCTCATGAAATTAGTACACTTACAAAAGAACGTGATTATCTATCAAAATAAAGCTTTTACAGAGAAAACCAAAACTTCTCTCACTTCTAACAATCCTTTGACATGTCCCAAACAAATGTTTCTCTTTCCAGAGAAACACATGTGCGTTTCTCACTAAATGATACAGAGAAAAGGAACACTGCTCTAACTTCAGTGTGATTATGTTTCAAAGTAAAGCTTTTACAGAGAAAAAGAACAATGCTCTCACTTATAATCCTAGTACTTGAGACCCTGAGATAAGTGTACCATCAAACGGGTTTGCTCAGTTAGACTGTTCAAAACTAAAAATGTCATGTACTGAGAACGTTGGAAGTACAGTGGGCTGGGAAGGTCTCCACATCTCTTGAATTTGTAAAAATTGCCTAATCTGGAAAATGGTCCTCATGCAAGTGATTGGGAATGCTGACATGAGAGAACCCTCAATTATGCAGGTGTGCCTTAAACATCACCATAGGTACCACTGTAAGATAGAGGTAAACAGAGAATTCATGCAGATAGGAAGATGATGACTTAGGGACCAGAGAGATGCACAACATTTGAAGAACATAGTGCTCTTCCATAGGGCCCAGGTTTAGTTCCCAGAGCCTACATGGGTAGCTTACAACCATCTCTAACTCCAGTTCCAGCAGATCTGACACCCTCTTCTGACCTGAGGATATCAGGTACACATGTGGTACACATAAACTTAACATACACATAAAACTTAAAAAAAAAGCTGGGCAGTGATGGCACACACCTTCAATCCCAGCACTCGGGAGGCATATCTCTGTGAGTTCAAGGCCAGCCTAGTCTACAAAGAGAGTTCCAGGGTAGCCAACACTACAAAGGGAAACCCTATCTTGGAAGAAAAAAACACAAACCAACAAACAAAAAGGAAAAAAAGAAAAAAGAAAAGACAGAGAGAGGGGAGAAAAGAGAAGGATGTGGTGGCAATTTATAATTCTAATTTTTGGAGGCAATATTTTGAGTTTGAGGTGAGCTTAAGTTATGTATTATTATGAGCCCTGGATGCTGGGGCCAGAGGATCTTCAATTCAAAACCAGCATGGGATACAAATATAGCCTTAAAAAGGAAGAAAAAAGAGGATGCAGAAAAAAGACAGTAAGAAGATGAAGGTAGAGATTAGAGTGATGTGGACATAAACCCACATAAGCTATCACCCATAAAAGCTGGGAAAAAAAAACAGATTCTTCCTGAGTCCTTTGGCAAGCACATATTTATTGACTCTTAGATTACATTTGGAGGTATGAGAGAAAAAAATAATTATTATTTGTTGCGGGACAATTGTATATATTCGGTCAATCATGTTTTATTTTTTCATGTTGTCATTTGTTTATTATATTCATAATCATCTCTGGATACACAAAACAGGTAAGGGGTTAGAGGTGGGAAGATTCATGGTCTTTGGGGGGTTTTGTAGGAGTGTTCATAGACGAATAGGACTCCATTGCATCTGCCTGCAGAAGCAAGCTACGGAATTTCATCATCCCACAAGGCCATCTTCCCTTTTCATCCTAACAATTTAGTATTGTTTTTATGGAAGCATTGACTATGTCTTCCTCTAATTATAAGAGACTATTGAATCACAGATAATTTAAAATTAGCACATAAAGAAAAGCTACCTGCCCCCTATGTGCTTAAATCAAGGTATATATTTACAAAGACAAATATAACCTCTGGAGACAACTCTTGCACGGGTTTTGATCCTACTTCATGTTCTGGCTTTGTGGGAGCATAGACAGTTTGGATGCTCACCTTCCTAGACCTGGATGGAGGGGGGAGGACCTTGGACTTTCCACAGGGCAGGGAACCCTGACTGCTCTTGGGACTGGAGAGGGAGGAGAAGAGGAGTGGGGGGAGGGGGGAGGGCTGGGAGGAGGGGGAGGGAAATGGGAGGCAGGGAGGAGGCAGAAAATTTTTTCAATAAAAAAAAGAAATTACAAGTAGATACAAATATATGAACACACACACATTTGCGCACACGCACATGCACACTCACACATGCACACATACACACACACGGCAGGGGGCACACTGGAGCAACTTAGAAGATAAAGAATTCTCAGAGGGTTGCTTAGAATTTCAACTGATACAACATCTTCAGCAAAGAACATAAGTGGCTTAGGGAAATGGCAAGACAAAAGAAAATGTATTTGAATGGATGGAAAATAGTCTGTGGGGAGGCAGATGAAGATTCCTTAGTAAGGCTGTAGAGTTCTTCAATCATGTTTTAAATAAACGTTGATTGGCCAGTATCCAGTCAGGAAGTAGAGGTGGGTAAAACAGAAAAGAAGAATTCATTCCTCCCCAGTCCTGTCCCAACCACAGAAGAAGGAAGATGTGATTGCTCAGCTGAACTGAGCCATGTGGCCAACATAGATAAAAATAATGTGTTAATATAAGTTATAAGAGTTAATAAGAAGCCTGAGTTGATGGGCCAATCAGTTTGTCATTACTATAGACCTCTGTGTGATTTCTTTGGGGATAAATGTCTGTGGGACCTGGTGGGAGGACAGAAACCAGGCAGGATGAAAATGCAGACAATTTTTAGTTTGGTTTTTTTTTGAGACAGGGTCTCACGATACAACTCTGAAACTCATTTTGTAGACCAGGCTGGCTTCAGCCTCACAGAGATCAACCTGCCTCTGCTTCCCACATGCTAGGATTAAAGGTGTGTGCTCCTATGCCTGGTTGAAAGAACTAATACTGCAAACTTCATAACTACTACAGAAAGTTATCAAAGAAGGAAAAGATCACATAGCTATTTACAGAGGCCCATAGGACAATCTAAATGATCCCTTAGCTTTGCTTACCTAATCTACTAATTTCCTCATCGAGGCCACTCAGTTTCTTATCTGGGATGAACAAATGTGACTCCAAACTGCTCATGTATGCTTTACACTTTTCAACATCTGACTACAAGGAAGTGTTCAATTTCTTTAATGATAGTAGATGATTCTTGAAGAAAATAAGTACTAAATTAGTTATTTTTACCAAGAAGCATTCTGTATTTTTAAGAAAGCAATATTATTTACACTTACCTTAGAACCAGTCAAAAGAACTAAAAAAAAAAAAAAAAACTTTGGTATTACTACTGTAACGTAATAATTTAATGAAAGACTTCAGTTCCAGATAGGGAAAAACCAAGTATAAAGTAGTAACACAAATACTTAATATCTGATTACTTTTCAGAACAATCTAGGTGCTCCACTAATAAAACCAAGATAAAGTTAGATTCTGTTATCAGGGTTACAAGCAATGCCCGCTTTCACAGGACCTGAATTCAATTTAACAACTCTCTGTATCTTGAGTTCAGATTTGACATCTTCTTCTCTTCTCCACTGGCACAGTGTGAATGTGGTACACAGATATACATGTAGGCAAAATAGCCTTACATATTTAAATAAACACCCACATTATCATCTTGCTTTTATAAAATCATGCATATTACAGTATACTCTATATGTATACACTATACCACTGTGTTTTCACTACCTAAACTCAGAACCTCTTGAAAACAATGCTCCTTGCAAGTAAATACCCCAGGGACCCTGTCCAAAGGGTAGTTTGGGCCTTATATAAACAGGCAGGAGTCTTTCATCATATTCTGAGCACCATTAGTCCACGACTGATAGACCACAAGGGAAAACAAAGTACCGCAGATACCACACATGGCTTCACTGAAAGTCTATACTATTTCACCTCTAAGAAGCTTATTTGTTAACCCATTTAAAAACACCTTTCATAAGAAGGTCTTTTCAAACAGGCTCAAAAGTCTAAAGAGTTGTCAAGTAAGTTCAAAAACACGGTTACTAACTTGTTCTTTTTCTCTTTCTTTCTCCAATCTTGCAATCTCTTCATGGAGTGCTTTGTTTTCTGCCTCTAATGACTCCAGCTTGGAGTCATTATATAAATCCTCTGGAAAAGAGCCCAAACACTTCATCAGAATCAACCTACAGCATCCTTCAGGTTTTCAGTACCTAATCCTTTCCCTTCCCCCAATTCAGTAAATACTACCTTCTAAAATAGCAAGTGTTATTTTTACTCCATGGAATAGCTTATGGCCCTCAACCTGCTTCAGCTTTCTTTCATAGCACCTGTTGTTATTTGCCTAATGGTTCCTCATTTAATTATCATTACTTTCTTTCTAACAGAATAAAGTCAAAATTTTCTGTTCTTTATTACTGCATTTTTGGTGCCTGGCACACAGTAGGTATGTAAAAAATATCTGAGTAGATTAATTTATATATTTAATTATATAGAGAAATATTAAATAACTCACTAAATGTTTTCCACATTAGATCACAATGAATTTTCCCTTGTGTGTGTTATGCGTGTTTATGTGGTCATGAGTATGCATGTGTGCATACAGAAGTCAGAGGTTACATTGTGAGCCTTACTCAGCTGCTTTCATCTAATGTCTTAGATAAGATCTCTCCCTGGTTTGATCAGTTTGGCTGGCTGACACGCTCTAGGGATCTCAAGTCTCGACCTTTCCAGCTGCTACACTTGACATTTTTATGTTCATGTGCTCCCTGGACAGATGGAGGATAGTTACAACAGCTGAACTGTTCTCTACTCTTACATCCCTAGTGCATCTTGAGGAATGTTGGTTTTCCCCACTGATCTTTTGTGCCATAGGTGTCAAAGTGATATTCCCCCATCACTACATAACACTGAGAGAAAAATAATTTACATGAAAATATAATGACTTGTTAACTTCCTCTAGCCTCCCCCCTCTTTCTTTTTTTCCCCTGAAACAGGGTTTCTCTGTGAAGCCTTGACTCTCCTGGAACTTAGAAAAGAACACCTTTTAGTGAAGAATATAAAAGTATCCTCTTTATATATTGTTTATAGTAATATATAGTACCTTATCATGCTTAATTCCATCTTCTGTTTCTTCTCCACAAGGTGTGCTTCCTTTCTTGGCACGATAAATCTAAATAGTAAACAAACAGCACACTAGATTAGTGGTTTAATAGTTTGTAAAATTCATTCTTTTTTAAAGATTTGTTTATTATATATACAGTGTTCTACAAGGTCAGAAGAGGGCACTGGACTCACTGTAGCTGGAGTTATAGGTAATTAAGAGCTACCTGGTGTGGGTGCGGGGACTCTGGTTCTCAGAAGGGTAGGAAGTTCTCTTAATCAAGTCATCTCGCAAGCCCTTTGCTAACATTGTTTTGAGATAGAGTCTTCACCTAACGCTATAGAATGGAGCTCCCACCAGGTGAAGGTGGTATTCTCTAACAAAATACTATTTATGAGCATTGTTCAGGGCACAGGAAATCCAAGCCAGGCCCTAACCAAAATTGATTTTGGAGCTCATGCAACCTTGTTATTTAGTCTCTAAAAGAGATGGGGCCATGGTCAAATTGCTGCTATGCAGACAGACTGTGTGCCAAGTGAGCAAAGAGGCACAGTGAAGAATGAGAGAAACTATCAAGCCACTTATAAAATATTATGAAGCAATTTGGGATCAGAAAAAATAACAAATAATGGACAGAGGCCATCAGTCAATATATTATATATGGAGGTGAAGAGAATAATAATATATTCAGAATTGGAGAGAGGGCTCAAATTGTTAAGAGTGCTTGGTGCTTTTCTTGAGGACTCAAGTTCGTATATCTCACAAATGCCTGTGACATTGGTTCTAGTGGACCCAGTGCTCTCTTCTGGCCTCACACAGATTTTCACAAGCACAGATAAGTAAAAATAATATTTTAAAGGAACATTTTCAATTGTTCCTACAACCATTATGTCAGGATCTAATACTTGCTTAGACAAGCTCCCTATACTCTCTTCCATCACCAGCCAGCAGTAACTTCATTGGGGTTGGGCATGCTGAATTAACAGTCATATGTATGCTAGACCAGCAAACTATCACTGAGCTATTCTTAAGTTCTCTTTTCCTTTTTATCTTGCGACAGGATCTAAGTTGCACAGGCTGGCCTAAACCTCTCTTTGTAGAAGCACTTGTAAGGACAGATACCTGTGATTCTTCTGCCTTAGCTTCCTAATTAGATGAGATTACAGGCCAGAATTACTAAGCCTGGCTTAAAAAGCCATTTTTGAGATAACAGCACATCCACTTCTGTAGGGAAAACACTACCTTTTATCTGAATATATCATAATTATGTAACAAAAAAAAACCTTTCTTTTTAAACAGTGGTAGTAATAGAAAATGATTTAGAATGGGGTAAGATAGTTTATTAAGACTAGTGAGACAAGAAAGTCTTGAAATATCACTACAATTCTCAGCATAGAAATATAGTTAAGAAAATATCAAAACAAATGGAACTTAAAAACATGATACTTGATATTAAGAAAGCTATATCTTACTGAAGAAATAGAGATGAATAAATGAGAAAATCAATACTTCCCCAAATGTTAACGTTAAATATTGTCAAGATGGGAATGTTTCCCTAATGTTTATGAATGCACTTTGAAGCCAATGGGGGAGGGGGAAGCAAAACACAGAATTTTAAATAATATCGATAGGCTGGGAAAATGTTCTGTGGATAAAATGCTTACCATACAAGCATGACGAATTGAGTTTGGAGGCCCAATAACTATTGTGATGGGTTTTTTTATGTTTTAAAAAAAGAAAGCTTGCCTGAAGTTCAGAGTGCAGAGTAAACCACTAGAAGGCACACACCTTTAATCCCAGGACTAAGGAGAAAGAGACAGAGGGATCTGTTAGTTCAAGACCACTCTGGGTTACACATGACTGAATGTCTAAAAGAGAAACAGAGCTCCTGCAGAGGTGATCCCACACCTTCAATCCCACCACTAGAGGGGTGGAGACAGGAGTGATAGGGCTAGATGGAGAGAGGAATATAAGAGGGGAGGAGACAAGAGCTCAGAGTATTCTGAGGATTGTTCCTTTAGTCTGAGGAGAGAGCCTGAGGAGGGAGCCCAAGGAGAGGATTGCCCCTTAGGTTTAAGCATTGGTAGAAGTTAAAGTTCTCTCTAGTGCCTGGCCACTCTGCTCTTGGATTGCTCAGCTTACCCTCATAGCTGACTGCAGGTATTTATTTGAATTTGTGCTAAGGGAACCATGTAAAAGCTGAATGTGGAGATGAGCATTTGCAGTTCCAGTAGTAGGAAGTGGAGATAAGTTTTTGTAAATTGGTAAGATAAAAGGAAAAAAGTGCTAGCGAGAAGGAGGTAAAAGCATGATATACAGTTTTGGCAACCTGGGCTTGATTCCACATATATGTTGTAGCATGCGTACATGTGCCCATGCACATGCAAATACACAGTAATATCATTTTTTTTGCATCATTGCAAAAGGAAAAAAGGCAATTACTTTTTTTTCCTGCCACGCTTGTAGCTGGCTCCCAGCGCGCGGGAGAAGCAGAAAAAGAAGAAAAAAAGAACGACAACAACAAAAACAACGCTGTTTTTCCCCTTGCTGCTGCTCTGCAGCCTCTGCCTCCACTTGTGCAACCAGAGGAGGAGCTGCAATCACTGCAGGGGATCCAAGGTCCAGGTCACACAGGTACTTCACACAGAGGCTTCACACAGGTATAAGCTGATGGTGCTCTGGGTGGCAGAGCTCAGGTGAGCTGCAGTGGTGTCAAGGCCCCTCCCCCTCACCCCTCCACCCCCCATCCCACCCCCACCCCTCCACCACCCATCCCCCCAACCCCCTCACCCCCCACACCCCGGTGGACACAGAACACTCAGGAGGCCTCCGGACTCTGAGCAGATATGGACCAGGACTCCAGCGCCTGGGCCATGCCCAGAGAGGCTTCAAGCTCGGGACCTGAAACAGGACATCCCTGGACCCCGAGATCCCTTGCAGGAGGCTGCAGGAAGATGCCTGGAGCACCCCAGAGTGCACCAGTTTCCTTCCCTCTCCTTCCCTCCCCTTGCCTCTCATTAAAGACTGGGCCCTTGTGACTTCAACAGCCAAAAAAAAAAGATTTATTTGCTATGTATACAGTGTTCTGTCTGCATGTCAGAAGAGGGCATCAGATCTTATAATGGTTATGAGCCACCATAGGGTTGCTGGAATTGAACTCAGGACCTCTGAAAAAGCAGTCAATGCTCTTATCCTCTGTGCCATCTCTCCAGCCCAGGCAATTACTCTTGTGTGAAACTTTGAAGTTCAACTTTAAAAAAAAATATATAAAAAATAGCAATATTCTTTTTGTCATGTTGTCAGTTATTAAAAATATGAACAACAGACCAGACTCAGTAACCAACTCCAAAATATTATGCTATGACTTTCACATGTGTGCCACAGCATAAGCATGTTTACACATCGCTCACACACACAGAAATAACAAGTTAAAGCCTTCAAAGGCATCATCAGGACTGGGAAGTGCAGTTCAGCTGAAGAGTACCTACACAGAATAAAAGAGGCTCTAACACTAACATGGGGGACCATAAATCTAGGGAATGCAAAGTCAACTCCAAAAACCACCACCACCACCACCAACAACAACAACAACAAACAACAACAAAAACCAAACCTGGATATAATGCTAAGGACTGGTGATCCCAGTTAAGACTACCAGTGAAATACAGTTTCTATTCCAAAATGATGAACCAAAACGCCCACTCACCATATCCCAGCCATTCCTTTCTCAAAGGCACAGCAACCTGACAACAAAACCAAACCAAACCCAACAATATGCCTTCCCAAATCATTGGCTCAGTTTGAGACAGAAAGAATTTCATACAAAAAGGTTCAAATAAGCCGGGCGGTGGTGGCGCACGCCTTTAATCCCAGCACTCAGGAGGCAGAGGCAGGCGGATCTCTGTGAGTTCGAGACCAGCCTGGTCTACAAGAGCTAGTTCCAGGAGAGGCTCCAAAACCACAGAGAAACCTTGTCTCGAAAAACCAAAAAAAAAAAAAAAAGGTTCAAATAAAATGCTGGATTAAAAGCTGGATGCAGTGGCACATACCTGTAGTTCCAGCTATTTACCAGATTGCAGTGGGAAGATTATTTGACCTTTGACCCCAGAGTACAGACTAGGCAACTTGGTTAGATTCACTCACAGAAAAAACCAACCAACCAATCAAAAAAGAAAAGTTTCAAATTAATAGCGAAATCACGTAGCGGGATATAAAACTGAGAAAACAAACAGCTTTAAAATTTCCACATAGGTAGAGTTTGAAACAGTAATGCCTCTCCATAGGCACACAATGCTCACCCATGGCTGTGTAGAGAAGGGCTGTCTCTGTATAGACCAGGCTGTCCCTGTACTCAGAGATCTGCCTACCTCTGCCCCAAGTGCTAGGACTCAAAAAAGTATGCTATCACATCTGGAGGCTGAGTACTTTTAATTGCTATAAGTTTCCTTATAAGCAGCCTGCAGCCTCTGCCTCCACTTGTGCAACCAGAGGAGGAGCTGCAATCACTCCTCTGTTAAGATGTAGAAAAAAGAGGCTGCTACAGATTTACATGGCACTGTTTTACAATAAAAAAAACATTTGTTTAAAAAAATGTCATACACTCTAAAATAAGTAGGGTAAACATGTCAGGCAACATTAACTTATGTGTTATACTCTTATATGGCTGCAGCACAGGTTTATAACAGCATCACCAGAGATGAGCAATTTTGCAATGGCTCCATCACTAAGTGACAGAAATTAGTTCATATCTGTAATAATCTTATGGAACCATGATGCCATCCATCAGTGACAGAACATCAGCAAGTAAATCATGACTGTACACAGTTTTAGAGTAAACAGGACTTTGAAACCAATATCCAGGGCTGAAGTGCACCTCAATGGTAGAGCGACCCATGGTTCAACACCTAATACCAAAGAAAGAAAGAAGGAAAGAAAGAAAGAAAGAAAGCTATATCCAAAGAAAATGACTTAAAAGTTATCTGTAAGTTGGGAAAATATTCATTCTATATTTCCCTATTTTTTGTGATTAACACTGATTCTATTTTTAAAAAATGACAAAATGAATTTCTCAAAGAAAAACGATGGGTTCATTTTTGTCTAAACTCTAACACCCCAGGAAAACAATTTGTCAAGTAGAGCTTCTCCCTGCTCACCGTTCTTACACTAACAGTTTGAAGAACTTCAAATCAGACGGTGCTTTGAAAGCAGAAGCAGGTTTGGAGACAAGTTGCAAAAGTCAGATAGGGAGAGAATAGAAATTCATTGTGAGGAAAAACAAAACAAAACAAAAACTAAACGTTTAAAGGTAAGATTTAAACTATCAATCAAATGCCTTGATGCAGTCTATCAGCCATACCAAGGCTGCCAGGATGTTAGGCCAGGTATGAGGGGCTTCCACTGCATAGAGGGAGCTCTTGGACAGTGCAAAGAGATACCTATGAGAAACAGGAAGATAATGAGCAACCATGTTAGCAAGCATAAAGGCTACAGTAAAAGTGTATTTTAAAGCTACACTGCATGCATACCTGTTTGAAGATATTTGAGTCTACTCTGAAGATCTTATTCATCATTGATTTTTGTGTATTTGTTCACATTACACAGATTACTTTGCACAGTGTTTAACAGCTGAGTATAGGATTCTCCTCAAAAACCTTTTCATTTTCCTACATTCAATGTACTTCTATTAGTACATTAGTCATTATCTGTCACTAAATCTCCTTCCATCCCTGTGTCTCCAAACAAACAGCTTTCCTTCCTCAGTTTCCTGAAGTGTTGGGATCACACATGTGCAGCACCACATCTGATCTGTGCTTGTCTTTCTTTATAATACTTTTAAACTTCATCTCTCTGCTGGTTAGCTTTGTCAACCAGATACAAACTAGAGTCATCTGGAAAGATGGAACCTCAATAAAGGAAAAGTCTCCATTAGGCTGGCCCATGGGCATATCTATGAAGCACTCCTTTAACTCATGACTGATGGGAGAGGGCTAGTCCTCTGTGGGCAGTGCCACCCAAGTAGGTAATACTGGACTGTAGTAGAAAGCAAGCTGAGCAAGCTATGGAGAACGAGTCAGTAAACAGCTTGGCTTCATAGTTCCCACCTCTGCTCCTGCTTGAGTTTCTGCCCTTAATTCCCTTGATGATTAATGTAATAAACTCTTCCCTCTGTTAGTGTCTTTTTTTTGAAAGATTTATTTATCTCCTATGCATACAATGTGCTGGTTGTGAGCCACCATGTAGTTGCTGGTAGTTGAACTGGGGTCCTCTGGAAGAGCAGACAGTGCTCTTAGCCATCTCTCCAGCCCCCTTCATTAGTTTTATTCTGTGTTTTATTCAAGTATCAGGAAATCAAAATAAGACAATCTCATCGTTTTCATCAGACCTTAATGCTATGGTTTTGCCACTATAAACAATGGTACCCAGGCTGCACTTTATGTTTTCTTGAGACCAGGACTGAGTAGCTTTGGCTGGCCTGGTATTCATCATGTAGATCAGGGTAGCCTTGAATTCAGAGGATCTATTTGCCTTGGCCTTTAGAATTCTGGGATTAAAGGCCATACCAGGCTGTACATTATGTTCCTCATGGTTTGTGCTTTACGTTCTATCACCTAAACTTCTGTTATAATGGACTACTACAGTTTGAATGTTTATTCTGCAGAATTCATGTTGGTAACTTAGTCCCCAGAGTCAGATACTAATGATACAAAGACATGAGACTTCAGGCAGGTGAGAGCCCTATGAATGAATCTATTCCAAAAAAATGGGAGCTTGAAGGCATGGTCTTGTTATAAAGGTAATCCTTTTCTGACACACATGTTCATCTTTTCGGCTTTCCATCCTTTATAACCATGAATTAAGTCAGTCACACGTGTGTGCGTGTGCATGCATGAGTGTATGTCTGTGTGAGAGTGTGTGTATAAATATATGTGTGAAGTCCATAGATCCTCTGTACCAAGTAGTCTACTATATATATATATATATATGTGTGTGTGTGTGTGTGTGTGTGTATACATATATCATAAATATAAATGTATTGTATATTTAAAATTTATGTATATGGATATTTTGCCTATATATATGCATAACATGTGTATGCCTGGTAGCTGTGGAGGTCAAAAGAGGAATCATTGTATATGACTGTGAGGCACCATATGGGTCCTGAGAGCCTATCCTGAGTCCTCTGGAAGAGCAGACAGTACTCTTAACCACTGAGCCATCTCTTTACCTCAATAACTCCTATATTTAACAATTACCAAGCATTGGCGTCTGTTACGGGAACCAAAATGTTGAATATGCTACAATCTATCAATTTTCCTTCTTTTTCAGTACATCATACACATGCTGTTAACAGTGATCGTCCTAAAATTGAACCTACTAATTCAGAGGATTCACAAATTTATAATATGTGTTTCTTCTGTGTTCTGATAAGATCTTAGACTAATAAAAATATTACATACCCAAGGTCTTTAAAATCTTGGAATCTCTTCAAATTTCCTGAGAGGAAATTTATACAATGGACATAAGACACTGTAAAGAAATGCAAAAGTCTTAAGAAAATCTTTTGTTGCCGGGGCTTGAAGAGACATTCTGGAAAAACAATATGAATAACCATTTTCTGTAAGAAACTACAATCATTTTTATTAGGCATTGAAAGTTTGGATTAGAAAAAGTATTGGGAGAAAAATCCCTCAAATTAGACAATTTAATACCTTATATAAATGTTGGATATTTTTCTGAATGCTTTACCATGGATAGGTCTTGTAACATTTATTGTTTTAGAGCTGGAAAACATAAAAAGTTGCATATTAAGAATATTTTAAGAAGCCAATCAAAAACATTTCCTCTGTATTCAAGTCCTGCCTATACCTCTTCCTTGCTATTGGCCATTTAGCTTTTTGTTAGACTAATCAGGTGCCTTAGGCAGACAAGGTAAAACAGCAACACATTTTTACATATAATTCAACAAATGCAACACATCTTTACATAGTTATACAAATATTTTGTAACAATGAAACATCATTTCTCCTTTTACTTTTTTTCTTCAAACCCGCTCTTATATGCCTCCTTGTTCCCTTTCAAATTCATGGATTTTTCATTAATTTTGTTACATGCATATGTGTATGTAACCTGCCCAATCTGTATGTTACTTGTCTGTATGCTGTCAGGGTTATAATTAGGTTGAAGGGAGATAAATACACAGGGAGAAAGGAGAGCAAAATAATAGTATGGATATGTGAAAAAAATCACAAGGATTCATAGTGTTAAGTACTTAAAAAACAATAACACATACTTTAATTTAGTATAATGTTATTTGTACGTATGGTTTCGGGGCTCACCATTTGGTATTGGATAAGCAATTCGTGTACTCTTCCAGCAGTAGGACTAAAACTGTTTCTCCACTCCCGGCATTTGTGAGTTCCCTATAGTTCTTTGTGTAGGGCTGGTTGGCCCCTTGTCCCCTATACCATGCCTCTTGTCCTTATTCAGCTCATATTTAAGCAGCCATGTTAATGAGATTTTATTGGTGTAGATTCTGACATTCCTAGGAGATACAATGTCACAGCAAACTCCATGATGTTCTGGCTCTTATAATCTGTATGTCCCCTCCTTTACAATGTTTCATGAGCCTTACGTGTAGTGATATTTCATTTGTATTTTAATAAAGAAAGTTTAGCTGAAGATCAGAGAGTAAGTGGTAGCACACACCTTTAATCACAGTAGCCACACTAGTTTGCCATAGAAACCTTGTGGTGCATGCCTTTAATCCCAGTGGTGCACATCTTTAATCCCAACCTAAAGAAAGGAATGCAAGACAGAAGGAGAAAGCTCTCAGACACAGTCTCATCACCCTGTTATTTGATTTCTCTGTTAGATTGCCTTCACATATGCATTTACTTCAGGAAGCATCTACTGTATCAATACCCATGCCACTGCTCACTACTTCAGTGGCCTCAGTTTTAGCTGTTTCTCCCTATATACACTCCCCCGTCCCTCTATTTCTCTCCTTGCACATCCCCTTACCAGCCTGTACATTTCTATTCTATTTCTTCTTTCCTGATGAGATGCTTCTCTCCTCCTTAGTCTGTTACTCTATGCTTAATCTCTGTGATTCTGTATATCCACATGTAAGCTAATACATGCGACACTTGGCTTTCTGTGTCTGGGTACCTCACTCAGGGTGATTTCTCCCCCTAGTTCTACCCATTTACTGTGAATTTAATTATTTTTAATGGCTGAATAATATTCATTTGTGTAAAGGTTCCAATTTTTATTATCCATTCATATTCATGTCTTGATTATGTTATCCAATTTCTGGGCATTATTAATAGAGATGCAATGGACATGGTTGAGTAAGCGTCTCTGTGGTAGGATGAAGTTTCCTTTGGGTAAATGCCCAAGAGTGATAGAGCTGGATCACGAGGTAGATCAGTTCCCATCTGTCTAAGGTACATCCACACTCATTTCCATAGTGACTGTATGAGTCTGCACTCTACAAGCAGTGGATGAGTGTACCCCTTATTCTACGTCCTTGCCAGCAGGAACTGTCACTCGTATTATTGATCCTAGGGATTCTGACAGGTGTAAAATGGACTCGCAAAGCAGACTTGGTTTGCATTTCACTAATGACTGAGAATGTTGAACATTTAAGTCTTTCTCAGCCATTTACGATTTCCTATTGAGAATTCTCTGTTTAGATCTATACCCCAGTTTTAATTGAGTCATTTGTTTTCTTGATATCTAGCCTTTTGAGTTCTTTATACATTTTGTTTGAGTTTTTTTGTATAATTTTGGATATTAGCCCTCTATTGGGTGTGTAGTTGATAAAAAATATTCTACCATTCTGTAAGCTGGCACTTTGTCTGAATGATGGGATCTTTTGTCATGCAAAAGCTTTTCAGTTTGAGATCCCATTTATTAATGGTTGAAATTAGTGTCTGTGTTAATAGTGTTCTGCTCAGAAAGTCTTTTCCTATGTCAATGATTTCAGGGATCTTCCCTTCTTTTTCTTCTGTTAGGTTCAAGATATCTGGTTTTAGGTTGAGGTCTGTGTGGGAATTCCTTTCCATTAAATATTTTTGGGGGATGTGGGGGTGTGTCAGCAATAGGGTGGCTTCTGTGTGCTGACATGATCTCTTATAAGGGAGAGAATGGTTTCCCATGTATTTTTGGTTTCTTCATCAAAGATCAGGTGTCCGTGGGCACTTGAATTACACCTGACTTCTCAGTGGAAACCATGAAAGCCAGAATGTCTTATATAGATGTGCTGCCAACACTAAGAGACCATGAAGGCAATCCCAGAGTACTATTCGCAGCAAAGCTTGCATTCACCATCAATGGAGAAAAAAGATATTCCAGGACAAAAACAGATTTAAATAATAGGTAGCCACAAACCCAGCCTTACAGAAACTACTAGAAGGCAAAGCACAAACCAAGGAAGCTAAGAACACCCATAATAACACAGACATCTGACAACTCTCCACCACCACAACTCAAAGAAGGGAAACACACAAACTAGAACTCAAAGCATACATCAAACACCACACTTTAATAGTAGGTTTCAACACTCCTCTCTCACCAATGGACAGGCTAAACAGACAGAAACTTAATGGAGCAATAAGAGATATCACAGATGTAGTGAAACAAATGAAATTAATAGACATCTATAGAACATTCCACCCAACAGAAAAGAAAATACCTTCTTCTCAGCATCTCATGGAACCCTCTCAAAAATTGATCACATAATCAGTAACAAAGCAAACATTCACAGATACAAAAGAAAATGTAGTAACCAGCTGTGTACTATTGGATTACCATGGAATAATGCTAGAATTCAACAACAATTCTACCCCCAGAATGCCTACAAACTCATGAAAACTGAACAGTCAACTACTCTCCAGAAGATGACATCAGATACCTTAGAATTAGAGATATAAGGGATTGGGAGCTGCCATATGGGTGCTGTTAACTGATCCTTTGTCCTCTGCAAGAGCGGCAAGTGCTCTTAATCATGGATTCATCAACCCAGCCCTAGAAGGTACTTCATTTTTTCCCTTAAACCCAGATGTCATTAGGAAAGATCCTTTTACAGATGGTGCTGAGAAAACTGGGTATGTACCTGTAGAAGAATGAAATCAGGTCGAGTCTCAAACTACATGAAACATTGAAAATAGATCACAGACTTCATGTGAAGACAGGACATGCTGAAACTGCAGGGAAGACACATCAACTATGTCCCGTGTCAACAATCATCCTATGCAGAGGTAGGAACTTCTGAATGGACTGTGACAGCAGAGAACACAACCCAAGGACTGACACATGGATTATAGCAAACTAAAAACCCGCCTAACAATGGAAGGAACCTCACAACTGAAGGTTTGAGAAATCATTGCCAACTCTGTATCGCATAGGGTTCTATTATGTAAAAACAGCCAAGATTAAACCAAATCCAATCCATACATGAGGTAATGAGGTGAGCAGACAGTCCTCAAAGGAAGAAATAGAAATGGCAAATAATATTTGATGATGGGTTCAACATCCTAAGCCATCAGGGAAAGGTGAAATTAAAATGATTTATACTGTCACCTTACTAGCTCAGAATGACTTTCATCAAGAAAACAGAACAACAGATGCTGGCAGGAATTTGAGGAAAGAGGAAACTTTACTCACTGCTAGTGAGCATAAATTGCAGCTACTGAGGAAATCAGTAAGTAGGTTTGTCAAAAATGAGAAAGTGGTGGGACAGATGTCTCAGGGAAAAGCACTGGCTGCTCTTATAGAGGAACTGGGTTTGGTTCCCAGCACCCACTTGGTGGCTCAGAACCATCTATAACTCCAGTTCCAGGGAATCCCTTTCTGGCCTCCACAGTCACCACGGATGTACACATATATTGCAGGAAAAAATTCACACACATAAAAATAAAAGATAAACAAATCTTTGAGGACGACAACCAAAACTATCACATGATCTGCCTATATGCCTCAGTGATAAAGAGCACTTCTTGTTCTTCCAGAGGACCAGCATTTGATTCCCAACACTCAAACCAGGCAGTTCACAACCACCTGTAACACAAGCCCCAGGAGGGTCTGACATCTCTCATCTCTGTGGTCACACACACACACACACACACACACACACACAGATTTAAAAGTAAAAAAATGACATTTGTAGGAAAATGGGTGAAATTTCAATTCAGAATGTTAGCTGAAATAAACTGCGTTCAGATAAGCACTATGTTTTCTCTCATGTGTGTAGCCTTGATTGAAGTTTCTATGTGTGAGTGGGTCGGTGTCCATGTGTGGATGACTCATGAAACTAGAGAACTGTGAGAGGGAAAAAGAGACCTGAAGGATTAGGGTACAGGAACACTGACAGAAGATAATGCAATATTGTACTGGGAGAGCAGAAATTAGGTTGTTGTGGGCAATGGAAAAACAGCAAGAATGGGACAGAGGGGAGGGCAAGGCAAAGGCCAGAGGGCAGGGTGTGGAAGAAGAAAACATGTGTAAAAATGCCATTATGAAATCTACTACTTTGTAGCTAACTTAATAATCTTGTAATGGGAAATACTTGTTCCTGTAGCCATCGTCCCACTTGAAATGGAGTCCATGGGGCAGGTGTTGTGCTATATTAGTTCAGACATCTATTACAGTACCAGGCATATGGTCATGCGTAAAGCAGTTGCTGAGCCAGTTGTTGCCATGCATGCATCTAATTCCAGCATTTAGAGGACTAAGGAAGGCCCAAAGATTCTGGCTAGAGACTCACCTAATCTGAGCAAGACCTTATCTTAAATAATAATTGCCTATTTGCCAAATACATTTTGATAGCAATTATTGAGCTTTGCATATTATGTCTGTCGGTGATTGGTTTGATTTTATTATGATGCCTATAAGTTGTTGTACACGCATATAGTAGCCTCTTGATGATTGTGTTTATGTTCTATGACAACTCTCATGTTTAAAAACCATTAGACATTTAATTATTTGAAAGCATTCATCTGTAAAATAATTTGTTAATAAAATCTTTTTTGAGAGTTAATATTTGATTTTTTCTGGTTATTTTGACTTTTCCATTTTGATATTTTATTGTTTATGCTGTAATCCCTCTTAATATCTATTTTCTAAAATTTAGAAAGGTTTTTGCTATACATACCAGGGTAACCTTGGACTTGTTATGTAGCTCAGGCTAACCTTGAACTCAAGATTCTCCTCTCAGCTTCCAGAGTGCTGGGATTACTGGCATGCACCACCATGTCTTGCTCAATTATTTTTAAAATAAATTATGTGTCTAGGTGTTTTGTAAACTTTGTACATCATGTGCACACAATGTTCAGGTAGGCCAGAAGAGGGCATCAGATCCAGGGGACTGGAGTTACTGAGGGTTGTGATTGACCAAGCAGGTGCTGGCAATGAACACAGGCCCTTTGGAAGAACAAGTGCTCTTAACTGCTGAGCTACCTCTTCAGCCTCTCGTCAATTATTATGTACATGTATATTTATGCATATAAACATCTTCACTGCATGTAATCATGTGTGTTGTGTGCTCCTAGGTTAGAAGAACTGCAGTTACAGATGGTTTGAGTTTCTGTGTGAGTGCCAGAAATTGAATTCAGGTCCTCTGCAAGAGCAAACAGTTTTCTTAATCACAGAAAAAACCCTCCAGTCCTACATACATATAGTTTTTCTTTTCTTTTCTTCTTCTTTTTTTTTTTTTGAGTCATGAGTTTACATAGCCCAGAACAATGGATTCTCCTGCTTTCCAAATCTGGGATTATAGGTATGTCCTACTGCACAAATATTTAGATCATCAACTCTTTTGGTTTTATGGGACAGGGTTTCTTTGTGTAGGCTTGGCTGTCTTGGAGCTCACTCTGTAGCCCAGGCTGGCCTCTAACGCATAGAGCTCTTCCTGCCTCTGGCTCCTGAGTGCTGGGATTAAAGGCATGTGCTCCCACCACTACCACCACCGGGCTTCATCAACTTTTTCTTCCTTCATTTCTTTTCCTTCCTTCCTTCCTTCCTTCCTTCCTTCCTTCCTTTCTTCCTTCCTTTTTCTCTTTAAAAACTTATTTTTATTTATATGAGTACTCTACCTGCACGTCCAACTTTATGTCAGACGAGGACATGGGATCACACTATAGACAGTTGTGAGCCAGTATGTGGTTACTGGGAACTGAACTCAGCACCTCTGGAAGTGTAAGCAGTGTTCTTAGATGCTGAGCCACCTCTTCAGACCCTCATCAACATTTTCTTATAGACTGATTTTTGTTTAAATTTTTCATGACTCAAACTAACTTGCACTATTACTAAACATAGACCATTTTTCATTTTAAGATTTCCTGGCTGTTATGTATTTTAGATAGGGTCTTACTATGTGACCCTGCCTGACCTTGAACTTGGAATCCCCCCAGCATCTGATAACAAAGTGCTGGAATTGCTGATACAAGACACACTCCTGACCTCTCTTTTATTGAGGAAGGTAAAAGGGTCTTCCTAGTAAAAAGTAGTTGTTTTGTTTTGTTTTGTTCTTTTGGTGGTACTGGGAATTGAGCCCAGGTCTGAAGCCACATGCTAAGAAAGTACTTTACCACAAGGCCGTGTTTGTAGCCCATGTCAGATGCCATAGAAATTGTTAACGGTGAAAACAACTTTGTGTGGATTACTTGAATAGCTATTTTTGTAAAACTGTGGGTTTTACTTATACATTGCTTTAAATAAAAACAATAAAACTGGGTAGTAGTGGCTCACACCTTTAATCCCAGCAAATCCCAGCACTCCTGAGCCAGAGGCAGGCAGATGTCTGTGAGTTCAAGGCCAGCCTGGTCTACAGAGTGAGTTCCACTGACAGCCAGAGCTAGACAGAGAAACCCTGTCTCAGACAAACCAGAATTTAAACCACGCTGCAAAATCACTAAAATCAGACTATTTAATACCTTATATAGATGTTGGATATTTTTCTGAATAAATACTTTATCATGGATAGGTCTTGTATCCTTTATTGTTTTACAGCTGGAAATCATACCAAGTTGCATATTAAGAAGGCAATCAAAAACATTTCCTTCTGTGTTCAAGTCTGCATTATTTCAAGGCTATCCATCACACACGCAAACACACACACACACATCGTAACAACAGCATCAAACATTAGTCTTTAAGCTTTAAATAACTAAAGACAATGCATTCCTTAAAGCAGGAGAGCATACCATGAAGTTACAGCAGTTTAGGTATAAAATATGGGGGGAATGAAATGTACTTCTGTGACAGGGATATATCTCAGTGTTTTGTTCAGCTTGTGCTCAATCCTTAGCACCACAAATAACAAACCAAATTTCCTTGTGCATGACATTATCAACACATATATTATCCTTAAAGGTGTGTTTCAGGCCCATAGATCTTCTGTACCAAGTAGTCTAAAGGCCTGTTCAATAACCTAAACACTTTCGTCTCTATTTATGCCCCTATAACTGCTCCCTTTTTTGTACTCCCTTGTTTGCCATTGTGCCTTAAGGGAAAGTTGTCACCGAGTATCAAGAGTTAATATGCATGAAGAACTTAAGAGCAGTTGACCTATATAAACACTCAATAAATATTCAGAACAACTTGTAAAGGAGAGTCTGCCATTATCTCCATTAAAAAAGTGAAAAGTTCTATTTTATTTTATTTTTTTTTCTTGCTGATTTTTTTTATTAATTAATTAATTTAATTATTAAAGATTTCTGCCTCTTCCCCGCCACCACCTCCCATTCCCTCCCCCTCCCCCAATCAAGCCTTCCTTCCTCCTCAGCCCAAAGAGCAAGCAGGTTTCTCTGCCCTGTGGGAGGTCCAAGGACCACCCACCTCCATCCAGGTCTATTAAGGTGAGCATCCAAACTACCTGGGCTCCCACAAAGCCATTACATGCAATAGGATCAAGAACCCATTGCCATTGTTCTTCAGTTCTCAGTAGTCCTCATTGTCCATTATGTTCAGCGAGACCGCCAGACCCAAAAAGAGGAACATGGGATGTACTCACTCATATTTGGTTTCTAGCCATAAATAAAGGACATTGGGACTATAATTCGTGATTCTAGAGAAGCTAAATAAGAAGGTGAACCCAAAGAAAAACATATAAGCATCCCCCTGAATATTAACCTTCATCAGGCGATGAAAGAAGACAGAGACAGAGACCAACATTGGAGCACTGGACTGAAGTCTCACGATCCAAAGCAGGAGCAGAAGCAGAGTGAGCACGAGTAAGGAACTCAGGACGGCGAGGGGTGCACCCACACACTGAGGCAATGGGGATGATCTATCGGGAACTCACCAAGGCCAGCTGGCCGGGGACTGAAAAGTTCTATTTTATATTCTATGTATATTTTGTTTGTATAGGCATAACCACACATGCACGAGAGTTCCTATGGAGGTCACAAAAGGGGCACCAGATCTCCTTGAGCTGGAGTCACAGGCGGTTGTGACCTGCCCAATGTGGGTACTGGGAACTGAATTTGGGTCCTGTGGTAGAATAGGAACGACTCTAAACCACTGAGCAATCTCCCAGTATCTCCACTCTTTTTCTTTCTTTTTTTGGAAGACAGGTTTTTCTGTGTAGCTCTGGTTGTCTTGGAATTTGTCTGTAGACCAGGCTGGCCTCAAACCCAGAGATTAGACTGCCTCCGTTTAATTAAATACGTGCACCACCGCTCAACCTATCCCCATTCTTATACACAAGGGATTCAAAGTACAAAAAGGTGAGGTCATACCCCAGGTCATACAAATAACAGACTGTTTCCTGTCAATCTGTATCAAACTTCCCCACCTCCAATCCAGACAAGTGCTGATCTAGACTAGACATGTTCTCCAAGGTATGTATATCTAGGTATCACTACATCAAAACTAAGATGTTGTTTGTTCTTCTCATGCTCATCCTTTCATGCATACATTGCTACCTAGAGACTGGCTGCTAGGACAGTCTGAATGCAGCAGCAGAATAGATTCTAACTGTCTTTCATTAGTCAGATATTAAAGGGATCTGACGTTAAAAGGGGAGACCATGTTTTGCTGCCCAATGAAATTGTTTTGCATTGGAAATATTTTAACTTTATTACATTTATTATTGTGTGTGTGTGTGTGTGTGTGAGAGAGAGAGAGAGAGAGAGAGAGAGAGAGAGAGAGACAGAAAGAGAGCGAGCAGCTGGTGGTCAGTAGCTGCTGATGCAGCAGGTTCTCTTCTACCATGTGGGTCTGGGGATTGAAAGCAGGTGTTTGGGTTTGTTGATAAGTGCCTTTACCTGCTGAGTCATCTTGCTTACCCAGATTTTTTTTTTAATTTAAAAGCATTGTAGGTGGTGGTGGCACGCACCTTTAATCTGAGCACTTTGGAAGCAGAGAAAGGTATATCCCAAAGTTCGATGCTAACCTGGTCTACAGAGTGAATGCCAGGAAAACTAGGGCTGCATCGAGAAATCTTGTCTCCAAAACAAACCAAAACAAACAAAGAAGCAAATAAATAAATAAAACCATTTTAGTTTTGAAACCTTATAATAAGATTGTTATTTTAAATTGAGTTTATATTGACATTTTCTTAGTTTAATTGCTAATATAATTAATACTGCCAGACTTAGACAGTAAAACCAAAGCTCTCTGAAGGAATTACTAACCTTTGGAGAGTGAGCGACTCAAGTGTGGAACTAGAGAAGACCCACTTTCACCATCTGATTCTACAGTTTCTGAGAACTAGGTACAGAACATGGCAGCATGCAGCTGAGATATATAGTTGGAGGCACTTACGCTTGACGGGTATAAAGGTCTGGTTCGTCGAGGTCCTGAGATCTTAATTCCTGTGTGGAGAGGCAGCCAGCACCACCGGTGGAAATGGAACTGCGCTTCATGCTCAGAACCTAATTCATGATTTCAATATCAGAAAAATGTTCCAGATGCAAGTGGATCATTAAGCAATAATTGTCACTTTTATTCTGAAGTAGAAGAGTAACTAAGTTTATTCCTTTACGATAGTATTTTCCCTGTGTGCTGTATTTGTTTGTCATGTATACTTAAGTCCTCACTAAAGATAACACCTATGCAACTTCAAGTATTCAATACACTCGAGCAAGACAATGCAAAAATGAACATATATGATTCCTGCATCACACGGCAATCCATGATCGCAAAATTTCAATGTGTTATCCCGAATACATCACTGGTATCTCTTATGTCTATTTCAATGGTAACTCACAGACTGCTTGACAAGAAATCTCAGGCTCCTTAACTCTCCTCAAAATGTTTCCTTTGGCTTCAAAATCAGGATTCATTCTCTTTTCCTAATATCTACTTTTCTTGCTTTATGTTTAACCCCATAGTTTAATACCCACTATTGTCTTTCTGGTTCTAATCTCCCTTTCAGTAAAGACAAGCAATCCGTTCCATAACATAATGTAGAGGCTGCTTCCATTCTCAAAATATTTTAGTATCATAAGCATACCTATGTCAGACCCTGTCTTCGTCTCTGCAGCACTAGACGCTAGCCACTCAGCTTTTTCTGGTCCTGCCCTGGCTTCTTTCTAGGATAAGACAGAACTCACTGTTGATAAAATTATATATATATATATATATATATATATATATATATATATATGTAGTGAAGAGAAGTCACGCTATGCGATAAGGCTTATACAGGAGGCTTATTGGAAGATGAGAGAGAAGGGACAGAGAAGGCAGAGAGGGGAGCAGACTAGTCCCATGGGGTAAAGAGTGCGGGAGAGAGAGGGAGGTAGACACAGGAGAAGGGGGAGGTTAGGGGTAGGTCCACCTGTTACAAGGAACCATAGCAAATGTGCCCAGAAGTGGCTACAGGTGAAGTGCTCTTAGTGGCTACAGGTGAGGAGGTTTCCTGTCAGGACCCTAAGGACAGGCAGGCCAATGCAGATTCCCAAATACTAACACCAAATAATAACACCCACTTTATTGTTTGTTTGAGCTGGGGACTTTAGCACAATAGGCTGTGCACTGAGTCACATCACTCCTTGTTCGACTGCTTACATTCCACTTAGGTCTTATTCTCAAGCCTTCAGTTTCCCAGACTTTTTCTTCTTACATGGCTTTTCAGATGCTGCATTACCACAGGAACGCAGTGTTTTAACCTGTCCCTCCCAGGCAGTCCTCCCCTTCTCCCCCTCCCTGCGGAACACCTTGGTCAGCAATCAGCATCCTCTTTTCCCTCTCCAGGCGCTGCCCACACAAACTTACTGATCCCTGAACCCAGAACCTGGCAGATGCCGCCCCAGGTCTCTGATGCCACAGAGTTTCTTAGCAGGAACAGAGTTAACCCCATACCAGCAGTTACCTTTCTCTCTGGTTCTTGACCCCCAGCGCCCACTTCCAGTAAAATGCACAACTGCTTAGGAAGACACCCACCAATGCCAACCAGGAGCCATTTGGATTTTAAAGTCTCCGCCTGCGTGACGTCAGAAAGCCTCTTGCGAGTACTCTTAAGCAAGAAGGCTATGCCAGTTCCCAGACAGTGGTGGGAAGTCCTAGGGCAAAAGCTTAGATTTCTAAATCTTGCAGCTGTTGTGCCTCTGGCTAGAATTGTAGTTTTGTCCCTAGCAGCCCTTTTGAGTTTCAGTCTTTCCTAGCCATCAGTGTGTCTCCTCATCTGTATTTGAGACAATCAAGTACTTTTGCAGCAGTGCCCAGTTGTTTTCCATAGTATCTTTTATTGTTGTTTTGTTTTGTAAAATATCCCTGGGCCTGGTGAAATGGCTCCATGGGTAAGAGCACTGCCTGCTCTTCCAAAGAAATGGGTTAAATCCCCAGGACCCATAACTATAACTCTAATTTCAGGAGGTCTGATGCCCTCTTCTGGCCTTGGTGGGCACCAGACACACGTGTGGTATACAGACATACATGTAGGCAAAACACTTTATACATAAAATAAAAATAATAAAGATCTTTTTTAAAAAAAATAAAGGCAAATAAAAAGTATTCTTGTACAGTTTTATCAGGACCTAAGTTCTCAAAATTCATTTCAACACTCATCTTAGTTTCAAGATGCCTTAAGAAGTACAAAATTTGCTGGTCAGTGGTGGTACATTCCTTTACTCCCAGTACTCAAGAGGCAGAGGCAGGGGGATCTCTGTGAGTTTGAGAAGAGTCTACAGAAGAAATACAAAATCACTTTAGCTAAGACATTTGAATTGGAAGTATTATCTCTGTTTGACCAAGACCTCCCATATTTTGTCATTACAAGGTCAATTAGTAAGACTATTGTAATAGCTATTGCTTATGCATTAACTACTCCTGGATTCTTTTTATAGAAGACTGAAGTGAGAAAGGATTAATGTTCTACGGGTGCTTAAATAAAGCATGTTTTCACATACTAGTCCTTCTAAAATCATTCCTCATCAAAGAACTCATTGAAACATTTTTTTTGTACAAATTTTAAAAAGTTGAAGTCTACAGTCATCAGGCTGGTAGTCATAGACACACAAAAACCTGACAAGCTTGCTTTCTATGGCTACTTCTGAATGCCACTCAGGATCAAGTGAGATAATTGTATCAGGATTTTAGCTTAGTGATACATGGCGTTAATAAATTAAAATTCATCCTAAGGAATGTAGTGGGAAGAAATGATAATGTAATCAAGTTGAATTTAATTTGCTAGATATTTTATAATGACATTTTAAGTCATAAGCAACTGTAATATACTTTACTATTAGAAACTCTTTTAATTAATGCAGGCCACCTTATTCCCATGTGGTTATGCCGTGGCAGTATCTGTGAAAAATTCTTCAGAGCAGGTAATAGGGATATGTTACATCTCTTTTTATCTTCTTTTTTTTTTCTGAGACAAGCTTGTCTATTTAACAGTCTTGGCTGTGTCCCTTTTTTACCTTTTATGTTAATTCTTTAAAAACAACTACTTCTTTATTTTATTTATTGTATTATGTGTAGTTGGAATTTTCCTTTGGGCCACCAAGAAACTCCCAAATAATTTATTACGAATGCTTCTTATTAATTATAAGTGCTTAGTCTTAGCTTAGGCTCGTCCTGCTAGCTTTTTGAACTTAATTTAACCTGTTTCTATTTATCTACATTTTTCCTTGGGGCTTTTTACCTTTCTTTTATTCTGTATGTCTTGGTTTCCTGCTTCCTCCATGTGTGTCTGATTGGCCACTGGTTTCTCCCTGGTATCTCTTTTTCTTTCTTCCTTTCTAAGCCTAAATTCCTCCTGCTACTCAGTTTCCCTGCCTGCAAGTCCTGCCTATACCTCTTTCTTGCTATTGGCCATTTAGCTTTTTGTTAGACTAATCAGGTGCCTTAGGCAGACAAGGTAAAACAGCAACACATTTTTACATATAATTCAACAAATGCAACACGTCTTTACATAGTTATACAAATATTTTGTAACAATGAAACATCATTTCTCCTTTTACTTTTTTTCTTCAAACCCGCTCTTATATGCCTCCTTGTTCCCTTTCAAATTCATGGATTTTTCATTAATTTTGTTACATGCATATGTGTATGTAACCTGCCCAATCTGTATGTTACTTGTCTGTATGCTGTCAGGGTTATAATTAGGTTGAAGGGAGATAAATACACAGGGAGAAAGGAGAGCAAAATAATAGTATGGATATGTGAAAAAAATCACAAGGATTCATACTGTTAAGTACCTAAGAAACTATAACACACGCATACTTTAATTTAGTATAATGTTATTTGTATGTATGATTCAGGGCTCACCATTTGGTATTGGATAAGCATTTCGTGTACTCTTCCCACAGTAGGACTAAAACTGTTTCTCCACTCCCGGCATTTGTGAGTTCCCTATAGTTCTTTGTGTAGGGCTGGTTGGCCCCTTGTCCCTTATAGATTGCCTCTTGTCCTTATTCAGCTCATACTTAAGCAGCCATGTTAATAAGATTTTATTGGTGTAGATTCTGACATTCCTAGGAGATACAATGTCACAGCAAACTCCATGATGCTCTGGCTCTTATAATCTATGTGTCCCCTCCTTTACAATGTTTCGTGATACTTACGTGTAGTGATATTTCATTTGTATTTTAATAAAGAAAGTTTAGCTGAAGATCAGAGAGTAAGTGGTAGCACACACCTTTAATCTCAGTAGCCACACTAGTTTGCCATAGAAACCTGGCGGTGCACGCCTTTAATCCCAGTGGTGCACATCTTTAATCCCAACCTAAAGAATGGAATGCAAGACAGAAGGAGAAAGCTCTCAGACACAGTCTCATCACCCTGTTATTTGATTTCTCTGTTAGATTGCCTTCACATATGCATTTATTTCAGGAAGCATCGACTGCATCAATACCCATGCCACTGCACACTACTTCCGTGGCCTTAGTTTTAGCTGTTTCTCCCTGTATACACCCCCTCGTCCCTCTATTTCTCTCCTTGCACCTCCCCTCACCAGCCTGTACCTTTCTATTCTATTTCTTCTTTCCTGATGAGATGCTTCTCTCCTCCTTAGTCTGTTACTCTATGCTTAATCTCTGTGATTCTGTATATCCACATTTGGCTTTCTGTGTCTGGGTACCTCACTCAGGGTGATTTCTCCCCCTAGTTCTACCCATTTACTGTGAATTTAATTCTTTATAATGGCTGAGTAATATTCATTTGTATAAAGGTTCCAATTTTTATTATCCATTCATATTCATGTCTTGAATATGTTATCCAATTTCTGGGCATTATTAATAGAGCAGCAATGGACATGGTTGAGTAAGCGTCTCTGTGGTAGGATGAAGTTTCCTTTGGGTAAATGCCCAAGAGTGATAGAGCTGGATCACGAGGTAGATCAGTTCCCATCTCTCTAAGGTAAATCCACACTCATTTCCATAGTGACTGTATGAGTCTGCACTCCTACCAGCAGTGGATGAGTGTACCCCTTATTCTATGTCCTTGCCAGCAGGAACTGTCACTCGTATTATTGATCCTAA
The DNA here is from genome assembly GCF_950005125.1 of Chionomys nivalis. Classification (NCBI taxonomy): domain Eukaryota; kingdom Metazoa; phylum Chordata; class Mammalia; order Rodentia; family Cricetidae; genus Chionomys; species Chionomys nivalis. Next base: position 114,795,568 of record NC_080090.1, on the reverse strand, counting down.
GGATTCTGACAGGTGTAAAATGGACTCTCAAAGCAGACTTGGTTTGCATTTCACGAATGACTGAGAATGTTGAACATTTAAGTCTTTCTCAGCCACTTAAGATTCCCTATTGAGAATTCTCTGTTTAAAAATTCCCAGTTTTAATTGAGTCATTTGTTTTCTTGATATCTAGCCTTTTGAGTTCTTTATACATTTTGTTTGAGTTTTTTTGTATAATTGTGGATATTAGCCCTCTATTGGGTGTGTAGTTGATAAAAAATATTTTACCATTCTGTAAGCTGCCACTTTGTCTGAATGATGGGATCTTTTGTCATGCAGAAGCTTTTCAGTTTCATGAGATCCCATTTATTAATTGTTGAAATTAGTGTCTGTGTTAATAGTGTTCTGCTCAGAAAGTCTTTTCCTATGTCATTGATTTCAGGGATCTTCCCTTCTTTTTCTTCTGTTAGGTTCAAGATATCTGGTTTTAGGTTGAGGTCTGTGTGGGAATTCCTTTCCATTAAATATTTTTTGGGATGTGGGGGTGTGTCAGCAATAGGGTGGCTTCTGTGTGCTGACATGATCTCTTATAAGGGAGAGAATGGTCTCCCATGTATTTCTGGTTTCTTCATCAAAGATCAGGAGTCCGTAGGCACTTGAATTACACCTGACTTCTCAGTGGAAACCATGAAAGCCAGAATGTCTTAGATAGATGTGCTGCCAACACTAAGAGACCATGAAGGCAATCCCAGAGTACTATTCGCAGCAAAGCTTGCATTCACCATCATTGGAGAAAAAAGATATTCCAGGACAAAAACAGATTTAAATAATAGGTAGCCACAAACCCAGCCTTACAGAAACTACTAGAAGGCAAAGCACAAACCAAGGAAGCTAAGAACACCCATAATAACACAGACATCTGACAACTCTCCACCACCACAACTCAAAGAAGGGAAACACACACTCTAATAGTAGGTTTCAACACTCCTCTCTCACCAATGGACAGGCTAAACAGACAGAAACTTAATGGAGCAATAAGAGATATCACAGATGTAGTGAAACAAATGAAATTAATAGACATCTATAGAACATTCCACCCAACAGAAAAGAAAATACCTTCTTCTCAGCATCTCATGGAACCTTCTCAAAAATTGATCACATAATCAGTAACAAAGCAAACATTCACAGATACAAAAGAAAATGTAGTAACCAGCTGTGTACTATTGGATTACCATGGAATAATGCTAGAATTCAACAACAATTCTACCCCCAGAATGCCTACAAACTCATGAAAACTGAACAGTCAACTACTCTCCAGAAGATGACATCAGATACCTTAGAATTAGAGATATAAGGGATTGGGAGCTGCCATATGGGTGCTGTTAACTGAACCTTTGTCCTCTGCAAGAGTGGCAAGTGCTCTTAATCATGGATTCATCAACCCAGCCCTAGAAGGTACTTCATTTTTCCCCTTAAACCCAGATGTCATTAGGAAAGATCCTTTTACAGATGGTGCTGAGAAAACTGGGTATGTACCTGTAGAAGAATGAAATCAGGTCGAGTCTCAAACTACATGAAACATTGAAAATAGATCACAGACGTCATGTGAAGACAGGACATGCTGAAACTGCAGGGAAGACACATCAACTATGTCCCGTGTCAACAATCATCCTATGCAGAGGTAGGAACTTCTGAATGGACTGTGACAGCAGAGAACACAACCCAAGGACTGACACATGGATTATAGCAAACTAAAAACCTGCCTAACAATGGAAGGAACCTCACAACTGAAGAGACAGCTTACAGATTTGAGAAATCATTGCCAACTCTGTATCGCATAGGGTTCTATTATGTAAAAACAGCCAAGATTAAACCAAATCCAATCCATACATGAGGTAATGAGGTGAGCAGACAGTCCTCAAAGGAAGAAATAGAAATGGCAAATAATATTTGATGATGGGTTCAACATCCTAAGCCATCAGGGAAAGGTGAAATTAAAATGATTTATACTCTCACCTTACTAGCTCAGAATGACTTTCATCAAGAAAACAGAACAACAGATGCTGGCAGGAATTTGAGGAAAGAGGAAACTTTACTCACTGCTAGTGAGCATAAATTGCAGCTACTGAGGAAATCAGTAAGTAGGTTTGTCAAAAATGAGAAAGTGGTGGGACAGATGTCTCAGGGAAAAGCACTGGCTGCTCTTACAGAGGAACTGGGTTTGGTTCCCAGCACCCACTTGGTGGCTCAGAACCATCTATAACTCCAGTTCCAGGGAATCCCTTTCTGGCCTCCACAGTCACCACGGATGTAGACATATATTGCAGGAAAAATATTCACACACATAAAAATAAAAGATAAACAAATCTTTGAGGACGACAACCAAAACTATCACATGATCTGCCTATATGCCTCAGTGATAAAGAGCACTTCTTGTTCTTCCAGAGGACCAGCATTTGATTCCCAACACTCAAACCAGGCAGTTCACAACCACCTGTAACACAAGCCCCAGGAGGGTCTGACATCTCTCATCTCTGTGGTCACACACACACACACACACACACACACACACAGATTTAAAAGTAAAACATGACATTTGTAGGAAAATGGGTGAAATTTCAATTCAGAATGTTAGCTGAAATAAACTGCGTTCAGATAAACACTATGTTTTCTCTCATGTGTGTATTCTTGATTGAAGTTTCTATGTGTGAGTGGGTCGGTGTCCATGTGTGGATGACTCATGACACTAGAGAACTGTGAGAGGGAAAAAGAGACCTGAAGGATTAGGGTACAGGAACACTGACAGAAGATAATGCAATATTGTACTGGGAGAGCAGAAATTAGGTTGTTGTGGGCAATGGAAAAACAGCAAGAATGGGACAGAGGGGAGGGCAAGGCAAAGGCCAGAGGGCAGGGTGTGGAAGAAGAAAACATGTGTAAAAATGCCATTATGAAATCTACTACTTTGTAGCTAACTTAATAATCTTGTAATGGGAAATACTTGTTCCTGTAGCCATCGTCCCACTTGAAATGGAGTCCATGGGGCAGATGTTGTGCTACATTAGTTCAGACATCTATTACAGTACCAGGCATATGGTCATGCATAAAGCATTTGCTGAGCCAGTTGTTGCCATGCATGCATCTAATTCCAGCATTTAGAGGACTAAGGAAGGCCCAAAGATTCTGGCTAGAGACTCACCTAATCTGAGCAAGACCTTATCTTAAATAATAATTGCCTATTTGCCAAATACATTTTGATAGCAATTATTGAGCTTTGCATATTATGTCTGTCGGTGATTGGTTTGATTTTATTATGATGCCTATAAGTTGTTGTACACGCATATAGTAGCCTCTTGATAATTGTGTTTATGTTCTATGACAACTTTCATGTTTAAAAACCATTAGACATCTAATTATTTGAAAGCATTCATCTGTAAAATAATTTGTTAATAAAATCTTTTTTGAGAGTTAATATTTGATTTTTTCTGGTTATTTTGACTTTTCCATTTTGATATTTTATTGTTTATGCTGTAATCCATCTTAATATCTATTTTCTAAAATTTAGAAAGGTTTTTGCTATACATACCAGGGTAACCTTGGACTTGTTATGTAGCTCAGGCTAACCTTGAACTCAAGATTCTCCTCTCAGCTTCCAGAGTGCTGGGATTACTGGCATGCACCACCATGTCTTGCTCAATTATTTTTTAAATAAATTATGTGTCTAGGTGTTTTGTAAACTTTGTACATCATGTGCACACAATGTTCAAGTAGGCCAGAAGATGGCATCAGATCCAGGGGACTGGAGTTACTGAGGGTTGTGATTGACCAAACAGGTGCTGGCAATGAACACAGGCCCTTTGGAAGAACAAGTGCTCTTAACTGCTGAGCTACCTCTTCAGCCTCTCGTCAATTATTATGTACATGTATATTTATGCATATAAACATCTTCACTGCATGTAAGCATGTGTGTTGTGTGCTCCTAGATGAGAAGAACTGCAGTTACAGATGGTTTGAGTTTCTGTGTGAGTGCCAAAAATTGAATTCAGGTCCTCTGCAAGAGCAAACAGTTTTCTTAATCACAGAAAAAACCCTCCAGTCCTACATACATATAGTTTTTCTTTTCTTTTCTTCTTCTTTTTTTTTTTGAGTCATGAGTTTACATAGCCCAGAACAATGGATTCTCCTGCTTTCCAAATCTGGGATTATAGGTATGTCCTACTGCACAAATATTTAGATCATCAACTCTTTTGGTTTTATGGGACAGGGTTTCTTTGTGTAGGCTTGGCTGTCTTGGAGCTCACTCTGTAGCCCAGGCTGGCCTCTAACGCATAGAGCTCTTCCTGCCTCTGGCTCCTGAGTGCTGGGATTAAAGGCATGTGCTCCCACCACTACCACCACCGGGCTTCATCAACTTTTTCTTCCTTCATTTCTTTTCCTTCCTTCCTTCCTTCCTTCCTTCCTTCCTTCCTTCCTTCCTTCCTTCCTTCCTTTCTTCCTTCCTTTTTCTCTTTAAAAACTTATTTTTATTTATATGAGTACTCTACCTGCACGTCCAACTTTATGTCAGACGAGGACATGGGATCACACTATAGACAGTTGTGAGCCAGTATGTGGTTACTGGGAACTGAACTCAGCACCTCTGGAAGTGTAAGCAGTGTTCTTAGATGCTGAGCCACCTCTTCAGACCCTCATCAACATTTTCTTATAGACTGATTTTTGTTTAAATTTTTCATGACTCAAACTAACTTGCACTATTACTAAACATAGACCATTTTTCATTTTAAGATTTCCTGGCTGTTATGTATTTTAGATAGGGTCTTACTATGTGACCCTGCCTGACCTGGAACTTGGAATCCCCCCAGCATCTGATAACAAAGTGCTGGAATTGCTGATACAAGACACACTCCTGACCTCTCTTTTATTGAGGAAGGTAAAAGGGTCTTCCTAGTAAAAAGTAGTTGTTTTGTTTTGTTTTGTTCTTTTGGTGGTACTGGGAATTGAGCCCAGGTCTGAAGCCACATGCTAAGAAAGTACTTTACCACAAGGCCGTGTTTGTAGCCCATGTCAGATGCCATAGAAATTGTTAACGGTGAAAACAACTTTGTGTGGATTACTTGAATAGCTATTTTTGTAAAACTGTGGGTTTTACTTATACATTGCTTTAAAAAAAAACAATAAAACTGGGTAGTAGTGGCTCACACCTTTAATCCCAGCAAATCCCAGCACTCCTGAGCCAGAGGCAGGCAGATGTCTGTGAGTTCAAGGCCAGCCTGGTCTACAGAGTGAGTTCCACTGACAGCCAGAGCTAGACAGAGAAACCCTGTCTCAGACAAACCAGAATTTAAACCACGCTGCAAAATCACTAAAATCAGACTATTTAATACCTTATATAGATGTTGGATATTTTTCTGAATAAATACTTTATCATGGATAGGTCTTGTATCCTTTATTGTTTTACAGCTGGAAATCATACCAAGTTGCATATTAAGAAGGCAATCAAAAACATTTCCTTCTGTGTTCAAGTCTGCATTATTTCAAGGCTATCCATCACACACGCAAACACACACACACACATCGTAACAACAGCATCAAACATTAGTCTTTAAGCTTTAAATAACTAAAGACAATGCATTCCTTAAAGCAGGAGAGCATACCATGAAGTTACAGCAGTTTAGGTATAAAATATGGGGGGAATGAAATGTACTTCTGTGACAGGGATATATCTCAGTGTTTTGTTCAGCTTGTGCTCAATCCTCAGCACCACAAATAACAAACCAAATTTCCTTGTGCATGACATTATCAACACATATATTATCCTTAAAGGTGTGTTTCAGGCCCATAGATCTTCTGTACCAAGTAGTCTAAAGGCCTGTTCAATAACCTAAACACTTTCGTCTCTATTTATGCCCCTATAACTGCTCCCTTTTTTGTACTCCCTTGTTTGCCATTGTGCCTTAAGGGAAAGTTGTCACCGAGTATCAAGAGTTAATATGCATGAAGAACTTAAGAGCAGTTGACCTATATAAACACTCAATAAATATTCAGAACAATTGTAAAGGAGAGTCTGCCATTATCTCCATTAAAAAAGTGAAAAGTTCTATTTTATTTTTTTTTCTTGCTGATTTTTTTTATTAATTAATTAATTTAATTATTAAAGATTTCTGCCTCTTCCCCGCCACCACCTCCCATTCCCTCCCCCTCCCCCAATCAAGCCTTCCTTCCTCCTCAGCCCAAAGAGCAAGCAGGTTTCTCTGCCCTGTGGGAGGTCCAAGGACCACCCACCTCCGTCCAGGTCTATTAAGGTGAGCATCCAAACTACCTGGGCTCCCACAAAGCCATTACATGCAATAGGATCAAGAACCCATTGCCATTGTTCTTCAGTTCTCAGTAGTCCTCATTGTCCATTATGTTCAGCGAGACCGCCAGACCCAAAAAGAGGAACATGGGATGTACTCACTCATATTTGGTTTCTAGCCATAAATAAAGGACATTGAGACTATAATTCGTGATTCTAGAGAAGCTAAATAAGAAGGTGAACCCAAAGAAAAACATATAAGCATCCCCCTGAATATTAACCTTCATCAGGCGATGAAAGAAGACAGAGACAGAGACCAACATTGGAGCACTGGACTGAAGTCTCACGATCCAATGGAGGAGCAGAAGCAGAGTGAGCACGAGCAAGGAACTCAGGACGGCGAGGGGTGCACCCACACACTGAGGCAATGGGATGATCTATCGGGAACTCACCAAGGCCAGCTGGCCGGGGACTGAAAAGTTCTATTTTATATTCTATGTATATTTTGTTTGTATAGGCATAACCACACATGCACGAGAGTGCCTATGGAGGTCACAAAAGGGGCACCAGATCTCCTTGAGCTGGAGTCACAGGCGGTTGTGACCTGCCCAATGTGGGTACTGGGAACTGAATTTGGGTCCTGTGGTAGAATAGGAACGACTCTAAACCACTGAGCAATCTCCCAGTATCTCCACTCTTTTTCTTTCTTTTTTTGGAAGACAGGTTTTTCTGTGTAGCTCTGGTTGTCTTGGAATTTGTCTGTAGACCAGGCTGGCCTCAAACCCAGAGATTAGACTGCCTCCGTTTAATTAAATACGTGCACCACCGCTCAACCTATCCCCATTCTTATACACAAGGGATTCAAAGTACAAAAAGGTGAGGTCATACCCCAGGTCATACAAATAACAGACTGTTTCCTGTCAATCTGTATCAAACTTCCCCACCTCCAATCCAGACAACTGCTGATCTAGACTAGACATGTTCTCCAAGGTATGTATATCTAGGTATCACTACATCAAAACTAAGATGTTGTTTGTTCTTCTCATGCTCATCCTTTCATGCATACATTGCTACCTAGAGACTGGCTGCTAGGACAGTCTGAATGCAGCAGCAGAATAGATTCTAACTGTCTTTCATTAGTCAGATATTAAAGGGATCTGACGTTAAAAGGGGAGACCATGTTTTGCTGCCCAATGAAATTGTTTTGCATTGGAAATATTTTAACTTTATTACATTTATTATTGTGTGTGTGTGTGTGTGTGTGTGAGAGAGAGAGAGAGAGAGAGAGAGAGAGAGAGAGACAGAAAGAGAGCGAGCAGCTGGTGGTCAGTAGCTGCTGATGCAGCAGGTTCTCTTCTACCATGTGGGTCTGGGGATTGAAAGCAGGTGTTTGGGTTTGTTGATAAGTGCCTTTACCTGCTGAGTCATCTTGCTTACCCAGATTTTTTTTTTAATTTAAAAGCATTGTAGGTGGTGGTGGCACGCACCTTTAATCTGAGCACTTTGGAAGCAGAGAAAGGTATATCCCAAAGTTCGATGCTAACCTGGTCTACAGAGTGAATGCCAGGAAAACTAGGGCTGCATCGAGAAATCTTGTCTCCAAAACAAACCAAAACAAACAAAGAAGCAAATAAATAAATAAAACCATTTTAGTTTTGAAACCTTATAATAAGATTGTTATTTTAAATTGAGTTTATATTGACATTTTCTTAGTTTAATTGCTAATATAATTAATACTGCCAGACTTAGACAGTAAAACCAAAGCTCTCTGAAGGAATTACTAACCTTTGGAGAGTGAGCGACTCAAGTGTGGAACTAGAGAAGACCCACTTTCACCATCTGATTCTACAGTTTCTGAGAACTAGCTACAGAACATGGCAGCATGCAGCTGAGATCCATAGTTGGAGGCACTTACGCTTGACGGGTATAAAGGTCTGGTTCGTCGAGGTCCTGAGATCTTAATTCCTGTGTGGAGAGGCAGCCAGCACCACCGGTGGAAATGGAACTGCGCTTCATGCTCAGAACCTAATTCATGATTTCAATATCAGAAAAATGTTCCAGATGCAAGTGGATCATTAAGCAATAATTGTCACTTTTATTCTGAAGTAGAAGAGTAACTAAGTTTATTCCTTTACGATAGTATTTTCCCTGTGTGCTGTATTTGTTTGTCATGTATACTTAAGTCCTCACTAAAGATAACACCTATGCAACTTCAAGTATTCAATACACTCGAGCAAGACAATGCAAAAATGAACATATATGATTCCTGCATCACACGGCAATCCATGATCGCAAAATTTCAATGTGTTATCCCGAATACATCACTGGTATCTCTTATGTCTATTTCAATGGTAACTCACAGACTGCTTGACAAGAAATCTCAGGCTCCTTAACTCTCCTCAAAATGTTTCCTTTGGCTTCAAAATCAGGATTCATTCTCTTTTCCTAATATCTACTTTTCTTGCTTTATGTTTAACCCCATAGTTTAATACCCACTATTGTCTTTCTGGTTCTAATCTCCCTTTCAGTAAAGACAAGCAATCCGTTCCATAACATAATGTAGAGGCTGCTTCCATTCTCAAAATATTTTAGTATCATAAGCATACCTATGTCAGACCCTGTCTTCGTCTCTGCAGCACTAGACGCTAGCCACTCAGCTTTTTCTGGTCCTGCCCTGGCTTCTTTCTAGGATAAGACAGAACTCACTGTTGATAAAATTATATATATATATATATATATATATATATATATATATATATATGTAGTGAAGAGAAGTCACGCTATGCGATAAGGCTTATACAGGAGGCTTATTGGAAGATGAGAGAGAAGGGACAGAGAAGGCAGAGAGGGGAGCAGACTAGTCCCATGGGGTAAAGAGTGCGGGAGAGAGAGGGAGGTAGACACAGGAGAAGGGGGAGGTTAGGGGTAGGTCCACCTGTTACAAGGAACCATAGCAAATGTGCCCAGAAGTGGCTACAGGTGAAGTGCTCTTAGTGGCTACAGGTGAGGAGGTTTCCTGTCAGGACCCTAAGGACAGGCAGGCCAATGCAGATTCCCAAATACTAACACCAAATAATAACACCCACTTTATTGTTTGTTTGAGCTGGGGACTTTAGCACAATAGGCTGTGCACTGAGTCACATCACTCCTTGTTCGACTGCTTACATTCCACTTAGGTCTTATTCTCAAGCCTTCAGTTTCCCAGACTTTTTCTTCTTACATGGCTTTTCAGATGCTGCATTACCACAGGAACGCAGTGTTTTAACCTGTCCCTCCCAGGCAGTCCTCCCCTTCTCCCCCTCCCTGCGGAACACCTTGGTCAGCAATCAGCATCCTCTTTTCCCTCTCCAGGCGCTGCCCACACAAACTTACTGATCCCTGAACCCAGAACCTGGCAGATGCCGCCCCAGGTCTCTGATGCCACAGAGTTTCTTAGCAGGAACAGAGTTAACCCCATACCAGCAGTTACCTTTCTCTCTGGTTCTTGACCCCCAGCGCCCACTTCCAGTAAAATGCACAACTGCTTAGGAAGACACCCACCAATGCCAACCAGGAGCCATTTGGATTTTAAAGTCTCCGCCTGCGTGACGTCAGAAAGCCTCTTGCGAGTACTCTTAAGCAAGAAGGCTATGCCAGTTCCCAGACAGTGGTGGGAAGTCCTAGGGCAAAAGCTTAGATTTCTAAATCTTGCAGCTGTTGTGCCTCTGGCTAGAATTGTAGTTTTGTCCCTAGCAGCCCTTTTGAGTTTCAGTCTTTCCTAGTCATCAGTGTGTCTCCTCATCTGTATTTGAGACAATCAAGTACTTTTGCAGCAGTGCCCAGTTGTTTTCCATAGTATCTTTTATTGTTGTTTTGTTTTGTAAAATATCCCTGGGCCTGGTGAAATGGCTCCATGGGTAAGAGCACTGCCTGCTCTTCCAAAGAAATGGGTTAAATCCCCAGGACCCATAACTATAACTCTAATTTCAGGAGGTCTGATGCCCTCTTCTGGCCTTGGTGGGCACCAGACACACGTGTGGTATACAGACATGCATGTAGGCAAAACACTTTATACATAAAATAAAAATAATAAAGATCTTTTTTAAAAAAATAAAGGCAAATAAAAAGTATTCTTGTACAGTTTTATCAGGACCTAAGTTCTCAAAATTCATTTCAACACTCATCTTAGTTTCAAGATGCCTTAAGAAGTACAAAATTTGCTGGTCAGTGGTGGTACATTCCTTTACTCCCAGTATTCAAGAGGCAGAGGCAGGGGGATCTCTGTGAGTTTGAGAAGAGTCTACAGAAGAAATACAAAATCACTTTAGCTAAGACATTTGAATTGGAAGTATTATCTCTGTTTGACCAAGATCTCCCATATTTTGTCATTACAAGGTCAATTAGCAAGACTATTGTAATAGCTATTGCTTATGCATTAACTACTCCTGGATTCTTTTTATAGAAGACTGAAGTGAGAAAGGATTAATGTTCTACGGGTGCTTAAATAAAGCAAGTTTTCACATACTAGTCCTTCTAAAATCATTCCTCATCAAAGAACTCATTGAAACATTTTTTTTTGTACAAATTTTAAAAAGTTGAAGTCTACAGTCATCAGGCTGGTAGTCATAGACACACAAAAACCTGACAAGCTTGCTTTCTATGTCTACTTCTGAATGCCACTCAGGATCAAGTGAGATAATTGTATCAGGATTTTAGCTTAGTGATACATGGCGTTAATAAATTAAAATTCATCCTAAGGAATGTAGTGGGAAGAAATGATAATGTAATCAAGTTGAATTTAATTTGCTAGATATTTTATAATGACATTTTAAGTCATAAGCAACTGTAATATACTTTACTATTAGAAACTCTTTTAATTAATGCAGGCCACCTTATTCCCATGTGGTTATGCCGTGGCAGTATCTGTGAAAAATTCTTCAGAGCAGGTAATAGGGATATGTTACATCTCTTTTTATCTTCTTTTTTTTTTCTGAGACAAGCTTGTCTATTTAACAGTCTTGGCTGTGTCCCTTTTTTACCTTTTATGTTAATTCTTTAAAAACAACTACTTCTTTATTTTATTTATTGTATTATGTGTAGTTGGAATTTTCCTTTGGGCCACCAAGAAACTCCCAAATAATTTATTATGAATGCTTCTTATTAATTATAAGTGCTTAGTCTTAGCTTAGGCTCGTCCTGCTAGCTTTTTGAACTTAATTTAACCTGTTTCTATTTATCTACATTTTTCCTTGGGGCTTTTTACCTTTCTTTTATTCTGTATGTCTTGGTTTCCTGCTTCCTCCATGTGTGTCTGATTGGCCACTGGTTTCTCCCTGGTATCTCTTTTTCTTTCTTCCTTTCTAAGCCTAAATTCCTCCTGCTACTCAGTTTCCCTGCCTGCAAGTCCTGCCTATACCTCTTTCTTGCTATTGGCCATTTAGCTTTTTGTTAGACTAATCAGGTGCCTTAGGCAGACAAGGTAAAACAGCAACACATTTTTACATATAATTCAACAAATGCAACACGTCTTTACATAGTTATACAAATATTTTGTAACAATGAAACATCATTTCTCCTTTTACTTTTTTTCTTCAAACCCGCTCTTATATGCCTCCTTGTTCCCTTTCAAATTCATGGATTTTTCATTAATTTTGTTACATGCATATGTGTATGTAACCTGCCCAATCTGTATGTTACTTGTCTGTATGCTGTCAGGGTTATAATTAGGTTGAAGGGAGATAAATACACAGGGAGAAAGGAGAGCAAAATAATAGTATGGATATGTGAAAAAAATCACAAGGATTCATACTGTTAAGTACCTAAGAAACTATAACACACGCATACTTTAATTTAGTATAATGTTATTTGTATGTATGATTCAGGGCTCACCATTTGGTATTGGATAAGCATTTCGTGTACTCTTCCCACAGTAGGACTAAAACTGTTTCTCCACTCCCGGCATTTGTGAGTTCCCTATAGTTCTTTGTGTAGGGCTGGTTGGCCCCTTGTCCCTTATAGATTGCCTCTTGTCCTTATTCAGCTCATACTTAAGCAGCCATGTTAATAAGATTTTATTGGTGTAGATTCTGACATTCCTAGGAGATACAATGTCACAGCAAACTCCATGATGCTCTGGCTCTTATAATCTATGTGTCCCCTCCTTTACAATGTTTCGTGATACTTACGTGTAGTGATATTTCATTTGTATTTTAATAAAGAAAGTTTAGCTGAAGATCAGAGAGTAAGTGGTAGCACACACCTTTAATCTCAGTAGCCACACTAGTTTGCCATAGAAACCTGGCGGTGCACGCCTTTAATCCCAGTGGTGCACATCTTTAATCCCAACCTAAAGAATGGAATGCAAGACAGAAGGAGAAAGCTCTCAGACACAGTCTCATCACCCTGTTATTTGATTTCTCTGTTAGATTGCCTTCACATATGCATTTATTTCAGGAAGCATCGACTGCATCAATACCCATGCCACTGCACACTACTTCCGTGGCCTTAGTTTTAGCTGTTTCTCCCTGTATACACCCCCTCGTCCCTCTATTTCTCTCCTTGCACCTCCCCTCACCAGCCTGTACCTTTCTATTCTATTTCTTCTTTCCTGATGAGATGCTTCTCTCCTCCTTAGTCTGTTACTCTATGCTTAATCTCTGTGATTCTGTATATCCACATTTGGCTTTCTGTGTCTGGGTACCTCACTCAGGGTGATTTCTCCCCCTAGTTCTACCCATTTACTGTGAATTTAATTCTTTATAATGGCTGAGTAATATTCATTTGTATAAAGGTTCCAATTTTTATTATCCATTCATATTCATGTCTTGAATATGTTATCCAATTTCTGGGCATTATTAATAGAGCAGCAATGGACATGGTTGAGTAAGCGTCTCTGTGGTAGGATGAAGTTTCCTTTGGGTAAATGCCCAAGAGTGATAGAGCTGGATCACGAGGTAGATCAGTTCCCATCTCTCTAAGGTAAATCCACACTCATTTCCATAGTGACTGTATGAGTCTGCACTCCTACCAGCAGTGGATGAGTGTACCCCTTATTCTATGTCCTTGCCAGCAGGAACTGTCACTCGTATTATTGATCCTAAGGATTCTGACAGGTGTAAAATGGACTCTCAAAGCAGACTTGGTTTGCATTTCACGAATGACTGAGAATGTTGAACATTTAAGTCTTTCTCAGCCACTTAAGATTCCCTATTGAGAATTCTCTGTTTAAAAATTCCCAGTTTTAATTGAGTCATTTGTTTTCTTGATATCTAGCCTTTTGAGTTCTTTATACATTTTGTTTGAGTTTTTTTGTATAATTGTGGATATTAGCCCTCTATTGGGTGTGTAGTTGATAAAAAATATTTTACCATTCTGTAAGCTGCCACTTTGTCTGAATGATGGGATCTTTTGTCATGCAGAAGCTTTTCAGTTTCATGAGATCCCATTTATTAATTGTTGAAATTAGTGTCTGTGTTAATAGTGTTCTGCTCAGAAAGTCTTTTCCTATGTCATTGATTTCAGGGATCTTCCCTTCTTTTTCTTCTGTTAGGTTCAAGATATCTGGTTTTAGGTTGAGGTCTGTGTGGGAATTCCTTTCCATTAAATATTTTTTGGGATGTGGGGGTGTGTCAGCAATAGGGTGGCTTCTGTGTGCTGACATGATCTCTTATAAGGGAGAGAATGGTCTCCCATGTATTTCTGGTTTCTTCATCAAAGATCAGGAGTCCGTAGGCACTTGAATTACACCTGACTTCTCAGTGGAAACCATGAAAGCCAGAATGTCTTAGATAGATGTGCTGCCAACACTAAGAGACCATGAAGGCAATCCCAGAGTACTATTCGCAGCAAAGCTTGCATTCACCATCAATGGAGAAAAAAGATATTCCAGGACAAAAACAGATTTAAATAATAGGTAGCCACAAACCCAGCCTTACAGAAACTACTAGAAGGCAAAGCACAAACCAAGGAAGCTAAGAACACCCATAATAACACAGACATCTGACAACTCTCCACCACCACAACTCAAAGAAGGGAAACACACACTCTAATAGTAGGTTTCAACACTCCTCTCTCACCAATGGACAGGCTAAACAGACAGAAACTTAATGGAGCAATAAGAGATATCACAGATGTAGTGAAACAAATGAAATTAATAGACATCTATAGAACATTCCACCCAACAGAAAAGAAAATACCTTCTTCTCAGCATCTCATGGAACCTTCTCAAAAATTGATCACATAATCAGTAACAAAGCAAACATTCACAGATACAAAAGAAAATGTAGTAACCAGCTGTGTACTATTGGATTACCATGGAATAATGCTAGAATTCAACAACAATTCTACCCCCAGAATGCCTACAAACTCATGAAAACTGAACAGTCAACTACTCTCCAGAAGATGACATCAGATACCTTAGAATTAGAGATATAAGGGATTGGGAGCTGCCATATGGGTGCTGTTAACTGAACCTTTGTCCTCTGCAAGAGTGGCAAGTGCTCTTAATCATGGATTCATCAACCCAGCCCTAGAAGGTACTTCATTTTTCCCCTTAAACCCAGATGTCATTAGGAAAGATCCTTTTACAGATGGTGCTGAGAAAACTGGGTATGTACCTGTAGAAGAATGAAATCAGGTCGAGTCTCAAACTACATGAAACATTGAAAATAGATCACAGACGTCATGTGAAGACAGGACATGCTGAAACTGCAGGGAAGACACATCAACTATGTCCCGTGTCAACAATCATCCTATGCAGAGGTAGGAACTTCTGAATGGACTGTGACAGCAGAGAACACAACCCAAGGACTGACACATGGATTATAGCAAACTAAAAACCTGCCTAACAATGGAAGGAACCTCACAACTGAAGAGACAGCTTACAGATTTGAGAAATCATTGCCAACTCTGTATCGCATAGGGTTCTATTATGTAAAAACAGCCAAGATTAAACCAAATCCAATCCATACATGAGGTAATGAGGTGAGCAGACAGTCCTCAAAGGAAGAAATAGAAATGGCAAATAATATTTGATGATGGGTTCAACATCCTAAGCCATCAGGGAAAGGTGAAATTAAAATGATTTATACTCTCACCTTACTAGCTCAGAATGACTTTCATCAAGAAAACAGAACAACAGATGCTGGCAGGAATTTGAGGAAAGAGGAAACTTTACTCACTGCTAGTGAGCATAAATTGCAGCTACTGAGGAAATCAGTAAGTAGGTTTGTCAAAAATGAGAAAGTGGTGGGACAGATGTCTCAGGGAAAAGCACTGGCTGCTCTTACAGAGGAACTGGGTTTGGTTCCCAGCACCCACTTGGTGGCTCAGAACCATCTATAACTCCAGTTCCAGGGAATCCCTTTCTGGCCTCCACAGTCACCACGGATGTAGACATATATTGCAGGAAAAATATTCACACACATAAAAATAAAAGATAAACAAATCTTTGAGGACGACAACCAAAACTATCACATGATCTGCCTATATGCCTCAGTGATAAAGAGCACTTCTTGTTCTTCCAGAGGACCAGCATTTGATTCCCAACACTCAAACCAGGCAGTTCACAACCACCTGTAACACAAGCCCCAGGAGGGTCTGACATCTCTCATCTCTGTGGTCACACACACACACACACACACACACACACACAGATTTAAAAGTAAAACATGACATTTGTAGGAAAATGGGTGAAATTTCAATTCAGAATGTTAGCTGAAATAAACTGCGTTCAGATAAACACTATGTTTTCTCTCATGTGTGTATTCTTGATTGAAGTTTCTATGTGTGAGTGGGTCGGTGTCCATGTGTGGATGACTCATGACACTAGAGAACTGTGAGAGGGAAAAAGAGACCTGAAGGATTAGGGTACAGGAACACTGACAGAAGATAATGCAATATTGTACTGGGAGAGCAGAAATTAGGTTGTTGTGGGCAATGGAAAAACAGCAAGAATGGGACAGAGGGGAGGGCAAGGCAAAGGCCAGAGGGCAGGGTGTGGAAGAAGAAAACATGTGTAAAAATGCCATTATGAAATCTACTACTTTGTAGCTAACTTAATAATCTTGTAATGGGAAATACTTGTTCCTGTAGCCATCGTCCCACTTGAAATGGAGTCCATGGGGCAGATGTTGTGCTACATTAGTTCAGACATCTATTACAGTACCAGGCATATGGTCATGCATAAAGCATTTGCTGAGCCAGTTGTTGCCATGCATGCATCTAATTCCAGCATTTAGAGGACTAAGGAAGGCCCAAAGATTCTGGCTAGAGACTCACCTAATCTGAGCAAGACCTTATCTTAAATAATAATTGCCTATTTGCCAAATACATTTTGATAGCAATTATTGAGCTTTGCATATTATGTCTGTCGGTGATTGGTTTGATTTTATTATGATGCCTATAAGTTGTTGTACACGCATATAGTAGCCTCTTGATAATTGTGTTTATGTTCTATGACAACTTTCATGTTTAAAAACCATTAGACATCTAATTATTTGAAAGCATTCATCTGTAAAATAATTTGTTAATAAAATCTTTTTTGAGAGTTAATATTTGATTTTTTCTGGTTATTTTGACTTTTCCATTTTGATATTTTATTGTTTATGCTGTAATCCATCTTAATATCTATTTTCTAAAATTTAGAAAGGTTTTTGCTATACATACCAGGGTAACCTTGGACTTGTTATGTAGCTCAGGCTAACCTTGAACTCAAGATTCTCCTCTCAGCTTCCAGAGTGCTGGGATTACTGGCATGCACCACCATGTCTTGCTCAATTATTTTTTAAATAAATTATGTGTCTAGGTGTTTTGTAAACTTTGTACATCATGTGCACACAATGTTCAAGTAGGCCAGAAGATGGCATCAGATCCAGGGGACTGGAGTTACTGA